>NC_135502.1:164695382-165388716 GCF_052857255.1 Amblyomma americanum
TTGCCACAATAAGAACTGTCAATCGTGTTGCCGTTGTCCTGATGGCTATAACAGTGAAAAGAAGAGGCGCTCAGTAGTTGCCACGCGTGGTCGCAAGTCCCAGGGAAGCTGAAGCGATGCAGTCGTTATGTAAATTTTGGTGGCGCTATTCACGACGATAAAGATGACCTCATTTCCACTGCAGTTATCGCGGAGCTGCCAGCTTGCCACAATCAGAAAGGTCAATCGTGTGGTCGTTGTTTTGATGGCTACAACAGTGAAACTAAGAGGCGCTCAATAGTTGCCACGCGTGGCCGCAAATCGCAGGGAAGCCAAGGCGATGCAGTCGTTTTATAGCTGGCGGTGGCGCTATTCACGACGATAAAGATGACGTCATTTCCCAGTGCAGTTGCCACGGAGCAGCCAGCTTGCCACAATCAGAACTGTCAATCGTGTTGTTGTTTTGATGGCTATAACAGTGAAAAGAAGAGGCGCTCAGTAGTTGCCACGCGTGGTCGCAAGTCCAGGGAAGCCGAGACAATGCAGTCGTTATATAAATGGTGGTGGCGCTATTCACAAAGGTTAAGATGGCGTCATTTTCCAGTGCAGTTATCGCGGAGCAGCCAGCTTGCCACAATCAGAACGGTAAATCGTGTGGTCGTTGTCTTGATGGCTACAACAGTGAAACGAAGAGGCGCTCAATAGTTGCCACGCGTGGCCGCAAATCGCAGGGAAGGCGAGGCGATGCAGTCGTTATATAGCTGGTGTTGGCGCTAGTCACGACGATAAAGATGACATCATTTCTCAGTGCAGTTACCACGGAGCAGCCAGCTTGCCACAATCAGAACTGTCAATCGTGTTGGCGTTGTCCTGATGGCTATAGCATTGAAAAGAAGAGGCGCTCAGTAGTTGCCACGCGTGGTCGCAAGTCCCAGGGAAGCTGAAGCGATGCAGTCGTTATATAAATGGTGGTGGCGCTATTCACGACGATAAAGATGACATCATTTCCAGTGCAGTTATCGCGGAGCAGCCAGCTTGCCACAATCAGAATGGTCACTCGTGTGATCTTGGTCTTGATGGCTATAACAATGAAAAGAAGAGGCGCTCAGTAGTTGCCACGCGTGGTCACAAATACCAGGGAAGCCGAGACGATGCAGTCGTTATATAGCTGGTGGTGGCGCTATTCAGGGAGATAAAGATGACGTTGTTTTAAAGTGCAGTTATCACGGAGCAGCCAGGTTGCCACAATCAGAACTGTCAATCGTGTTGGCGTTGTCCTGATGGCTATAGCATTGAAAAGAAGAGGCGCTCATTAGTTGCCACGCGTGGTCGCAAGTCCCAGGGAAGCTGAAGCGATGCAGTCGTTATATAAACGGTGGTGGCGCTATTCACGACGATAAAGATGACGTCATTTCCAGTGCAGTTATCGCGGAGCAGCCAGCTTGCCACAATCAAAATGGTCAATCGTGTGGTCGTTGTCTTGATGGCCACAACAGTGAAACGAAGAGGCGCTCAAGAGTTGCCACGCCTGGCCGCTAATTCCAGGGAAGCCGAGACGATCCAGTCGTTATATATCTGGTGGCGGCGCTATTCATGACGATAAAGATGACGTCATTTTCCAGCGCAGTTAACACGGAGCAACCAGCTTGCCACAATAAGAACTGTCAATCGTGTTGTCGTTGTCCTTATCGCTATAACATTGAAAAGAAGAGGCGCTCAGTAGTTGCCACGCGTGGTCGGAAGTCCCAGGGAAGCAGAGGCGATGCAGTAGTTATATAGCTGGTGGTGGCGCTATTCACGGCGATAAAGATCACGTCGTTTTCCAGTGCAGTTATCACGGAGCAGCCAGGTTGCCGCAATCAGAACTGTCAATCGTGTGGTCGTTGTCTTGATGGCTATAACAGTGAAAAGAAGAGGCGCTCAATAGTTGCCACGCCTGGCCGCAAATCGCAGGGAAGCCGAGGCGATGCAGTCGTTATATAGCTGGTGGTGGCGCTAGTCACGGCGATAAAGATGACGTCATTTCTCAGTGCAGTTACCACGGAGCAGCCAGCTTGCCACAATCATAACTGTCAATCGTGTGGTCGTTGTCTTGATGGCTATAACAGTGAAAAGAAGAGGCGCTCAGTTGTTGCCACGCGTGGTCGCAAATCCCAGGGAAGCCGAGGCGATGCAGTCGTTATAGAGCTGGTGTTGGCGCTATTCACATACGATAAAGATGACGTCGTTTTCCAGTGCAGTTATCCTGGAGCAGCCAAGTTGCCACAATCAGAACGGTCAATCGTGTGGTCGTCGTCATGATGGCAATAACAGTGAAAAAAAAGAGGCACTCACTAGTTGCCACGCGTGGTCGCAAATCCCAGGGAAGCCGAGACGTTGCAGTCGTTATATATCTGGTGGTGGCGCTAATCATGACGATAAAGATGACGTCATTTTCCAGCGCAGTTATCACGGAGCAACTAGCTTGCCACAATAAGAACTGTCAATCGTGTTGCCGTTGTCCTGATGGCTATAACAGTGAAAAGAAGAGGCGCTCAGTAGTTGCCACGCGTGGTCGCAAGTCCCAGGGAAGCTGAAGCGATGCAGTCGTTATATAAATGGTGGTGGCGCTATTCACGACGATAAAGATGACCTCATTTCCACTGCAGTTATCGCGGAGCTGCCAGCTTGCCACAATCAGAAAGGTCAATCGTGTGGTCGTTGTTTTGATGGCTACAACAGTGAAACTAAGAGGCGCTCAATAGTTGCCACGCGTGGCCGCAAATCGCAGGGAAGCCAAGGCGATGCAGTCGTTTTATAGCTGGCGGTGGCGCTATTCACGACGATAAAGATGACGTCATTTCCCAGTGCAGTTGCCACGGAGCAGCCAGCTTGCCACAATCAGAACTGTCAATCGTGTTGTTGTCTTGATGGCTATAACAGTGAAAAGAAGAGGCGCTCAGTAGTTGCCACGCGTGGTCGCAAGTCCAGGGAAGCCGAGACAATGCAGTCGTTATATAAATGGTGGTGGCGCTATTCACAAAGGTTAAGATGGCGTCATTTTCCAGTGCAGTTATCGCGGAGCAGCCAGCTTGCCACAATCAGAACGGTAAATCGTGTGGTCGTTGTCTTGATGGCTACAACAGTGAAACGAAGAGGCGCTCAATAGTTGCCACGCGTGGCCGCAAATCGCAGGGAAGGCGAGGCGATGCAGTCGTTATATAGCTGGTGTTGGCGCTAGTCACGACGATAAAGATGACATCATTTCTCAGTGCAGTTACCACGGAGCAGCCAGCTTGCCACAATCAGAACTGTCAATCGTGTGGTCGTTGTCTTGATGGCTATAACAGTGAAAAGAAGAGGCGCTCAGTTGTTGCCACGCGTGGTCGCAAATCCCAGGGAAGCCGAGGCGATGCAGTCGTTATATACCTGCTGGTGGCGCTATTCACAACGATAAAGATGACGTGATTTTCCAGTGCAGTTATCACGGAGCAGCCAGCTTGCCATAATCAGAACTGTCAGTCGTGTTGTCGTTGTTTTGATGGCTATAACAGTGAAAAGAAGAGGCGCTCAGTAGTTGCCACGCGTGGTCGCGAAACCAAGAGAAGCCGAGACGATGCAATCGTTATATAGCTGGTGGTGGCGCTATTCACGACGATAAAGATAACGCCATTTTCCAGAGCAGTTATCACGGAGCAGAGAGCTTGCCACAATAGGAACTGTCAATCGTGTTGTCCTTGTCCTGATGGCTATAACAGTAAAAAGAGGCGCTCAGTAATTGCCACGCGTGGTCGCAAATCCCAGGGAAGCCGAGGCGATGCAGTCGGTATGTAGCTGGTGGTGGCGCTATTCACGAATATAAAGATGACGTCATTTCCAGTACAGTTATCACGGAGCAGCCAGCTTGCCACAGCCAGTACGGTCAATCGTGTGGTCGTTGTCTTGATGGCTATAACAGTGAAAAGAAGAGGCGCTCAGTAGTTGCCACGCGTGGTCGCAAGTCCCAGGGAAGCTGAAGCGATGCAGTCGTTATATAAATGGTGGTGGCGCTATTCACGACGATAAAGATGATGTCATTTCCAGTGCAGTTATCGCGGAGCAGCCTGCTTGCCACAATCAGAACGGTAAATCGTGTGGTCGTTGTCTTGATGGCTACAACAGTGAAACAAAGAGGCGCTCAATAGTTGCCACGCGTGGCCGCAAATCGCAGGGAAGCCGAGGCGATGCTGTCGTTATATAGCTGGTGTTGGCGCTAGTCACGACGATAAAGATGACGTCGTTTTCCAGTGCAGTTATCCCGGAGCAGCCAAGTTGCCACAATCAGAGCGGTCAATGGTGTGGTCATTGTCTTGACCGCTATAACAGTGAAAAGAAGAGGCGCTCAGTAGTTGCCACGCGTGGTCGCAAATCCCAGGGAATCCGAGGCGATGCAGTCGTTGTATATCTGGTGGTGGCGCTATTCACGACAATAAAGATGACGCCATTTTCCAGTGCAGTTATCACGGAGCAACCAGCTTGCCACAATAAGAACTGTCAATCGTGTTGTCGTTGTCCTTATGGCTATAACATTGAAAAGAAGAGGCGCTCTGTAGTTGCCACGCGTGGTCGCAAGTCCCAGGGAAGCTGAAGCGATGCAGTCGTTATATAAATGGTGGTGGCTCTATTCACGACGATAAAGATGACGTCATTTCCAGTGCAGTTATCGCGGAGCAGCCAGCTTGCCACAATCAGAACGGTCAATCGTGTGGTCGTTGTCTTGATGGAAACAACAGTGAAACGAAGAGGCGCTCAATAGTTGCCACGCCTGGCCGCAAATCGCAGGGAAGCCGAGACGATGCAGTCGTTATATAGCTGGTGGTGGCGCTAGTCACGACGATAAAGATGACATCATTTCTCAGTGCTGTTACCACGGAGCAGCCAGCTTGCCACAATCAGAACTGTCAATCGTGTGGTCGTTGTCTTGATGGCTATAACAGTGAAAAGAAGAGGCGCTCAGTTTTGCCACGCGTGGTCGCAAATCCCAGGGAAGCCGAGGCGATGCAGTCGTTATAGAGCTGGTGTTGGCGCTATTCACATACGATAAAGATGACGTCGTTTTCCAGTGCAGTTATCCCGGAGCAGCCAAGTTGCCACAATCAGAACGGTCAATCGTGTGGTCGTCGTCATGATGGCAATAACAGTGAAAAAACAGAGGCACTCAGTAGTTGCCACGCGTGGTCGCAAATCCCAGGGAAGCCGAGACGATGCAGTCGTTATATAGCTGGTTGTGGCGCTATTCACGACGATGAAGATGACGTCATTTCCAGTACAGTTATCACGGAGCAGCCAGCTTGCCACAATTAGAACGGTCAATTGTGTGGTCCTTGTCCTGATTTCTATTACAGTAAAAAGAAGAGGCGCTCAGTAATTGCCACGCGTGGTCGCAAATCCCAGGGAAGCCGAGGCGATGCAGTCGGTATGTAGCTGGGCGTGGCGCTATTCACGAATATAAAGATGACATCATTTCCCGTACAGTTATCACGGAGCAGCCAGCTTGCCACAACCAGAACGGTCAATCGTGTGGTCGTTGTCGTGATGGCTATAACAGTGAAAAGAAGAGGCGCTCAGTAGTTGCCACGCGTGGTCGCAAATCCCAGGAAAGCCGAGGCGATGCAGTCGTTATATAGCTGGTGGCGGCGCTATTGACGACGATAAAGATGACGTTGTTTTCCAGTGCACTTATCACGGAGCATCCAGGTTCCCACAATCAGAACTGTCACTCGCGTGGTCGTTGTCTTGATGGCTATAACAATGAAAAGAAGAGGCGCTCAGTAGTTGCCACGCGTGGTCGGAAATACCAGGGAAGCCGAGACGATGCAGTCGTTATATAAATGGTGGTGGCGCTATTCACAAAGGTTAAGATGGTGTCATTTTCCAGCGCAGTTATCACGGAGCAACCAGCTTGCCACAATAAGAACTGTCAATCGTGTTGGCGTTGTCCTGATGGCTATAACATTGAAAAGAAGAGGCGCTCAGTAGTTGCCACGCGTGGTCGCAAGTCCCAGGGAAGCTGAAGCGATGCAGTCGTTATATAGCTGGTGTTGGCGCTAGTCACGACGATAAAGATGACGTCATTGCTCAGAGCAGTTACCACGGAGCAGCCAGCTTGCCACAATCAGAACTGTCAATAGTGCGGTCGTTGTCCTGATGGCTATAACAGTGAAAAGAAGAGGCGCTCAGTTGTTGCCACGCGTGGTCGCAAATCCCAGGGAAGCCGAGGCGATGCAGTCATTATAGAGCTGGTGTTGGCGCTAGTCACATACGACAAAGATGACGTCGTTTTCCAGTGCAGTTATCCCGGAGCAGCCAAGTTGCCACAATCAGAGCGGTCAATGGTGTGGTCATTGTCTTGACCGGTATAACAGTGAAAAGAAGAGGCGCTCAGTAGTTGCCACGCGTGGTCGCAAATCCCCGGGAATCCGAGGCGATGCAGTCGTTGTATATCTGGTGGTGGCGCTATTCACGACGATAAAGATGACGCCATTTTCCAGTGCAGTTATCACGGAGCAACCAGCTTGCCACAATAAGAACTGTCAATCGTGTGGTCGTTGTCTTGATGGCCGCAACAGTGAAACGAAGAGGCGCTCAATAGTTGATACGCGTTTTCGCAAGTCCAAGGGAAGCCGAGGCGATGCAGTCGTTATATAAATGGTGGTGGCGCTATACACGACGATAAAGATGACGTCATTTCCAGTGCAGTTATTACGGAGCAGCCAGGTTGCCACAATCAGAACTGTCAATCATGTTGTCGTTGTCTTGATGGCTATAAAAGTGAAAAGAACAGGCGCTCAGTTTTGCCACGCGTGGTCGCAAATCCCAGGGAAGCCGAGCGATGCCGTCGTTATAGAGCTGGTGTTGGCGCTATTCACATACGATAAAGATGGCGTCGTTTTCCAGTGCAGTTATCCCGGAGCAGCCAAGTTGCCACAATTAGAACGGTCAATCGTGTGGTCGTCGTCATGATGGCAATAACAGTGAAAAAAAAGAGGCACTCAGTAGTTGCCACGCGTGGTCGCCAATCCCAGGGAAGCCGAGACGATGCAGTCGGTATGTAGCTGGTGGTGGCGCTATTCACGACGATGAAGATGACGTCATTTCCAGTACAGTTATCACGGAGCAGCCAGCTTGCCACAATCAGAACGGTCAATCGTGTGGTCCTTGTCCTCATTTCTATAACAGTAAAAAGAAGAGGCGCTCAGTAATTGCCACGCGTGGTCGCAAATCCCAGGGAAGCCGAGGCGATGCAGTCGGTATGTAGCTGGGGGTGGCGCAATTCACGAATATAAAGATGACGTCATTTCCCGTATAGTTATCACGGAGCAGCCAGCTTGCCACAACCAGAACGGTCAATCGTGTGGTCGTTGTCTTGATGGCTATAACAATGAAAAGAAGAGGCGCTCAGTAGTTGCCACGCGTGGTCGCAAATACCAGGGAAGCCGAGACGATGCAGTCGTTATATAGCTGGTGGTGGCGCTATTCAGGGAGATAAAGATGACGTTGTTTTAAAGTGCAGTTATCACGGAGCAGCCAGGTTGCCACAATCAGATCTGTCAATCGTGTTGGCGTTGTCCTGATGGCTATAGCATTGAAAAGAAGAGGCGCTTAGTAGTTGCCACGCGTGGTCGCAAGTCCCAGGGAAGCTGAAGCGATGCAGTCGTTATATAAATGGTGGTGGCGCTATTCACGACGATAAAGATGACGTCATTTCCAGTGCAGTTATCGCGGAGCAGCCAGCTTGCCACAATCAGAATGGTCACTCGTGTGATCTTGGTCTTGATGGCTATAACAATGAAAAGAAGAGGCGCTCAGTAGTTGCCACGCGTGGTCACAAATACCAGGGAAGCCGAGACGATGCAGTCGTTATATAGCTGGTGGTGCCGCTATTCAGGGAGATAAAGATGACGTTGTTTTAAAGTGCAGTTATCACGGAGCAGCCAGGTTGCCACAATCAGAACTGTCAATCGTGTTGGCGTTGTCCTGATGGCTATAGCATTGAAAAGAAGAGGCGCTCAGTAGTTGCCACGCGTGGTCGCAAGTCCCAGGGAAGCTGAAGCGATGCAGTCGTTATATAAATGGTGGTGGCGCTATTCACGACGATAAAGATGACGTCATTTCCAGTGCAGTTATCGCGGAGCAGCCAGCTTGCCACAATCAAAATGGTCAATCGTGTGGTCGTTGTCTTGATGGCCACAACAGTGAAACGAAGAGGCGCTCAATAGTTGCCACGCCTGGCCGCTAATTCCAGGGAAGCCGAGACGATCCAGTCGTTATATATCTGGTGGCGGCGCTATTCATGACGATAAAGATGACGTCATTTTCCAGCGCAGTTAACACGGAGCAACCAGCTTGCCACAATAAGAACTGTCAATCGTGTTGTCGTTGTCCTTATCGCTATAACATTGAAAAGAAGAGGCGCTCAGTAGTTGCCACGCGTGGTCGCAAGTCCCAGGGAAGCTGAAGCGATGCAGTCGTTATATAAATGGTGGTGGCGCTATTCACGACGATAAAGATGACGTCATTTCCAGTGCAGTTATCGCGGAGCAGCCAGCTTGCCACAATCAGAATGGTCACTCGTGTGATCTTGGTCTTGATGGCTATAACAATGAAAAGAAGAGGCGCTCAGTAGTTGCCACGCGTGGTCACAAATACCAGGGAAGCCGATACGATGCAGTCGTTATATAGCTGGTGGTGGCGCTATTCAGGGAGATAAAGATGACGTTGTTTTAAAGTGCAGTTATCACGGAGCAGCCAGGTTGCCACAATCAGAACTGTCAATCGTGTTGGCGTTGTCCTGATGGCTATAGCATTGAAAAGAAGAGGCGCTCAGTAGTTGCCACGCGTGGTCGCAAGTCCCAGGGAAGCTGAAGCGATGCAGTCGTTATATAAATGGTGGTGGCGCTATTCACGACGATAAAGATGACGTCATTTCCAGTGCAGTTATCGCGGAGCAGCCAGCTTGCCACAATCAAAATGGTCAATCGTGTGGTCGTTGTCTTGATGGCCACAACAGTGAAACGAAGAGGCGCTCAATAGTTGCCACGCCTGGCCGCTAATTCCAGGGAAGCCGAGACGATCCAGTCGTTATATATCTGGTGGCGGCGCTATTCATGACGATAAAGATGACGTCATTTTCCAGCGCAGTTAACACGGAGCAACCAGCTTGCCACAATAAGAACTGTCAATCGTGTTGTCGTTGTCCTTATCGCTATAACATTGAAAAGAAGAGGCGCTCAGTAGTTGCCACGCGTGGTCGGAAGTCCCAGGGAAGCAGAGGCGATGCAGTAGTTATATAGCTGATGGTGGCGCTATTCACGGCGATAAAGATCACGTCGTTTTCCAGTGCAGTTATCACGGAGCAGCCAGGTTGCCACAATCAGAACTGTCAATCGTGTGGTCGTTGTCTTGATGGCTATAACAGTGAAAAGAAGAGGCGCTCAATAGTTGCCACGCCTGGCCGCAAATCGCAGGGAAGCCGAGGCGATGCAGTCGTTATATAGCTGGTGGTGGCGCTAGTCACGGCGATAAAGATGACGTCATTTCTCAGTGCAGTTACCACGGAGCAGCCAGCTTGCCACAATCATAACTGTCAATCGTGTGGTCGTTGTCTTGATGGCTATAACAGTGAAAAGAAGAGGCGCTCAGTTGTTGCCACGCGTGGTCGCAAATCCCAGGGAAGCCGAGGCGATGCAGTCGTTATAGAGCTGGTGTTGGCGCTATTCACATACGATAAAGATGACGTCGTTTTCCAGTGCAGTTATCCTGGAGCAGCCAAGTTGCCACAATCAGAACGGTCAATCGTGTGGTCGTCATCATGATGGCAATAACAGTGAAAAAAAAGAGGCACTCACTAGTTGCCACGCGTGGTCGCAAATCCCAGGGAAGCCGAGACGTTGCAGTCGTTATATATCTGGTGGTGGCGCTAATCATGACGATAAAGATGACGTCATTTTCCAGCGCAGTTATCACGGAGCAACTAGCTTGCCACAATAAGAACTGTCAATCGTGTTGCCGTTGTCTTGATGGCTATAACAGTGAAAAGAAGAGGCGCTCAGTAGTTGCCACACGTGGTCGCAAGTCCCAGGGAAGCTGAAGCGATGCAGTCGATATATAAATGGTGGTGGCGCTATTCACGACGATAAAGATGACCTCATTTCCAGTGCAGTTATCGCGGAGCTGCCAGCTTGCCACAATCAGAAAGGTCAATCGTGTGGTCGTTGTTTTGATGGCTACAACAGTGAAACTAAGAGGCGCTCAATAGTTGCCACGCGTGGCCGCAAATCGCAGGGAAGCCAAGGCGATGCAGTCGTTTTATAGCTGGCGGTGGCGCTATTCACGACGATAAAGATGACGTCATTTCCCAGTGCAGTTGCCACGGAGCAGCCAGCTTGCCACAATCAGAACTGTCAATCGTGTTGTTGTCTTGATGGCTATAACAGTGAAAAGAAGAGGCGCTCAGTAGTTCCCACGCGTGGGCGCAAGTCCCAGGGAAGCAGAGGCGATGCAGTAGTTATATAGCTGGTGGTGGCGCTATTCACGGCGATAAAGATCACGTCGTTTTCCAGTGCAGTTATCACGGAGCAGCCAGGTTGCCGCAATCAGAACTGTCAATCGTGTGGTCGTTGTCTTGATGGCTATAACAGTGAAAAGAAGAGGCGCTCAATAGTTGCCACGCCTGGCCGCAAATCGCAGGGAAGCCGAGGCGATGCAGTCGTTATATAGCTGGTGGTGGCGCTAGTCACGGCGATAAAGATGACGTCATTTCTCAGTGCAGTTACCACGGAGCAGCCAAGTTGCCACAATCAGAACGGTCAATCGTGTGGTCGTCGTCATGATGGCAATAACAGTGAAAAAAAAGAGGCGCTCACTAGTTGCCACGCGTGGTCGCAAATCCCAGGGAAGCCGAGACGTTGCAGTCGTTATATATCTGGTGGTGGCGCTAATCATGACGATAAAGATGACGTCATTTTCCAGCGCAGTTATCACGGAGCAACTAGCTTGCCACAATAAGAACTGTCAATCGTGTTGCCGTTGTCCTGATGGCTATAACAGTGAAAAGAAGAGGCGCTCAGTAGTTGCCACGCGTGGTCGCAAGTCCCAGGGAAGCTGAAGCGATGCAGTCGTTATATAAATGGTGGTGGCGCTATTCACGACGATAAAGATGACCTCATTTCCACTGCAGTTATCGCGGAGCTGCCAGCTTGCCACAATCAGAAAGGTCAATCGTGTGGTCGTTGTTTTGATGGCTACAACAGTGAAACTAAGAGGCGCTCAATAGTTGCCACGCGTGGCCGCAAATCGCAGGGAAGCCAAGGCGATGCAGTCGTTTTATAGCTGGCGGTGGCGCTATTCACGACGATAAAGATGACGTCATTTCCCAGTGCAGTTGCCACGGAGCAGCCAGCTTGCCACAATCAGAACTGTCAATCGTGTTGTTGTCTTGATGGCTATAACAGTGAAAAGAAGAGGCGCTCAGTAGTTCCCACGCGTGGGCGCAAGTCCCAGGGAAGCAGAGGCGATGCAGTAGTTATATAGCTGGTGGTGGCGCTATTCACGGCGATAAAGATCACGTCGTTTTCCAGTGCAGTTATCACGGAGCAGCCAGGTTGCCGCAATCAGAACTGTCAATCGTGTGGTCGTTGTCTTGATGGCTATAACAGTGAAAAGAAGAGGCGCTCAATAGTTGCCACGCCTGGCCGCAAATCGCAGGGAAGCCGAGGCGATGCAGTCGTTATATAGCTGGTGGTGGCGCTAGTCACGGCGATAAAGATGACGTCATTTCTCAGTGCAGTTACCACGGAGCAGCCAGCTTGCCACAATCATAACTGTCAATCGTGTGGTCGTTGTCTTGATGGCTATAACAGTGAAAAGAAGAGGCGCTCAGTTGTTGCCACGCGTGGTCGCAAATCCCAGGGAAGCCGAGGCGATGCAGTCGTTATAGAGCTGGTGTTGGCGCTATTCACATACGATAAAGATGACGTCGTTTTCCAGTGCAGTTATCCTGGAGCAGCCAAGTTGCCACAATCAGAACGGTCAATCGTGTGGTCGTCATCATGATGGCAATAACAGTGAAAAAAAAGAGGCACTCACTAGTTGCCACGCGTGGTCGCAAATCCCAGGGAAGCCGAGACGTTGCAGTCGTTATATATCTGGTGGTGGCGCTAATCATGACGATAAAGATGACGTCATTTTCCAGCGCAGTTATCACGGAGCAACTAGCTTGCCACAATAAGAACTGTCAATCGTGTTGCCGTTGTCTTGATGGCTATAACAGTGAAAAGAAGAGGCGCTCAGTAGTTGCCACACGTGGTCGCAAGTCCCAGGGAAGCTGAAGCGATGCAGTCGTTATATAAATGGTGGTGGCGCTATTCACGACGATAAAGATGACCTCATTTCCAGTGCAGTTATCGCGGAGCTGCCAGCTTGCCACAATCAGAAAGGTCAATCGTGTGGTCGTTGTTTTGATGGCTACAACAGTGAAACTAAGAGGCGCTCAATAGTTGCCACGCGTGGCCGCAAATCGCAGGGAAGCCAAGGCGATGCAGTCGTTTTATAGCTGGCGGTGGCGCTATTCACGACGATAAAGATGACGTCATTTCCCAGTGCAGTTGCCACGGAGCAGCCAGCTTGCCACAATCAGAACTGTCAATCGTGTTGTTGTCTTGATGGCTATAACAGTGAAAAGAAGAGGCGCTCAGTAGTTCCCACGCGTGGGCGCAAGTCCCAGGGAAGCAGAGGCGATGCAGTAGTTATATAGCTGGTGGTGGCGCTATTCACGGCGATAAAGATCACGTCGTTTTCCAGTGCAGTTATCACGGAGCAGCCAGGTTGCCGCAATCAGAACTGTCAATCGTGTGGTCGTTGTCTTGATGGCTATAACAGTGAAAAGAAGAGGCGCTCAATAGTTGCCACGCCTGGCCGCAAATCGCAGGGAAGCCGAGGCGATGCAGTCGTTATATAGCTGGTGGTGGCGCTAGTCACGGCGATAAAGATGACGTCATTTCTCAGTGCAGTTACCACGGAGCAGCCAGCTTGCCACAATCATAACTGTCAATCGTGTGGTCGTTGTCTTGATGGCTATAACAGTGAAAAGAAGAGGCGCTCAGTTGTTGCCACGCGTGGTCGCAAATCCCAGGGAAGCCGAGGCGATGCAGTCGTTATAGAGCTGGTGTTGGCGTTATTCACATACGATAAAGATGACGTCGTTTTCCAGTGCAGTTATCCTGGAGCAGCCAAGTTGCCACAATCAGAACGGTCAATCGTGTGGTCGTCGTCATGATGGCAATAACAGTGAAAAAAAAGAGGCACTCACTAGTTGCCACGCGTGGTCGCAAATCCCAGGGAAGCCGAGACGTTGCAGTCGTTATATATCTGGTGGTGGCGCTAATCATGACGATAAAGATGACGTCATTTTCCAGCGCAGTTATCACGGAGCAACTAGCTTGCCACAATAAGAACTGTCAATCGTGTTGCCGTTGTCCTGATGGCTATAACAGTGAAAAGAAGAGGCGCTCAGTAGTTGCCACGCGTGGTCGCAAGTCCCAGGGAAGCTGAAGCGATGCAGTCGTTATATAAATGGTGGTGGCGCTATTCACGACGATAAAGATGACCTCATTTCCACTGCAGTTATCGCGGAGCTGCCAGCTTGCCACAATCAGAAAGGTCAATCGTGTGGTCGTTGTTTTGATGGCTACAACAGTGAAACTAAGAGGCGCTCAATAGTTGCCACGCGTGGCCGCAAATCGCAGGGAAGCCAAGGCGATGCAGTCGTTTTATAGCTGGCGGTGGCGCTATTCACGACGATAAAGATGACGTCATTTCCCAGTGCAGTTGCCACGGAGCAGCCAGCTTGCCACAATCAGAACTGTCAATCGTGTTGTTGTCTTGATGGCTATAACAGTGAAAAGAAGAGGCGCTCAGTAGTTGCCACGCGTGGTCGCAAGTCCAGGGAAGCCGAGACAATGCAGTCGTTATATAAATGGTGGTGGCGCTATTCACAAAGGTTAAGATGGCGTCATTTTCCAGTGCAGTTATCGCGGAGCAGCCAGCTTGCCACAATCAGAACGGTAAATCGTGTGGTCGTTGTCTTGATGGCTACAACAGTGAAACGAAGAGGCGCTCAATAGTTGCCACGCGTGGCCGCAAATCGCAGGGAAGGCGAGGCGATGCAGTCGTTATATAGCTGGTGTTGGCGCTAGTCACGACGATAAAGATGACATCATTTCTCAGTGCAGTTACCACGGAGCAGCCAGCTTGCCACAATCAGAACTGTCAATCGTGTGGTCGTTGTCTTGATGGCTATAACAGTGAAAAGAAGAGGCGCTCAGTTTTGCCACGCGTGGTCGCAAATCCCAGGGAAGCCGAGACGATGCAGTCGTTATATAGCTGGTGGTGGCGCTATTCACGACGATGAAGATGACGTCATTTCCAGTACAGTTATCACGAAGCAGCCAGCTTGCCACAATCAGAACGGTCAATCGTGTGGTCCTTGTCCTCATTTCTATAACAGTAAAAAGAAGAGGCGCTCAGTAATTGCCACGCGTGGTCGCAAATCCCAGGGAAGCCGAGGCGATGCAGTCGGTATGTAGCTGGGGGTGGCGCTATTCACGAATATAAAGATGACGTCATTTCCCGTATAGTTATCACGGAGCAGCCAGCTTGCCACAACCAGAACGGTCAATCGTGTGGTCGTTGTCTTGATGGCTATAACAATGAAAAGAAGAGGCGCTCAGTAGTTGCCACGCGTGGTCGCAAATACCAGGGAAGCCGAGACGATGCAGTCGTTATATAGCTGGTGGTGGCGCTATTCAGGGAGATAAAGATGACGTTGTTTTAAAGTGCAGTTATCACGGAGCAGCCAGGTTGCCACAATCAGAACTGTCAATCGTGTTGGCGTTGTCCTGATGGCTATAGCATTGAAAAGAAGAGGCGCTCAGTAGTTGCCACGCGTGGTCGCAAGTCCCAGGGAAGCTGAAGCGATGCAAACGTTATATAAATGGTGGTGGCGCTATTCACGACGATAATGATGACGTCATTTCCAGTGCAGTTATCGCGGAGTAGCCAGTTTGCCACTATCAGAATGGTCAATCGTGTGGTCGTTGTCTTGATGGCCACAACAGTGAAACGAAGAGGCGCTCAATAGTTGCCACGCCTGGCCGCAAATTCCAGGGAAGCCGAGACGATGCAGTCGTTATATATCTGGTGGCGGCGCTATTCATGACGATAAAGATGACGTCATTTTCCAGCGCAGTTAACACGGAGCAACCAGCTTGCCACAATAAGAACTGTCAATCGTGTTGTCGTTGTCCTTATCGCTATAACATTGAAAAGAAGAGGCGCTCAGTAGTTGCCACGCGTGGTCGGAAGTCCCAGGGAAGCAGAGGCGATGCAGTAGTTATATAGCTGGTGGTGGCGCTATTCACGGCGATAAAGATCACGTCGTTTTCCAGTGCAGTTATCACGGAGCAGCCAGGTTGCCACAATCAGAACTGTCAATCGTGTGGTCGTTGTCTTGATGGCTATAACAGTGAAAAGAAGAGGCGCTCAATAGTTGCCACGCCTGGCCGCAAATCGCAGGGAAGCCGAGGCGATGCAGTCGTTATATAGCTGGTGGTGGTGCTAGTCACGACGATAAAGATGACGTCATTTCTCAGTGCAGTGACCACGGAGCAGCCAGCTTGCCACAATCATAACTGTCAATCGTGTGGTCGTTGTCTTGATGGCTATAACAGTGAAAAGAAGAGGCGCTCAGTTGTTGCCACGCGTGGTCGCAAATCCCAGGGAAGCCGAGGCGATGCAGTCGTTATAGAGCTGGTGTTGGGGCTATTCACATACGATAAAGATGACGTCGTTTTCCAGTGCAGTTATCCTGGAGCAGCCAAGTTGCCACAATCAGAACGGTCAATCGTGTGGTCGTCGTCATGATGGCAATAACAGCGAAAAAAAAGAGGCACTCACTAGTTGCCACGCGTGGTCGCAAATCCCAGGGAAGCCGAGACGATGCAGTCGTTATATATCTGGTGGTGGCGCTAATCATGACGATAAAGATGACGTCATTTTCCAGCGCAGTTATCACAGAGCAACTAGCTTGCCACAATAAGAACTGTCAATCGTGTTGCCGTTGTCCTGATGGCTATAACAGTGAAAAGAAGAGGCGCTCAGTAGTTGCCACGCGTGGTCGCAAGTCCCAGGGAAGCTGAAGCGATGCAGTCGTTATATAAATGGTGGTGGCGCTATTCACGACGATAAAGATGACGTCATTTTCAGTGCAGTTATCGCGGAGCTGCCAGCTTGCCACAATCAGAAAGGTCAATCGTGTGGTCGTTGTTTTGATGGCTACAACAGTGAAACTAAGAGGCGCTCAATAGCTGCCACGCGTGGCCGCAAATCGCAGGGAAGCCAAGGCGATGCAGTCGTTTTATAGCTGGTGGTGGCGCTATTCACGACGATAAAGATGACGTCATTTCCCAGTGCAGTTGCCACGGAGCAGCCAGCTTGCCACAATCAGAACTGTCAATCGTGTTGTCGTTGTCTTGATGGGTATAACAGTGAAAAGAAGAGGCGCTCAGTAGTTCCCACGCGTGGGCGCAAGTCCCAGGGAAGCCGAGGCGATGCAGTCGTTATATAAATGGTGGTGGCGCTATTCAAGACGATAAAGATGACGTCATTTCCAGTGCAGTTATTGCGGAGCAGCCAGCTTGCCACCATCAGAACGGTCAATCGTGTGGTCGTTGTCTTGATGGCTACAACAGTGAAACGAAAAGGCGCTCATTAGTTGCCACGCGTGGCCGCAAATCGCAGGGAAGCCGAGGCGATGCAGTCGTTATAGAGCTGGTGTTGGCGCTATTCACATACGATAAAGATGACGTCGTTTTCCAGTGCAGTTATCCCGGAGCAGCCAAGTTGCCACAATCAGAACGGTCAATCGTGTCGTCGTCGTCATGATGGCAATAACAGTGAAAAAAAAGAGGCACTCAGTAGTTGCCACGCGTGGTCGCAAATCCCAGGGAAGCCGAGACGATGCAGTAGTTATATAGCTGGTGGTGGCGCTATTCACGACGATGAAGATGACGTCATTTCCAGTACAGTTATCACAGAGCAGCCAGCTTGCCACAATCAGAACGGTCAATCGTGTGGTCCTTGTCCTCATTTCTATAACAGTAAAAAGAAGAGGCGCTCAGTAATTGCCGCGCGTGGTCGCAAATCCCAGGGAAGCCGAGGCGATGCAGTCGGTATGTAGCTGGGGGTGGCGCTATTCACGAATATAAAGATGACGTCATTTCCCGTACAGTTATCACGGAGCAGCCAGCTTGCCACAACCAGAACGGTCAATCGTGTGGTCGTTGTCTTTATGGCTATAACAGTGAAAAGAAGAGGCGCTCAGTAGTTGCCACGCGTGGTCGCAAATCCCAGGAAAGCCGAGGCGATGCAGTCGTTATATAGCTGGTGGTGGCGCTATTCATGACGATAAAGATGACGTCGTTTTCCAGTGCACTTATCACGGAGCAGCCAGGTTCGCACAATCAGAACTGTCACTCGTGTGATCTTTGTCTTGATGGCTATAACAATGAAAAGAAGAGGCACTCAGTAGTTGCCACGCGTGGTCGCAAATACCAGGGAAGCCGAGACGATGCAGTCGTTATATAGCTTGTGGTGGCGCTATTCAGGGAGATAAAGATGACGTTGTTTTAAAGTGCAGTTATCACGGAGCAGCCAGGTTGCCACAATCAGAACTGTCAATCGTGTTGGCGTTGTCCTGATGGCTATAGCATTGAAAAGAAGAGGCGCTCAATAGTTGCCACGCGTGGTCGCAAGTCCCAGGGAAGCTGAAGCGATGCAGTCGTTATATAAATGGTGGTGGCGCTATTCACGACGATAAAGATGACGTCATTTCCAGTGCAGTTATCGCGGAGCAGCCAGCTTGCCACAATCAAAATGGTCAATCGTGTGGTCGTTGTCTTGATGGCCACAACAGTGAAACGAAGAGGCGCTCAATAGTTGCCACGCCTGGCCGCTAATTCCAGGGAAGCCGAGACGATCCAGTCGTTATATATCTGGTGGCGGCGCTATTCATGACGATAAAGATGACGTCATTTTCCAGCGCAGTTAACACGGAGCAACCAGCTTGCCACAATAAGAACTGTCAATCGTGTTGTCGTTGTCCTTATCGCTATAACATTGAAAAGAAGAGGCGCTCAGTAGTTGCCACGCGTGGTCGGAAGTCCCAGGGAAGCAGAGGCGATGCAGTAGTTATATAGCTGGTGGTGGCGCTATTCACGGCGATAAAGATCACGTCGTTTTCCAGTGCAGTTATCACGGAGCAGCCAGGTTGCCACAATCAGAACTGTCACTCGTGTGGTCGTTGTCTTGATGGCTATAACAATGAAAAGAAGAGGCGCTCAGTAGTTGCCACGCCTGGTCGCAAATACCAGGGAAGCCGAGACGATGCAGTCGTTATATAGCTGGTGGTGGCGCTATTCAGGGAGATAAAGATGACGTTGTTTTAAAGTGCAATTATCACGGAGCAGCCAGGTTGCCACAATCAGAACTGTCAATCGTGTCGTCGTTGTCTTGATGGCCACAACAGTGAAACGAAGAGGCGCTAAATAGTTGCCACGCGTGGCCGCAAATCGCAGGGAAGCCGAGGCGATGCAGTCGTTATATAGCTGGTGGTGGTGCTAGTCACGACGATAAAGATGACGTCGTTTTCCAGTGCAGTTATCCTGGAGCAGCCAAGTTGCCACAATCAGAACGGTCAATCGTGTGGTCGTCGTCATGATGGCAATAACAGTGAAAAAAAAGAGGCACTCACTAGTTGCCACGCGTGGTCGCAAGTCCCAGGGAAGCTGAAGCGATGCAGTCGTTATATAAATGGTGGTGGCGCTATTCACGACGATAAAGATGACGTCATTTCCAGTGCAGTTATCGCGGAGCTGCCAGCTTGCCACAATCAGAACTGTCAATCGTGTTGTTGTCTTGATGGCTATAACAGTGAAAAGAAGAGGCGCTCAGTAGTTCCCACGCGTGGGCGCAAGTCCCAGGGAAGCCGAGGCGATGCAGTCGTTATATAAATGGTGGTGGCGCTATTCACGACGAAAAAGATGACGTCATTTCTAGTGCAGTTATCACGGAGCAGCCAGGTTGCCACAATCTGAACTGTCAATCGTGTTGTCATTGTCTTGATGGCTATCACAGTGAAAAGAACAGGCGCTCACTAGTTGCCACGCCTGGTCGCAAATCCCAGGGAAGCCGAGGCGATGCATTCGTTATATAGCTGTTTGTGGCGCTATTCACGGCGATAAAGATGACGTCGTTTTCCATAGCACTTATCACGGAGCAGCCAGGTTTCCACAATCAGAACTGTCAATAGTGTGGTCGTTGGCTTGATGGCTATAACAGTGAAAAGAAGAAGCGCTCAGTAGTTGCCACGACGGTCGCAAATCCCAGGGAATCCGAGGCGATGCAGTCGTTATATAGCTTGTGGTGGCGCTATTCACGACGATAAAGATGACGTGATTTTCCAGTGCAGTTATCACGGAGCAGCCAGCTTGCCACAATAAGAACTGTTAATCGTGTGGTCGTTGTCTTGACGGCTATACCAGTGAAAAGAAGAAGCGCTCAGTAGTTGCCACGCGTGGTCGCAAGTCCAGGGAAGCCGAGACGATGCAGTCGTTATATAAATGGTGGTGGCGCTATTCACAACGGTAAAGATGGCGTCATTTTCCAGCGCAGTTATCACGGAGCAACCAGCTTGCCGGAATAAGAACTGTCAATCCTGTTGGCGTTGTCTTGATGGCTACAACAGTGAAACGAAGAGGCGCTCAATAGTTGCCACGCGTGGCCGCAAATCGCAGGGAAGCCGAGGCGATGCAGTCGTTATATAGCTGGTGTTGGCGCTAGTCACGACGATAAAGATGACGTCATTGCTCAGAGCAGTTACCACGGAGCAGCCAGCTTGCCACAATCAGAACTGTCAATAGTGCGGTCGTTGTCTTGATGGCTATAACAGTGAAAAGAAGAGGCGCTCAGTTGTTGCCACGCGTGGTCGCAAATCCCAGGGAATCCGAGGCGATGCAGTCGTTATATAGCTGGTGGTGGCGCTAGTCACGACGATAAAGATGACATCATTTCTCAGTGCAGTTACCACGGAGCAGCCAGCTTGCCACAATCAGAACTATCAATCGTGTGGTCGTTGTCTTGATGGCTATAACAGTGAAAAGGAGAGGCGCTCAGTTTTGCCACGCGTGGTCGCAAATCCCAGGGAAGCCGAGGCGATGCAGTCGTTATAGTGCTGGTGTTGGCGCTATTCACATACGATAAAGATGACGTCGTTTTCCAGTGCAGTTATCCCGGAGCAGCCAAGTTGCCACAATCAGAACGGTCAATCGTGTGGTCGTCGTCATGATGGCAATAACAGTGAAAAAAAAGAGGCACTCAGTAGTTGCCACGCGTGGTCGCAAATCCCAGGGAAGCCGAGACGATGCAGTCGTTATATAGCTGGTGGTAGCACTATTCACGACGATGAAGATGACGTCATTTCCAGTACAGTTATCACGGAGCAGCCAGCTTGCCACAATCAGAACGGTCAATCGTGTGGTCCTTGTCCTGATTTCTATAACAGTAAAAAGAAGAGGCGCTCAGTAGTTGCCACGCCTGGTCGCAAATACCAGGGAAGCCGAGACGATGCAGTCGTTATATAGCTGGGGGTGGCGCTATTCAGGGAGATAAAGATGACGTTGTTTTAAAGTGCAATTATCACGGAGCAGCCAGGTTGCCACAATCAGAACTGTCAATCGTGTGGTCGTTGTCTTGGTAGCTCTAACAGTGAGAAGAAGAGGCGCTCACTAGTTGATACGCGTTTTCTCAAGTCCAAGGGAAGCCGAGGCGATGCAGTCGTTATATAAATGGTGGTGGCGCTATTCACGACGATAAAGATGACGTCATTTTCCAGCGCAGTTATCACGGAGCAACCAGCTTGCCACAATAAGAACTGTCAATCGTGTTGTCGTTGTCCTGATGGCTATAACATTGAAAAGAAGAGGCGCTCAGTAGTTGCCACACGTGGTCGCAAGTCCCAGGGAAGCTGAAGCGATGCAGTCGTTATATAAATGGTGGTGGCGCTATTCACGACGATATAAATGACGTCATTTCCAGTGCGTTACCGCGGAGCAGCCAGTTTGCCGCAATCAAAACGGTCAATCGTGTGGTCGTTGTCTTGATGGCCACAACAGTGAAACGAAGAGGCGCTAAATAGTTGCCACGCGTGGCCGCAAATCGCAGGGAAGCCGAGGCGATGCAGTCGTTATATAGCTGGTGGTGGTGCTAGTCACGACGATAAAGATGACGTCGTTTTCCAGTGCAGTTATCCTGGAGCAGCCAAGTTGCCACAATCAGAACGGTCAATCGTGTGGTCGTCGTCATGATGGCAATAACAGTGAAAAAAAAGAGGCACTCACTAGTTGCCACGCGTGGTCGCAAATCTCAGGGAAGCCGAGACGTTGCAGTCGTTATATATCTGGTGGTGGCGCTAATCGTGACGATAAAGATGACGTCATTTTCCAGCGCAGTTATCACGGAGCAACTAGCTTGCCACAATAAGAACTGTCAATCGTGTTGCCGTTGTCCTGATGGCTATAACAGTGAAAAGAAGAGGCGCTCAGTAGTTGCCACGCGTGGTCGCAAGTCCCAGGGAAGCTGAAGCGATGCAGTCGTTATATAAATGGTGGTGGCGCTATTCACGACGATAAAGATGACGTCATTTCCAGTGCAGTTATCGCGGAGCTGCCAGCTTGCCACAATCAGAACTGTCAATCGTGTTGTTGTCTTGATGGCTATAACAGTGAAAAGAAGAGGCGCTCAGTAGTTCCCACGCGTGGGCGCAAGTCCCAGGGAAGCCGAGGCGATGCAGTCGTTATATAAATGGTGGTGGCGCTATTCACGACGAAAAAGATGACGTCATTTCTAGTGCAGTTATCACGGAGCAGCCAGGTTGCCACAATCTGAACTGTCAATCGTGTTGTCATTGTCTTGATGGCTATCACAGTGAAAAGAACAGGCGCTCACTAGTTGCCACGCCTGGTCGCAAATCCCAGGGAAGCCGAGGCGATGCATTCGTTATATAGCTGTTTGTGGCGCTATTCACGGCGATAAAGATGACGTCGTTTTCCATAGCACTTATCACGGAGCAGCCAGGTTTCCACAATCAGAACTGTCAAAAGTGTGGTCGTTGGCTTGATGGCTATAACAGTGAAAAGAAGAAGCGCTCAGTAGTTGCCACGACGGTCGCAAATCCCAGGGAATCCGAGGCGATGCAGTCGTTATATAGCTTGTGGTGGCGCTATTCACGACGATAAAGATGACGTGATTTTCCAGTGCAGTTATCACGGAGCAGCCAGCTTGCCACAATAAGAACTGTTAATCGTGTGGTCGTTGTCTTGACGGCTATACCAGTGAAAAGAAGAAGCGCTCAGTAGTTGCCACGCGTGGTCGCAAGTCCAGGGAAGCCGAGACGATGCAGTCGTTATATAAATGGTGGTGGCGCTATTCACAACGGTAAAGATGGCGTCATTTTCCAGCGCAGTTATCATGGAGCAACCAGCTTGCCGGAATAAGAACTGTCAATCCTGTTGGCGTTGTCTTGATGGCTACAACAGTGAAACGAAGAGGCGCTCAATAGTTGCCACGCGTGGCCGCAAATCGCAGGGAAGCCGAGGCGATGCAGTCGTTATATAGCTGGTGTTGGCGCTAGTCACGACGATAAAGATGACGTCATTGCTCAGAGCAGTTACCACGGAGTAGCCAGCTTGCCACAATCAGAACTGTCAATAGTGCGGTCGTTGTCTTGATGGCTATAACAGTGAAAAGAAGAGGCGCTCAGTAGTTGCCACGCGTGGTCGCAAGTCCCAGGGAAGCTGAAGCGATGCAGTCGTTATATAAATGTTGGTGGCGCTATTCACGACGATAAAGATGACGTCATTTCCAGTGCGTTATCGCGGAGCAGCCAGCTTGCCACAATCAGAACGGTCAATCGTGTGGTCGTTGTCTTGATGGCCACAACAGTGAAACGAAGAGGCGCTCAATAGTTGCCACGCCTGGCCGCAAATCGCAGGGAAGCCGAGGCGATGCAGTCGTTATATAGCTGGTGGTGGCACTATTCACGACGATGAAGATGACGTCATTTCCAGTACAGTTATCACGGAGCAGCCAGCTTGCCACAATCAGAACGGTCAATCGTGTGGTCCTTGTCCTGATTTCTATAACAGTAAAAAGAAGAGGCGCTCAGTAATTGCCACGCGTGGTCGCAAATCCCAGGGAAGCCGAGGCGATGCAGTCGGTATGTAGCTGGGGGTGCCGCTATTCACGAATATAAAGATGACGTCATTTCCCGTACAGTTACCACGGAGCAGCCAGCTTGCCACAATCAGAACTGTCAATAGTGCGGTCGTTGTCTTGATGGCTATAACAGTGAAAAGAAGAGGCGCTCAGTTGTTGCCACGCGTGGTCGCAAATCCCAGGGAATCCGAGGCGATGCAGTCGTTATATAGCTGGTGGTGGCGCTAGTCACGACGATAAAGATGACATCATTTCTCAGTGCAGTTACCACGGAGCAGCCAGCTTGCCACAATCAGAACTATCAATCGTGTGGTCGTTGTCTTGATGGCTATAACAGTGAAAAGGAGAGGCGCTCAGTTTTGCCACGCGTGGTCGCAAATCCCAGGGAAGCCGAGGCGATGCAGTCGTTATAGTGCTGGTGTTGGCGCTATTCACATACGATAAAGATGACGTCGTTTTCCAGTGCAGTTATCCCGGAGCAGCCAAGTTGCCACAATCAGAACGGTCAATCGTGTGGTCGTCGTCATGATGGCAATAACAGTGAAAAAAAAGAGGCACCCAGTAGTTGCCACGCGTGGTCGCAAATCCCAGGGAAGCCGAGACGATGCAGTCGTTATATAGCTGGTGGTGGCACTATTCACGACGATGAAGATGACGTCATTTCCAGTACAGTTATCACGGAGCAGCCAGCTTGCCACAATCAGAACGGTCAATCGTGTGGTCCTTGTCCTGATTTCTATAACAGTAAAAAGAAGAGGCGCTCAGTAGTTGCCACGCCTGGTCGCAAATACCAGGGAAGCCGAGACGATGCAGTCGTTATATAGCTGGTGGTGGCGCTATTCAGGGAGATAAAGATGACGTTGTTTTAAAGTGCAATTATCACGGAGCAGCCAGCTTGCCACAATCAGAACTGTCAATCGTGTGGTCGTTGTCTTGGTAGCTCTAACAGTGAGAAGAAGAGGCGCTCACTAGTTCATACGCGTTTTCTCAAGTCCAAGGGAAGCCGAGGCGATGCAGTCGTTATATAAATGGTGGTGGCGCTATTCACGACGATAAAGATGACGTCATTTTCCAGCGCAGTTATCACGGAGCAACCAGCTTGCCACAATAAGAACTGTCAATCGTGTTGTCGTTGTCTTGATGGCTATAACAGTGAAAAGAAGAGGCGCTCAGTTGTTGCCACGCGTGGTCGCAAATCCCAGGGAAGCCGAGGCGATGCAGTCGTTATATACCTGCTGGTGGCGCTATTCACAACGATAAAGATGACGTGATTTTCCAGTGCAGTTATCACGGAGCAGCCAGCTTGCCATAATCAGAACTGTCAGTCGTGTTGTCGTTGTTTTGATGGCTATAACAGTGAAAAGAAGAGGCGCTCAGTAGTTGCCACGCGTGGTCGCGAAACCATGAGAAGCCGAGACGATGCAATCGTTATATAGCTGGTGGTGGCGCTATTCACGACGATAAAGATAACGCCATTTTCCAGAGCAGTTATCACGGAGCA
Source organism: Amblyomma americanum (assembly GCF_052857255.1). Classification (NCBI taxonomy): domain Eukaryota; kingdom Metazoa; phylum Arthropoda; class Arachnida; order Ixodida; family Ixodidae; genus Amblyomma; species Amblyomma americanum. Next base: position 164,720,209 of record NC_135502.1, read on the forward strand.
GAGAGCTTGCCACAATAGGAACTGTCAATCGTGTTGTCCTTGTCCTGATGGCTATAACAGTAAAAAGAGGCGCTCAGTAATTGCCACGCGTGGTCGCAAATCCCAGGGAAGCCGAGGCGATGCAGTCGGTATGTAGCTGGTGGTGGCGCTATTCACGAATATAAAGATGACGTCATTTCCAGTACAGTTATCACGGAGCAGCCAGCTTGCCACAGCCAGAACGGTCAATCGTGTGGTCGTTGTCTTGATGGCTATAACAGTGAAAAGAAGAGGCGCTCAGTAGTTGCCACGCGTGGTCGCAAGTCCCAGGGAAGCTGAAGCGATGCAGTCGTTATATAAATGGTGGTGGCGCTATTCACGACGATAAAGATGATGTCATTTCCAGTGCAGTTATCGCGGAGCAGCCTGCTTGCCACAATCAGAACGGTAAATCGTGTGGTCGTTGTCTTGATGGCTACAACAGTGAAACAAAGAGGCGCTCAATAGTTGCCACGCGTGGCCGCAAATCGCAGGGAAGCCGAGGCGATGCTGTCGTTATATAGCTGGTGTTGGCGCTAGTCACGACGATAAAGATGACGTCGTTTTCCAGTGCAGTTATCCCGGAGCAGCCAAGTTGCCACAATCAGAGCGGTCAATGGTGTGGTCATTGTCTTGACCGCTATAACAGTGAAAAGAAGAGGCGCTCAGTAGTTGCCACGCGTGGTCGCAAATCCCAGGGAATCCGAGGCGATGCAGTCGTTGTATATCTGGTGGTGGCGCTATTCACGACAATGAAGATGACGCCATTTTCCAGTGCAGTTATCACGGAGCAACCAGCTTGCCACAATAAGAACTGTCAATCGTGTTGTCGTTGTCCTTATGGCTATAACATTGAAAAGAAGAGGCGCTCTGTAGTTGCCACGCGTGGTCGCAAGTCCCAGGGAAGCTGAAGCGATGCAGTCGTTATATAAATGGTGGTGGCTCTATTCACGACGATAAAGATGACGTCATTTCCAGTGCAGTTATCGCGGAGCAGCCAGCTTGCCACAATCAGAACGGTCAATCGTGTGGTCGTTGTCTTGATGGAAACAACAGTGAAACGAAGAGGCGCTCAATAGTTGCCACGCCTGGCCGCAAATCGCAGGGAAGCCGAGACGATGCAGTCGTTATATAGCTGGTGGTGGCGCTAGTCACGACGATAAAGATGACATCATTTCTCAGTGCTGTTACCACGGAGCAGCCAGCTTGCCACAATCAGAACTGTCAATCGTGTGGTCGTTGTCTTGATGGCTATAACAGTGAAAAGAAGAGGCGCTCAGTTTTGCCACGCGTGGTCGCAAATCCCAGGGAAGCCGAGGCGATGCAGTCGTTATAGAGCTGGTGTTGGCGCTATTCACATACGATAAAGATGACGTCGTTTTCCAGTGCAGTTATCCCGGAGCAGCCAAGTTGCCACAATCAGAACGGTCAATCGTGTGGTCGTCGTCATGATGGCAATAACAGTGAAAAAACAGAGGCACTCAGTAGTTGCCACGCGAGGTCGCAAATCCCAGGGAAGCCGAGACGATGCAGTCGTTATATAGCTGGTTGTGGCGCTATTCACGACGATGAAGATGACGTCATTTCCAGTACAGTTATCACGGAGCAGCCAGCTTGCCACAATTAGAACGGTCAATCGTGTGGTCCTTGTCCTGATTTCTATTACAGTAAAAAGAAGAGGCGCTCAGTAATTGCCACGCGTGGTCGCAAATCCCAGGGAAGCCGAGGCGATGCAGTCGGTATGTAGCTGGGCGTGGCGCTATTCACGAATATAAAGATGACATCATTTCCCGTACAGTTATCACGGAGCATCCAGCTTGCCACAACCAGAACGGTCAATCGTGTGGTCGTTGTCGTGATGGCTATAACAGTGAAAAGAAAAGGCGCTCAGTAGTTGCCACGCGTGGTCGCAAATCCCAGGAAAGCCGAGGCGATGCAGTCGTTATATAGCTGGTGGTGGCGCTATTGACGACGATAAAGATGACGTTGTTTTCCAGTGCACTTATCACGGAGCATCCAGGTTCCCACAATCAGAACTGTCACTCGCGTGGTCGTTGTCTTGATGGCTATAACAATGAAAAGAAGAGGCGCTCAGTAGTTGCCACGCGTGGTCGGAAATACCAGGGAAGCCGAGACGATGCAGTCGTTAAAGAGCTGGTGGTGGCGCTATTCAGGGAGATAAAGATGACGTTGTTTTAAAGTGCAGTTATCACGGAGCAGCCAGGTTGCCACAATCAGAACTGTCAATCGTGTGATAGTTGTCTTGATAGCTCTAACAGTGAGAAGAAGAGGCGCTCAGTAGTTGCCACGCGTGGTCGCAAGTCCAGGGAAGCCGAGACGATGCAGTCGTTATATAAATGGTGGTGGCGCTATTCACAAAGGTTAAGATGGCGTCATTTTCCAGCGCAGTTATCACGGAGCAACCAGCTTGCCACAATAAGAACTGTCAATCGTGTTGGCGTTGTCCTGATGGCTATAACATTGAAAAGAAGAGGCGCTCAGTAGTTGCCACGCGTGGTCGCAAGTCCCAGGGAAGCTGAAGCGATGCAGTCGTTATATAAATGGTGGTGGCGCTATTCACGACGATAAGGATGACGTCATTTCCAGTGCAGTTATCGCGGAGCAGCCAGCTTGCCACAATCAGAACGGTAAATCGTGTGGTCGTTGTCTTGATGGCTACAACAGTGAAACGAAGAGGCGCTAATAGTTGCCACGCGTGGCCGCAAATCGCAGGGAAGCCGATGCGATGCAGTCGTTATATAGCTGGTGTTGGCGCTAGTCACGACGATAAAGATGACATCATTGCTCAGAGCAGTTACCACGGAGCAGCCAGCTTGCCACAATCATAACTGTCAATAGTGCGGTCGTTGTCCTGATGGCTATAACAGTGAAAAGAAGAGGCGCTCAGTTGTTGCCACGCGTGGTCGCAAATCCCAGGGAAGCCGAGGCGATGCAGTCATTATAGAGCTGGTGTTGGCGCTAGTCACATACGACAAAGATGACGTCGTTTTCCAGTGCAGTTATCCCGGAGCAGCCAAGTTGCCACAATCAGAGCGGTCAATGGTGTGGTCATTGTCTTGACCGGTATAACAGTGAAAAGAAGAGGCGCTCAGTAGTTGCCACGCGTGGTCGCAAATCCGCGGGAATCCGAGGCGATGCAGTCGTTGTATATCTGGTGGTGGCGCTATTCACGACGATAAAGATGACGCCATTTTCCAGTGCAGTTATCACGGAGCAACCAGCTTGCCACAATAAGAACTGTCAATCGTGTGGTCGTTGTCTTGATGGCCGCAACAGTGAAACGAAGAGGCGCTCAATAGTTGCCACGCGTGGCCGCAAATCGCAGGGAAGGCGAGGCGATGCAGTCGTTATATAGCTGGTGTTGGCGCTAGTCACGACGATAAAGATGACATCATTTCTCAGTGCAGTTACCACGGAGCAGCCAGCTTGCCACAATCAGAACTGTCAATCGTGTGGTCGTTGTCTTGATGGCTATAACAGTGAAAAGAAGAGGCGCTCAGTTTTGCCACGCGTAGTCGCAAATCCCAGGGAAGCCGAGGCGATGCAGTCGTTATAGAGCTGGTGTTGGCGCTATTCACATACGATAAAGATGACGTCGTTTTCCAGTGCAGTTATCCCGGAGCAGCCAAGTTGCCACAATCAGAACGGTCAATCGTGTGGTCGTCGTCATGATGGCAATAACAGTGAAAAAAAAAGAGGCACTCAGTAGTTGCCACGCGTGGTCGCAAATCCCAGGGAAGCCGAGACGATGCAGTCGTTATATAGCTGGTGGTGGCGCTATTCACGACGATGAAGATGACGTCATTTCCAGTACAGTTATCACGGAGCAGCCAGCTTGCCACAATCAGAACGGTCAATCGTGTGGTCCTTGTCCTCATTTCTATAACAGTAAAAAGAAGAGGCGCTCAGTAATTGCCACGCGTGGTCGCAAATCCCAGGGAAGCCGAGGCGATGCAGTCGGTATGTAGCTGGGGGTGGCGCTATTCACGAATATAAAGATGACGTCATTTCCCGTATAGTTATCACGGAGCAGCCAGCTTGCCACAACCAGAACGGTCAATCGTGTGGTCGTTGTCTTGATGGCTATAACAATGAAAAGAAGAGGCGCTCAGAAGTTGTCACGCGTGGTCGCAAATACCAGGGAAGCCGAGACGATGCAGTCGTTATATAGCTGGTGGTGGCGCTATTCAGGGAGATAAAGATGACGTTGTTTTAAAGTGCAGTTATCACGGAGCAGCCAGGTTGCCACAATCAGAACTGTCAATCGTGTTGGCGTTGTCCTGATGGCTATTGCATTGAAAAGAAGAGGCGCTCAGTAGTTGCCACGCGTGGTCGCAAGTCCCAGGGAAGCTGAAGCGATGCAAACGTTATATAAATGGTGGTGGCGCTATTCACGACGATAATGATGACGTCATTTCCAGTGCAGTTATCGCGGAGCAGCCAGCTTGCCACAATCAGAATGGTCAATCGTGTGGTCGTTGTCTTGATGGCCACAACAGTGAAACGAAGAGGCGCTCAATAGTTGCCACGCCTGGCCGCAAATTCCAGGGAAGCCGAGACGATGCAGTCGTTATATATCTGGTGGCGGCGCTATTCATGACGATAAAGATGACGTCATTTTCCAGCGCAGTTAACACGGAGCAACCAGCTTGCCACAATAAGAACTGTCAATCGTGTTGTCGTTGTCCTTATCGCTATAACATTGAAAAGAAGAGGCGCTCAGTAGTTGCCACGCGTGGTCGGAAGTCCCAGGGAAGCAGAGGCGATGCAGTAGTTATATAGCTGGTGGTGGCGCTATTCACGGCGATAAAGATCACGTCGTTTTCCAGTGCAGTTTTCACGGAGCAGCCAGGTTGCCACAATCAGAACTGTCAATCGTGTGGTCGTTGTCTTGATGGCTATAACAGTGAAAAGAAGAGGCGCTCAATAGTTGCCACGCCTGGCCGCAAATCGCAGGGAAGCCGAGGCGATGCAGTCGTTATATAGCTGGTGGTGGCGCTAGTCACGACGATAAAGATGACGTCATTTCTCAGTGCAGTGACCACGGAGCAGCCAGCTTGCCACAATCATAACTGTCAATCGTGTGGTCGTTGTCTTGATGGCTATAACAGTGAAAAGAAGAGGCGCTCAGTTGTTGCCACGCGTGGTCGCAAATCCCAGGGAAGCCGAGGCGATGCAGTCGTTATAGAGCTGGTGTTGGGGCTATTCACATACGATAAAGATGACGTCGTTTTCCAGTGCAGTTATCCTGGAGCAGCCAAGTTGCCACAATCAGAACGGTCAATCGTGTGGTCGTCGTCATGATGGCAATAACAGTGAAAAAAAAGAGGCACTCACTAGTTGCCACGCGTGGTCGCAAATCCCAGGGAAGCCGAGACGATGCAGTCGTTATATATCTGGTGGTGGCGCTAATCATGACGATAAAGATGACGTCATTTTCCAGCGCAGTTATCACAGAGCAACTAGCTTGCCACAATAAGAACTGTCAATCGTGTTGCCGTTGTCCTGATGGCTATAACAGTGAAAAGAAGAGGCGCTCAGTAGTTGCCACGCGTGGTCGCAAGTCATAGGGAAGCTGAAGCGATGCAGTCGTTATATAAATGGTGGTGGCGCTATTCACGACGATAAAGATGACGTCATTTTCAGTGCAGTTATCGCGGAGCTGCCAGCTTGCCACAATCAGAAAGGTCAATCGTGTGGTCGTTGTTTTGATGGCTACAACAGTGAAACTAAGAGGCGCTCAATAGCTGCCACGCGTGGCCGCAAATCGCAGGGAAGCCAAGGCGATGCAGTCGTTTTATAGCTGGTGGTGGCGCTATTCACGACGATAAAGATGACGTCATTTCCCAGTGCAGTTGCCACGGAGCAGCCAGCTTGCCACAATCAGAACTGTCAATCGTGTTGTCGTTGTCTTGATGGGTATAACAGTGAAAAGAAGAGGCGCTCAGTAGTTCCCACGCGTGGGCGCAAGTCCCAGGGAAGCCGAGGCGATGCAGTCGTTATATAAATGGTGGTGGCGCTATTCAAGACGATAAAGATGACGTCATTTCCAGTGCAGTTATCGCGGAGCAGCCAGCTTGCCACAATCAGAACGGTCAATCGTGTGGTCGTTGTCTTGATGGCTACAACAGTGAAACGAAAAGGCGCTCATTAGTTGCCACGCGTGGCCGAAAATCGCAGGGAAGCCGAGGCGATGCAGTCGTTATAGAGCTGGTGTTGGCGCTATTCACATACGATAAAGATGACGTCGTTTTCCAGTGCAGTTATCCCGGAGCAGCCAAGTTGCCACAATCAGAACGGTCAATCCTGTCGTCGTCGTCATGATGGCAATAACAGTGAAAAAAAAGAGGCACTCAGTAGTTGCCACGCGTGGTCGCAAATCCCAGGGAAGCCGAGACGATGCAGTGGTTATATAGCTGGTGGTGGCGCTATTCACGACGATGAAGATGACGTCATTTCCAGTACAGTTATCACAGAGCAGCCAGCTTGCCACAATCAGAACAGTCAATCGTGTGGTCCTTGTCCTCATTTCTATAACAGTAAAAAGAAGAGGCGCTCAGTAATTGCCACGCGTGGTCGCAAATCTCACGGAAGCCGAGGCGATGCAGTCGGTATGTAGCTGGGGGTGGCGCTATTCACGAATATAAAGATGACGTCATTTCCCGTACAGTTATCACGGAGCACCCAGCTTGCCACAACCAGAACGGTCAATCGTGTGGTCGTTGTCTTTATGGCTATAACAGTGAAAAGAAGAGGCGCTCAGTAGTTGCCACGCGTGGTCGCCAATCCCAGGAAAGCCGAGGCGATGCAGTCGTTATATAGCTGGTGGTGGCGCTATTCATGACGATAAAGATGACGTCGTTTTCCAGTGCACTTATCACGGAGCAGCCAGGTTCGCACAATCAGAACTGTCACTCGTGTGATCTTTGTCTTGATGGCTATAACAATGAAAAGAAGAGGCGCTCAGTAGTTGCCACGCGTGGTCGCAAATACCAGGGAAGCCGAGACGATGCAGTCGTTATATAGCTTGTGGTGGCGCTATTCAGGGAGATAAAGATGACGTTGTTTTAAAGTGCAGTTATCACGGAGCAGCCAGCTTGCCACAATCATAACTGTCAATCGTGTGGTCGTTGTCTTGATGGCTATAACAGTGAAAAGAAGAGGCGCTCAGTTGTTGCCACGCGTGGTCGCAAATCCCAGGGAAGCCGAGGCGATGCAGTCGTTATAGAGCTGGTGTTGGGGCTATTCACATACGATAAAGATGACGTCGTTTTCCAGTGCAGTTATCCTGGAGCAGCCAAGTTGCCACAATCAGAACGGTCAATCGTGTGGTCGTCGTCATGATGGCAATAACAGTGAAAAAAAAAGAGGCACTCACTAGTTGCCACGCGTGGTCGCAAATCCCAGGGAAGCCGAGACGATGCAGTCGTTATATATCTGGTGGTGGCGCTAATCATGACGATAAAGATGACGTCATTTTCCAGCGCAGTTATCACAGAGCAACTAGCTTGCCACAATAAGAACTGTCAATCGTGTTGCCGTTGTCCTGATGGCTATAACAGTGAAAAGAAGAGGCGCTCAGTAGTTGCCACGCGTGGTCGCAAGTCCCAGGGAAGCTGAAGCGATGCAGTCGTTATATAAATGGTGGTGGCGCTATTCACGACGATAAAGATGACGTCATTTTCAGTGCAGTTATCGCGGAGCTGCCAGCTTGCCACAATCAGAAAGGTCAATCGTGTGGTCGTTGTTTTGATGGCTACAACAGTGAAACTAAGAGGCGCTCAATAGCTGCCACGCGTGGCCGCAAATCGCAGGGAAGCCAAGGCGATGCAGTCGTTTTATAGCTGGTGGTGGCGCTATTCACGACGATAAAGATGACGTCATTTCCCAGTGCAGTTGCCACGGAGCAGCCAGCTTGCCACAATCAGAACTGTCAATCGTGTTGTCGTTGTCTTGATGGGTATAACAGTGAAAAGAAGAGGCGCTCAGTAGTTCCCACGCGTGGGCGCAAGTCCCAGGGAAGCCGAGGCGATGCAGTCGTTATATAAATGGTGGTGGCGCTATTCAAGACGATAAAGATGACGTCATTTCCAGTGCAGTTATCGCGGAGCAGCCAGCTTGCCACAATCAGAACGGTCAATCGTGTGGTCGTTGTCTTGATGGCTACAACAGTGAAACGAAAAGGCGCTCATTAGTTGCCACGCGTGGCCGCAAATCGCAGGGAAGCCGAGGCGATGCAGTCGTTATAGAGCTGGTGTTGGCGCTATTCACATACGATAAAGATGACGTCGTTTTCCAGTGCAGTTATCCCGGAGCAGCCAAGTTGCCACAATCAGAACGGTCAATCGTGTCGTCGTCGTCATGATGGCAATAACAGTGAAAAAAAAGAGGCACTCAGTAGTTGCCACGCGTGGTCGCAAATCCCAGGGAAGCCGAGACGATGCAGTGGTTATATAGCTGGTGGTGGCGCTATTCACGACGATGAAGATGACGTCATTTCCAGTACAGTTATCACAGAGCAGCCAGCTTGCCACAATCAGAACGGTCAATCGTGTGGTCCTTGTCCTCATTTCTATAACAGTAAAAAGAAGAGGCGCTCAGTAATTGCCACGCGTGGTCGCAAATCCCAGGGAAGCCGAGGCGATGCAGTCGGTATGTAGCTGGGGGTGGCGCTATTCACGAATATAAAGATGACGTCATTTCCCGTACAGTTATCACGGAGCAGCCAGCTTGCCACAACCAGAACGGTCAATCGTGTGGTCGTTGTCTTTATGGCTATAACAGTGAAAAGAAGAGGCGCTCAGTAGTTGCCACGCGTGGTCGCCAATCCCAGGAAAGCCGAGGCGATGCAGTCGTTATATAGCTGGTGGTGGCGCTATTCATGACGATAAAGATGACGTCGTTTTCCAGTGCACTTATCACGGAGCAGCCAGGTTCGCACAATCAGAACTGTCACTGGTGTGATCTTTGTCTTGATGGCTATAACAATGAAAAGAAGAGGCGCTCAGTAGTTGCCACGCGTGGTCGCAAATACCAGGGAAGCCGAGACGATGCAGTCGTTATATAGCTTGTGGTGGCGCTATTCAGGGAGATAAAGATGACGTTGTTTTAAAGTGCAGTTATCACGGAGCAGCCAGGTTGCCACAATCAGAACTGTCAATCGTGTTGGCGTTGTCCTGATGGCTATAGCATTGAAAAGAAGAGGCGCTCAATAGTTGCCACGCGTGGTCGCAAGTCCCAGGGAAGCTGAAGCGATGCAGTCGTTATATAAATGGTGGTGGCGCTATTCACGACGATAAAGATGACGTCATTTCCAGTGCAGTTATCGCGGAGCAGCCAGCTTGCCACAATCAAAATGGTCAATCGTGTGGTCGTTGTCTTGATGGCCACAACAGTGAAACGAAGAGGCACTCAATAGTTGCCACGCCTGGCCGCTAATTCCAGGGAAGCCGAGACGATCCAGTCGTTATATATCTGGTGGCGGCGCTATTCATGACGATAAAGATGACGTCATTTTCCAGCGCAGTTAACACGGAGCAACCAGCTTGCCACAATAAGAACTGTCAATCGTGTTGTCGTTGTCCTTATCGCTATAACATTGAAAAGAAGAGGCGCTCAGTAGTTGCCACGCGTGGTCGGAAGTCCCAGGGAAGCAGAGGCGATGCAGTAGTTATATAGCTGGTGGTGGCGCTATTCACGGCGATAAAGATCACGTCGTTTTCCAGTGCAGTTATCACGGAGCAGCCAGGTTGCCACAATCAGAACTGTCACTCGTGTGGTCGTTGTCTTGATGGCTATAACAATTAAAAGAAGAGGCGCTCAGTAGTTGCCACGCCTGGTCGCAAATACCAGGGAAGCCGAGACGATGCAGTCGTTATATAGCTGGTGGTGGCGCTATTCAGGGAGATAAAGATGACGTTGTTTTAAAGTGCAATTATCACGGAGCAGCCAGGTTGCCACAATCAGAACTGTCAATCGTGTGGTCGTTGTCTTGATGGCCACAACAGTGAAACGAAGAGGCGCTAAATAGTTGCCACGCGTGGCCGCAAATCGCAGGGAAGCCGAGGCGATGCAGTCGTTATATAGCTGGTGGTGGTGCTAGTCACGACGATAAAGATGACGTCGTTTTCCAGTGCAGTTATCCTGGAGCAGCCAAGTTGCCACAATCAGAACGGTCAATCGTGTGGTCGTCGTCATGATGGCAATAACAGTGAAAAAAAAGAGGCACTCACTAGTTGCCACGCGTGGTCGCAAATCCCAGGGAAGCCGAGACGTTGCAGTCGTTATATATCTGGTGGTGGCGCTAATCATGACGATAAAGATGACGTCATTTTCCAGCGCAGTTATCACGGAGCAACTAGCTTGCCACAATAAGAACTGTCAATCGTGTTGCCGTTGTCCTGATGGCTATAACAGTGAAAAGAAGAGGCGCTCAGTAGTTGCCACGCGTGGTCGCAAGTCCCAGGGAAGCTGAAGCGATGCAGTCGTTATATAAATGGTGGTGGCGCTATTCACGACGATAAAGATGACGTCATTTCCAGTGCAGTTATCGCGGAGCTGCCAGCTTGCCACAATCAGAACTGTCAATCGTGTTGTTGTCTTGATGGCTATAACAGTGAAAAGAAGAGGCGCTCAGTAGTTCCCACGCGTGGGCGCAAGTCCCAGGGAAGCCGAGGCGATGCAGTCGTTATATAAATGGTGGTGGCGCTATTCACAACGAAAAAGATGACGTCATTTCTAGTGCAGTTATCACGGAGCAGCCAGGTTGCCACAATCTGAACTGTCAATCGTGTTGTCATTGTCTTGATGGCTATCACAGTGAAAAGAACAGGCGCTCACTAGTTGCCACGCCTGGTCGCAAATCCCAGGGAAGCCGAGGCGATGCATTCGTTATATAGCTGTTTGTGGCGCTATTCACGGCGATAAAGATGACGTCGTTTTCCATAGCACTTATCACGGAGCAGCCAGGTTTCCACAATCAGAACTGTCAATAGTGTGGTCGTTGGCTTGATGGCTATAACAGTGAAAAGAAGAAGCGCTCAGTAGTTGCCACGACGGTCGCAAATCCCAGGGAATCCGAGGCGATGCAGTCGTTATATAGCTTGTGGTGGCGCTATTCACGACGATAAAGATGACGTGATTTTCCAGTGCAGTTATCACGGAGCAGCCAGCTTGCCACAATAAGAACTGTTAATCGTGTGGTCGTTGTCTTGACGGCTATACCAGTGAAAAGAAGAAGCGCTCAGTAGTTGCCACGCGTGGTCGCAAGTCCAGGGAAGCCGAGACGATGCAGTCGTTATATAAATGGTGGTGGCGCTATTCACAACGGTAAAGATGGCGTCATTTTCCAGCGCAGTTATCACGGAGCAACCAGCTTGCCGGAATAAGAACTGTCAATCCTGTTGGCGTTGTCTTGATGGCTACAACAGTGAAACGAAGAGGCGCTCAATAGTTGCCACGCGTGGCCGCAAATTGCAGGGAAGCCGAGGCGATGCAGTCGTTATATAGCTGGTGTTGGCGCTAGTCACGACGATAAAGATGACGTCATTGCTCAGAGCAGTTACCACGGAGCAGCCAGCTTGCCACAATCAGAACTGTCAATAGTGCGGTCGTTGTCTTGATGGCTATAACAGTGAAAAGAAGAGGCGCTCAGTTGTTGCCACGCGTGGTCGCAAATCCCAGGGAATCCGAGGCGATGCAGTCGTTATATAGCTGGTGGTGGCGCTAGTCACGACGATAAAGATGACATCATTTCTCAGTGCAGTTACCACGGAGCAGCCAGCTTGCCACAATCAGAACTATCAATCGTGTGGTCGTTGTCTTGATGGCTATAACAGTGAAAAGAAGAGGCGCTCAGTTTTGCCACGCGTGGTCGCAAATCCCAGGGAAGCCGAGGCGATGCAGTCGTTATAGTGCTGGTGTTGGCGCTATTCACATACGATAAAGATGACGTCGTTTTCCAGTGCAGTTATCCCGGAGCAGCCAAGTTGCCACAATCAGAACGGTCAATCGTGTGGTCGTCGTCATGATGGCAATAACAGTGAAAAAAAAGAGGCACTCAGTAGTTGCCACGCGTGGTCGCAAATCCCAGGGAAGCCGAGACGATGCAGTCGTTATATAGCTGGTGGTGGCACTATTCACGACGATGAAGATGACGTCATTTCCAGTACAGTTATCACGGAGCAGCCAGCTTGCCACAATCAGAACGGTCAATCGTGTGGTCCTTGTCCTGATTTCTATAACAGTAAAAAGAAGAGGCGCTCAGTAGTTGCCACGCCTGGTCGCAAATACCAGGGAAGCCGAGACGATGCAGTCGTTATATAGCTGGTGGTGGCGCTATTCAGGGAGATAAAGATGACGTTGTTTTAAAGTGCAATTATCACGGAGCAGCCAGGTTGCCACAATCAGAACTGTCAATCGTGTGGTCGTTGTCTTGGTAGCTCTAACAGTGAGAAGAAGAGGCGCTCACTAGTTGATACGCGTTTTCTCAAGTCCAAGGGAAGCCGAGGCGATGCAGTCGTTATATAAATGGTGGTGGCGCTATTCACGACGATAAAGATGACGTCATTTTCCAGCGCAGTTATCACGGAGCAACCAGCTTGCCACAATAAGAACTGTCAATCGTGTTGTCGTTGTCCTGATGGCTATAACATTGAAAAGAAGAGGCGCTCAGTAGTTGCCACACGTGGTCGCAAGTCCCAGGGAAGCTGAAGCGATGCAGTCGTTATATAAATGGTGGTGGCGCTATTCACGACGATATAAATGACGTCATTTCCAGTGCGTTACCGCGGAGCAGCCAGTTTGCCGCAATCAAAACGGTCAATCGTGTGGTCGTTGTCTTGATGGCCACAACAGTGAAACGAAGAGGCGCTAAATAGTTGCCACGCGTGGCCGCAAATCGCAGGGAAGCCGAGGCGATGCAGTCGTTATATAGCTGGTGGTGGTGCTAGTCACGACGATAAAGATGACGTCGTTTTCCAGTGCAGTTATCCTGGAGCAGCCAAGTTGCCACAATCAGTACGGTCAATCGTGTGGTCGTCGTCATGATGGCAATAACAGTGAAAAAAAAGAGGCACTCACTAGTTGCCACGCGTGGTCGCAAATCCCAGGGAAGCCGAGACGTTGCAGTCGTTATATATCTGGTGGTGGCGCTAATCATGACGATAAAGATGACGTCATTTTCCAGCGCAGTTATCACGGAGCAACTAGCTTGCCACAATAAGAACTGTCAATCGTGTTGCCGTTGTCCTGATGGCTATAACAGTGAAAAGAAGAGGCGCTCAGTAGTTGCCACGCGTGGTCGCAAGTCCCAGGGAAGCTGAAGCGATGCAGTCGTTATATAAATGGTGGTGGCGCTATTCACGACGATAAAGATGACGTCATTTCCAGTGCAGTTATCGCGGAGCTGCCAGCTTGCCACAATCAGAACTGTCAATCGTGTTGTTGTCTTGATGGCTATAACAGTGAAAAGAAGAGGCGCTCAGTAGTTCCCACGCGTGGGCGCAAGTCCCAGGGAAGCCGAGGCGATGCAGTCGTTATATAAATGGTGGTGGCGCTATTCACGACGAAAAAGATGACGTCATTTCTAGTGCAGTTATCACGGAGCAGCCAGGTTGCCACAATCTGAACTGTCAATCGTGTTGTCATTGTCTTGATGGCTATCACAGTGAAAAGAACAGGCGCTCACTAGTTGCCACGCCTGGTCGCAAATCCCAGGGAAGCCGAGGCGATGCATTCGTTATATAGCTGTTTGTGGCGCTATTCACGGCGATAAAGATGACGTCGTTTTCCATAGCACTTATCACGGAGCAGCCAGGTTTCCACAATCAGAACTGTCAATAGTGTGGTCGTTGGCTTGATGGCTATAACAGTGAAAAGAAGAAGCGCTCAGTAGTTGCCACGACGGTCGCAAATCCCAGGGAATCCGAGGCGATGCAGTCGTTATATAGCTTGTGGTGGCGCTATTCACGACGATAAAGATGACGTGATTTTCCAGTGCAGTTATCACGGAGCAGCCAGCTTGCCACAATAAGAACTGTTAATCGTGTGGTCGTTGTCTTGACGGCTATACCAGTGAAAAGAAGAAGCGCTCAGTAGTTGCCACGCGTGGTCGCAAGTCCAGGGAAGCCGAGACGATGCAGTCGTTATATAAATGGTGGTGGCGCTATTCACAACGGTAAAGATGGCGTCATTTTCCAGCGCAGTTATCACGGAGCAACCAGCTTGCCGGAATAAGAACTGTCAATCCTGTTGGCGTTGTCTTGATGGCTACAACAGTGAAACGAAGAGGCGCTCAATAGTTGCCACGCGTGGCCGCAAATCGCAGGGAAGCCGAGGCGATGCAGTCGTTATATAGCTGGTGGTGGCGCTAGTCACGACGATAAAGATGACATCATTTCTCAGTGCAGTTACCACGGAGCAGCCAGCTTGCCACAATCAGAACTATCAATCGTGTGGTCGTTGTCTTGATGGCTATAACAGTGAAAAGGAGAGGCGCTCAGTTTTGCCACGCGTGGTCGCAAATCCCAGGGAAGCCGAGGCGATGCAGTCGTTATAAAGCTGGTGTTGGCGCTATTCACATACGATAAAGATGACGTCATTTTCCAGTGCAGTTATCCCGGAGCAGCCAAGTTGCCACAATCAGAACGGTCAATCGTGTGGTCGTCGTCATGATGGCAATAACAGTGAAAAAAGAGGCACTCAGTAGTTGCCACGCGTGGTCGCAAATCCCAGGGAAGCCGAGACGATGCAGTCGTTATATAGCTGGTGGTGGCACTATTCACGACGATGAAGATGACGTCATTTCCAGTACAGTTATCACGGAGCAGCCAGCTTGCCACAATCAGAACGGTCAATCGTGTGGTCCTTGTCCTGATTTCTATAACAGTAAAAAGAAGAGGCGCTCAGTAATTGCCACGCGTGGTCGCAAATCCCAGGGAAGCCGAGGCGATGCAGTCGGTATGTAGCTGGGGGTGCCGCTATTCACGAATATAAAGATGACGTCATTTCCCGTACAGTTACCACGGAGCAGCCAGCTTGCCACAATCAGAACTGTCAATAGTGCGGTCGTTGTCTTGATGGCTATAACAGTGAAAAGGAGAGGCGCTCAGTTGTTGCCACGCGTGGTCGCAAATCCCAGGGAAGCCGAGGCGATGCAGTCGTTATAGTGCTGGTGTTGGCGCTATTCACATACGATAAAGATGACGTCGTTTTCCAGTGCAGTTATCCCGGAGCAGCCAAGTTGCCACAATCAGAACGGTCAATCGTGTGGTCGTCGTCATGATGGCAATAACAGTGAAAAAAAAGAGGCACTCAGTAGTTGCCACGCGTGGTCGCAAATCCCAGGGAAGCCGAGACGATGCAGTCGTTATATAGCTGGTGGTGGCACTATTCACGACGATGAAGATGACGTCATTTCCAGTACAGTTATCACGGAGCAGCCAGCTTGCCACAATCAGAACGGTCAATCGTGTGGTCCTTGTCCTGATTTCTATAACAGTAAAAAGAAGAGGCGCTCAGTAGTTGCCACGCCTGGTCGCAAATACCAGGGAAGCCGAGACGATGCAGTCGTTATATAGCTGGTGGTGGCGCTATTCAGGGAGATAAAGATGACGTTGTTTTAAAGTGCAATTATCACGGAGCAGCCAGCTTGCCACAATCAGAACTGTCAATCGTGTGGTCGTTGTCTTGGTAGCTCTAACAGTGAGAAGAAGAGGCGCTCACTAGTTGATACGCGTTTTCTCAAGTCCAAGGGAAGCCGAGGCGATGCAGTCGGTATATAAATGGTGGTGGCGCTATTCACGACGATAAAGATGACGTCATTTTCCAGCGCAGTTATCACGGAGCAACCAGCTTGCCACAATAAGAACTGTCAATCGTGTTGTCGTTGTCCTGATGGCTATAACATTGAAAAGAAGAGGCGCTCAGTAGTTGCCACACGTGGTCGCAAGTCCCAGGGAAGCTGAAGCGATGCAGTCGTTATATAAATGGTGGTGGCGCTATTCACGACGATATAAATGACGTCATTTCCAGTGCGTTACCGCGGAGCAGCCAGTTTGCCGCAATCAAAACGGTCAATCGTGTGGTCGTTGTCTTGATGGCCACAACAGTGAAAGGAAGAGGCGCTAAATAGTTGCCACGCGTGGCCGCAAATCGCAGGGAAGCCGAGGCGATGCAGTCGTTATATAGCTGGTGGTGGTGCTAGTCACGACGATAAAGATGACGTCGTTTTCCAGTGCAGTTATCCTGGAGCAGCCAAGTTGCCACAATCAGAACGGTCAATCGTGTGGTCGTCGTCATGATGGCAATAACAGTGAAAAAAAAGAGGCACTCACTAGTTGCCACGCGTGGTCGCAAATCCCAGGGAAGCCGAGACGTTGCAGTCGTTATATATCTGGTGGTGGCGCTAATCATGACGATAAAGATGACGTCATTTTCCAGCGCAGTTATCACGGAGCAACTAGCTTGCCACAATAAGAACTGTCAATCGTGTTGCCGTTGTCCTGATGGCTATAACAGTGAAAAGAAGAGGCGCTCAGTAGTTGCCACGCGTGGTCGCAAGTCCCAGGGAAGCTGAAGCGATGCAGTCGTTATATAAATGGTGGTGGCGCTATTCACGACGATAAAGATGACGTCATTTCCAGTGCAGTTATCGCGGAGCTGCCAGCTTGCCACAATCTGAACTGTCAATCGTGTTGTCATTGTCTTGATGGCTATCACAGTGAAAAGAACAGGCGCTCACTAGTTGCCACGCCTGGTCGCAAATCCCAGGGAAGCCGAGGCGATGCATTCGTTATATAGCTGTTTGTGGCGCTATTCACGGCGATAAAGATGACGTCGTTTTCCATAGCACTTATCACGGAGCAGCCAGGTTTCCACAATCAGAACTGTCAATAGTGTGGTCGTTGGCTTGATGGCTATAACAGTGAAAAGAAGAAGCGCTCAGTAGTTGCCACGACGGTCGCAAATCCCAGGGAATCCGAGGCGATGCAGTCGTTATATAGCTTGTGGTGGCGCTATTCACGACGATAAAGATGACGTGATTTTCCAGTGCAGTTATCACGGAGCAGCCAGCTTGCCACAATAAGAACTGTTAATCGTGTGGTCGTTGTCTTGACGGCTATACCAGTGAAAAGAAGAAGCGCTCAGTAGTTGCCACGCGTGGTCGCAAGTCCAGGGAAGCCGAGACGATGCAGTCGTTATATAAATGGTGGTGGCGCTATTCACAACGGTAAAGATGGCGTCATTTTCCAGCGCAGTTATCACGGAGCAACCAGCTTGCCGGAATAAGAACTGTCAATCCTGTTGGCGTTGTCTTGATGGCTACAACAGTGAAACGAAGAGGCGCTCAATAGTTGCCACGCGTGGCCGCAAATCGCAGGGAAGCCGAGGCGATGCAGTCGTTATATAGCTGGTGGTGTCGCTAGTCACGACGATAAAGATGACATCATTTCTCAGTGCAGTTACCACGGAGCAGCCAGCTTGCCACAATCAGAACTATCAATCGTGTGGTCGTTGTCTTGATGGCTATAACAGTGAAAAGGAGAGGCGCTCAGTTTTGCCACGCGTGGTCGCAAATCCCAGGGAAGCCGAGGCGGTGCAGTCGTTATAGAGCTGGTGTTGGCGCTATTCACATACGATTAAGATGACGTCGTTTTCCAGTGCAGTTATCCCGGAGCAGCCAAGTTGCCACAATCAGAACGGTCAATCGTGTGGTCGTCGTCATGATGGCAATAACAGTGAAAAAAAAGAGGCACTCAGTAGTTGCCACGCGTGGTCGCAAATCCCAGGGAAGCCGAGACGATGCAGTCGTTATATAGCTGGTGGTGGCACTATTCACGACGATGAAGATGACGTCATTTCCAGTACAGTTATCACGGAGTAGCCAGCTTGCCACAATCAGAACGGTCAATCGTGTGGTCCTTGTCCTGATTTCTATAACAGTAAAAAGAAGAGGCGCTCAGTAATTGCCACGCGTGGTCGCAAATCCCAGAGAAGCCGAGGCGATGCAGTCGGTATGTAGCTGGGGGTGCCGCTATTCACGAATATAAAGATGACGTCATTTCCCGTACAGTTATCACGAAGCAGCCAGCTTGCCACAACCAGAACGGTCAATCGTGTGGTCGTTGTCTTGATGGCTATAACAGTGAAAAGAAGAGGCACTCAGTAGTTGCCACGCGCGGTCGCAAATCCCAGGAAAGCCGAGGCGATGCAGTCGTTATATAGCTGGTGGTGGCGCTATTCACGACGATAAAGATGACGTCGTTTTCCAGTGCACTTATCACGGAGCAGCCAGGTTCCCACAATCAGAACTGTCACTCGTGTGGTCGTTGTCTTGATGGCTAGAACAGTGAAAAGAAGAGGCGCTCAGTAGTTGCCACGCGCGGTCGCAAATACCAGGGAAGCCGAGACGATGCAGTCGTTATATAGCTGGTGGTGGCGCTATTCAGGGAGATAAAGATGACGTTGTTTTAACGTGCAGTTATCACGGAGCTGCCAGGTTTCCACAATCAGAACTGTCAATAGTGTGGTCGTTGTCTTGATGGCTATAACAGTGAAAATAAGAGGCGCTCAGTAGTTGCCACGCGTGGTCGCAAATCCCAGGGAATCCGAGGCGATGCAGTCGTTATATAGCTTGTGGTGGCGCTATTCACGACGATAAAGGTGACGTCATTTCCAGTACAGTTATCACGGAGCAGCCAGTTTGCCACAATCAGAACGGTCAATCGTGTGGTCGTTGTCTTGATGGCTATAACAGTGAAAAGAAGAGGCGCTCAGTAGTTGCCACGCGTGGTCGCAAATCCCAGGGAAGCTGAAGCGATGCAGTCGTTATATAAATGGTGGTGGCGCTATTCACGACGATAAAGATGACGTCATTTCCAGTGCAGTTATCGCGGAGCAGCCAGCTTGCCACAATCAGAACGGTCAATCGTGTGGTCGTTGTCTTGATGGCTATAACAGTGAAAAGAAGAGGCGCTCAGTATTGCCACGCGTGGTCGCAAATCCCAGGGAAGCCGAGGCGATGCAGTCGTTATAGAGCTGGTGTTGGCGCTATTCACATACGATAAAGATGACGTCGTTTTCCAGTGCAGTTATCCCGGAGCAGCCAAGTTGCCACAATCAGAACGGTCAATCGTGTGGTCGTCGTCATGATGGCAATAACAGTGAAAAAAAGAGGCACTCAGTAGTTGCCACGCGTGGTCGCAAATCCCAGGGAAGCCGAGACGATGCAGTCGTTATATAGCTGGTTGTGGCGCTATTTACGACGATGAAGATGACGCCATTTCCAGTACAGTTATCACGGAGCAGCCAGCTTGCCACAACCAGAACGGTCAATCGTGTTGGCGTTGTCCTGATGGCTATAACATTTAAAGGAAGAGGCGCTCAGTAGTTGCCACGCGTGGTCGCAAGTCCCAGGGAAGCTGAAGCGATGCAGTCGTTATATGGCTGGTGGTGGCGCTATTCAGAGAGATAAATATGACGTTGTTTTAAAGTGCAGTTATCACGGAGCAGCCAGGTTGCCACAATCAGAACTGTCAATCGTGTGGTAGTTGTCTTGATAGCTCTAACATTGAGAAGAAGAGGCGCTCAGTATTTGCCACGCGTGGTCCCAAATCCCAGGGAATCCGAGGCGATGCAGTCGTTATATAGCTTGTGGTGGCGCTATTCAGGACGATAAAATGACGTCATTTCCAGTGCAGTTATTACGGAGCAGTCAGTTTGCCACAATCAGAACGGTCAATCGTGTGGTCGTTGTCTTGATGGCTATAACAGTGAAAAGAAGAGGCGCTCAGTAGTTACCACGCGTGGTCGCAAATTCCAGGGAAGCCGAGACGATGCAGTCGTTATATATCTGGTGGTGGCGCTATTCATGACGATAAAGATGACGTCATTTTCCAGCGCAGTTATCACGGAGCAACCAGCTTGCCACAATAAGAACTGTCAATCGTGTTGTCGTTGTCCTGATGGCTATAACATTGAAAAGAAGAGGCGCTCAGTAGTTGCCACGGGTGGTCGCAAGTCCCAGGGAAGCCGAGGCGATGCAGTCGTCTTATAGCTGGTGGTGGCGCTATTCACGACGATATAGATGACGTCATTTCCAGTGCAGTTACCACGGAGCATCCAGCTTGCCACAATCAGAACTGTCAATCGTGTGGTTGTTGTCTTGATGGCTATAACAGTGAAAAGAAGAGGAGCTCAATAGTTGCCACGCCTGGCCGCAAATCGCAGGGAAGCCGAGGCGATGCAGTCGTTATATAGCTGGTGGTGGCGCTAGTCACGACGATAAAGATGACATCATTTCTCAGTGCAGTTACCACGGAGCAGCCAGCTTGCCACAATCAGAACTGTCAATCGTGTGGTCGTTGTCTTGATGGCTATAACAGTGAAAAGAAGAGGCGCTCAGTTTTGCCACGCGTGGTCGCAAATCCCAGGGAAGCCGAGGCGATGCAGTCGTTATAGAGCTGGTGTTGGCGCTATTCACATACGATAAAGTTGACGTCGTTTTCCAGTGCAGTTATCCCGGAGCAGCCAAGTTGCCACAATCAGAACGGTCAATCGTGTGGTCCTTGTCCTCATTTCTATAACAGTAAAAAGAAAAGGCGCTCAGTAATTGCCACGCGTGGTCGCAAATCCCAGGGAAGCCGAGGCGATGCAGTCGGTATG
Source organism: Amblyomma americanum (assembly GCF_052857255.1). Lineage (NCBI taxonomy): Eukaryota > Metazoa > Arthropoda > Arachnida > Ixodida > Ixodidae > Amblyomma > Amblyomma americanum. Next base: position 164,740,912 of record NC_135502.1, read on the forward strand.
TAGCTGGGGGTGGCGCTATTCACGAATATAAAGATGACGTCATTTCCCGTACAGTTATCACGGAGCAGCCAGCTTGCCACAACCAGAACGGTCAATCGTGTGGTCGTTGTCTTTATGGCTATAACAGTGAAAAGAAGAGGCGCTCAGTAGTTGCCACGCGTGGTCGCAAATCCCAGGAAAGCCGAGGCGATGCAGTCGTTATATAGCTGGTGGTGGCGCTATTCACGACGATAAAGATGACGTCGTTTTCCAGTGCACTTATCACGGAGCAGCCAGGTTCCCACAATCAGAACTGTCACTCGTGTGGTCGTTGTCTTGATGGCTATAACAATGAAAAGAAGAGGCGCTCAGTAGTTGCCACGCCTGGTCGCAAATACCAGGGAAGCCGAGACGATGCAGTCGTTATATAGCTGGTGGTGGCGCTATTCAGGGAGATAAAGATGACGTTGTTTTAAAGTGCAATTATCACGGAGCAGCCAGGTTGCCACAATCAGAACTGTCAATCGTGTGGTCGTTGTCTTGATAGCTCTAACAGTGAGAAGAAGAGGCGCTCACTAGTTGATACGCGTTTTCTCAAGTCCAAGGGAAGCCGAGGCGATGCAGTCGTTATATAAATGGTGGTGGCGCTATTCACGACGATAAAGATGACGTCATTTTCCAGCGCAGTTATCACGGAGCAACCAGCTTGCCACAATAAGAACTGTCAATCGTGTTGTCGTTGTCCTGATGGCTATAACATTGAAAAGAAGAGGCGCTCAGTAGTTGCCACACGTGGTCGCAAGTCCCAGGGAAGCTGAAGCGATGCAGTCGTTATATAAATGGTGGTGGCGCTATTCACGACGATATAAATGACGTCATTTCCAGTGCAGTTACCGCGGAGCAGCCAGTTTGCCGCAATCAAAACGGTCAATCGTGTGGTCGTTGTCTTGATGGCCACAACAGTGAAACGAAGAGGCGCTAAATAGTTGCCACACGTGGCCGCAAATCGCAGGGAAGCCGAGGCGATGCAGTCGTTATATAGCTGGTGGTGGTGCTAGTCACGACGATAAAGATGACGTCATTTCTCAGTGCAGTTACCACGGAGCAGCCAGCTTGCCAAAATCAGAACTGTCAATCGTGTGGTTGTTGTCTTGATGGCTATAACAGTGAAAACAAGAGGGGCTCAGTTGTTGCCACGCGTGGTCGCAAATCCCAGGGAAGCCGAGGCGATGCAGTCGTTATAGAGCTGGTGGCGCTATTCACATACGATAAAGATGACGTGATTTTCCAGTGCAGTTATCCTGGAGCAGCCAAGTTGCCACAATCAAAACGGTCAATCGTGTGGTCGTCGTCATGATGGCAATAACAGTGAAAAAAAGAGGCATTCAGTAGTTGCCACGCGTGGTCGCAAATCCCAGGGAAGCCGAGGCGATGCAGTCGTTTTATAGCTGGTGGTGGCGCAATTCACGACGATAAAGATGACGTCATTTCCCAGTGCAGTTGCCACGGAGCAGCCAGCTTGCCACAATCAGAACTGTCAATCGTGTTGTCGTTGTCATGATGGCTATAGCAGTGAAAAAAAGAGGCGCTCAGTAGTTCCCACGCGTGGTCGCAAGTCCCAGGAAACCCGAGGCGATGCAGTCGTTATATAAATGGTGGTGGCGCTATTCACGACGAGAAAGATGACGTCATTTCCAGTGCAGTTATCACGGAGCAGCCAGGTTGCCACAATCAGAACTGTCAATCGAGTTGTCAGTGTCTTGATGGCTATTACAGTGAAAAGAACAGGCGCTCACTAGTTGTCACGCGTGGTCGCAAATCCCAGGGAATCCGAGGCGATGCATTCGTTATATAGCTGTTTGTGGCGCTATTCACGGCGATAAAGATGACGTCGTTTTCCAGTGCAGTTATCACGGAGCAGCCAGCTTGCCACAATCAGAACGGTCAATCGTGTGGTCGTTGTCTTGATGGCCACAACAGTGAAACGAAGAGGCGCTCAATAGTTGCCACGCCTGGCCGCAAATCGCAGGGAAGCCGAGGCGATGCAGTCGTTATATAGCTGGTGGTGGCGCTAGTCACGACGATAAAGATGACATCATTTCTCAGTGCAGTTACCACGGAGCAGCCAGCTTGCCACAATCAGAACTATCAATCGTGTGGTCGTTGTCTTGATGGCTATAACAGTGAAAAGGAGAGGCGCTCAGTTTTGCCACGCGTGGTCGCAAATCCCAGGGAAGCCGAGGCGATGCAGTCGTTATAGAGCTGGTGTTGGCGCTATTCACATACGATAAAGATGACGTCGTTTTCCAGTGCAGTTATCCCGGAGCAGCCAAGTTGCCACAATCAGAACGGTCAATCGTGTGGTCGTCGTCATGATGGCAATAACAGTGAAAAAAAAGAGGCACTCAGTAGTTGCCACGCGTGGTCGCAAATCCCAGGGAAGCCGAGACGATGCAGTCGTTATATAGCTGGTGGTGGCACTATTCACGACGATGAAGATGACGTCATTTCCAGTACAGTTATCACGGAGCAGCCAGCTTGCCACAATCAGAACGGTCAATCGTGTGGTCCTTGTCCTGATTTCTATAACAGTAAAAAGAAGAGGCGCTCAGTAGTTGCCACGCGTGGTCGCAAATACCAGGGAAGCCGAGGCGATGCAGTCGGTATGTAGCTGGGGGTGGCGCTATTCACGAATATAAAGATGACGTCATTTCCCGTACAGTTATCACGGAGCAGCCAGCTTGCCACAACCAGAACGGTCAATCGTGTGGTCGTTGTCTTTATGGCTATAACAGTGAAAAGAAGAGGCGCTCAGTAGTTGCCACGCGTGGTCGCAAATCCCAGGAAAGCCGAGGCGATGCAGTCGTTATATAGGTGGTGGTGGCGCTATTCACGACGATAAAGATGACGTCGTTTTCCAGTGCACTTATCACGGAGCAGCCAGGTTCCCACAATCAGAACTGTCACTCGTGTGGTCGTTGTCTTGATGGCTATAACAATGAAAAGAAGAGGCGCTCAGTAGTTGCCACGCCTGGTCGCAAATACCAGGGAAGCCGAGACGATGCAGTCGTTATATAGCTGGTGGTGGCGCTATTCAGGGAGATAAAGATGACGTTGTTTTAAAGTGCAATTATCACGGAGCAGCCAGGTTGCCACAATCAGAACTGTCAATCGTGTGGTCGTTGTCTTGATAGCTCTAACAGTGAGAAGAAGAGGCGCTCACTAGTTGATACGCGTTTTCTCAAGTCCAAGGGAAGCCGAGGCGATGCAGTCGTTATATAAATGGTGGTGGCGCTATTCACGACGATAAAGATGACGTCATTTTCCAGCGCAGTTATCACGGAGCAACCAGCTTGCCACAATAAGAACTGTCAATCGTGTTGTCGTTGTCCTGATGGCTATAACATTAAAAAGAAGAGGCGCTCAGTAGTTGCCACACGTGGTCGCAAGTCCCAGGGAAGCTGAAGCGATGCAGTCGTTATATAAATGGTGGTGGCGCTATTCACGACGATATAAATGACGTCATTTCCAGTGCAGTTACCGCGGAGCAGCCAGTTTGCCGCAATCAAAACGGTAAATCGTGTGGTCGTTGTCTTGATGGCCACAACAGTGAAACGAAGAGGCGCTAAATAGTTGCCACGCGTGGCCGCAAATCGCAGGGAAGCCGAGGCGATGCAGTCGTTATATAGCTGGTGGTGGTGCTAGTCACGACGATAAAGATGACGTCATTTCTCAGTGCAGTTACCACGGAGCAGCCAGCTTGCCAAAATCAGAACTGTCAATCGTGTGGTTGTTGTCTTGATGGCTATAACAGTGAAAACAAGAGGGGCTCAGTTGTTGCCACGCGTGGTCGCAAATCCCAGGGAAGCCGAGGCGATGCAGTCGTTATAGAGCTGGTGGCGCTATTCACATACGATAAAGATGACGTGATTTTCCAGTGCAGTTATCCTGGAGCAGCCAAGTTGCCACAATCAAAACGGTCAATCGTGTGGTCGTCGTCATGATGGCAATAACAGTGAAAAAAAGAGGCATTCAGTAGTTGCCACGCGTGGTCGCAAATCCCAGGGAAGCCGAGGCGATGCAGTCGTTTTATAGCTGGTGGTGGCGCAATTCACGACGATAAAGATGACGTCATTTCCCAGTGCAGTTGCCACGGAGCAGCCAGCTTGCCACAATCAGAACTGTCAATCGTGTTGTCGTTGTCATGATGGCTATAGCAGTGAAAAAAAGAGGCGCTCAGTAGTTCCCACGCGTGGTGGCAAGTCCCAGGAAACCCGAGGCAATGCAGTCGTTATATAAATGGTGGTGGCGCTATTCACGACGAGAAAGATGACGTCATTTCCAGTGCAGTTATCACGGAGCAGCCAGGTTGCCACAATCAGAACTGTCAATCGAGTTGTCATTGTCTTGATGGCTATTACAGTGAAAAGAACAGGCGCTCACTAGTTGTCACGCGTGGTCGCAAATCCCAGGGAATCCGAGGCGATGCATTCGTTATATAGCTGTTCGTGGCGCTATTCACGGCGATAAAGATGACGTCGTTTTCCAGTGCAGTTATCACGGAGCAGCCAGCTTGCCACAATCAGAACGGTCAATCGTGTGGTCGTTGTCTTGATGGCCACAACAGTGAAACGAAGAGGCGCTCAATAGTTGCCACGCCTGGCCGCAAATCGCAGGGAAGCCGAGGCGATGCAGTCGTTATATAGCTGGTGGTGGCGCTAGTCACGACGATAAAGATGACATCATTTCTCAGTGCAGTTACCACGGAGCAGCCAGCTTGCCACAATCAGAACTATCAATCGTGTGGTCGTTGTCTTGATGGCTATAACAGTGAAAAGAAGAGGCGCTCAGTTTTGCCACGCGTGGTCGCAAATCCCAGGGCAGCCGAGGCGATGCAGTCGTTATAGAGCTGGTGTTGGCGCTATTCACATACGATAAAGATGACGTCGTTTTCCAGTGCAGTTATCCCGGAGCAGCCAAGTTGCCACAATCAGAACGGTCAATCGTGTGGTCGTCGTCATGATGGCAATAACAGTGAAAAAAAAGAGGCACTCAGTAGTTGCCACGCGTGGTCGCAAATCCCAGGGAAGCCGAGACGATGCAGTCGTTATATAGCTGGTGGTGGCACTATTCACGACGATGAAGATGACGTCATTTCCAGTACAGTTACCACGGAGCAGCCAGCTTGCCACAATCAGAACGGTCAATCGTGTGGTCCTTGTCCTGATTTCTATAACAGTAAAAAGAAGAGGCGCTCAGTAGTTGCCACGCGTGGTCGCAAATACCAGGGAAGCCGAGGCGATGCAGTCGGTATGTAGCTGGGGGTGGCGCTATTCACGAATATAAAGATGACGTCATTTCCCGTACAGTTATCACGGAGCAGCCAGCTTGCCACAACCAGAACGGTCAATCGTGTGGTCGTTGTCTTTATGGCTATAACAGTGAAAAGAAGAGGCGCTCAGTAGTTGCCACGCGTGGTCGCAAATCCCAGGAAAGCCGAGGCGATGCAGTCGTTATATAGGTGGTGGTGGCGCTATTCACGACGATAAAGATGACGTCGTTTTCCAGTGCACTTATCACGGAGCAGCCAGGTTCCCACAATCAGAACTGTCACTCGTGTGGTCGTTGTCTTGATGGCTATAACAATGAAAAGAAGAGGCGCTCAGTAGTTGCCACGCCTGGTCGCAAATACCAGGGAAGCCGAGACGATGCAGTCGTTATATAGCTGGTGGTGGCGCTATTCAGGGAGATAAAGATGACGTTGTTTTAAAGTACAATTATCACGGAGCAGCCAGGTTGCCACAATCAGAACTGTCAATCGTGTGGTCGTTGTCTTGATAGTTCTAACAGTGAGAAGAAGAGGCGCTCACTAGTTGATACGCGTTTTCTCAAGTCCAAGGGAAGCCGAGGCGATGCAGTCGTTATATAAATGGTGGTGGCGCTATTCACGACGATAAAGATGACGTCATTTTCCAGCACAGTTATCACGGAGCAACCAGCTTGCCACAATAAGAACTGTCAATCGTGTTGTCGTTGTCCTGATGGCTATAACATTGAAAAGAAGAGGCGCTCAGTAGTTGCCACACGTGGTCGCAAGTCCCAGGGAAGCTGAAGCGATGCAGTCGATATATAAATGGTGGTGGCGCTATTCACGACCATATAAATGACGTCATTTCCAGTGCAGTTACCGCGGAGCAGCCAGTTTGCCGCAATCAAAACGGTCAATCGTGTGGTCGTTGTCTTGATGGCCACAACAGTGAAACGAAGAGGCGCTAAATAGTTGCCACGCGTGGCCGCAAATCGCAGGGAAGCCGAGGCGATGCAGTCGTTATATAGCTGGTGGTGGTGCTAGTCACGACGATAAAGATGACGTCATTTCTCAGTGCAGTTACCACGGAGCAGCCAGCTTGCCAAAATCAGAACTGTCAATCGTGTGGTTGTTGTCTTGATGGCTATAACAGTGAAAACAAGAGGGGCTCAGTTGTTGCCACGCGTGGTCGCAAATCCCAGGGAAGCCGAGGCGATGCAGTCGTTATAGAGCTGGTGGCGCTATTCACATACGATAAAGATGACGTGATTTTCCAGTGCAGTTATCCTGGAGCAGCCAAGTTGCCACAATCAAAACGGTCAATCGTGTGGTCGTCGTCATGATGGCAATAACAGTGAAAAAAAGAGGCATTCAGTAGTTGCCACGCGTGGTCGCAAATCCCAGGGAAGCCGAGGCGATGCAGTCGTTTTATAGCTGGTGGTGGCGCAATTCGCGACGATAAAGATGACGTCATTTCCCAGTGCAGTTGCCACGGAGCAGCCAGCTTGCCACAATCAGAACTGTCAATCGTGTTGTCGTTGTCATGATGGCTATAGCAGTGAAAAAAAGAGGCGCTCAGTAGTTCCCACGCGTGGTCGCAAGTCCCAGGAAACCCGAGGCGATGCAGTCGTTATATAAATGGTGGTGGCGCTATTCACGACGAGAAAGATGACGTCATTTCCAGTGCAGTTATCACGGAGCAGCCAGGTTGCCACAATCAGAACTGTCAATCGAGTTGTCATTGTCTTGATGGCTATTACAGTGAAAAGAACAGGCGCTCACTAGTTGTCGCGCGTGGTCGCAAATCCCAGGGAATCCGAGGCGATGCATTCGTTATATAGCTGTTTGTGGCCCTATTCACGGCGATAAAGATGACGTCGTTTTCCAGTGCAGTTATCACGGAGCAGCCAGCTTGCCACAATCAGAACGGTCAATCGTGTGGTCGTTGTCTTGATGGCCACAACAGTGAAACGAAGAGGCGCTCAATAGTTGCCACGCCTGGCCGCAAATCGCAGGGAAGCCGAGGCGATGCAGTCGTTATATAGCTGGTGGTGGCGCTAGTCACGACGATAAAGATGACATCATTTCTCAGTGCAGTTACCACGGAGCAGCCAGCTTGCCACAATCAGAACTATCAATCGTGTGGTCGTTGTCTTGATGGCTATAACAGTGAAAAGGAGAGGCGCTCAGTTTTGCCACGCGTGGTCGCAAATCCCAGGGAAGCCGAGGCGATGCAGTCGTTATAGAGCTGGTGTTGGCGCTATTCACATACGATAAAGATGACGTCGTTTTCCAGTGCAGTTATCCCGGAGCAGCCAAGTTGCCACAATCAGAACGGTCAATCGTGTGGTCGTCGTCATGATGGCAATAACAGTGAAAAAAAAGAGGCACTCAGTAGTTGCCACGCGTGGTCGCAAATCCCAGGGAAGCCGAGACGATGCAGTCGTTATATAGCTGGTGGTGGCACTATTCACGACGATGAAGATGACGTCATTTCCAGTACAGTTATCACGGAGCAGCCAGCTTGCCACAATCAGAACGGTCAATCGTGTGGTCCTTGTCCTGATTTCTATAACAGTAAAAAGAAGAGGCGCTCAGTAGTTGCCACGCGTGGTCGCAAATACCAGGGAAGCCGAGGCGATGCAGTCGGTATGTAGCTGGGGGTGGCGCTATTCACGAATATAAAGATGACGTCATTTCCCGTACAGTTATCACGGAGCAGCCAGCTTGCCACAACCAGAACGGTCAATCGTGTGGTCGTTGTCTTTATGGCTATAACAGTGAAAAGAAGAGGCGCTCAGTAGTTGCCACGCGTGGTCGCAAATCCCAGGAAAGCCGAGGCGATGCAGTCGTTATATAGGTGGTGGTGGCGCTATTCACGACGATAAAGATGACGTCGTTTTCCAGTGCACTTATCACGGAGCAGCCAGGTTCCCACAATCAGAACTGTCACTCGTGTGGTCGTTGTCTTGATGGCTATAACAATGAAAAGAAGAGGCGCTCAGTAGTTGCCACGCCTGGTAGCAAATACCAGGGAAGCCGAGACGATGCAGTCGTTATATAGCTGGTGGTGGCGCTATTCAGGGAGATAAAGATGACGTTGTTTTAAAGTGCAATTATCACGGAGCAGCCAGGTTGCCACAATCAGAACTGTCAATCGTGTGGTCGTTGTCTTGATAGCTATAACAGTGAGAAGAAGAGGCGCTCACTAGTTGATACGCGTTTTCTCAAGTCCAAGGGAAGCCGAGGCGATGCAGTCGTTATATAAATGGTGGTGGCGCTATTCACGACGATAAAGATGACGTCATTTTCCAGCGCAGTTATCACGGAGCAACCAGCTTGCCACAATAAGAACTGTCAATCGTGTTGTCGTTGTCCTGATGGCTATAACATTGAAAAGAAGAGGCGCTCAGTAGTTGCCACACGTGGTCGCAAGTCCCAGGGAAGCTGAAGCGATGCAGTCGTTATATAAATGGTGGTGGCGCTATTCACGACGATATAAATGACGTCATTTCCAGTGCAGTTACCGCGGAGCAGCCAGTTTGCCGCAATCAAAACGGTCAATCGTGTGGTCGTTGTCTTGATGGCCACAACAGTGAAACGAAGAGGCGCTAAATAGTTGCCACGCGTGGCCGCAAATCGCAGGGAAGCCGAGGCGATGCAGTCGTTATATAGCTGGTGGTGGTGCTAGTCACGACGATAAAGATGACGTCATTTCTCAGTGCAGTTACCACGGAGCAGCCAGCTTGCCAAAATCAGAACTGTCAATCGTGTGGTTGTTGTCTTGATGGCTATAACAGTGAAAACAAGAGGGGCTCAGTTGTTGCCACGCGTGGTCGCAAATCCCAGGGAAGCCGAGGCGATGCAGTCGTTATAGAGCTGGTGGCGCTATTCACATACGATAAAGATGACGTGATTTTCCAGTGCAGTTATCCTGGAGCAGCCAAGTTAACACAATCAAAACGGTCAATCGTGTGGTCGTCGTCATGATGGCAATAACAGTGAAAAAAAGAGGCATTCAGTAGTTGCCACGCGTGGTCGCAAATCCCAGGGAAGCCGAGGCGATTCAGTCGTTTTATAGCTGGTGGTGGCGCAATTCACGACGATAAAGATGACGTCATTTCCCAGTGCAGTTGCCACGGAGCAGCCAGCTTGCCACAATCAGAACTGTCAATCGTGTTGTCGTTGTCATGATGGCTATAGCAGTGAAAAAAAGAGGCGCTCAGTAGTTCCCACGCGTGGTGGCAAGTCCCAGGAAACCCGAGGCGATGCAGTCGTTATATATATTGTGGTGGCGCTATTCACGACGAGAAAGATGACGTCATTTCCAGTGCAGTTATCACGGAGCAGCCAGGTTGCCACAATCAGAACTGTCAATCGAGTTGTCATTGTCTTGATGGCTATTACAGTGAAAAGAACAGGCGCTCACTAGTTGTCACGCGTGGTCGCAAATCCCAGGGAATCCGAGGCGATGCATTCGTTATATAGCTGTTTGTGGCGCTATTCACGGCGATAAAGATGACGTCGTTTTCCAGTGCAGTTATCACGGAGCAGCCAGCTTGCCACAATCAGAACGGTCAATCGTGTGGTCGTTGTCTTGATGGCCACAACAGTGAAACGAAGAGGCGCTCAATAGTTGCCACGCCTGGCCGCAAATTGCAGGGAAGCCGAGGCGATGCAGTCGTTATATAGCTGGTGGTGGCGCTAGTCACGACGATAAAGATGACATCATTTCTCAGTGCAGTTACCACGGAGCAGCCAGCTTGCCACAATCAGAACTATCAATCGTGTGGTCGTTGTCTTGATGGCTATAACAGTGAAAAGGAGAGGCGCTCAGTTTTGCCACGCGTGGTCGCAAATCCCAGGGAAGCCGAGGCGATGCAGTCGTTATAGAGCTGGTGTTGGCGCTATTCACATACGATAAAGATGACGTCGTTTTCCAGTGCAGTTATCCCGGAGCAGCCAAGTTGCCACAATCAGAACGGTCAATCGTGTGGTCGTCGTCATGATGGCAATAACAGTGAAAAAAAAGAGGCACTCAGTAGTTGCCACGCGTGGTCGCAAATCCCAGGGAAGCCGAGACGATGCAGTCGTTATATAGCTGGTGGTGGCACTATTCACGACGATGAAGATGACGTCATTTCCAGTACAGTTATCACGGAGCAGCCAGCTTGCCACAATCAGAACGGTCAATCGTGTGGTCCTTGTCCTGATTTCTATAACAGTAAAAAGAAGAGGCGCTCAGTAGTTGCCACGCGTGGTCGCAAATACCAGGGAAGCCGAGGCGATGCAGTCGGTATGTAGCTGGGGGTGGCGCTATTCACGAATATAAAGATGACGTCATTTCCCGTACATTTATCACGGAGCAGCCAGCTTGCCACAACCAGAACGGTCAATCGTGTGGTCGTTGTCTTTATGGCTATAACAGTGAAAAGAAGAGGCGCTCAGTAGTTGCCACGCGTGGTCGCAAGTCCCAGGGAAGCTGAAGCGATGCAGTCGATATATAAATGGTGGTGGCGCTATTCACGACGATATAAATGACGTCATTTCCAGTGCAGTTACCGCGGAGCAGCCAGTTTGCCGCAATCAAAACGGTCAATCGTGTGGTCGTTGTCTTGATGGCCACAACAGTGAAACGAAGAGGCGCTAAATAGTTGCCACGCGTGGCCGCAAATCGCAGGGAAGCCGAGGCGATGCAGTCGTTATATAGCTGGTGGTGGTGCTAGTCACGACGATAAAGATGACGTCATTTCTCAGTGCAGTTACCACGGAGCAGCCAGCTTGCCAAAATCAGAACTGTCAATCGTGTGGTTGTTGTCTTGATGGCTATAACAGTGAAAACAAGAGGGGCTCAGTTGTTGCCACGCGTGGTCGCAAATCCCAGGGAAGCCGAGGCGATGCAGTCGTTATAGAGCTGGTGGCGCTATTCACATACGATAAAGATGACGTGATTTTCCAGTGCAGTTATCCTGGAGCCGCCAAGTTGCCACAATCAAAACGGTCAATCGTGTGGTCGTCGTCATGATGGCAATAACAGTGAAAAAAAGAGGCATTCAGTATATGCCACGCGTGGTCGCAAATCCCAGGGAAGCCGAGGCGATGCAGTCGTTTTATAGCTGGTGGTGGCGCAATTCACGACGATAAAGATGACGTCATTTCCCAGTGCAGTTGCCACGGAGCAGCCAGCTTGCCACAATCAAAACTGTCAATCGTGTTGTCGTTGTCATGATGGCTATAGCAGTGAAAAAAAGAGGCGCTCAGTAGTTCCCACGCGTGGTCGCAAGTCCCAGGAAACCCGAGGCGATGCAGTCGTTATATAAATGGTGGTGGCGCTATTCACGACGAGAAAGATGACGTCATTTCCAGTGCAGTTATCACGGAGCAGCCAGGTTGCCACAATCAGAACTGTCAATCGAGTTGTCATTGTCTTGATGGCTATTACAGTGAAAAGAACAGGCGCTCACTAGTTGTCACGCGTGGTCGCAAATCCCAGGGAATCCGAGGCGATGCATTCGTTATATAGCTGTTTGTGGCGCTATTCACGGCGATAAAGATGACGTCGTTTTCCAGTGCAGTTATCACGGAGCAGCCAGCTTGCCACAATCAGAACGGTCAATCGTGTGGTCGTTGTCTTGATGGCCACAACAGTGAAACGAAGAGGCGCTCAATAGTTGCCACGCCTGGCCGCAAATCGCAGGGAAGCCGAGGCGATGCAGTCGTTATATAGCTGGTGGTGGCGCTAGTCACGACGATAAAGATGACATCATTTCTCAGTGCAGTTACCACGGAGCAGCCAGCTTGCCACAATCAGAACTATCAATCGTGTGGTCGTTGTCTTGATGGCTATAACAGTGAAAAGGAGAGGCGCTCAGTTTTGCCACGCGTGGTCGCAAATCCCAGGGAAGCCGAGGCGATGCAGTCGTTATAGAGCTGGTGTTGGCGCTATTCACATACGATAAAGATGACGTCGTTTTCCAGTGCAGTTATCCCGGAGCAGCCAAGTTGCCACAATCAGAACGGTCAATCGTGTGGTCGTCGTCATGATGGCAATAACAGTGAAAAAAAAGAGGCACTCAGTAGTTGCCACGCGTGGTCGCAAATCCCAGGGAAGCCGAGACGATGCAGTCGTTATATAGCTGGTGGTGGCACTATTCACGACGATGAAGATGACGTCATTTCCAGTACAGTTATCACGGAGCAGCCAGCTTGCCACAATCAGAACGGTCAATCGTGTGGTCCTTGTCCTGATTTCTATAACAGTAAAAAGAAGAGGCGCTCAGTAATTGCCACGCGTGGTCGCAAATCCCAGGGAAGCCGAGGCGATGCAGTCGGTATGTAGCTGGGGGTGCCGCTATTCACGAATATAAAGATGACGTCATTTCCAGTGCAGTTACCACGGAGCAGCCAGCTTGCCACAATCAGAACTGTCAATCGTGTGATCGTTGTCTTGATGGCGATAACAGTGAAAAGAAGAGGCGCTCAGTAGTTGCCACGCGTGGTCGCAAATACCAGGGAAGCCGAGACGATGCAGTTGTTATATAGCTGGTGGTGGCGCTATTCAGGGAGATAAAGATGGCGTTGTTTTAACGTGCAGTTATCACGGAGCAGCCAGGTTTCCACAATCAGAACTGTCAATAGTGTGGTCGTTGTCTTGATGGCTATAACAGTGAAAATAAGAGGCGCTCAGTAGTTGCCACGCGTGGTCGCAAATCCCAGGGAATCCGAGGCGATGCAGTCGTTATATAGCTTGTGGTGGCGCTATTCACGACGATAAAGGTGACGTCATTTCCAGTACAGTTATCACGGAGCAGCCAGTTTGCCACAATCAGAACGGTCAATCGTGTGGTCGTTGTCTTGATGGCTATAACAGTGAAAAGAAGAGGCGCTCAGTAGTTGCCACGCGTGGTCGCAAATCCCAGGGAAGCTGAAGCGATGCAGTCGTTATATAAATGGTGGTGGCGCTATTCACGACGATAAAGATGACGTCATTTCCAGTGCAGTTATCGCGGAGCAGCCAGCTTGCCGCAGTCAGAACGGTCAATCGTGTGGTTGTTGTCTTGATGGCTATAACAGTGAAAAGAAGAGGCGCTCAGTTTTGCCACGCGTGGTCGCAAATTCCAGGGAAGCCGAGGCGATGCAGTCGTTATAGAGCTGGTGTTGGCGCTATTCACATACGATAAAGATGACGTCGTTTTCCAGTGCAGTTATCCCGGAGCAGCCAAGTTGCCACAATCAGAACGGTCAATCGTGTGGTCGTCGTCATGATGGCAATAACAGTGAAAAAAAGAGGCACTCAGTAGTTGCCACGCGTGGTCGCAAATCCCAGGGAAGCCGAGACGATGCAGTCGTTATATAGCTGGTTGTGGCGCTATTCACGACGATGAAGATGACGCCATTTCCAGTACAGTTATCACGGAGCAGCCAGCTTGCCACAACCAGAACGGTCAATCGTGTTGGCGTTGTCCTGATGGCTATAACATTGAAAAGAAGAGGCGCTCAGTAGTTGCCACGCGTGGTCGCAAGTCCCAGGGAAGCTGAAGCGATTCAGTCGTTATATGGCTGGTGGTGGCGCTATTCAGGGAGATAAAGATGACGTTGTTTTAAAGTGCAGTTATCACGGAGCAGCCAGGTTGCCACAATCAGAACTGTCAATCGTGTGGTAGTTGTCTTGATAGCTCTAACATTGAGAAGAAGAGGCGCTCAGTAGTTGCCACGCGTGGTCCCAAATCCCAGGGAATCCGAGGCGATGCAGTCGTTATATAGCTTGTGGTGGCGCTATTCAGGACGATAAAATGACGTCATTTCCAGTGGAGTTATTACGGAGCAGTCAGTTTGCCACAATCAGAACGGTCAATCGTGTGGTCGTTGTCTTGATGGCTATAACAGTGAAAAGAAGAGGCGCTCAGTATATACCACGCGTGGTCGCAAATTCCAGGGAAGCCGAGACGATGCAGTCGTTATATATCTGGTGGTGGCGCTATTCATGACGAGAAAGATGACGTCATTTTCCAGCGCAGTTATCACGGAGCAACCAGCTTGCCACAATAAGAACTGTCAATCGTGTTGTCGTTGTCCTGATGGCTATAACATTGAAAAGAAGAGGCGCTCAGTAGTTGCCACGGGTGGTCGCAAGTCCCAGGGAAGCCGAGGCGATGCAGTCGTCTTATAGCTGGTGGTGGCGCTATTCACGACGATATAGATGACGTCATTTCCAGTGCAGTTACCACGGAGCAGCCAGCTTGCCACAATCAGAACTGTCAATCGTGTGGCTGTTGTCTTGATGGCTATAACAGTCAAAAGAAGAGGAGCTCAATAGTTGCCACGCCTGGCCGCAAATCGCAGGGAAGCCGAGGCGATGCAGTCGTTATATAGCTGGTGGTGGCGCTAGTCACGACGATAAAGATGACATCATTTCTCAGTGCAGTTACCACGGAGCAGCCAGCTTGCCACAATCAGAACTGTCAATCGTGTGGTCGTTGTCTTGATGGCTATAACAGTGAAAAGAAGAGGCGCTCAGTTTTGCCACGCGTGGTCGCAAATCCCAGGGAAGCCGAGGCGATGCAGTCGTTATAGAGCTGGTGTTGGCGCTATTCACATACGATAAAGTTGACGTCGTTTTCCAGTGCAGTTATCCCGGAGCAGCCAAGTTGCCACAATCAGAACGGTCAATCGTGTGGTCGTCGTCATGATGGCAATAACAGTGAAAAAAAAGAGGCACTCAGTAGTTGCCACGCGTGGTCGCAAACCCCAGGGAAGCCGAGACGATGCAGTCGTTATATAGCTGGTGGTGGCGCTATTCACGACGATGAAGATGACGTCATTTCCAGTACAGTTATCACGGAGCAGCCAGCTTGCCACAATCAGAACGGTCAATCGTGCGGTCCTTGTCCTCATTTCTATAACAGTAAAAAGAAAAGGCGCTCAGTAATTGCCACGCGTGGTCGCAAATCCCAGGGAAGCCGAGGCGATGCAGTCGGTATGTAGCTGGGGGTGGCGCTATTCACGAATATAAAGATGACGTCATTTCCCGTACAGTTATCACGGAGCAGCCAGCTTGCCACAACCAGAACGGTCAATCGTGTGGTCGTTGTCTTTATGGCTATAACAGTGAAAAGAAGAGGCGCTCAGTAGTTGCCACGCGTGGTCGCAAATCCCAGGAAAGCCGAGGCGATGCAGTCGTTATATAGCTGGTGGTGGCGCTATTCACGACGATAAAGATGACGTCGTTTTCCAGTGCACTTATCACGGAGCAGCCAGGTTCCCACAATCAGAACTGTCACTCGTGTGGTCGTTGTCTTGAAGGCTATAACAATGAAAAGAAGAGGCGCTCAGTAGTTGCCACGCCTGGTCGCAAATACCAGGGAAGCCGAGACGATGCAGTCGTTATATAGCTGGTGGTGGCGCTATTCAGGGAGATAAAGATGACGTTGTTTTAAAGTGCAATTATCACGGAGCAGCCAGGTTGCCACAATCAGAACTGTCAATCGTGTGGTCGTTGTCTTGATAGCTCTAACAGTGAGAAGAAGAGGCGCTCACTAGTGGATACGCGTTTTCGCAAGTCCAAGGGAAGCCGAGGCGATGCAGTCGTTATATAAATGGTGGTGGCGCTATTCACGACGATAAAGATGACGTCATTTTCCAGCGCAGTTATCACGGAGCAACCAGCCTGCCACAATAAGAACTGTCAATCGTGTTGTCGTTGTCCTGATGGCTATAACATTGAAAAGAAGAGGCGCTCAGTAGTTGCCACACGTGGTCGCAAGTCCCAGGGAAGCTGAAGCGATGCAGTCGTTATATAAATGGTGGTGGCGCTATTCACGACGATATAAATGACGTCATTTCCAGTGCAGTTACCGCGGAGCAGCCAGTTTGCCGCAATCAAAACGGTCAATCGTGTGGTCGTTGTCTTGATGGCCACAACAGTGAAACGAAGAGGCGCTAAATAGTTGCCACGCGTGGCCGCAAATCGCAGGGAAGCCGAGGCGATGCAGTCGTTATATAGCTGGTGGTGGTGCTAGTCACGACGATAAAGATGACGTCATTTCTCAGTGCAGTTACCACGGAGCAGCCAGCTTGCCAAAATCAGAACTGTCAATCGTGTGGTTGTTGTCTTGATGGCTATACCAGTGAAAACAAGAGGGGCTCAGTTGTTGCCACGCGTGGTCGCAAATCCCAGGGAAGCCGAGGCGATACAGTCGTTATAGAGCTGGTGGCGCTATTCACATACGATAAAGATGACGTGATTTTCCAGTGCAGTTATCCTGGAGCAGCCAAGTTGCCACAATCAAAACGGTCAATCGTGTGGTCGTCGTCATGATGGCAATAACAGTGAAAAAAAGAGGCATTCAGTAGTTGCCACGCGTGGTCGCAAATCCCAGGGAAGCCGAGGCGATGCAGTCGTTTTATAGCTGGTGGTGGCGCAATTCACGACGATAAAGATGACGTCATTTCCCAGTGCAGTTGCCACGGAGCAGCCAGCTTGCCACAATCAGAACTGTCAATCGTGTTGTCGTTGTCATGATGGCTATAACAGTGAAAAAAAGTGGCGCTCAGTAGTTCCCACGCGTGGTCGCAAGTCCCAGGAAACCCGAGGCGATGCAGTCGTTATATAAATGGTGGTGGCGCTATTCACGACGAGAAAGATGACGTCATTTCCAGTGCAGTTATCACGGAGCAGCCAGGTTGCCACAATCAGAACTGTCAATCGAGTTGTCATTGTCTTGATGGCTATTACAGTGAAAAGAACAGGCGCTCACTAGTTGTCACGCGTGGTCGCAAATCCTAGGGAATCCGAGGCGATGCATTCGTTATATAGCTGTTTGTGGCGCTATTCACGGCGATAAAGATGGCGTCGTTTTCCAGTGCAGTTATCACGGAGCAGCCAGCTTGCCACAATCAGAACGGTCAATCGTGTGGTCGTTGTCTTGATGGCCACAACAGTGAAACGAAGAGGCGCTCAATAGTTGCCACGCCTGGCCGCAAATCGCAGGGAAGCCGAGGCGATGCAGTCGTTATATAGCTGGTGGTGGCGCTAGTCACGACGATAAAGATGACATCATTTCTCAGTGCAGTTACCACGGAGCAGCCAGCTTGCCACAATCAGAACTATCAATCGTGTGGTCGTTGTCTTGACGGCTATAACAGTGAAAAGGAGAGGCGCTCAGTTTTGCCACGCGTGGTCGCAAATCCCAGGGAAGCTGAGGAGATGCAGTCTTTATAAAGCTGGTGTTGGCGCTATTCACATACGATAAAGATGACGTCGTTTTCCAGTGCAGTTATCCCGGAGCAGCCAAGTTGCCACAATCAGAACGGTCAATCGTGTGGTCGTCGTCATGATGGCAATAACAGTGAAAAAAAAGAGGCACTCAGTAGTTGCCACGCGTGGTCGCAAATCCTAGGGAAGCCGAGACGATGCAGTCGTTATATAGCTGGTGGTGGCACTATTCACGACGATGAAGATGACGTCATTTCCAGTACAGTTATCACGGAGCAGCCAGCTTGCCACAATCAGAACGGTCAATCGTGTGGTCCTTGTCCTGATTTCTATAACAGTAAAAAGAAGAGGCGCTCAGTAATTGCCACGCGTGGTCGCAAATCCCAGGGAAGCCGAGGCGATGCAGTCGGTATGTAGCTGGGGGTGCCGCTATTCACGAATATAAAGATGACGTCATTTCCTGTACAGTTATCACGAAGCAGCCAGCTTGCCACAACCAGAACGGTCAATCGTGTGGTCGTTGTCTTGATGGCTATAACAGTGAAAAGAAGAGGCACTCAGTAGTTGCCACGCGTGGTCGCAAATCCCAGGAAAGCCGAGGCGATGCAGTCGTTATATAGCTGGTGGTGGCGCTATTCACGACGATAAAGATGACGTCGTTTTCCAGTGCACTTATCACGGAGCAGCCAGGTTCCCACAATCAGAACTGTCACTCGTGTGGTCGTTGTCTTGATGGCTATAACAGTGAAAAGAAGAGGCGCTCAGTAGTTGCCACGCGTGGTCGCAAATACCAGGGAAGCCGAGACGATGCAGTCGTTATATAGCTGGTGGTGGCGCTATTCAGGGAGATAAAGATGACGTTGTTTTAACGTGCAGTTATCACGGAGCAGCCAGGTTTCCACAATCAGAACTGTCAATAGTGTGGTCGTTGTCTTGATGGCTATAACAGTGAAAATAAGAGGCGCTCAGTAGTTGCCACGCGTGGTCGCAAATCCCAGGGAATCCGAGGCGATGCAGTCGTTATATAACTTGTGGTGGCGCTATTCACGACGATAAAGGTGACGTCATTTCCAGTACAGTTATCACGGAGCAGCCAGCTTGCCACAATCAGAACGGTCAATCGTGTGGTCGTTGTCTTGATGGCTATAACAGTGAAAAGAAGAGGCGCTCAGTAGTTGCCACGCGTGGTCGCAAATCCCAGGGAAGCTGAAGCGATGCAGTCGTTATATAAATGGTGGTGGCGCTATTCACGACGATAAAGATGACGTCATTTCCAGTGCAGTTATCCCGGAGCAGCCAAGTTGCCACAATCAGAACGGTCAATCGTGTGGTCGTCGTCATGATGGCAATAACAGTGAAAAAAAAGAGGCACTCAGTAGTTGCCACGCGTGGTTGCAAATCCCAGGGAAGCCGAGACGATGCAGTCGTTATATAGCTGGTTGTGGCGCTATTCACGACGATGAAGATGACGTCATTTCCAGTACAGTTATCAAGGAGCAGCCAGCTTGCCACAATCAGAACGGTCAATCGTGTGGTCCCTGTCCTGATTTCTATAACAGTAAAAACAAGAGGCGCGCAGTAATTGTCACGCGTGGTCGCAAATCCCCGGGAAGCCGAGGCGATGCAGTCGGTATGTAGCTGGGGGTGGCGCGATTCACGAATATAAAGATGACGTCATTTCCCGTACAGTTATCACGGAGCAGCCAGCTTGCCACAACCAGAACGGTCAATCGTGTTGGCGTTGTCCTGATGGCTATAACATTGAAAAGAAGAGGCGCTCAGTAGTTGCCACGCGTGGTCGCAAGTCCCAGGGAAGCTGAAGCGATGCAGTCGTTATATGGCTGGTGGTGGCGCTATTCAGGGAGATAAAGATGACGTTGTTTTAAAGTGCAGTTATCACGGAGCAGCCAGGTTGCCACAATCAGAACTGTCAATCGTGTGGTAGTTGTCTTGATAGCTCTAACATTGAGAAGAAGAGGCGCTCAGTAGTTGCCACGCGTGGTCCCAAATCCCAGGGAATCCGAGGCGATGCAGTCGTTTTATAGCTGGTGGTGGCGCAATTCACGACGATAAAGATGACGTCATTTCCCAGTGCAGTTGCCACGGAGCAGCCAGCTTGCCACAATCAGAACTGTCAATCGTGTTGTCGTTGTCATGATGGCTATAACAGTGAAAAAAAGAGGCGCTCAGTAGTTCCCACGCGTGGTCGCACGTCCCAGGCAACCCGAGGCGATGCAGTCGTTATATAAATGGTGGTGGCGCTATTCACGACGAGAAATATGACGTCATTTCCAGTGCAGTTATCACGGAGCAGCCAGGTTGCCACAATCAGAACTGTCAATCGTGTTGTCATTGTTTTGATGGCTATTACAGTGAAAACAACAGGCGCTCACTAGTTGCCACGCGTGGTCGCAAATCCCAGGGAATCCGAGGCGATGCATTTGTTATATAGCTGTATGTGGCGCTATTCACGGCGATAAAGATGACGTCGTTTTCCAGTGCAGTTATCACGGAGCAGCCAGGTTTCCACAATCAGAACTGTCAATAGTGTGGTCGTTGTCTTGATGGCTATAACAGTGAAAAGAAGAGGCGCTCAGTAGTTGCCACGCGTGGTCGCAAATCCCAGGGAATCCGAGGCGATGCAGTCGTTATATAGCTTGTGGTGGCGCTATTCACGACGATAAAGGTGACGTCATTTCCAGTACAGTTATCACGGAGCAGCCAGCTTGCCACAATCAGAACGGTCAATCGTGTGGTCGTTGTCTTGATGGCTATAACAGTGAAAAGAAGAGGCGCTCAGTAGTTGCCACGCGTGGTCGCAAGTCCAGGGAAGCCGAGACGATGCAGTCGTTATATAAATGGTGGTGGCGCTATTCACGACGATAAAGATGGCGTCATTTTCCAGCGCAGTTATCACGGAGCAACCAGCTTGCCACAATAGGAACTGTCAATCGTGTTGGCGTTGTCCTGATGGCTATAGCATTGAAAAGAAGAGGCGCTCAGTAGTTGCCACGCGTGGTCGCAAGTCCCAGGGAAGCTGAAGCGATGCAGTCGTTATATAAATGGTGGTGGCGCTATTCACGACGATAAAGATGACGTCATTTCCAGTGCAGTTATCGCGGAGCAGCCAGCTTGCCACAATCAGAACGGTCAATCGTGTGGTCGTTGTCTTGATGGCAACAACAGTGAAACGAAGAGGCGCTCAATAGTTGCCACGCGTGGCCTCAAATCGCAGGGAAGCCGAGGCGATCCAGTCGGTATATAGCTGGTGGTGGCGCTAGTCATGACGATAAAGATGACGTTATTTCTCAGTGCAGTTACCACGGAGCAGCCAGCTTGCCACAATCAGAACTGTCAATAGTGTGGTCGTTGTCTTGATGGCTATAACAGTGAAATGAAGAGGCGCTCAGTTGTTGCCACGCGTGGTCGCAAATCCCAAGGAAGCCGAGGCGATTCAGTCGTTATAGAGCTGGTGTTGGCGCTATTCACATACGATAAATTATGACGTCGCTTTCCAGTGCAGTTATCCCGGAGCAGCCAAGTTGCCACAATCAAAGCGGTCAATGGTGTGGTCATTGTCTTGACCGCTATAACAGTGAAAAGAAGAGGCGTTCAGTAGTTGCCACGCGTGGTCGCAAATCCCAGGGAATCCGAGGCGATGCAGTCTTTTATAGCTGGTGGTGGCGCTATTCACGACGATAACGATGACGCCATTTTCCAGTGCATTCATCACGGAGCAGCCAGGTTGCCACAATCAGAACTGTCAATCGTGTTTCGTTGTCTTGATGGCTATAACAGTGAAAAGAAGAGGCGCTCTCTAGTTGCCACGCGTGGTCGCAAATCCCAGGGAATCCGAGTCGATGCAGCCGTTATATAGCTGGTGGTGGCGCTATTCACGGCGATAAAGATGACGTCGTTTTCCAGTGCAGTTATCACGGAGCAGCCAGGTTGCCACAATCAGAACTGTCAATAGTGTGGTCGTTGTCTTGATGGCTATAACAGTGAAAAGAAGAGGCGCTCAGTAGTTGCCACGCGTGGTCGCAAATCCCAGGAAAGCAGAGGCGATGCAGTCGTTATATAGCTGGTGGTGGCGCTATTCAAAACGATAAAAATGACGTCATTTTCCGGCGAAGTTATCACGGAGCAGCCAGGTTGCCACAATCAGAACTGTCAATCGTGTTGTCATTGTCTTGATGGCTATTACAGTGAAAAGAACAGGCGCTCACTAGTTGCCACGCGTGGTCGCAAATCCCAGGGATTCCGAGGCGATGCAGTCGTTATATAGCTTGTGGTGGCGCTATTCACGACGATAAAGATGACATAATTTTCAGTACAGTTATCACGGAGCAGCCAGCTTGCCACAATCAGAACGGTCAATCGTGTGGTCGTTGTCTTGATGGCTATAACAGTTGAAAGAAGAGGCGCTCAGTAGTTGCCACGCGTGGTTGCAAATCCCAGGAAAGCCGAGGCGATGCAGTCGTTATATACCTGGTGGTGGCGCTATTCACATACGATAAAGATGACGTTGTTTTCCAGTGCAGTTATCCCGGAGCAGCCAAGTTGACACAATCAGAGCGGTCAATGGTGTGGTCATTGTCTTGACCGCTATAACAGTGAAAAGAAGAGGCGCTCAGTAGTTGCCACGCGTGGTCGCAAATCCCAGGGAATCCGAGGCGATGCTGTCGTTGTATATCTGGTGGTGGCGCTATTCACGACGATAAAGATGACGCCATTTTCCAGTGCAGTTATCACGGAGCAACCAGCTTGCAACAATAAGAACTGTCAATCGTGTTGTCGGTGTCCTTATGGCTATAACATTGAAAAGAAGAGGCGCTCAGTAGTTGCCACGCGTGGTCGCAAGTCCCAGGGAAGCTGAAGCGATGCATTCGTTATATAAATGGTGGTGGCGCTATTCACGACGATAAAGATGACGTCATTTCCAGTGCAGTTATCGCGGAGCAGCCAGCTTGCCACAATCAGAACGGTCAATCGTGTGGTCGTTGTCTTGATGGCCACAACAGTGAAACGAAGAGGCGCTCAATAGTTGTCACGCCTGGCCGCAAATCGCAGGGAAGCCGAGGCGATGCAGTCGATATATAGCGGGTGGTGGCGCTAGTAACGACGATAAAGATAACGTCATTTCTCAGTGCAGTTACCACGGAGCAGCCAGCTTGCCACAATCAGAACTGTCAATCGTGTGGTCGTTGTCTTGATGGCTATAACAGTGAAAAGAAGAGGCGCTCAGTTATTGCCACGCGTGGTCGCAAATCCCAGGGAAGCCGAGGCGATGCAGTCGTTATAGAGCTGGTGTTGGCGCTATTCACATACGATAAAGATGACGTCGTTTTCCAGTGCAGTTATCCCGGAGCAGCCAAGTTGCCACAATCAGAACGGTCATTCGTGTGGTCGTTGTCTTGATGGCTATAACAGTGAAAAGAAGAGGCACTCAGTAGTTGCCACGCCTGGTCGCAAATCTCAGGAAAGCCGAGGCGATGCAGTCTGTATATACCTGGTGGTGGCCCTATTCACGACGATAAAGATGACGTGATTTTCCAGTGCAGTTATCACGGAGCAGCCAGCTAGCCACAACAAGAACTGTTAATCGTGTGGTCGTTGTCTTGATGGCTATACCAGTGAAAAGAAGAGGCGCTCAGTAGTTCCCACGCGTGGTCGCAAGTCCCAGGGAAGCCGAGGCGATGCAGTATTTATATAAATGGTGGTGGCGGTATTCACGACGAGAAAGATGACGTCATTTCCAGTGCAGTTATCACGGAGCAGCCAGGTTGCCACAATCAGAACGGTCAATCGTGTGGTCCTTGTCCTGATGGCTATAACAGTAAAAAGAAGAGGCGCTCAGTAATTGCCACGCCTGGTCGCAAATCCCAGGGAAGCCGAGGCGATGCAGTCGGTATGTAGCTGGTGGTGGCGCTATTCACGAATATAAAGATGACGTCATTTCCCGTACAGTTATCACGGAGCAGCCAGCTTGCCACAACCAGAACGGTCAATCGTGTGGTCGTTGTCTTGATGGCTATAACAGTGAAAAGAAGAGGCGCTCAGTAGTTGCCACGCGTGGTCGCAAATCCCAGGAAAGCCGAGGCGATGCAGTCGTTATATAGCAGGTGGTGGCGCTATTCACGACGATAAAGATGACGTCGTTTTCCAGTGCACTTATCACGGAGCAGCCAGGTTGCCACAATCAGAACTGTCACTCGTGTGGTCGTTGTCTTGATGGCTATAACAGTGAAAAGAAGAGGCGCTCAGTAGTTGCCACGCGTGGTCTCAAATACCAGGGAAGCCGAGACGATGCAGTCGTTATATAGCTGGTGGTGGCGCTATTCAGGGAGATAAAGATGACGTTGTTTTAACGTGCAGTTATCACGGAGCAGCCAGGTTTCCACAATCAGAACTGTCAATAGTGTGGTCGTTGTCTTGATGGCTATAACAGTGAAAATAAGAGGCGCTCAGTAGTTGCCACGCGTGGTCGCAAATCCCAGGGAATCCGAGGCGATGCAGTCGTTATATAACTTGTGGTGGCGCTATTCACGACGATAAAGGTGACGTCATTTCCAGTACAGTTATCACGGAGCAGCCAGCTTGCCACAATCAGAACGGTCAATCGTGTGGTCGTTGTCTTGATGGCTATAACAGTGAAAAGAAGAGGCGCTCAGTAGTTGCCACGCGTGGTCGCAAATCCCAGGGAAGCTGAAGCGATGCAGTCGTTATATAAATGGTGGTGGCGCTATTCACGACGATAAAGATGACGTCATTTCCAGTGCAGTTATCCCGGAGCAGCCAAGTTGCCACAATCAGAACGGTCAATCGTGTGGTCGTCGTCATGATGGCAATAACAGTGAAAAAAAAGAGGCACTCAGTAGTTGCCACGCGTGGTTGCAAATCCCAGGGAAGCCGAGACGATGCAGTCGTTATATAGCTGGTTGTGGCGCTATTCACGACGATGAAGATGACGTCATTTCCAGTACAGTTATCACGGAGCAGCCAGCTTGCCACAATCAGAACGGTCAATCGTGTGGTCCCTCTCCTGATTTCTATAACAGTAAAAACAAGAGGCGCGCAGTAATTGTCACGCGTGGTCGCAAATCCCCGGGAAGCCGAGGCGATGCAGTCGGTATGTAGCTGGGGTGGCGCTATTCACGAATATAAAGATGACGTCATTTCCCGTACAGTTATCACGGAGCAGCCAGCTTGCCACAACCAGAACGGTCAATCGTGTTGGCGTTGTCCTGATGGCTATAACATTGAAAAGAAGAGGCGCTCAGTAGTTGCCACGCGTGGTCGCAAGTCCCAGGGAAGCTGAAGCGATGCAGTCGTTATATGGCTGGTGGTGGCGCTATTCAGGGAGATAAAGATGACGTTGTTTTAAAGTGCAGTTATCACGGAGCAGCCAGGTTGCCACAATCAGAACTGTCAATCGTGTGGTAGTTGTCTTGATAGCTCTAACATTGAGAAGAAGAGGCGCTCAGTAGTTGCCACGCGTGGTCCCAAATCCCAGGGAATCCGAGGCGATGCAGTCGTTTTATAGCTGGTGGTGGCGCAATTCACGACGATAAAGATGACGTCATTTCCCAGTGCAGTTGCCACGGAGCAGCCAGCTTGCCACAATCAGAACTGTCAATCGTGTTGTCGTTGTCATGATGGCTATAACAGTGAAAAAAAGAGGCGCTCAGTAGTTCCCACGCGTGGTCGCAAGTCCCAGGCAACCCGAGGCGATGCAGTCGTTATATAAATGGTGGTGGCGCTATTGACGACGAGAAATATGACGTCATTTCCAGTGCAGTTATCACGGAGCAGCCAGGTTGCCACAATCAGAACTGTCAATCGTGTTGTCATTGTTTTGATGGCTATTACAGTGAAAAGAACAGGCGCTCACTAGTTGCCACGCGTGGTCGCAAATCCCAGGGAATCCGAGGCGATGCATTTGTTATATAGCTGTATGTGGCGCTATTCACGGCGATAAAGATGACGTCGTTTTCCAGTGCAGTTATCACGGAGCAGCCAGGTTTCCACAATCAGAACTGTCAATAGTGTGGTCGTTGTCTTGATGGCTATAACAGTGAAAAGAAGAGGCGCTCAGTAGTTGCCACGCGTGGTCGCAAATCCCAGGGAATCCGAGGCGATGCAGTCGTTATATAGCTTGTGGTGGCGCTATTCACGACGATAAAGATGACGTCATTTCCAGTACAGTTATCACGGAGCAGCCAGCTTGCCACAATCAGAACGGTCAATCGTGTGGTCGTTGTCTTGATGGCTATAACAGTGAAAAGAAGAGGCGCTCAGTAGTTGCCACGCGTGGTCGCAAGTCCAGGGAAGCCGAGACGATGCAGTCGTTATATAAATGGTGGTGGCGGTATTTACGACGATAAAGATGGCGTCATTTTCCAGCGCAGTTATCACGGAGCAACCAGCTTGCCACAATAGGAACTGTCAATCGTGTTGGCGTTGTCCTGATGGCTATAGCATTGAAAAGAAGAGGCGCTCAGTAGTTGCCACGCGTGGTCGCAAGTCCCAGGGAAGCTGAAGCGATGCAGTCGTTATATAAATGGTGGTGGCGCTATTCACGACGATAAAGATGACGTCATTTCCAGTGCAGTTATCGCGGAGCAGCCAGCTTGCCACAATCAGAACGGTCAATCGTGTGGTCGTTGTCTTGATGGCTACAACAGTGAAACGAAGAGGCGCTCAATAGTTGCCACGCGTGGCCTCAAATCGCAGGGAAGCCGAGGCGATCCAGTCGGTATATAGCTGGTGGTGGCGCTAGTCATGACGATAAAGATGACGTTATTTCTCAGTGCAGTTACCACGGAGCAGCCAGCTTGCCACAATCAGAACTGTCAATAGTGTGGTCGTTGTCTTGATGGCTATAACAGTGAAATGAAGAGGCGCTCAGTTGTTGCCACGCGTGGTCCCAAATCCCAAGGAAGCCGAGGCGATTCAGGCGTTATAGAGCTGGTGTTGGCGCTATTCACATACGATAAATTATGACGTCGCTTTCCAGTGCAGTTATCCCGGAGCAGCCAAGTTGCCACAATCAAAGCGGTCAATGGTGTGGTCATTGTCTTGACCGCTATAACAGTGAAAAGAAGAGGCGTTCAGTAGTTGCCACGCGTGGTCGCAAATCCCAGGGAATCCGAGGCGATGCAGTCTTTTATAGCTGGTGGTGGCGCTATTCACGACGATAACGATGACGCCATTTTCCAGTGCATTCATCACGGAGCAGCCAGGTTGCCACAATCAGAACTGTCAATCGTGTTTCGTTGTCTTGATGGCTATAACAGTGAAAAGAAGAGGCGCTCTCTAGTTGCCACGCGTGGTCGCAAATCCCAGGGAATCCGAGTCGATGCAGCCGTTATATAGCTGGTGGTGGCGCTATTCACGGCGATAAAGATGACGTCGTTTTCCAGTGCAGTTATCACGGAGCAGCCAGGTTGCCACAATCAGAACTATCAATAGTGTGGTCGTTGTCTTGATGGCTATAACAGTGAAAAGAAGAGGCGCTCAGTAGTTGCCACGCGTGGTCGCAAATCCCAGGAAAGCAGAGGCGATGCAGTCGTTATATAGCTGGTGGTGGCGCTATTCAAAACGATAAAAATGACGTCATTTTCCGGCGAAGTTATCACGGAGCAGCCAGCTTGCCACAATCAGAACTGTCAATCGTGTTGTCGTTGACTTGATGGCTATAAGAGTGAAAAGAAGAGGCGCTCAGTAGTTCCCACGCGTGGTCGCAAGTCCCAGGGAAGCCGAGGCGATGCAGTCGTTATATAAATGGTGGTGGCGCTGTTCACGACGAGAAAGATGACGTCATTTCCAGTGCAGGTATCACGGAGCAGCCAGGTTGCCACAATCAGAACTGTCAATCGCGTTGTCATTGTCTTGATGGCTATTACAGTGAAAAGAACAGGCGCTCACTAGTTGCCACGCGTGGTCGCAAATCCCAGGGATTCCGAGGCGATGCAGTCGTTATATAGCTTGTGGTGGCGCTATTCACGACGATAAAGATGACATAATTTTCAGTACAGTTATCACGGAGCAGCCAGCTTGCCACAATCAGAACGGTCAATCGTGTAGTCGTTGTCTTGATGGCTATAACAGTTGAAAGAAGAGGCGCTAAGTAGTTGCCACGCGTGGTTGCAAATCCCAGGAAAGCCGAGGCGATGCAGTCGTTATATACCTGGTGGTGGCGCTATTCACATACGATAAAGATGACGTTGTTTTCCAGTGCAGTTATCCCGGAGCAGCCAAGTTGACACAATCAGAGCGGTCAATGGTGTGGTCATTGTCTTGACCGCTATAACAGTGAAAAGAAGAGGCGCTCAGTAGTTGCCACGCGTGGTCGCAAATCCCAGGGAATCCGAGGCGATGCTGTCGTTGTATATCTGGTGGTGGCGCTATTCACGACGATAAAGATGACGCCATTTTCCAGTGCAGTTATCACGGAGCAACCAGCTTGCAACAATAAGAACTGTCAATCGTGTTGTCGGTGTCCTTATGGCTATAACATTGAAAAGAAGAGGCGCTCAGTAGTTGCCACGCGTGGTCGCAAGTCCCAGGGAAGCCGAGGCGATGCAGTATTTATATAAATGGCGGTGGCGGTATTCACGACGAGAAAGATGACGTCATTTCCAGTGCAGTTATCACGAAGCAGTCAGGTTGCCACAATCAGAACGGTCAATCGTGTGGTCCTTGTCCTGATGGCTATAACAATAAAAAGAAGAGGCGCTCAGTAATTGCCACGCCTGGTCGCAAATCCCAGGGAAGCCGAGGCGATGCAGTCGGTATGTAGCTGGTGGTGGCGCTATTCACGAATATAAAGATGACGTCATTTCCCGTACAGTTATCACGGAGCAGCCAGCTTGCCACAACCAGAACGGTCAATCGTGTGGTCGTTGTCTTGATGGCTATAACAGTGAAAAGAAGAGGCGCTCAGTAGTTGCCACGCGTGGTCGCAAATCCCAGGAAAGCCGAGGCGATGCAGTCGTTATATAGCTGGTGGTGGCGCTATTCACGACGATAAAGATGACGTCGTTTTCCAGTGCACTTATCACGGAGCAGCCAGGTTGCCACAATCAGAACTGTCACTCGTGTGGTTGTTGTCTTGATGGCTATAACAGTGAAAAGAAGAGGCGCTCAGTAGTTACCACGCGTGGTCGCGAATTCCAGGTAAGCCGAGACGATGCAGTCGTTATATATCTGGTGGTGGCGCTATTCATGACGATAAAGATGACGTCATTTTCCAGCGCAGTTATCACGGAGCAACCAGCTTGCCACGATAAGAACTGTCAATCGTGTTGTCGTTGGCCTGATAGCTATAATATTGAAAAGAAGAGGTGCTCAGTAGTTGCCACGCGTGGTCGCAAGTCCCAGGGAAGCTGAAGCGATGCAGTCGTTATATAAATGGTGGTGGCGCTATTCACGACGATAAAGATGACGTCATTTCCAGTGCAGTTATCGCGGAGCAGCCAGCTTGCCACAATCAGAACGGTCAATCGTGTGGTCGTTGTCTTGATGGCCACAACAGTGAATCGAAGAGGCGCTCAATAGTTGCCACGCGTGGCCGCAAATCGCAGGGAAGCCGAGGCGATGCAGTCGTTATATAGCTGGTGGTGGCGCTAGTCACGACGATAAAGATGACGTCATTTCTCACTGCAGTTAACACGGAGCAGCCAGCTTGCCACAATCAGAACTGTCAATCGTGTGGTAGTTGTCTTGATGGCTATAACAGTGAAAACAAGAGGAGCTCAGTTGTTGCCAGGCGTGGTCGCAAATCCCAGGGAAGCCGAGGCGATGCAGTCGTTAAAGAGCTGGTGGCGCTATTCACATACGATAAAGATGACGTGATTTTCCAGTGCAGTTATCCCGGAGCAGCCAAGTTGCCACAATCAGAACGGTCAATCGTGTTGCCGTTGTCCTGATGGCTATAACAGTGAAAATAAGAGGCGCTCAGTAGTTGCCTCGCGTGGTCGCAAATCCCAGGAAAGCCGAGGCGATGCAGTCGTAATATACCAGGTGGTGGCGCTATTCACGGCGATAAAGATGACATTTTCCAGTGCAGTTGTCACGGAGCGGCCAGCTTGCCACAATAAGAACTGTTAATCGTGTGGTCGTTGTTTTGATGGCTACAACAGTGAAACGAAGAGGCGCTCAATAGTTGCCACGCGTGGCCGCAAATCGCAGGGAATCCGAGGCGATGCAGTCGTTTTATAGCTGGTGGTGGCGCTATTCACGACGATAAAGATGACGTCATTTCCCAGTGCAGTTGCCACGGAGCAGCCAGCTTGCCACAATCAGAACTGTCAATCGTGTTGTCGTTGTCTTGATGGCTATAACAGTGAAAAGAAGAGGCGCTCAGTAGTTGCCGCGCGTGGTCGCAAATCCCAGGGAATTCGAGGCGATGCATTCGTTATATAGCTGTTTGTGGCGCTATTCACGGCGATAAAGATGACGTCGTTTTCCAGTGCAGTTATCACGGAGCAGCCAGGTTTCCACAATCAGAACTGTCAATAGTGTGGTCGTTGTCTTGATGGCTATAACAGTGAAAAGAAGAGGCGCTCAGTAGTTGCCGCGCGTGGTCGCAAATTTCAGGGAATCCGAGGCGATGCAGTCGTTATATAGCTTGTGGTGGCCCTATTCACGACGATAAAGATGACGTCATTTCCAGTACAGTTATCACGGAGCAGCCAGCTTGCCACAATCAGAACGGTCAATCGTGTGGTCGTTGTCTTGATGGCTATAACAGTGAAAAGAAGAGGCGCTCAGTAGTTTCCACGCGTGGTCGCAAATCCCAGGAAAGCCGAGGCGATGCAGTCGTTATATACCTGGTGGTGGCGCTATTCACGACGATAAAGATGACGTGATTTTCCAGTGCAGTTATCACGGAGCAGCCAGCTAGCCACAATAAGAACTGTTAATCGTGTGGTCGTTGTCTTGATGGCCTTACCAGTGAAAAGAAGAGGCGCTCAGTAGTTGCCACGCGTGGTCGCAAATACCAGGGAAGCCGAGACGACGCAGTCGTTATATAGCTGGTGGTGGCGCTATTCACGACGATAAAGATGACGTCGTTTTCCAGTGCACTTATCACGGAGCAGCCAGGTTGCCACAATCAGAACTGTCACTCGTGTGGTCGTTGTCTTGATGGCTATAACAGTGAAAAGAAGAGGCGCTCAGTAGTTACCACGCGCGGTCGCAAATTCCAGGTAAGCCGAGACGATGCAGTCGTTATATATCTGGTGGTGGCGCTATTCATGACGATAAAGATGACCATTTTCCAGCGCAGTTATCACGGAGCAACCAGCTTGCCACAATAAGAACTGTTAATCGTGTGGTCGTTGTTTTGATGGCTACAACAGTGAAACGAAGAGGCGCTCAATAGTTGCCACGCGTGGCCGCAAATCGCAGGGAAGCCGAGGCGATGCAGTCGTTTTATAGTTGGTGGTGGCGCTATTCACGACGATAAAGATGACGTCGTTTTCCAGTGCACTTATCACGGAGCAGCCAGGTTGCCACAATCAGAACTGTCAATCGTGTTGTCGTTGTCTTGATGGCTATAACAGTGAAAATAAGAGGCGCTCAGTAGTTCCCACGCGTGGTCGCAAGTCCCAGGGAATCCGAGGCGATGCAGTCGTTACATAAATGGTGGTGGCGCTATACACGACGAGAAAGATGACGTCGTTTTCCAGTGCAGTTATCACGGAGCAGCCAGGTTTCCACAGTCAGAACTGTCAATAGTGTGGTCGTTGTCTTGATGGCTATAACAGTGAAAAGAAGAGGCGCTCAGTAGTTGCCACGTGTGGTCGCAAATCCCAGGGAATCCGAGGCGATGCAGTCGTTATATAGCTTGTGGTGGCGCTATTCACGACGATAAAGTTGACGTCATTTCCAATACAGTTATCACGGAGCAGCCAGCTTGCCACAATCAGAACGGTCAATCGTGTGGTCGTTGTCTTGATGGCTATAACAGTGAAAAGAAGAGGCGCTCAGTAGTTGCCACGCGTGGTCGCAAATCCCAGGAAAGCCGAGGCGATGCAGTCGTTATATACCTGGTGGTGGCGCTATTCACGACGATAAAGATGACGTCATTTCCAGTGCAGTTATCACGCAGCAGCCAGGTTGCCACAATCAGAACTGTCAATCGTGTTGTTATTGTCTTGATGGCTATAACAGTGAAAAGAAGAGGCGCTCTCTAGTTCCCACGCGTGGTCGCAAATCCCTGGGAATCCGAGTCCATGCAGTCGTTATATAGCTGGTGGTGGCGCTATTCACGGCGATAAAGATGACGTGATTTTCAAGTGCAGTTATCACGGAGCAGCCAGGTTGCCACAATCAGAACTGTCAATCGTGTTGTCATTGTCTTGCTGGCTATTACAGTGAAAAGAACAGGCGCTCACTAGTTGCCACGCGTGGTCGCAAATCCCAGGGAATCCGAGGCGATGCATTCGTTATATAGCTGTTTGTGGCGCTATTCACGACGATAAAGATGACGTCATTGCCAGTACAGTTATCACGGAGCAGCCAGCTTGCCACAATCAGAACGATCAATCGTGTGGTCGTTGTCTTGATGGCTATAACAGTGAAAAGAAGAGACGCTCAGTAGTTGCCACGCGTGGTCGCAAATCCCAGGAAAGCCGAGGCGATGCAGTCGTTATATACCTGGTGGTGGCGCTATTCACGACGATAAAGATGACGTGATTTTCCAGTGCAGTTATCGCGGAGCAGCCAGCTTGCCACAATCAGAACGGTCAATCGTGTGGTCGTTGTCTTTATGGCTACAACAGTGAAACGAAGAGGCGCTCAATAGTTGCCACGCGTGGCCGCAAATCGTAGGGAAGCCGAGGCGATGCAGTCGTTATATAGCTGGTGGTGGCGCTATTCACGACGATAAAGATGACGTCATTTCTCAGTGCACTTACCACGGAGCAGCCAGCTTGCCACAATCAGAACTGTCAATAGTGTGGTCGTTGTCTTGATGGCTATAACAGTGAAAAGAAGAGGCGCTCAGTTGTTGCCACGCGTGGTCGCAAATCCCAGAGAAGCCGAGGCGATGTAGTCGTTATAGAGCTGGTGTTGGCGCTATTCACATACGCTAAAGATGACCTCGTTTTCCACTGCAGTTATCCCGGAGCAGCCAAGTTCCCACAATCAGAACGGTCAATGGTGTGGTCATTGTCTTGACCGCTATAACAGTGAACAGAAGAGGCGCTCAGTTGTTGCCACGCGTGGTCGCAAATCCAAGGAAAGCCGAGGCGATGCAGTCGTTGTACAGCTGGTGGTGGCGCTATTCACGAAGATAAAGATGACGTGATTTTCCAGTGCAGTTATCACGGAGCAGCCAGGTTGCCACAATCAGAACTGTCAATCGAGTTGTCGTTGTCTTGATGGCTATAACAGTGAAACGAAGAGGTGCTCAATAGTTGCCACGCGTGGCCGCAAATCGCAGGGAAGCCGAGGCGATGCAGTCGTTTTATAGCTGGTGGTGGCGCTATTCACGACGATAAAGATGACGTCATTTCCCAGTGCAGTTGCCATGAAGCAGCCAGCTTGCCACAATCAGAACTGTCAATCTTGTTGTCGTTGTCTTGATGGCTATAACAATGAAAAGAAGAGGCGCTCAGTAGTTCCCACGCGTGGTCGCAAGTCCCAGGGAAGCCGAGGCGATGCAGTCGTTATATAAATGATGGTGGCGGTATTCACGACGAGAAAGATGACGTCATTTCCAGTGCAGTTATCACGGAGCAGCCAGGTTACCACAATCAGAACTGTCAATCGTGTTGTATTTGTCTTGATGGCTATTACAGTGAAAAGAACAGGCGCTCACTAAGTGCCACGCGTGGTCGCAAATCCCAGGGAATCCGAGGCGATGCATTCGTTATATAGCTGTTTGTGGCGCTATTCACGGCGATAAAGATGACGTCGTTTTCCAATGCAGTTATCACGGAGCATCCAGGTTTCCACAATCAGAACTGTCAATAGTGTGGTCGTTGTCTTGATGGCTATAACAGTGAAAAGAAGAGGCGCTCTGTAGTTGCCACGCGTGGTCGCAAATCCCAGGGAATCCGAGGCGATGCAGTCGTTATATAGCTTGTGGTGGCGCTATTCACGACGATAAAGATGACGCCATTTTCCAGTGCAGTTATCACGGAGCAGCCAGGTTGCCACAATAAGAACTGTCAATCGTGTTTCGTTGTCTTTATGGCTATAACAGTGAAAAGAAGAGGCGCTCTCTAGTTGCCACGCGTGGTCGCAAATCCCAGGGAATCCGAGTCGATGCAGTCGTTATATAGCTGGTGGTGGCGCTATTCACGGTGATAAAGATGACGTGATTTTCCAGTGCAGTTATCACGGAGCAGCCAGCTTGCCACAATAAGAACTGTTAATCGTGTGGTCGTTGTTTTGATGGCTACAACAGTGAAACGAAGAGGCGCTCAATAGCTGCCACGCGTGGCCGCAAATCGCAGGGAAGCCGAGGCGATGCAGTCGTTTTATAGCTGGTGGTGGCGCTATTCACGACGATAAAGATGACGTCATTTCCCAGTGCAGTTGCCACGAAGCAGCCAGCTTGCCACAATCAGAACTGTCAATCGTGTTGTCGTTGTCTTGATGGCTATAACAGTGAAAAGAAGAGGCGCTCAGTAGTTCCCACGCGTGGTCGCAAGTCCCAGGGAAGCCGAGGCGCTGCAGTCGTTATATAAATGGTGGTGGCGGTATTCACGACGAGAAAGATGACGTCATTTCCAGTGCAGTTATCACGGAGCAGCCAGGTTGCCACAATCAGAACTGTCAATCGTGTTGTCATTGTCTTGCTGGCTATTACAGTGAAAAGAACAGGCGCTCACTAGTTGCCACGCGTGGTAGCGCATCCCAGGGAATCCGAGGCGATGCATTCGTTATATAGCTGTTTGTGGCGCTATTCACGGCGATAAAGATGACGTCGTTTTCCAGTGCAGTTATCACGGAGCAGCCAGGTTTCCACAATCAGAACTGTCAATAGTGTGGTCGTTGTCTTGATGGCTATAACAGTGAAAAGAAGAGACGTTCAGTAGTTGCCACGCGTGGTCGCAAATCCCAGGGAATCCGAGGCGATGCAGTCGTTATATAGCTTGTGGTGGCGCTATTCACGACGATAAAGATGACGTGATTTTCCAGTGCAGTTATCACAGAGCAGCCAGCTAGCCACAATATGAACTGTTAATCGCGTGGTCGTTGTCTTGATGGCTATACCAGTGAAAAGAAGAGGCGCTCAGTAGTTGCCACGCGTGGTCGCAAATCCCAGGGAATCCGAGGCGATGCAGTCGTTATATAGCTTGTGGTGGCGCTATTCACGACGATAAAGATGACGTGATTTTCCAGTGCAGTTATCACAGAGCAGCCAGCTAGCCACAATAAGAACTGTTAATCGCGTGGTCGTTGTCTTGATGGCAATACCAGTGAAAAGAGGAGGCGCTCAGTAGTTGCCACGCGTGGTCGCAAGTCCCTGGGAAGCCGAGGCGATGCAGTCGTTATATGAATGGTGGTGGCGCTATTCACGACGAGAAAGATGACGTCATTTCCAGTGCAGTTATCACGGAGCAGCCAGGTTGCCACAATCAGATCTGTCAATCGTGTTGTCATTGTCTTGATGGCTATTACAGTGAAAAGAACAGGCGCTCACTAGTTGCCACGCGTGGTCGCAAATCCCAGGGAATCCGAGGCGATGCATTCGTTATATAGCTGTTTGTGGCGCTATTCACGACGATAAAGATGACGTCATTGCCAGTGCAGTTATCACGAAGCAGCCAGCTTGCCACAATCAGAACGATCAATCGTGTGGTCGTTGTCTTGATGGCTATAACAGTGAAAAGAAGAGACGCTCAGTAGTTGCCACGCGTGGTCGCAAATCCCAGGAAAGCCGAGGCGATGCAGTCGTTATATACCTGGTGGTGGCGCTATTCACGACGATAAAGATGACGTGATTTTCCAGTGCAGTTATCACGGAGCAGCCAGCTTGCCACAATCAGAACGGTCAATCGTGTGGTCGTTGTCTTTATGGCTACAACAGTGAAACGAAGAGGCGCTCAATAGTTGCCACGCGTGGCCGCAAATCGTAGGGAAGCCGAGGCGATGCAGTCGTTATATAGCTTGTGGTGGCGCTATTCACGACGATAAAGATGACGTGATTTTCCAGTGCAGTTATCACAGAGCAGCCAGCTAGCCACAAGAAGAACTGTTAATCGCGTGGTCGTTGTCTTGATGGCTATACCAGTGAAAAGAAGAGGCGCTCAGTAGTTGCCACGCGTGGTCGCAAGTCCCAGGGAAGCCGAGGCGATGCAGTCGTTATATAAATGGTGGTGGCGCTATTCACGACGATAAAGATGACGTCATTTCTCAGTGCAGTTATCACGGAGCAGCCAGGTTGCCACAATCAGAACTGTCAATCGTGTTGTCATTGTCTTGCTGGCTATTACAGTGAAAAGAACAG
This sequence comes from Amblyomma americanum, assembly GCF_052857255.1. Lineage (NCBI taxonomy): Eukaryota > Metazoa > Arthropoda > Arachnida > Ixodida > Ixodidae > Amblyomma > Amblyomma americanum. Next base: position 164,776,882 of record NC_135502.1, read on the forward strand.
GCGCTCACTAGTTGCCACGCGTGGTCGCGCATCCCAGGGAATCCGAGGCGATGCATTCGTTATATAGCTGTTTGTGGCGCTATTCACGGCGATAAAGATGACGTCGTTTTCCAGTGCAGTTATCACGGAGCAGCCAGGTTTCCACAATCAGAACTGTCAATAGTGTGGTCGTTGTCTTGATGGCTATAACAGTGAAAAGAAGAGACGTTCAGTAGTTGCCACGCGTGGTGGCAAATCCCAGGGAATCCGAGGCGATGCAGTCGTTATATAGCTTGTGGTGGCGCTATTCACGACGATAAAGATGACGTGATTTTCCAGTGCAGTTATCACAGAGCAGCCAGCTAGCCACAATAAGAACTGTTAATCGCGTGGTCGTTGTCTTGATGGCTATACCAGTGAAAAGAAGAGGCGCTCAGTAGTTGCCACGCGTGGTCGCAAATCCCAGGGAATCCGAGGCGATGCAGTCGTTATATGAATGGTGGTGGCGCTATTCACGACGATAAAGATGACGTCATTTTCCAGTGCAGTTATCACAGAGCAGCCAGCTAGCCACAATAAGAACTGTTAATCGTGTTGTCGTTGTCTTGATGGCTATACCAGTGAAAAGAACAGGCGCTCACTAGTTGCCACGCGTGGTCGCAAATCCCAGGGAATCCGAGGCGATGCATTCGTTATATAGCTGTTTGTGGCGCTATTCACGACGATAAAGATGACGTCATTGCCAGTGCAGTTATCAGGGAGCAGCCAGCTTGCCACAATCAGAACGATCAATCGTGTGGTCGTTGTCTTGATGGCTATAACAGTGAAAAGAAGAGACGCTCAGTAGTTGCCACGCGTGGTCGCAAATCCCAGGAAAGCCGAGGCGATGCAGTCGTTATATACCTGGTGGTGGCGCTATTCACGACGATAAAGATGACGTGATTTTCCAGTGCAGTTATCACGGAGCAGCCAGCTTGCCACAATCAGAACGGTCAATCGTGTGGTCGTTGTCTTTATGGCTACAACAGTGAAACGAAGAGGCGCTCAATAGTTGCCACGCGTGGCCGCAAATCGTAGGGAAGCCGAGGCGATGCAGTCGTTATATAGCTTGTGGTGGCGCTATTCACGACGATAAAGATGACGTGATTTTCCAGTGCAGTTATCACAGAGCAGCCAGCTAGCCACAAGAAGAACTGTTAATCGCGTGGTCGTTGTCTTGATGGCTATACCAGTGAAAAGAAGAGGCGCTCAGTAGTTGCCACGCGTGGTCGCAAGTCCCAGGGAAGCCGAGGCGATGCAGTCGTTATATAAATGGTGGTGGCGCTATTCACGACGAGAAAGATGACGTCATTTCCAGTACAGTTATCACGGAGCAGCCAGGTTGCCACAATCAGAACTGTCAATCGTGTTGTCATTGTCTTGCTGGCTATTACAGTGAAAAGAACAGGCGCTCACTAGTTGCCACGCGTGGTCGCAAATCCCAGGGAATCCGAGGCGATGCATTCGTTATATAGCTGTTTGTGGCGCTATTCACGGCGATAAAGATGACGTCGTTTTCCAGTGCAGTTATCACGGAGCAGCCAGGTTTCCACAATCAGAACTGTCAATAGTGTGGTCGTTGTCTTGATGGCTATAACAGTGAAAAGAAGAGGCGCTCAGTAGTTGCCACGCGTGGTCGCAAATCCCAGGGAATCCGAGGCGATGCAGTCGTTATATAGCTTGTGGTGGCGCTATTCACGACGATAAAGATGACGTGATTTTCCAGTGCAGTTATCACAGAGCAGCCAGCTAGCCACAATAAGAACTGTTAATCGCGTGGTCGTTGTCTTGATGGCTATACCAGTGAAAAGAGGAGGCGCTCAGTAGTTGCCACGCGTGGTCGCAAGTCCCAGGGAAGCCGAGGCGATGCAGTCGTTATATGAATGGTGGTGGCGCTATTCACGACGAGAAAGATGACGTCATTTCCAGTGCAGTTATCACGGAGCAGCCAGGTTGCCACAATCAGAACTGTCAATCGTGTTGTCATTGTCTTGATGGCTATTACAGTGAAAAGAACAGGCGCTCACTAGTTGCCACGCGTGGTCGCAAATCCCAGGGAATCCGAGGCGATGCATTCGTTATATAGCTGTTTGTGGCGCTATTCACGACGATAAAGATGACGTCATTGCCAGTACAGTTATCACGGAGCAGCCAGCTTGCCACAATCAGAACGATCAATCGTGTGGTCGTCGTCTTGATGGCTATAACAGTGAAAAGAAGAGACGCTCAGTAGTTGCCACGCGTGGTCGCAAATCCCAGGAAAGCCGAGGCGATGCAGTCGTTATATACCTGGTGGTGGCGCTATTCACGACGATAAAGATGACGTGATTTTCCAGTGCAGTTATCACGGAGCAGCCAGCTTGCCACAATCAGAACGGTCAATCGTGTGGTCGTTGTCTTTATGGCTACAACAGTGAAACGAAGAGGCGCTCAATAGTTGCCACGCGTGGCCGCAAATCGTAGGGAAGCCGAGGCGATGCAGTCGTTATATAGCTGGTGGTGGCGCTATTCACGACGATAAAGATGACGTCATTTCTCAGTGCAGTTACCACGGAGCAGCCAGCTTGCCACAGTCAGAACTGTCAATAGTGTGGTCGTTGTCTTGATGGCTATAACAGTGAAAAGAAGAGGCGCTCAGTTGTTGCCACGCGTGGTCGCAAATCCCAGAGAAGCCGAGGCGATGTAGTCGTTATAGAGCTGGTGTTGGCGCTATTCACATACGCTAAATATGACCTCGTTTTCCAGTGCAGTTATCCCGGAGCAGCCAAGTTCCCACAATCAGAACGGTCAATGGTGTGGTCATTGTCTTGACCGCTATAACAGTGAAAAGAAGAGGCGCTCAGTTGTTGCCACGCGTGGTCGCAAATCCAAGGAAAGCCGAGGCGATGCAGTCGTTGTACAGCTGGTGGTGGCGCTATTCACGACGATAAAGATGACGTGATTTTCCAGTGCAGTTATCACGGAGCAGCCAGCTTGCCACAATAAGAACGGTCAATCGTGTTTCGTTGTCTTGATGGCTATACCAGTGAAAAGAAGAGGCGCTCAGTAGTTGCCACGCGTGGTCGCAAGTCCCAGGGAAGCCGAGACGATGCAGTTGTTATATAAATGGTGGTGGCGCTATTCACGACGATTAAGATGGCGTCATTTGCAGTACAGTTACCACGGAGCACCTAGCTTGCCACAATCAGAACTGTCAATCATGTTGTCGTTGTCTTGATGGCTATAACAGTGAAAAGAAGAGGCGCTCAGTAGTTGCCACACGTGGTCGCAAGTCCCAGGGAAGCTGAGGCGATGCAGTCGTTATATAAATGGTGGTGGCGCTATTCACGACGAGAAAGATGACGTCATTTGCAGTGCTGTTATCACGGAGCAGCCAGGTTGCCACAATCAGAACTGTCAATCGAGTTGTCGTTGTCTTGATGGCTATAACAGTGAAAAGAAGAGGCGCTCTCTAGTTGCCACGCGTGGTCGCAAATCCCAGGGAATCCGAGTCGATGCAGTCGTTATATAGCTGGTGGAGGCGCTATTCACGGCGATAAAGATGACGTCGTTTTCCAGTGCAGTTATCACGGAGCAGCCAGGTTGCCACAATCAGAACTGTCAATCGTGTTGTAATTGTCTTGATGGCTACAACAGTGAAACGAAGAGGCGCTCAATAGTTGCCACGCGTGGCCGCAAATCGCAGGGAAGCCGAGGCGATGCAGTCGTTTTATAGCTGGTGGTGGCGCTATTCACGACGATAAAGATGACGTCATTTCCCAGTGCAGTTGCCACGAAGCAGCCAGCTTGCCACAATCAGAACTGCCAATCTTGTTGTCGTTGTCTTGATGGCTATAACAATGAAAAGAAGAGGCGCTCAGTAGTTCCCACGCGTGGTCGCAAGTCCCAGGGAAGCCGAGGCGATGCAGTCGTTATATAAATGGTGGTGGCGGTATTCACGACGAGAAAGATGACGTCATTTCCAGTGCAGTTATCACGGAGCAGCCAGGTTACCACAATCAGAACTGTCAATCGTGTTGTAATTGTCTTGATGGCTATTACAGTGAAAAGAACAGGCGCTCACTAAGTGCCACGCGTGGTCGCAAATCCCAGGGAATCCGAGGCGATGCATTCGTTATATAGCTGTTTGTGGCACTATTCACGGCGATAAAGATGACGTCGTTTTCCAATGCAGTTATCACGGAGCATCCAGGTTTCCACAATCAGAACTGTCAATAGTGTTGTCGTTGTCTTGATGGCTATAACAGTGAAAAGAAGAGGCGCTCTGTAGTTGCCACGCGTGGTCGCAAGTCCCTGGGAAGCCGAGGCGATGCAGTCGTTATATGAATGGTGGTGGCGCTATTCACGACGAGAAAGATGACGTCATTTCCAGTGCAGTTATCACGGAGCAGCCAGGTTGCCACAATCAGATCTGTCAATCGTGTTGTCATTGTCTTGATGGCTATTACAGTGAAAAGAACAGGCGCTCACTAGTTGCCACGCGTGGTCGCAAATCCCAGGGAATCCGAGGCGATGCATTCGTTATATAGCTGTTTGTAGCGCTATTCACGACGATAAAGATGACGTCATTGCCAGTACAGTTATCACGGAGCAGCCAGCTTGCCACAATCGGAACGATCAATCGTGTGGTCGTTGTCTTGATGGCTATAACAGTGAAAAGAAGAGACGCTCAGTAGTTGCCACGCGTGGTCGCAAATCCCAGGAAAGCCGAGGCGATGCAGTCGTTATATACCTGGTGGTGGCGCTATTCACGACGATAAAGATGACGTGATTTTCCAGTGCAGTTATCACGGAGCAGCCAGCTTGCCACAATCAGAACGGTCAATCGTGTGGTCGTTGTCTTTATGGCTACAACAGTGAAACGAAGAGGCGCTCAATAGTTGCCACGCGTGGCCGCAAATCGTAGGGAAGCCGAGGCGATGCAGTCGTTATATAGCTTGTGGTGGCGCTATTCACGACGATAAAGATGACGTGATTTTCCAGTGCAGTTATCACAGAGCAGCCAGCTAGCCACAATAAGAACTGTTAATCGCGTGGTCGTTGTCTTGATGGCTATACCAGTGAAAAGAAGAGGCGCTCAGTAGTTGCCACGCGTGGTCGCAAGTCCCAGGGAAGCCGAGGCGATGCAGTCGTTATATAAATGGTGGTGGCGCTATTCACGACGAGAAAGATGACGTCATTTCCAGTGCAGTTATCACGGAGCAGCCAGGTTGCCACAATCAGAACTGTCAATCGTGTTGTCATTGTCTTGATGGCTATTACAGTGAAAAGAACAGGCGCTCACTAGTTGCCACGCGTGGTCGCAAATCCCAGGGAATCCGAGGCGATGCATTCGTTATATAGCTGTTTGTGGCGCTATTCACGACGATAAAGATGACGTCATTGCCAGTACAGTTATCACGGAGCAGCCAGCTTGCCACAATCAGAACGATCAATCGTGTGGTCGTTGTCTTGATGGCTATAACAGTGAAAAGAAGAGACGCTCAGTAGTTGCCACGCGTGGTCGCAAATCCCAGGAAAGCCGAGGCGATGCAGTCGTTATATACCTTGTGGTGGCGCTATTCACGACGATAAAGATGACGTGATTTTCCAGTGCAGTTATCACGGAGCAGCCAGCTTGCCAAAATCAGAACGGTCAATCGTGTGGTCGTTGTCTTTATGGCTACAACAGTGAAACGAAGAGGCGCTCAATAGTTGCCACGCGTGGCCGCAAATCGTAGGGAAGCCGAGGCGATGCAGTCGTTATATAGCTGGTGGTGGCGCTATTCACGACGATAAAGATGACGTCATTTCTCAGTGCAGTTACCACGGAGCAGCCAGCTTGCCACAATCAGAACTGTCAATAGTGTGGTCGTTGTCTTGATGGCTATAACAGTGAAAAGAAGAGGCGCTCAGTTGTTGCCACGCGTGGTCGCAAATCCCAGAGAAGCCGAGGCGATGTAGTCGTTTTAGAGCTGGTGTTGGCGCTATTCACATACGCTAAATATGACCTCGTTTTCCAGTGCAGTTATCCCGGAGCAGCCAAGTTCCCACAATCAGAACGGTCAATGGTGTGGTCATTGTCTTGACCGCTATAACAGTGAAAAGAAGAGGCGCTCAGTTGTTGCCACGCGTGGTCGCAAATCCAAGGAAAGCCGAGGCGATGCAGTCGTTGTACAGCTAGTGGTGGCGCTATTCACGACGATAAAGATGACGTGATTTTCCAGTGCAGTTATCACGGAGCAGCCAGCTTGCCACAATAAGAACGGTCAATCGTGTTTCGTTGTCTTGATGGCTATACCAGTGAAAAGAAGAGGCGCTCAGTAGTTGCCACGCGTGGTCGCAAGTCCCAGGGAAGCCGAGACGATGCAGTTCTTATATAAATGGTGGTGGCGCTATTCACGACGATTAAGATGGCGTCATTTGCAGTACAGTTACCACGGAGCACCTAGCTTGCCACAATCAGAACTGTCAATCATGTTGTCGTTGTCTTGATGGCTATAACAGTGAAAAGAAGAGGCGCTCAGTAGTTGCCACACGTGGTCGCAAGCCCCAGGGAAGCTGAGGCGATGCAGTCGTTATATAAATGGTGGTGGCGCTATTCACGACGAGAAAGATGACGTCATTTGCAGTGCTATTATCACGGAGCAGCCAGGTTGCCACAATCAGAACTGTCAATCGAGTTGTCGTTGTCTTGATGGCTATAACAGTGAAAAGAGGCGCTCTCTAGTTGCCACGCGTGGTCGCAAATCCCAGGGAATCCGAGTCGATGCAGTCGTTATATAGCTGGTGGAGGCGCTATTCACGGCGATAAAGATGACGTCGTTTTCCAGTGCAGTTATCACGGAGCAGCCAGGTTGCCACAATCAGAACTGTCAATCGTGTTGTAATTGTCTTGATGGCTACAACAGTGAAACGAAGAGGCGCTCAATAGTTGCCACGCGTGGCCGCAAATCGCAGGGAAGCCGAGGCGATGCAGTCGTTTTATAGCTGGTGGTGGCGCTATTCACGACGATAAAGATGACGTCATTTCCCAGTGCAGTTGCCAAGAAGCAGCCAGCTTGCCACAATCAGAACTGCCAATCTTGTTGTCGTTGTCTTGATGGCTATAACAATGAAAAGAAGAGGCGCTCAGTAGTTCCCACGCGTGGTCGCAAGTCCCAGGGAAGCCGATGCGATGCAGTCGTTATATAAATGGTGGTGGCGGTATTCACGACGGGAAAGATGACGTCATTTCCAGTGCAGTTATCACGGAGCAGCCAGGTTACCACAATCAGAACTGTCAATCGTGTTGTAATTGTCTTGATGGCTATTACAGTGAAAAGAACAGGCGCTCACTAAGTGCCACGCGTGGTCGCAAATCCCAGGGAATCCGAGGCGATGCATTCGTTATATAGCTGTTTGTGGCGCTATTCACGGCGATAAAGATGACGTCGTTTTCCAATGCAGTTATCACGGAGCATCCAGGTTTCCACAATCAGAACTGTCAATAGTGTTGTCGTTGTCTTGATGGCTATAACAGTGAAAAGAAGAGGCGCTCTGTAGTTGCCACGCGTGGTCGCAAATCCCAGGGAATCCGAGGCGATGCAGTCGTTATATAGCTTGTGGTGGCGCTATTCACGACGATAAAGATGACGCCATTTTCCAGTGCAGTTATCACGGAGCAGCCAGGTTGCCACAATCAGAACTGTCAATCGTGTTTCGTTGTCTTTATGGCTATAACAGTGAAAAGAAGAGGCGCTCTCTAGTTGCCACGCGTGGTCGCAAATCCCAGGGAATCCGAGTTGATGCAGTCGTTATATAGCTGGTGGTGGCGCTATTCACGGCGATAAAGATGACGTCGTTTTCCAGTGCAGTTGCCACGAAGCAGCCAGCTTGCCACAATCAGAACTGTCAATCTTGTTGTCGTTGTCTTGATGGCTATAACAATGAAAAGAAGAGGCGCTCAGTAGTTCCCACGCGTGGTCGCAAGTCCCAGGGAAGCCGAGGCGATGCAGTCGTTATATAAATGGTGGTGGCGGTATTCACGACGAGAAAGATGACGTCATTTCCAGTGCAGTTATCACGGAGCAGCCAGGTTACCACAATCAGAACTGTCAATCGTGTTGTAATTGTCTTGATGGCTATTAGAGTGAAAAGAACAGGCGCTCACTAAGTGCCACGCGTGGTCGCAAATCCCAGGGAATCCGAGGCGATGCAGTCGTTATATAAATGGTGGTGGCGGTATTCACGACGAGAAAGATGACGTCATTTCCAGTGCAGTTATCACGGAGCAGCCAGGTTGCCACAATCAGAACTGTCAATCGTGTTGTCATTGTCTTGCTGGCTATTACAGTGAAAAGAACAGGCGCTCACTAGTTGCCACGCGTGGTCGCACATCCCAGGGAATCCGAGGCGATGCATTCGTTATATAGCTGTTTGTGGCGCTATTCACGGCGATAAAGATGACGTCGTTTTCCAGTGCAGTTATCACGGAGCAGCCAGGTTTCCACAATCAGAACTGTCAATCGCGTGGTCGTTGTCTTGATGGCTATACCAGTGAAAAGAAGAGGCGCTCAGTAGTTGCCACGCGTGGTCGCAAGTCCCAGGGAAGCCGAGGCGATGCAGTCGTTATATAAATGGTGGTGGCGCTATTCACGACGAGAAAGATGACGTCATTTCCAGTGCAGTTATCACGGAGCAGCCAGGTTGCCACAATCAGAACTGTCAATCGTTGTCATTGTCTTGATGGCTATTACAGTGAAAAGAACAGGCGCTCACTAGTTGCCACGCGTGGTCGCAAATCCCAGGGAATCCGAGGCGATGCATTCGTTATATAGCTGTTTGTGGTGCTATTCACGACGATAAAGATGACGTCATTGCCAGTACAGTTATCGCGGAGCAGCCAGCTTGCCACAATCAGAACGATCAATCGTGTGGTCGTTGTCTTGATGGCTATAACAGTGAAAAGAAGAGACGTTCAGTAGTTGCCACGCGTGGTCGCAAATCCCAGGAAAGCCGAGGCGATGCAGTCGTTATATACCTGGTGGTGGCGCTATTCACGACGATAAAGATGACGTGATTTTCCAGTGCAGTTATCACGGAGCAGCCAGCTTGCCACAATCAGAACGGTCAATCGTGTGGTCGTTGTCTTTATGGCTACAACAGTGAAACGAAGAGGCGCTCAATAGTTGCCACGCGTGGCCGCAAATCGTAGGGAAGCCGAGGCGATGCAGTCGTTATATAGCTGGTGTTGGCGCTATTCACATAGGCTAAAGATGACTTCGTTTTCCAGTGCAGTTATCCCGGAGCAGCCAAGTTCCCACAATCAGAACGGTCAATGGTGTGGTCATTGTCTTGACCGCTATAACAGTGAAAAGAAGAGGCGCTCAGTCGTTGCCACGCGTGGTCGCAAATTTCAGGGAATCCGAGGCGATGCATTCGTTATATAGCTGTTTGTAGCGCTATTCACGGCGATAAAGATGACGTCGTTTTCCAGTGCAGTTATCACGGAGCAGCCAGGTTTCCACAATCAGAACTGTCAATAGTGTGGTCGTTGTATTGATGGCTATAACAGTGAAAAGAAGAGGCGCTCAGTAGTTGCCACGCGTGGTCGCAAATCCCAGGGAATCCGAGGCGATGCAGTCGTTATATAGCTTGTGGTGGCGCTATTCACGACGATAAAGGTGACGTAATTTCCAGTACAGTTATGACGGAGCCGCCAGCTTGCCACAATCAGAACAGTCAATCGAGTGGTCGTTGTCTTGATGGCTATAACAGTGAAAAGAAGAGGCGCTCAGTAGTTGCCACGCGTGGTAGCAAATCCCAGGAAAGCCGAGGCGATGCAGTCGTTATATACCTGGCGGTGGCGCTACTCACGACGATAAAGATGACGTGATTTTCCAGTGCAGTTATCACAGAGCAGCCAGCTAGCCACAATAAGAACTGTTAATCGCGTGGTCGTTGTCTTGATGGCTATACCAGTGAAAAGAAGAGGCGCTCAGTAGTTGCCACGCGTGGTCGCAAGTCCCAGGGAAGCCGAGGCGATGCATTCGTTATATAAATGGTGGTGGCGCTATTCACGACGAGATAGATGACGTCATTTCCAGTGCAGTTATCACGGAGCAGCCAGGTTGCCACAATCAGAACTGTAAATCGTGTTGTCATTGTCTTGATGGCTATTACAGTGAAAAGAACAGGCGCTCACTAGTTGCCACGCGTGGTCGCAAATCCCAGGGAATCCGAGGCGATGCATTCGTTATATAGCTGTTTGTGGCGCTATTCTCGACGATAAAGATGACGTCATTGCCAGTACAGTTCTCACGGAGCAGCCAGCTTGCCACAATCAGAACGATCAATCGTGTGGTCGTTGTCTTGATGGCTATAACAGTGAAAAGAAGAGGCGCTCAGTAGTTGCCACGCGTGGTCGCAAATCCCAGGAAAGCCGAGGCGATGCAGTCGTTATATACCTGGTGGTGGCGCTATTCACGACGATAAAGATGACGTGATTTTCCAGTGCAGTTATCACGGAGCAGCCAGCTTGCCACAATCAGAACGGTCAATCGTGTGGTCGTTGTCTTTATGGCTACAACAGTGAAACGAAGAGGCGCTCAATAGTTCCCACGCGTGGCCGCAAATCGTAGGGAAGCCGAGGCGATGCAGTCGTTATATAGCTGGTGGTGGCGCTATTCACGACGATAAAGATGACGTCATTTCTCAGTGCAGTTACCGCGGAGCAGCCAGCTTGCCACAATCAGAACTGTCAATAGTGTGGTCGTTGTCTTGATGGCTATAACAGTGAAAAGAAGAGGCGCTCAGTTGTTGCCACGCGTGGTCGCAAATCCCAGAGAAGCCGAGGCGATGTAGTCGTTATAGAGCTGGTGTTGGCGCTATTCACATACGCTAAAGATGACTTCGTTTTCCAGTGCAGTTATCCCGAAGCAGCCAAGTTCCCACAATCAGAACGGTCAATGGTGTGGTCATTGTCTTGACCGCTATAACAGTGAAAAGAAGAGGCGCTCAGTTGTTGCCACGCGTGGTCGCAAATCCAAGGAAAGCCGAGGCGATGCAGTTGTTGTACAGCTGGTGGTGGCGCTATTCACGACGATAAAGATGACGTGATTTTCATGTGCAGTTATCACGGAGCAGCCAGCTTGCCACAATGAGAACGGTCAATCGTGTTTCGTTGTCTTGACGGCTATACCAGTGAAAAGAAGAGGCGCTCAGTAGTTGCCACGCGTGGTCGCAAGTCCCAGGGAAGCCGAGACGATGCAGTCGTTATATAGCTGGTGGTGGCGCTATTCACGGCGATAAAGATGACGTCGTTTTCCAGTGCAGTTATCACGGAGCAGCCAGGTTGCCACAATCAGAACTGTCAATTGTGTGGTTGTTGTCTTCATGGCTATAACAGTGAAAAGAAGAGGCGCTCAGTAGTTGCCACGCGTGGCCGCAAATCGCAGGGAAGCCGAGGCGATGCAGTCGTTTTATAGCTGGTGGTGGCGCTATTCACTACGATAAAGATGACGTCATTTCCCAGTGCAGTTGCCACGAAGCAGCCAGCTTGCCACAATCAGAACTGTCAATCGTGTTGTCGTTGTCTTGATGGCTATAACAGTGAAAAGAAGAGGCGCTCAGTAGTTCCCACGCGTGGTCGCAAGTCCCAGGGAAGCCGAGGCGGTGCAGTAGTTATATAAATGGTGGTGGCGGTATTCATGACGAGAAAGATGACGTCATTTCCAGTGCAGTTATCACGGAGCAGCCAGGTTGCCACAATCAGAACTGTCAATCGTGTTGTCATTGTCTTGCTGGCTATTACAATGAAAAGAAAAGGCGCTCACTAGTTGCCACGCGTGGTCGCAAAACCCACGGAATCCGAGGCGATGCAGTCGTTATATAGCTGGTGGTGGCGCTATTCACGGCGATAAAGATGACGTGATTTTCCAGTGCAGTTATCACGGAGCAGCCAGCTTGCCACAATAAGAACTGTTAATCGTGTGGTCGTTGTTTTGATGGCTACAACAGTGAAAAGAAGAGGCGCTCAGTAGTTGCCACGCGTGGTCGCAAGTCCCAGGGAAGCCGAGACGATGCAGTTGTTATATAAATGGTGGTGGCGCTATTCACGACGATAAAGATGACGTAATTTCCAGTACAGTTATCACGGAGCCGCCAGCTTGCCACAATCAGAACAGTCAATCCAGTGGTCGTTGTCTTGATGGCTATAACAGTGAAAAGAAGAAGCGCTCAGTAGTTGCCACGCGTGGTAGCAAATCCCAGGAAAGCCGAGGCGATGCAGACGTTATATACCTGGCGGTGGCGCTATTCACGACGAGAAAGATGACGTCATTTCCAGTGCAGTTATCACGGAGCAGCCAGGTTGCCACAATCAGAACTGTCAATCGTGTTGTCATTGTCTTGATGGCTATTACAGTGAAAAGAACAGGCGCTCACTAGTTGCCACGCGTGGTCGCAAATCCCAGGGAATCCGAGGCGATGCATTCGTTATATAGCTGTTTGTGGCGCTATTCTCGACAATAAAGATGACGTCATTGCCAGTACAGTTCTCACGGAGCAGCCAGCTTGCCACAATCAGAACGATCAATCGTGTGGTCGTTGTCTTGATGGCTATAACAGTGAAAAGAAGAGGAGCTCAGTATTTGCCACGCGTGGTCGCAAATCCCAGGAAAGCCGAGGCGATGCAATCGTTATATACCTGGTGGTGGCGCTATTCACGACGATAAAGATGACGTGACTTTCCAGTGCAGTTATTACGGAGCAGCCAGCTTGCCACAATCAGAACGGTCAATCGTGTGGTCGTTGTCTTTATGGCTGCAACAGTGAAACGAAGAGGCGCTCAATAGTTGCCACGCGTGGCCGCAAATCGTAGGGAAGCCGAGGCGATGCAGTCGTTATATTGCTGGTGGTGGCGCTATTCACGACGATAAAGATGACGTCATTTCTCAGTGCAGTTACCGCGGAGCAGCCAGCTTGCCACAATCAGAACTGTCAATAGTGTGGTCGTTGTCTTGATGGCTATAACAGTGAAAAGAAGAGGCGCTCAGTTGTTGCCACGCGTGGTCGCAAATCCAAGGAAAGCCGAGGCGATGCAGTCGTTGTACAGCTGGTGGTGGCGCTATTCACGACGATAAAGATGACGTGATTTTCATGTGCAGTTATCACGGAGCAGCCAGCTTGCCACAATAAGAACGGTCAATCGTGTTTCGTTGTCTTGATGGCTATACCAGTGAAAAGAAGAGGCGCTCAGTAGTTGCCACGCGTGGTCGCAAGTCCCAGGGAAGCCGAGACGATGCAGTCGTTATATAGCTGGTGGTGGCGCTATTCACGGCGATAAAGATGACGTCGTTTTCCAGTGCAGTTATCACGGAGCAGCCAGGTTGCCACAATCAGAACTGTCAATTTTGTGGTTGTTGTCTTGATGGCTATAACAGTGAAAAGAAGAGGCGCTCAGTAGTTGCCACGCGTGGCCGCAAATCGCAGGGAAGCCCAGGCGATGCAGTCGTTTTATAGCTGGTGGTGGCGCTATTCACGACGATAAAGATGACGTCATTTCCCAGTGCAGTTGCCACGAAGCAGCCAGCTTGCCACAATCAGAACTGTCAATCGTGTTGTCGTTGTCTTGATGGCTATAACAGTGAAAAGAAGAGGCGCTCAGTAGTTCCCACGCGTGGTCGCAAGTCCCAGGGAAGCCGAGGCGGTGCTGTCGTTATATAAATGGTGGTGGCGGTATTCACGACGAGAAAGATGACGTCATTTCCAGTGCAGTTATCACGGAGCAGCCAGGTTGCCACAATCAGAACTGTCAATCGTGTTGTCATTGTCTTGCTGGCTATTACAGTGAAAAGAAAAGGCGCTCACTAGTTGCCACGCGTGGTCGCAAATCCCAGGGAATCCGAGGCGATGCATTCGTTATATAGCTGTTTGTGGCGCTATTCACGGCGATAAAGATGACGTCGTTTTCCAGGGCAGTTATCACGGATCAGCCAGGTTTCCACAATCAGAACTGTCAATAGTGTGGTCGTTGTCTTGATGGCTATAACAGTGAAAAGAAGAGGCGCTCAGTAGTTGCCACGCGTGGTCGCAAATCCCAGGGAATTCGAGGCGATGCAGTCGTTATATAGCTTGTGGTGGCGCTATTCACGACGATAAAGATGACGTAATTTCCAGTACAGTTATCACGGAGCCGCCAGCTTGCCACAATCAGAACAGTCAATCGTGTGGTCGTTGTCTTGATGGCTATAACAGTGAAAAGAAGAGGCGCTCAGTAGTTGCCACGCGTGGTAGCAAATCCCAGGAAAGCCGAGGCGATGCAGTCGTTATATACCTGGTGGTGGCGCTATTCACGACGATAAAGATGACGTGATTTTCCAGTGCAGTTATTACGGAGCAGGCAGCTTGCCACAATCAGAACGGTCAATCGTGTGGTCGTTGTCTTTATGGCTACAACAGTGAAACGAAGAGGCGCTCAATAGTTGCCACGCGTGGCCGCAAATCGTAGGGAAGCCGAGGCGATGCAGTCGTTATATAGCTGGTGGTGGCGCTATTCACGACGATAAAGATGACGTCATTTCTCAGTGCTGTTACCACGGAGCAGCCAGCTTGCCACAATCAGAACTGTCAATAGTGTGGTCGTTGTCTTGATGGCTATAACAGTGAAAAGAAGAGGCGCTCAGTTGTTGCCACGCGTGGTCGCAAATCCCAGAGAAGTCGAGGCGATGTAGTCGTTATAGAGCTGGTGTTGGCACTATTCACATACGCTAAAGATGACTTCGTTTTCCAGTGCAGTTATCCCGGAGCCGCCAAGTTCCCACAATCAGAACGGTCAATGGTGTGGTCATTGTCTTGACCGCTATAACAGTGAAAAGAAGAGGCGCTCAGTTGTTGCCACGCGTAGTCGTAAATCCAAGGAAAGCCGAGGCGATGCAGTCGTTGTACAGCTGGTGGTGGCGCTATTCACGACGATAAAGATGACGTGATTTTCCAGTGCAGTTATCACGGAGCAGCCAGCTTGCCACAATAAGAACGGTCAATCGTGTTTCGTTGTCTTGATGGCTATACCAGTGAAAAGAAGAGGCGCTCAGTAGTTGCCACGCGTGGTCGCAAGTCCCAGGGAAGCCGAGACGATGCAGTTGTTATATAAATGGTGGTGGCGCTATTCACGACGATAAAGATGGCGTCATTTGCAGTACAGTTACCACGGAGCACCTAGCTTGCCACAATCAGAACTGTCAATCATGTTGTCGTTGTCTTGATGGCTATAACAGTGAAAAGAAGAGGCGCTCAGTAGTTGCCACACGTGGTCGCAAGTCCCAGGGAAGCTGAGGCGATGCAGTCGTTATATAAATGGTGGTGGCGCTATTCACGACGAGAAAGATGACGTCATTTCCAGTGCTGTTATCACGGAGCAGCCAGGTTGCCACAATCAGAACTGTCAATCGAGTTGTCGTTGTCTTGATGGCTATAACAGTGAAAAGAAGAGGCGCTCTCTAGTTGCCACGCGTGGTCGCAAATCCCAGGGAATCCGAGTCGATGCAGTCGTTATATAGCTGGTGGTGGCGCTATTCACGGCGATAAAGATGGCGTCATTTGCAGTACAGTTACCACGGAGCACCTAGCTTGCCACAATCAGAACTGTCAATCATGTTGTCGTTGTCTTGATGGCTATAACAGTGAAACGAAGAGGCGCTCAATAGTTGCCACGCGTGGCCGCAAATCGCAGGGAAGCCGAGGCGATGCAGTCGTTTTATAGCTGGTGGTGGCGCTATTCACGACGATAAAGATGACGTCATTTCCCAGTGCAGTTGCCACGAAGCAGCCAGCTTTCCACAATCAGAACTGTCAATCGTGTTGTCATTGTCTTGCTGGCTATTACAGTGAAAAGAACAGGCGCTCACTAGTTGCCACGCGTGGTCGCAAATCCCAGGGAATCCGAGGCGATGCATTCGTTATATAGCTGTTTGTGGCGCTATTCACGGCGATAAAGATGAGGTCGTTTTCCAGTGCAGTTATCACGGAGCAGCCAGGTTTCCACAATCAGAACTGTCAATAGTGTGGTCGTTGTCTTGATGGCTATAACAATGAAAAGAAGAGGCGCTCAGTAGTTGCCACGCGTGGTCGCAAATCCCAGGGAATCCTAGGCGATGCAGTCGTTATATAGCTTGTGGTGGCGCTATTCACGACGATAAAGATGACGTAATTTCCAGTACAGTTATCACGGAGCCGCCAGCTTGCCACAATCAGAACAGTCAATCGTGTGGTCGTTGTCTTGATGGCTATAACAGTGAAAAGAAGAGGCGCTCAGTAGTTGCCACGCGTGGTAGCAAATCCCAGGAAAGCCGAGGCGATGCAGTCGTTATATACCTGGCGGTGGCGCTATTCACGACGATAAAGATGACGTGATTTTCCAGTGCAGTTATCACAGAGCAGCCAGCTAGCCACAATAAGAACTGTTAATCGCGTGGTTGTTGTCTTGATGGCTATA
The DNA here is from genome assembly GCF_052857255.1 of Amblyomma americanum. Lineage (NCBI taxonomy): Eukaryota > Metazoa > Arthropoda > Arachnida > Ixodida > Ixodidae > Amblyomma > Amblyomma americanum. Next base: position 164,793,353 of record NC_135502.1, read on the forward strand.
CCAGTGAAAAGAAGAGGCGCTCAGTAGTTGCCACGCGTGGTCGCAAGTCCCAGGGAAGCCGAGGCGATGCATTCGTTATATAAATGGTGGTGGCGCTATTCACGACGAGAAAGATGACGTCATTTCCAGTGCAGTTATCACGGAGCAGCCAGGTTGCCTCAATCAGAACTGTCAATCGTGTTGTCATTGTCTTGATGGCTATTACAGTGAAAAGAACAGGCGCTCACTAGTTGCCACGCGTGGTCGCAAATCCCAGAAAATCCGAGGCGATGCATTCGTTATATAGCTGTTTGTGGCGCTATTCACGACGATAAAGATGCCGTCATTGCCAGTACAGTTATCACGGAGCAGCCAGCTTGCCACAATCAGAACGATCAATCGTGTGGTCGTTGTCTTGATGGCTATAACAGTGAAAAGAAGAGGCGCTCAGTAGTTGCCACGCGTGGTCGCAAAACCCAGGAAAGCCGAGGCGATGCAGTCGTTATATAGCTGGTGGTGGCGCTATTCACGACGATAAAGATGACGTCATTTCTCAGTGCAGTTACCGCGGAGCAGCCAGCTTGCCACAATCAGAAATGTCAATAGTGTGGTCGTTGTCTTGATGGCTATAACAGTGAAAAGAAGAGGCGCTCAGTTGTTGCCACGCGTGGTCGCAAATCCCAGAGAAGCCGAGGCGATGTAGTCGTTATAGAGCTGGTGTTGGCGCTATTCACATACGCTAAAGATGACTTCGTTTTCCAGTGCAGTTATCCCGGAGCAGCCAAGTTCCCACAATCAGAACGGTCAATGGTGTGGTCATTGTCTTGACCGCTATAACAGTGAAAAGAAGAGGCGCTCAGTTGTTGCCACGCGTGGTCGCAAATCCAAGGAAAGCCGAGGCGATGCAGTCGTTGTACAGCTGGTGGTGGCGCTATTCACGACGATAAAGATGACGTGATTTTCATGTGCAGTTATCACGGAGCATCCAGCTTGCCACAATAGGAGCGGTCAATCGTGTTTCGTTGTCTTGATGGCTATACCAGTGAAAAGACTAGGCGCTCAGTAGTTGCCACGCGTGGTCGCAAGTCCCAGGGAAGCCGAGACGATGCAGTCGTTATATAGCTGGTGGTGGCGCTATTCACAACGATAAAAATGACGTCATTTTCCGGCGCAGTTATCACGGAGCAGCCAGCTTGCCACAATCAGAACTGTAAATCGTGTTGTCGTTGTCTTGATGGCTATAACAGTGAAAAGAAGAGGCGCTCAGTAGTTCCCACGCGTGGTCGCAAGTCCCAGGGAAGCCGAGGCGATGCAGTCGTTATATAAATGGTGGTGGCGTTGTTCACGACGAGAAAGATGATGTCATTTCCAGTGCAGTTATCATGGAGCAGCCAGGTTGCCACAATGAGAACTGTCAATCGTGTTGTCATTGTCTTGATGGCTATTACAGTGAAAAGAACAGGCGCTCACTAGTTGCCACGCGTGGTCGCAAATCCCAGGGAATCCGAGGCGATGCATTCGTTATATAGCTGTTTGTGGCGCTATTCACGGCGATAAAGATGACGCCGTTTTCCAGGGCAGTTATCACGGAGCAGCCAGGTTTCCACAATCAGAACTGTCAATAGTGTGGTCGTTGTCTTGATGGCTATAACAGTGAAAAGAAGAGGCGCTCAGTAGTTGCCACGCGTGGTCGCAAATCCCAGGGAATCCGAGGCGATGCAGTCGTTATATAGCTTGTGGTGGCGCTATTCACGACGATAAAGATGACGTAATTTCCAGTACAGTTATCACGGAGCCGCCAGCTTGCCACAATCAGAACAGTCAATCGTGTGGTCGTTGTCTTGATGGCTATAACAGTGAAAAGAAGAGGCGCTCAGTAGTTGCCACGCGTGGTAGCAAATCCCAGGAAAGCCGAGGCGATGCAGTCGTTATATACCTGGCGGTGGCGCTATTCACGACGATAAAGATGACGTCATTTCCCAGTGCAGTTGCCACGAAGCAGCCAGCTTGCCACAATCAGAACTGTCAATCGTGTTGTCGTTGTCTTGATGGCTATAACAGTGAAAAGAAGAGGCGCTCAGTAGTTCCCATGCGTGGTCGCAAGTCCCAGGGAAGCCGAGGCGATGCAGTCGTTATATAAATGGTGGTGGCGGTATTCGCGACGAGAAAGATGACGTCATTTCCAGTGCAGTTATCACGGAGCAGCCAGGTTGCCACAATCAGAACCGTCAATCGTGTTGTCATTGTCTTGCTGGCTATTACAGTGAAAAGAACAGGCGCTCACTAGTTGCCACGCGTGGTCGCAAATCCCAGGGAATCCGAGGCGATGCATTCGTTATATAGCTGTTTGTGGCGCTATTCACGGCGATAAAGATGACGTCGTTTTCCAGTGCAGTTATCACGGAGCAGCCAGGTTGTCACAATCAGAACTGTCAATAGTGTGGTCGTTGTCTTGATGGCTATAACAGTGAAAAGAAGAGGCGCTCAGTAGTTGCCACGCGTGGTCGCAAATCCCAGGGAATCCGAGGCGATGCAGTCGTTATATAGCTTGTGGTGGCGCTATTCACGACGATAAAGATGACGTGATTTTCCAGTGCAGTTATCACGGAGCAGCCAGCTTGCCACAATCAGAACGGTCATTCGTGTGGTCGTTGTCTTGATGGCTATAACAGTGAAAAGAAGAGGCGCTCAGTAGTTCCCACGCGTGGTCGCAAGTCCCAGGGAAGCCGAGGCGGTGCAGTCGTTATATAAATGGTGGTGGCGGTATTCACGACGAGAAAGATGACGTCATTTCCAGTGCAGTTATCACGGAGCAACTAGGTTGCCACAATCAGAACTGCCAATCGTGTTGTCATTGTCTTGCTGGCTATTACAGTGAAAAGAAAAGGCGCTCACTAGTTGCCACGCGTGGTCGCAAATCCCAGGGAATCCGAGGCGATGCATTCGTTATATAGCTGTTTGTGGCGCTATTCACGGCGATAAAGATGACGTCGTTTTCCAGGGCAGTTATCACGGATCAGCCAGGTTTCCACAATCAGAACTGTCAATAGTGTGGTCGTTGTCTTGATGGCTATAACAGTGAAAAGAAGAGGCGCTCAGTAGTTGCCACGCGTGGTCGCAAATCCCAGGGAATTCGAGGCGATGCAGTCGTTATATAGCTTGTGGTGGCGCTATTCACGACGATAAAGATGACGTAATTTCCAGTACAGTTATCACGGAGCCGCCAGCTTGCCACAATCAGAACAGTCAATCGTGTGGTCGTTGTCTTGATGGCTATAACAGTGAAAAGAAGAGGCGCTCAGTAGTTGCCACGCGTGGTAGCAAATCCCAGGAAAGCCGAGGCGATGCAGTCGTTATATACCTGGCGGTGGCGCTATTCACGACGATAAAGATGACGTCATTTCCCAAGTGCAGTTGCCACGAAGCAGCCAGCTTGCCACAATCAGAACTGTCAATCGCGTGGTCGTTGTCTTGATGGCTATACCAGTGAAAAGAAGAGGCGCTCAGTAGTTGCCACGCGTGGTCGCAAATCCCAGGGAATCCGAGGCGATGCATTCGTTATATAGCTGTTTGTGGCGCTATTCACGACGATAAAGATGACGTCATTGCCAGTACAGTTATCACGGAGCAGCCAGCTTGCCACAATCAGAACGATCAATCGTGTGGTCGTTGTCTTGATGGCTATAACAGTGAAAAGAAGAGACGCTCAGTAGTTGCCACGCGTGGTCGCAAATCCCAGGAAAGCCGAGGCGATGCAGTCGTTATATACCTGGTGGTGGCGCTATTCACGACGATAAAGATGACGTGATTTTCCAGTGCAGTTATTACGGAGCAGGCAGCTTGCCACAATCAGAACGGTCAATCGTGTGGTCGTTGTCTTTATGGCTACAACAGTGAAACGAAGAGGCGCTCAATAGTTGCCACGCGTGGCCGCAAATCGTAGGGAAGCCGAGGCGATGCAGTCGTTATATAGCTGGTGGTGGCGCTATTCACGACGATAAAGATGACGTCATTTCTCAGTGCTGTTACCACGGAGCAGCCAGCTTGCCACAATCAGAACTGTCAATAGTGTGGTCGTTGTCTTGATGGCTATAACAGTGAAAAGAAGAGGCGCTCAGTTGTTGCCACGCGTGGTCGCAAATCCCAGAGAAGCCGAGGCGATGTAGTCGTTATAGAGCTGGTGTTGGCGCTATTCACATACGCTAAAGATGACTTCGTTTTCCAGTGCAGTTATCCCGGAGCAGCCAAGTTCCCACAATCAGAACGGTCAATGGTGTGGTCATTGTCTTGACCGCTATAACAGTGAAAAGAAGAGGCGCTCAGTTGTTGCCACGCGTAGTCGCAAATCCAAGGAAAGCCGAGGCGATGCAGTCGTTGTACAGCTGGTGGTGGCGCTATTCACGACGATAAAGATGACGTGATTTTCCAGTGCAGTTATCACGGAGCAGCCAGCTTGCCACAATAAGAATGGTCAATCGTGTTTCGTTGTCTTGATGGCTATACCAGTGAAAAGAAGAGGCGCTCAGTAGTTGCCACGCGTGGTCGCAAGTCCCAGGGAAGCCGAGACGATGCAGTTGTTATATAAATGGTGGTGGCGCTATTCACGACGATAAAGATGGCGTCATTTGCAGTACAGTTACCACGGAGCACCTAGCTTGCCACAATCAGAACTGTCAATCATGTTGTCGTTGTCTTGATGGCTATAACAGTGAAAAGAAGAGGCGCTCAGTAGTTGCCACACGTGGTCGCAAGTCCCAGGGAAGCTGAGGCGATGCAGTCGTTATATAAATGGTGGTGGCGCTATTCACGACGAGAAAGATGACGTCATTTCCAGTGCTGTTATCACGGAGCAGCCAGGTTGCCACAATCAGAACTGTCAATCGAGTTGTCGTTGTCTTGATGGCTATAACAGTGAAAAGAAGAGGCGCTCTCTAGTTGCCACGCGTGGTCGCAAATCCCAGGGAATCCGAGTCGATGCAGTCGTTATATAGCTGGTGGTGGCGCTATTCACGGCGATAAAGATGACGAGATTTTCCAGTGCAGTTATCACGGAGCAGCCAGCTTGCCACAATAGGAGCGGTCAATCGTGTTTCGTTGTCTTGATGGCTATACCAGTGAAAAGACTAGGCGCTCAGTAGTTGCCACGCGTGGTCGCAAGTCCCAGGGAAGCCGAGACGATGCAGTCGTTATATAGCTGGTGGTGGCGCTATTCACAACGATAAAAATGACGTCATTTTCCGGCGCAGTTATCACGGAGCAGCCAGCTTGCCACAATCAGAACTGTCAATCGTGTTGTCGTTGTCTTGATGGCTATTACAGTGAAAAGAACAGGCGCTCACTAGTTGCCACGCGTGGTCGCAAGTCCCAGGGAAGCCGAGACGATGCAGTCGTTATATAGCTGGTGGTGGCGCTATTCACGGCGATAAAGATGACGTCGTTTTCCAGTGCAGTTATCACGGAGCAGCCAGGTTGCCACAATCAGAACTGTCAATTGTGTGGTTGTCTTGATGGCTATAACAGTGAAAAGAAGAGGCGCTCAGTAGTTGCCACGCGTGGCCGCAAATCGCAGGGAAGCCGAGGCGATGCAGTCGTTTTATAGCTGGTGGTGGCGCTATTCACGACGATAAAGATGACGTCATTTCCCAGTGCAGTTGCCACGAAGCAGCCAGCTTGCCACAATCAGAACTGTCAATCGTGTTGTCGTTGTCTTGATGGCTATAACAGTGAAAAGAAGAGGCGCTCAGTAGTTCCCACGCGTGGTCGCAAGTCCCAGGGAAGCCGAGGCGGTGCAGTCGTTATATAAATGGTGGTGGCGGTATTCACGACGAGAAAGATGACGTCATTTCCAGTGCAGTTATCACGGAGCAGCAAGGTTGCCACAATCAGAACTGTCAATCGTGTTGTCATTGTCTTGCTGGCTATTACAGTGAAAAGAAAAGGCGCTCAATAGTTGCCACGCGTGGCCGCAAATCGCAGGGAAGCCGAGGCGATGCAGTCGTTTTATAGCTGGTGGTGGCGCTATTCACGACGATAAAGATGACGTAATTTCCAGTACAGTTATCACGGAGCCGCCAGCTTGCCACAATCAGAACAGTCAATCGTGTGGTCGTTGTCTTGATGGCTATTACAGTGAAAAGAACAGGCGCTCACTAGTTGCCACGCGTGGTCGCAAGTCCCAGGGAAGCCGAGACGATGCAGTCGTTATATAGCTGGTGGTGGCGCTATTCACGGCGATAAAGATGACGTCGTTTTCCAGTGCAGTTATCACGGAGCAGCCAGGTTGCCACAATCAGAACTGTCAATTGTGTGGTTGTTGTCTTGATGGCTATAACAGTGAAAAGAAGAGGCGCTCAGTAGTTGCCACGCGTGGCCGCAAATCGCAGGGAAGCCGAGGCGATGCAGTCGTTTTATAGCTGGTGGTGGCGCTATTCACGACGATAAAGATGACGTCATTTCCCAGTGCAGTTGCCACGAAGCAGCCAGCTTGCCACAATCAGAACTGTCAATCGTGTTGTCGTTGTCTTGATGGCTATAACAGTGAAAAGAAGAGGCGCTCAGTAGTTCCCACGCGTGGTCGCAAGTCCCAGGGAAGCCGAGGCGGTGCAGTCGTTATATAAATGGTGGTGGCGGTATTCACGACGAGAAAGATGACGTCATTTCCAGTGCAGTTATCACGGAGCAGCCAGGTTGCCACAATCAGAACTGTCAATCGTGTTGTCATTGTCTTGCTGGCTATTACAGTGAAAAGAAAAGGCGCTCACTAGTTGCCACGCGTGGTCGCAAATCCCAGGGAATCCGAGGCGATGCATTCGTTATATAGCTGTTTGTGGCGCTATTCACGGCGATAAAGATGACGTCGTTTTCCAGGGCAGTTATCACGGATCAGCCAGGTTTCCACAATCAGAACTGTCAATAGTGTGGTCGTTGTCTTGATGGCTATAACAGTGAAAAGAAGAGGCGCTCAGTAGTTGCAACGCGTGGTCGCAAATCCCAGGGAATTCGAGGCGATGCAGTCGTTATATAGCTTGTGGTGGCGCTATTCACGACGATAAAGATGACGTAATTTCCAGTACAGTTATCACGGAGCCGCCAGCTTGCCACAATCAGAACAGTCAATCGTGTGGTCGTTGTCTTGATGGCTATAACAGTGAAAAGAAGAGGCGCTCAGTAGTTGCCACGCGTGGTAGCAAATCCCAGGAAAGCCGAGGCGATGCAGTCGTTATATACCTGGTGGTGGCGCTATTCACGACGATAAAGATGACGTGATTTTCCAGTGCATTTATTACGGAGCAGGCAGCTTGCCACAATCAGAACGGTCAATCGTGTGGTCGTTGTCTTTATGGCTACAACAGTGAAACGAAGAGGCGCTCAATAGTTGCCACGCGTGGCCGCAAATCGTAGGGAAGCCGAGGCGATGCAGTCGTTATATAGCTGGTGGTGGCGCTATTCACGACGATAAAGATGACGTCATTTCTCAGTGCTGTTACCACGGAGCAGCCAGCTTGCCACAATCAGAACTGTCAATAGTGTGGTCGTTGTCTTGATGGCTATAACAGTGAAAAGAAGAGGCGCTCAGTTGTTGCCACGCGTAGTCGCAAATCCAAGGAAAGCCGAGGCGATGCAGTCGTTATATAAATGGTGGTGGCGCTATTCACGACGATAAAGATGGCGTCATTTGCAGTACAGTTACCACGGAGCACCTAGCTTGCCACAATCAGAACTGTCAATCATGTTGTCGTTGTCTTGATGGCTATAACAGTGAAAAGAAGAGGCGCTCAGTAGTTGCCACACGTGGTCGCAAGTCCCAGGGAAGCTGAGGCGATGCAGTCGTTATATAAATGGTGGTGGCGCTATTCACGACGAGAAAGATGACGTCATTTCCAGTGCTGTTATCAAGGAGCAGCCAGGTTGCCACAATCAGAACTGTCAATCGAGTTGTCGTTGTCTTGATGGCTATAACAGTGAAAAGAAGAGGCGCTCTCTAGTTGCCACGCGTGGTCGCAAATCCCAGGGAATCCGAGTCGATGCAGTCGTTATATAGCTGGTGGTGGCGCTATTCACGGCGATAAAGATGACGAGATTTTCCAGTGCAGTTATCACGGAGCAGCCAGCTTTCCACAATAAGAACTGTTAATCGTGTGGTCGTTGTTTTGATGGCTACAACAGTGAAACGAAGAAGCGCTCAATAGTTGCCACGCGTGGCCGCAAATCGCAGGGAAGCCGAGGCGATGCAGTCGTTTTATAGCTGGTGGTGGCGCTATTCACGACGATAAAGATGACGTCATTTCCCAGTGCAGTTGCCACGAAGCAGCCAGCTTGCCACAATCAGAACTGTCAATCGTGTTGTCGTTGTCTTGATGGCTATTACAGTGAAAAGAACAGGCGCTCACTAGTTGCCACGCGTGGTCGCAAGTCCCAGGGAAGCCGAGACGATGCAGTCGTTATATAGCTGGTGGTGGCGCTATTCACGGCGATAAAGATGACGTCGTTTTCCAGTGCAGTTATCACGGAGCAGCCAGGTTGCCACAATCAGAACTGTCAATTGTGTGGTTGTCTTGATGGCTATAACAGTGAAAAGAAGAGGCGCTCAGTAGTTGCCACGCGTGGCCGCAAATCGCAGGGAAGCCGAGGCGATGCAGTCGTTTTATAGCTGGTGGTGGCGCTATTCACGACGATAAAGATGACGTCATTTCCCAGTGCAGTTGCCACGAAGCAGCCAGCTTGCCACAATCAGAACTGTCAATCGTGTTGTCGTTGTCTTGATGGCTATAACAGTGAAAAGAAGAGGCGCTCAGTAGTTCCCACGCGTGGTCGCAAGTCCCAGGGAAGCCGAGGCGGTGCAGTCGTTATATAAATGGTGGTGGCGGTATTCACGACGAGAAAGATGACGTCATTTCCAGTGCAGTTATCACGGAGCAGCAAGGTTGCCACAATCAGAACTGTCAATCGTGTTGTCATTGTCTTGCTGGCTATTACAGTGAAAAGAAAAGGCGCTCAATAGTTGCCACGCGTGGCCGCAAATCGCAGGGAAGCCGAGGCGATGCAGTCGTTTTATAGCTGGTGGTGGCGCTATTCACGACGATAAAGATGACGTAATTTCCAGTACAGTTATCACGGAGCCGCCAGCTCGCCACAATCAGAACAGTCAATCGTGTGGTCGTTGTCTTGATGGCTATTACAGTGAAAAGAACAGGCGCTCACTAGTTGCCACGCGTGGTCGCAAGTCCCAGGGAAGCCGAGACGATGCAGTCGTTATATAGCTGGTGGTGGCGCTATTCACGGCGATAAAGATGACGTCGTTTTCCAGTGCAGTTATCACGGAGCAGCCAGGTTGCCACAATCAGAACTGTCAATTGTGTGGTTGTTGTCTTGATGGCTATAACAGTGAAAAGAAGAGGCGCTCAGTAGTTGCCACGCGTGGCCGCAAATCGCAGGGAAGCCGAGGCGATGCAGTCGTTTTATAGCTGGTGGTGGCGCTATTCACGACGATAAAGATGACGTCATTTCCCAGTGCAGTTGCCACGAAGCAGCCAGCTTGCCACAATCAGAACTGTCAATCGTGTTGTCGTTGTCTTGATGGCTATAACAGTGAAAAGAAGAGGCGCTCAGTAGTTCCCACGCGTGGTCGCAAGTCCCAGGGAAGCCGAGGCGGTGCAGTCGTTATATAAATGGTGGTGGCGGTATTCACGACGAGAAAGATGACGTCATTTCCAGTGCAGTTATCACGGAGCAGCCAGGTTGCCACAATCAGAACTGTCAATCGTGTTGTCATTGTCTTGCTGGCTATTACAGTGAAAAGAAAAGGCGCTCACTAGTTGCCACGCGTGGTCGCAAATCCCAGGGAATCCGAGGCGATGCATTCGTTATATAGCTGTTTGTGGCGCTATTCACGGCGATAAAGATGACGTCGTTTTCCAGGGCAGTTATCACGGATCAGCCAGGTTTCCACAATCAGAACTGTCAATAGTGTGGTCGTTGTCTTGATGGCTATAACAGTGAAAAGAAGAGGCGCTCAGTAGTTGCAACGCGTGGTCGCAAATCCCAGGGAATTCGAGGCGATGCAGTCGTTATATAGCTTGTGGTGGCGCTATTCACGACGATAAAGATGACGTAATTTCCAGTACAGTTATCACGGAGCCGCCAGCTTGCCACAATCAGAACAGTCAATCGTGTGGTCGTTGTCTTGATGGCTATAACAGTGAAAAGAAGAGGCGCTCAGTAGTTGCCACGCGTGGTAGCAAATCCCAGGAAAGCCGAGGCGATGCAGTCGTTATATACCTGGTGGTGGCGCTATTCACGACGATAAAGATGACGTGATTTTCCAGTGCATTTATTACGGAGCAGGCAGCTTGCCACAATCAGAACGGTCAATCGTGTGGTCGTTGTCTTTATGGCTACAACAGTGAAACGAAGAGGCGCTCAATAGTTGCCACGCGTGGCCGCAAATCGTAGGGAAGCCGAGGCGATGCAGTCGTTATATAGCTGGTGGTGGCGCTATTCACGACGATAAAGATGACGTCATTTCTCAGTGCTGTTACCACGGAGCAGCCAGCTTGCCACAATCAGAACTGTCAATAGTGTGGTCGTTGTCTTGATGGCTATAACAGTGAAAAGAAGAGGCGCTCAGTTGTTGCCACGCGTAGTCGCAAATCCAAGGAAAGCCGAGGCGATGCAGTCGTTATATAAATGGTGGTGGCGCTATTCACGACGATAAAGATGGCGTCATTTGCAGTACAGTTACCACGGAGCACCTAGCTTGCCACAATCAGAACTGTCAATCATGTTGTCGTTGTCTTGATGGCTATAACAGTGAAAAGAAGAGGCGCTCAGTAGTTGCCACACGTGGTCGCAAGTCCCAGGGAAGCTGAGGCGATGCAGTCGTTATATAAATGGTGGTGGCGCTATTCACGACGAGAAAGATGACGTCATTTCCAGTGCTGTTATCAAGGAGCAGCCAGGTTGCCACAATCAGAACTGTCAATCGAGTTGTCGTTGTCTTGATGGCTATAACAGTGAAAAGAAGAGGCGCTCTCTAGTTGCCACGCGTGGTCGCAAATCCCAGGGAATCCGAGTCGATGCAGTCGTTATATAGCTGGTGGTGGCGCTATTCACGGCGATAAAGATGACGAGATTTTCCAGTGCAGTTATCACGGAGCAGCCAGCTTTCCACAATAAGAACTGTTAATCGTGTGGTCGTTGTTTTGATGGCTACAACAGTGAAACGAAGAAGCGCTCAATAGTTGCCACGCGTGGCCGCAAATCGCAGGGAAGCCGAGGCGATGCAGTCGTTTTATAGCTGGTGGTGGCGCTATTCACGACGATAAAGATGACGTCATTTCCCAGTGCAGTTGCCACGAAGCAGCCAGCTTTCCACAATCAGAACTGTCAATCGTGTTGTCATTGTCTTGCTGGCTATTACAGTGAAAAGAACAGGCGCTCACTAGTTGCCACGCGTGGTCGCAAATCCCAGGGAATCCGAGGCGATGCATTCGTTATATAGCTGTTTGTGGCGCTATTCACGGCGATAAAGATGAGGTCGTTTTCCAGTGCAGTTATCACGGAGCAGCCAGGTTTCCACAATCAGAACTGTCAATAGTGTGGTCGTTGTCTTGATGGCTATAACAATGAAAAGAAGAGGCGCTCAGTAGTTGCCACGCGTGGTCGCAAATCCCAGGGAATCCTAGGCGATGCAGTCGTTATATAGCTTGTGGTGGCGCTATTCACGACGATAAAGATGACGTAATTTTCAGTACAGTTATCACGGAGCCGCCAGCTTGCCACAATCAGAACAGTCAATCGTGTGGTCGTTGTCTTGATGGCTATAACAGTGAAAAGAAGAGGCGCTCAGTAGTTGCCACGCGTGGTAGCAAATCCCAGGAAAGCCGAGGCGATGCAGTCGTTATATACCTGGCGGTGGCGCTATTCACGACGATAAAGATGACGTGATTTTCCAGTGCAGTTATCACAGAGCAGCCAGCTAGCCACAATAAGAACTGTTAATCGCGTGGTTGTTGTCTTGATGGCTATACCAGTGAAAAGAAGAGGCGCTCAGTAGTTGCCACGCGTGGTCGCAAGTCCCAGGGAAGCCGAGGCGATGCATTCGTTATATAAATGGTGGTGGCGCTATTCACGACGAGAAAGATGACGTCATTTCCAGTGCAGTTATCACGGAGCAGCCAGGTTGCCTCAATCAGAACTGTCAATCGTGTTGTCATTGTCTTGATGGCTATTACAGTGAAAAGAACAGGCGCTCACTAGTTGCCACGCGTGGTCGCAAATCGCAGAAAATCCGAGGCGATGCATTCGTTATATAGCTGTTTGTGGCGCTATTCACGACGATAAAGATGCCGTCATTGCCAGTACAGTTATCACGGAGCAGCCAGCTTGCCACAATCAGAACGATCAATCGTGTGGTCGCTGTCTTGATGGCTATAACAGTGAAAAGAAGAGGCGCTCAGTAGTTGCCACGCGTGGTCGCAAAACCCAGGAAAGCCGAGGCGATGCAGTCGTTATATAGCTGGTGGTGGCGCTATTCACGACGATAAAGATGACGTCATTTCTCAGTGCAGTTACCGCGGAGCAGCCAGCTTGCCACAATCAGAAATGTCAATAGTGTGGTCGTTGTCTTGATGGCTATAACAGTGAAAAGAAGAGGCGCTCAGTTGTTGCCACGCGTGGTCGCAAATCCCAGAGAAGCCGAGGCGATGTAGTCGTTATAGAGCTGGTGTTGGCGCTATTCACATACGCTAAAGATGACTTCGTTTTCCAGTGCAGTTATCCCGGAGCAGCCAAGTTCCCACAATCAGAACGGTCAATGGTGTGGTCATTGTCTTGACCGCTATAACAGTGAAAAGAAGAGGCGCTCAGTTGTTGCCACGCGTGGTCGCAAATCCAAGGAAAGCCGAGGCGATGCAGTCGTTGTACAGCTGGTGGTGGCGCTATTCACGACGATAAAGATGACGTGATTTTCATGTGCAGTTATCACGGAGCATCCAGCTTGCCACAATAGGAGCGGTCAATCGTGTTTCGTTGTCTTGATGGCTATACCAGTGAAAAGACTAGGCGCTCAGTAGTTGCCACGCGTGGTCGCAAGTCCCAGGGAAGCCGAGACGATGCAGTCGTTATATAGCTGGTGGTGGCGCTATTCAAAACAATAAAAATGACGTCATTTTCCGGCGCAGTTATCACGGCGCAGCCAGCTTGCCACAATCAGAACTGTCAATCGTGTTGTCGTTGTCTTGATGGCTATAACAGTGAAAAGAAGAGGCGCTCAGTAGTTCCCACGCGTGGTCGCAAGTCCCAGGGAAGCCGAGGCGATGCAGTCGTTATATAAATGGTGGTGGCGTTGTTCACGACGAGAAAGATGATGTCATTTCCAGTGCAATTATCATGGAGCAGCCAGGTTGCCACAATGAGAACTGTCAATCGTGTTGTCATTGTCTTGATGGCTATTACAGTGAAAAGAACAGGCGCTCACTAGTTGCCACGCGTGGTCGCAAATCCCAGGGAATCCGAGGCGTTGCATTCGTTATATAGCTGTTTGTGGCGCTATTCACGGCGATAAAGATGACGCCGTTTTCCAGGGCAGTTATCACGGAGCAGCCAGGTTTCCACAATCAGAACTGTCAATAGTGTGGTCGTTGTCTTGATGGCTATAACAGTGAAAAGAAGAGGCGCTCAGTAGTTGCCACGCGTGGTCGCAAATCTCAGGGAATCCGAGGCGATGCAGTCGTTATATAGCTTGTGGTGGCGCTATTCACGACGATAAAGATGACGTAATTTCCAGTACAGTTATCACGGAGCCGCCAGCTTGCCACAATCAGAACAGTCAATCGTGTGGTCGTTGTCTTGATGGCTATAACAGTGAAAAGAAGAGGCGCTCAGTAGTTGCCACGCGTGGTAGCAAATCCCAGGAAAGCCGAGGCGATGCAGTCGTTATATACCTGGCGGTGGCGCTATTCACGACGATAAAGATGACGTCATTTCCCAGTGCAGTTGCCACGAAGCAGCCAGCTTGCCACAATCAGAACTGTCAATCGTGTTGTCGTTGTCTTGATGGCTATAACAGTGAAAAGAAGAGGCGCTCAGTAGTTGCCACGCGTGGTCGCAAATCCCAGGGAATCCGAGGCGATGCAGTCGTTATATAGCTTGTGGTGGCGCTATTCACGACGATAAAGATGACGTAATTTCCAGTACAGTTATCACGGAGCCGCCAGCTTGCCACAATCAGAACAGTCAATCGTGTGGTCGTTGTCTTGATGGCTATAACAGTGAAAAGAAGAGGCGCTCAGTAGTTGCCACACGTGGTCGCAAGTCCCAGGGAAGCTGAGGCGATGCAGTCGTTATATAAATGGTGGTGGCGCTATTCACGACGAGAAAGATGACGTCATTTCCAGTGCTGTTATCACGGAGCAGCCAGGTTGCCACAATCAGAACTGTCAATCGAGTTGTCGTTGTCTTGATGGCTATAACAGTGAAAAGAAGAGGCGCTCTCTAGTTGCCACGCGTGGTCGCAAATCCCAGGGAATCCGAGTCGATGCAGTCGTTATATAGCTGGTGGTGGCGCTATTCACGGCGATAAAGATGACGAGATTTTCCAGTGCAGTTATCACGGAGCAGCCAGCTTTCCACAATAAGAACTGTTAATCGTGTGGTCGTTGTTTTGATGGCTACAACAGTGAAACGAAGAGGCGCTCAATAGTTGCCACGTGTGGCCGCAAATCGCAGGGAAGCCGAGGCGATGCAGTCGTTTTATAGCTGGTGGTGGTGCTATTCACGACGATAAAGATGACGTAATTTCCAGTACAGTTATCACGGAGCCGCCAGCTTGCCACAATCAGAACAGTCAATCGTGTGGTCGTTGTCTTGATGGCTATTACAGTGAAAAGAACAGGCGCTCACTAGTTGCCACGCGTGGTCGCAAGTCCCAGGGAAGCCAAGACGATGCAGTCGTTATATAGCTGGTGGTGGCGCTATTCACGGCGATAAAGATGACGTCGTTTTCCAGTGCAGTTATCACGGAGCAGCCAGGTTGCCACAATCAGAACTGTCAATTGTGTGGTTGTTGTCTTGATGGCTATAACAGTGAAAAGAAGAGGCGCTCAGTAGTTGCCACGCGTGGCCGCAAATCGCAGGGAAGCCGAGGCGATGCAGTCGTTTTATAGCTGGTGGTGGCGCTATTCACGACGATAAAGATGACGTCATTTCCCAGTGCAGTTGCCACGAAGCAGCCAGCTTGCCACAATCAGAACTGTCAATCGTGTTGTCGTTGTCTTGATGGCTATAACAGTGAAAAGAAGAGGCGCTCAGTAGTTCCCACGCGTGGTCGCAAGTCCCAGGGAAGCCGAGGCGGTGCAGTCGTTATATAAATGGTGGTGGCGGTATTCACGACGAGAAAGATGACGTCATTTCCAGTGCAGTTATCACGGAGCAGCCAGGTTGCCACAATCAGAACTGTCAATCGTGTTGTCATTGTCTTGCTGGCTATTACAGTGAAAAGAAAAGGCGCTCACTAGTTGCCACGCGTGGTCGCAAATCCCAGGGAATCCGAGGCGATGCATTCGTTATATAGCTGTTTGTGGCGCTATTCACGGCGATAAAGATGACGTCGTTTTCCAGGGCAGTTATCACGGATCAGCCAGGTTTCCACAATCAGAACTGTCAATAGTGTGGTCGTTGTCTTGATGGCTATAACAGTGAAAAGAAGAGGCGCTCAGTAGTTGCGACGCGTGGTCGCAAATCCCAGGGAATTCGAGGCGATGCAGTCGTTATATAGCTTGTGGTGGCGCTATTCACGACGATAAAGATGACGTAATTTCCAGTACAGTTATCACGGAGCCGCCAGCTTGCCACAATCAGAAGAGTCAATCGTGTGGTCGTTGTCTTGATGGCTATAACAGTGAAAAGAAGAGGCGCTCAGTAGTTGCCACGCGTGGTAGCAAATCCCAGGAAAGCCGAGGCGATGCAGTCGTTATATACCTGGTGGTGGCGCTATTCACGACGATAAAGATGACGTGATTTTCCAGTGCAGTTATTACGGAGCAGGCAGCTTGCCACAATCAGAACGGTCAATCGTGTGGTCGTTGTCTTTATGGCTACAACAGTGAAACGAAGAGGCGCTCAATAGTTGCCACACGTGGTCGCAAGTCCCAGGGAAGCTGAGGCGATGCAGTCGTTATATAAATGGTGGTGGCGCTATTCACGACGAGAAAGATGACGTCATTTCCAGTGCTGTTATCACGGAGCAGCCAGGTTGCCACAATCAGAACTGTCAATCGAGTTGTCGTTGTCTTGATGGCTATAACAGTGAAAAGAAGAGGCGCTCTCTAGTTGCCACGCGTGGTCGCAAATCCCAGGGAATCCGAGTCGATGCAGTCGTTATATAGCTGGTGGTGGCGCTATTCACGGCGATAAAGATGACGAGATTTTCCAGTGCAGTTATCACGGAGCAGCCAGCTTTCCACAATAAGAACTGTTAATCGTGTGGTCGTTGTTTTGATGGCTACAACAGTGAAACGAAGAGGCGCTCAATAGTTGCCACGTGTGGCCGCAAATCGCAGGGAAGCCGAGGCGATGCAGTCGTTTTATAGCTGGTGGTGGTGCTATTCACGACGATAAAGATGACGTAATTTCCAGTACAGTTATCACGGAGCCGCCAGCTTGCCACAATCAGAACAGTCAATCGTGTGGTCGTTGTCTTGATGGCTATTACAGTGAAAAGAACAGGCGCTCACTAGTTGCCACGCGTGGTCGCAAGTCCCAGGGAAGCCGAGACGATGCAGTCGTTATATAGCTGGTGGTGGCGCTATTCACGGCGATAAAGATGACGTCGTTTTCCAGTGCAGTTATCACGGAGCAGCCAGGTTGCCACAATCAGAACTGTCAATTGTGTGGTTGTTGTCTTGATGGCTATAACAGTGAAAAGAAGAGGCGCTCAGTAGTTGCCACGCGTGGCCGCAAATCGCAGGGAAGCCGAGGCGATGCAGTCGTTTTATAGCTGGTGGTGGCGCTATTCACGACGATAAAGATGACGTCATTTCCCAGTGCAGTTGCCACGAAGCAGCCAGCTTGCCACAATCAGAACTGTCAATCGTGTTGTCGTTGTCTTGATGGCTATAACAGTGAAAAGAAGAGGCGCTCAGTAGTTCCCACGCGTGGTCGCAAGTCCCAGGGAAGCCGAGGCGGTGCAGTCGTTATATAAATGGTGGTGGCGGTATTCACGACGAGAAAGATGACGTCATTTCCAGTGCAGTTATCACGGAGCAGCCAGGTTGCCACAATCAGAACTGTCAATCGTGTTGTCATTGTCTTGCTGGCTATTACAGTGAAAAGAAAAGGCGCTCACTAGTTGCCACGCGTGGTCGCAAATCCCAGGGAATCCGAGGCGATGCATTCGTTATATAGCTGTTTGTGGCGCTATTCACGGCGATAAAGATGACGTCGTTTTCCAGGGCAGTTATCACGGATCAGCCAGGTTTCCACAATCAGAACTGTCAATAGTGTGGTCGTTGTCTTGATGGCTATAACAGTGAAAAGAAGAGGCGCTCAGTAGTTGCGACGCGTGGTCGCAAATCCCAGGGAATTCGAGGCGATGCAGTCGTTATATAGCTTGTGGTGGCGCTATTCACGACGATAAAGATGACGTAATTTCCAGTACAGTTATCACGGAGCCGCCAGCTTGCCACAATCAGAAGAGTCAATCGTGTGGTCGTTGTCTTGATGGCTATAACAGTGAAAAGAAGAGGCGCTCAGTAGTTGCCACGCGTGGTAGCAAATCCCAGGAAAGCCGAGGCGATGCAGTCGTTATATACCTGGTGGTGGCGCTATTCACGACGATAAAGATGACGTGATTTTCCAGTGCAGTTATTACGGAGCAGGCAGCTTGCCACAATCAGAACGGTCAATCGTGTGGTCGTTGTCTTTATGGCTACAACAGTGAAACGAAGAGGCGCTCAATAGTTGCCACGCGTGGCCGCAAATCGTAGGGAAGCCGAGGCGATGCAGTCGTTATATAGCTGGTGGTGGCGCTATTCACGACGATAAAGATGACGTCATTTCTCAGTGCTGTTACCACGGAGCAGCCAGCTTGCCACAATCAGAACTGTCAATAGTTTGGTCGTTGTCTTGATGGCTATAACAGTGAAAAGAAGAGGCGCTCAGTTGTTGCCACGCGTAGTCGCAAATCCAAGGAAAGCCGAGGCGATGCAGTCGTTATATAAATGGTGGTGGCGCTATTCACGACGATAAAGATGGCGTCATTTGCAGTACAGTTACCACGGAGCACCTAGCTTGCCACAATCAGAACTGTCAATCATGTTGTCGTTGTCTTGATGGCTATAACAGTGAAAAGAAGAGGCGCTCAGTAGTTGCCACACGTGGTCGCAAGTCCCAGGGAAGCTGAGGCGATGCAGTCGTTATATAAATGGTGGTGGCGCTATTCACGACGAGAAAGATGACGTCATTTCCAGTGCTGTTATCACGGAGCAGCCAGGTTGCCACAATCAGAACTGTCAATCGAGTTGTCGTTGTCTTGATGGCTATAACAGTGAAAAGAAGAGGCGCTCTCTAGTTGCCACGCGTGGTCGCAAATCCCAGGGAATCCGAGTCGATGCAGTCGTTGTATAGCTGGTGGTGGCGCTATTCACGGCGATAAAGATGACGAGATTTTCCAGTGCAGTTATCACGGAGCAGCCAGCTTTCCACAATAAGAACTGTTAATCGTGTGGTCGTTGTTTTGATGGCTACAACAGTGAAACGAAGAAGCGCTCAATAGTTGCCACGCGTGGCCGCAAATCGCAGGGAAGCCGAGGCGATGCAGTCGTTTTATAGCTGGTGGTGGCGCTATTCACGACGATAAAGATGACGTCATTTCCCAGTGCAGTTGCCACGAAGCAGCCAGCTTTCCACAATCAGAACTGTCAATCGTGTTGTCATTGTCTTGCTGGCTATTACAGTGAAAAGAACAGGCGCTCACTAGTTGCCACGCGTGGTCGCAAATCCCAGGGAATCCGAGGCGATGCATTCGTTATATAGCTGTTTGTGGCGCTATTCACGGCGATAAAGATGAGGTCGTTTTCCAGTGCAGTTATCACGGAGCAGCCAGGTTTCCACAATCAGAACTGTCAATAGTGTGGTCGTTGTCTTGATGGCTATAACAATGAAAAGAAGAGGCGCTCAGTAGTTGCCACGCGTGGTCGCAAATCCCAGGGAATCCTAGGCGATGCAGTCGTTATATAGCTTGTGGTGGCGCTATTCACGACGATAAAGATGACGTAATTTTCAGTACAGTTATCACGGAGCCGCCAGCTTGCCACAATCAGAACAGTCAATCGTGTGGTCGTTGTCTTGATGGCTATAACAGTGAAAAGAAGAGGCGCTCAGTAGTTGCCACGCGTGGTAGCAAATCCCAGGAAAGCCGAGGCGATGCAGTCGTTATATACCTGGCGGTGGCGCTATTCACGACGATAAAGATGACGTGATTTTCCAGTGCAGTTATCACAGAGCAGCCAGCTAGCCACAATAAGAACTGTTAATCGCGTGGTTGTTGTCTTGATGGCTATACCAGTGAAAAGAAGAGGCGCTCAGTAGTTGCCACGCGTGGTCGCAAGTCCCAGGGAAGCCGAGGCGATGCATTCGTTATATAAATGGTGGTGGCGCTATTCACGACGAGAAAGATGACGTCATATCCAGTGCAGTTATCACGGAGCAGCCAGGTTGCCTCAATCAGAACTGTCAATCGTGTTGTCATTGTCTTGATGGCTATTACAGTGAAAAGAACAGGCGCTCACTAGTTGCCACGCGTGGTCGCAAATCGCAGAAAATCCGAGGCGATGCATTCGTTATATAGCTGTTTGTGGCGCTATTCACGACGATAAAGATGCCGTCATTGCCAGTACAGTTATCACGGAGCAGCCAGCTTGCCACAATCAGAACGATCAATCGTGTGGTCGTTGTCTTGATGGCTATAACAGTGAAAAGAAGAGGCGCTCAGTAGTTGCCACGCGTGGTCGCAAAACCCAGGAAAGCCGAGGCGATGCAGTCGTTATATAGCTGGTGGTGGCGCTATTCACGACGATAAAGATGACGTCATTTCTCAGTGCAGTTACCGCGGAGCAGCCAGCTTGCCACAATCAGAAATGTCAATAGTGTGGTCGTTGTCTTGATGGCTATAACAGTGAAAAGAAGAGGCGCTCAGTTGTTGCCACGCGTGGTCGCAAATCCCAGAGAAGCCGAGGCGATGTAGTCGTTATAGAGCTGGTGTTGGCGCTATTCACATACGCTAAAGATGTCTTCGTTTTCCAGTGCAGTTATCCCGGAGCAGCCAAGTTCCCACAATCAGAACGGTCAATGGTGTGGTCATTGTCTTGACCGCTATAACAGTGAAAAGAAGAGGCGCTCAGTTGTTGCCACGCGTGGTCGCAAATCCAAGGAAAGCCGAGGCGATGCAGTCGTTGTACAGCTGGTGGTGGCGCTATTCACGAAGATAAAGATGACGTGATTTTCATGTGCAGTTATCACGGAGCATCCAGCTTGCCACAATAGGAGCGGTCAATCGTGTTTCGTTGTCTTGATGGCTATACCAGTGAAAAGACTAGGCGCTCAGTAGTTGCCACGCGTGGTCGCAAGTCCCAGGGAAGCCGAGACGATGCAGTCGTTATATAGCTGGTGGTGGCGCTATTCACAACGATAAAAATGACGTCATTTTCCGGCGCAGTTATCACGGCGCAGCCAGCTTGCCACAATCAGAACTGTCAATCGTGTTGTCGTTGTCTTGATGGCTATAACAGTGAAAAGAAGAGGCGCTCAGTAGTTCCCACGCGTGGTCGCAAGTCCCAGGGAAGCCGAGGCGATGCAGTCGTTATATAAATGGTGGTGGCGTTGTTCACGACGAGAAAGATGATGTCATTTCCAGTACAATTATCATGGAGCAGCCAGGTTGCCACAATGAGAACTGTCAATCGTGTTGTCATTGTCTTGATGGCTATTACAGTGAAAAGAACAGGCGCTCACTAGTTGCCACGCGTGGTCGCAAATCCCAGGGAATCCGAGGCGATGCATTCGTTATATAGCTGTTTGTGGCGCTATTCACGGCGATAAAGATGACGCCGTTTTCCAGGGCAGTTATCACGGAGCAGCCAGGTTTCCACAATCAGAACTGTCAATAGTGTGGTCGTTGTCTTGATGGCTATAACAGTGAAAAGAAGAGGCGCTCAGTAGTTGCCACGCGTGGTCGCAAATCCCAGGGAATCCGAGGCGATGCAGTCGTTATATAGCTTGTGGTGGCGCTATTCACGACGATAAAGATGACGTAATTTCCAGTACAGTTATCACGGAGCCGCCAGCTTGCCACAATCAGAACAGTCAATCGTGTGGTCGTTGTCTTGATGGCTATAACAGTGAAAAGAAGAGGCGCTCAGTAGTTGCCACGCGTGGTAGCAAATCCCAGGAAAGCCGAGGCGATGCAGTCGTTATATACCTGGCGGTGGCGCTATTCACGACGATAAAGATGACGTGATTTTCCAGTGCAGTTATCACAGAGCAGCCAGCTAGCCACAATAAGAACTGTTAATCGCGTGGTTGTTGTCTTGATGGCTATACCAGTGAAAAGAAGAGGCGCTCAGTAGTTGCCACGCGTGGTCGCAAGTCCCAGGGAAGCCGAGGCGATGCATTCGTTATATAAATGGTGGTGGCGCTATTCACGACGAGAAAGATGACGTCATATCCAGTGCAGTTATCACGGAGCAGCCAGGTTGCCTCAATCAGAACTGTCAATCGTGTTGTCATTGTCTTGATGGCTATTACAGTGAAAAGAACAGGCGCTCACTAGTTGCCACGCGTGGTCGCAAATCGCAGAAAATCCGAGGCGATGCATTCGTTATATAGCTGTTTGTGGCGCTATTCACGACGATAAAGATGCCGTCATTGCCAGTACAGTTATCACGGAGCAGCCAGCTTGCCACAATCAGAACGATCAATCGTGTGGTCGTTGTCTTGATGGCTATAACAGTGAAAAGAAGAGGCGCTCAGTAGTTGCCACGCGTGGTCGCAAAACCCAGGAAAGCCGAGGCGATGCAGTCGTTATATAGCTGGTGGTGGCGCTATTCACGACGATAAAGATGACGTCATTTCTCAGTGCAGTTACCGCGGAGCAGCCAGCTTGCCACAATCAGAAATGTCAATAGTGTGGTCGTTGTCTTGATGGCTATAACAGTGAAAAGAAGAGGCGCTCAGTTGTTGCCACGCGTGGTCGCAAATCCCAGAGAAGCCGAGGCGATGTAGTCGTTATAGAGCTGGTGTTGGCGCTATTCACATACGCTAAAGATGTCTTCGTTTTCCAGTGCAGTTATCCCGGAGCAGCCAAGTTCCCACAATCAGAACGGTCAATGGTGTGGTCATTGTCTTGACCGCTATAACAGTGAAAAGAAGAGGCGCTCAGTTGTTGCCACGCGTGGTCGCAAATCCAAGGAAAGCCGAGGCGATGCAGTCGTTGTACAGCTGGTGGTGGCGCTATTCACGAAGATAAAGATGACGTGATTTTCATGTGCAGTTATCACGGAGCATCCAGCTTGCCACAATAGGAGCGGTCAATCGTGTTTCGTTGTCTTGATGGCTATACCAGTGAAAAGACTAGGCGCTCAGTAGTTGCCACGCGTGGTCGCAAGTCCCAGGGAAGCCGAGACGATGCAGTCGTTATATAGCTGGTGGTGGCGCTATTCACAACGATAAAAATGACGTCATTTTCCGGCGCAGTTATCACGGCGCAGCCAGCTTGCCACAATCAGAACTGTCAATCGTGTTGTCGTTGTCTTGATGGCTATAACAGTGAAAAGAAGAGGCGCTCAGTAGTTCCCACGCGTGGTCGCAAGTCCCAGGGAAGCCGAGGCGATGCAGTCGTTATATAAATGGTGGTGGCGTTGTTCACGACGAGAAAGATGATGTCATTTCCAGTACAATTATCATGGAGCAGCCAGGTTGCCACAATGAGAACTGTCAATCGTGTTGTCATTGTCTTGATGGCTATTACAGTGAAAAGAACAGGCGCTCACTAGTTGCCACGCGTGGTCGCAAATCCCAGGGAATCCGAGGCGATGCATTCGTTATATAGCTGTTTGTGGCGCTATTCACGGCGATAAAGATGACGCCGTTTTCCAGGGCAGTTATCACGGAGCAGCCAGGTTTCCACAATCAGAACTGTCAATAGTGTGGTCGTTGTCTTGATGGCTATAACAGTGAAAAGAAGAGGCGCTCAGTAGTTGCCACGCGTGGTCGCAAATCCCAGGGAATCCGAGGCGATGCAGTCGTTATATAGCTTGTGGTGGCGCTATTCACGACGATAAAGATGACGTAATTTCCAGTACAGTTATCACGGAGCCGCCAGCTTGCCACAATCAGAACAGTCAATCGTGTGGTCGTTGTCTTGATGGCTATAACAGTGAAAAGAAGAGGCGCTCAGTAGTTGCCACGCGTGGTAGCAAATCCCAGGAAAGCCGAGGCGATGCAGTCGTTATATACCTGGCGGTGGCGCTATTCACGACGATAAAGATGACGTCATTTCCCAGTGCAGTTGCCACGAAGCAGCCAGCTTGCCACAATCAGAACTGTCAATCGTGTTGTCGTTGTCTTGATGGCTATAACAGTGAAAAGAAGAGGCGCTCAGTAGTTCCCAAGCGTGGTCGCAAGTCCCAGGGAAGCCGAGGCGATGCAGTCGTTATATAAATGGTGGTGGCGGTATTCGCGACGAGAAAGATGACGTCATTTCCAGTGCAGTTATCACGGAGCAGCCAGGTTGCCACAATCAGAACCGTCAATCGTGTTGTCATTGTCTTGCTGGCTATTACAGTGAAAAGAACAGGCGCTCACTAGTTGCCACGCGTGGTCGCAAATCCCAGGGAATCCGAGGCGATGCATTCGTTATATAGCTGTTTGTGGCGCTATTCACGGCGATAAAGATGACGTCGTTTTCCAGTGCAGTTATCACGGAGCAGCCAGGTTTTCACAATCAGAACTGTCAATAGTGTGGTCGTTGTCTTGATGGCTATAACAGTGAAAAGAAGAGGCGCTCAGTAGTTGCCACGCGTGGTCGCAAATCCCAGGGAATCCGAGGCGATGCAGTCGTTATATAGCTTGTGGTGGCGCTATTCACGACGATAAAGATGGCGTGATTTTCCAGTGCAGTTATCACGGAGCAGCCAGCTTGCCACAATCAGAACGGTCAATCGTGTGGTCGTTGTCTTGATGGCTATAACAGTGAAAAGAAGAGGCGCTCAGTAGTTCCCACGCGTGGTCGCAAGTCCCAGGGAAGCCGAGGCGGTGCAGTCGTTATATAAATGGTGGTGGCGGTATTCACGACGAGAAAGATGACGTCATTTCCAGTGCAGTTATCACGGAGCAACTAGGTTGCCACAATCAGAACTGTCAATCGTGTTGTCATTGTCTTGCTGGCTATTACAGTGAAAAGAAAAGGCGCTCACTAGTTGCCACGCGTGGTCGCAAATCCCAGGGAATCCGAGGCGATGCATTCGTTATATAGCTGTTTGTGGCGCTATTCACGGCGATAAAGATGACGTCGTTTTCCAGGGCAGTTATCACGGATCAGCCAGGTTTCCACAATCAGAACTGTCAATAGTGTGGTCGTTGTCTTGATGGCTATAACAGTGAAAAGAAGAGGCGCTCAGTAGTTGCCACGCGTGGTCGCAAATCCCAGGGAATTCGAGGCGATGCAGTCGTTATATAGCTTGTGGTGGCGCTATTCACGACGATAAAGATGACGTAATTTCCAGTACAGTTATCACGGAGCCGCCAGCTTGCCACAATCAGAACAGTCAATCGTGTGGTCGTTGTCTTGATGGCTATAACAGTGAAAAGAAGAGGCGTTCAGTAGTTGCCACGCGTGGTAGCAAATCCCAGGAAAGCCGAGGCGATGCAGTCGTTATATACCTGGCGGTGGCGCTATTCACGACGATAAAGATGACGTCATTTCCCAAGTGCAGTTGCCACGAAGCAGCCAGCTTGCCACAATCAGAACTGTCAATCGCGTGGTCGTTGTCTTGATGGCTATACCAGTGAAAAGAAGAGGCGCTCAGTAGTTGCCACGCGTGGTCGCAAGTCCCAGGGAAGCCGAGGCGATGCAGTCGTTATATAAATGGTGGTGGCGCTATTCACGACGAGAAAGAAGACGTCATTTCCAGTGCAGTTATCACGGAGCAGCCAGGTTGCCACAATCAGAACTGTCAATCGTGTTGTCATTGTCTTGATGGCTATTACAGTGAAAAGAACAGGCGCTCACTAGTTGCCACGCGTGGACGCAAATCCCAGGAAAGCCGAGGCGATGCAGTCGTTATATACCTGGTGGTGGCGCTATTCACGACGATAAAGATGGCGTGATTTTCCAGTGCAGTTATTACGGAGCAGGCAGCTTGCCACAATCAGAACGGTCAATCGTGTGGTCGTTGTCGTTATGGCTACAACAGTGAAACGAAGAGGCGCTCAATAGTTGCCACGCGTGGCCGCAAATCGTAGGGAAGCCGAGGCGATGCAGTCGTTATATAGCTGGTGGTGGCGCTATTCACGATGATAAAGATGACGTCATTTCTCAGTGCTGTTACCACGGAGCAGCCAGCTTGCCACAATCAGAACTGTCAATAGTGTGGTCGTTGTCTTGATGGCTATAACAGTGAAAAGAAGAGGCGCTCAGTAGTTCCCACGCGTGGTCGCAAGTCCCAGGGAAGCCGAGGCGATGCAGTCGTTATATAAATGGTGGTGGCGTTGTTCACGACGAGAAAGATGATGTCATTTCCAGTGCAATTATCATGGAGC
Source organism: Amblyomma americanum (assembly GCF_052857255.1). NCBI lineage: Eukaryota > Metazoa > Arthropoda > Arachnida > Ixodida > Ixodidae > Amblyomma > Amblyomma americanum. The sequence continues at coordinate 164,819,147 of NC_135502.1, forward strand.
AGCCAGGTTGCCACAATGAGAACTGTCAATCGTGTTGTCATTGTCTTGATGGCTATTACAGTGAAAAGAACAGGCGCTCACTAGTTGCCACGCGTGGTCGCAAATCCCAGGGAATCCGAGGCGATGCATTCGTTATATAGCTGTTTGTGGCGCTATTCACGGCGATAAAGATGACGCCGTTTTCCAGGGCAGTTATCACGGAGCAGCCAGGTTTCCACAATCAGAACTGTCAATAGTGTGGTCGTTGTCTTGATGGCTATAACAGTGAAAAGAAGAGGCGCTCAGTAGTTGCCACGCGTGGTCGCAAATCCCAGGGAATCCGAGGCGATGCAGTCGTTATATAGCTTGTGGTGGCGCTATTCACGACGATAAAGATGACGTAATTTCCAGTACAGTTATCACGGAGCCGCCAGCTTGCCACAATCAGAACAGTAAATCGTGTGGTCGTTGTCTTGATGGCTATAACAGTGAAAAGAAGAGGCGCTCAGTAGTTGCCACGCGTGGTAGCAAATCCCAGGAAAGCCGAGGCGATGCAGTCGTTATATACCTGGCGGTGGCGCTATTCACGACGATAAAGATGACGTCATTTCCCAGTGCAGTTGCCACGAAGCAGCCAGCTTGCCACAATCAGAACTGTCAATCGTGTTGTCGTTGTCTTGATGGCTATAACAGTGAAAAGAAGAGGCGCTCAGTAGTTCCCAAGCGTGGTCGCAAGTCCCAGGGAAGCCGAGGCGATGCAGTCGTTATATAAATGGTGGTGGCGGTATTCGCGACGAGAAAGATGACGTCATTTCCAGTGCAGTTATCACGGAGCAGCCAGGTTGCCACAATCAGAACCGTCAATCGTGTTGTCATTGTCTTGCTGGCTATTACAGTGAAAAGAACAGGCGCTCACTAGTTGCCACGCGTGGTCGCAAATCCCAGGGAATCCGAGGCGATGCATTCGTTATATAGCTGTTTGTGGCGCTATTCACGGCGATAAAGATGACGTCGTTTTCCAGTGCAGTTATCACGGAGCAGCAAGGTTTTCACAATCAGAACTGTCAATAGTGTGGTCGTTGTCTTGATGGCTATAACAGTGAAAAGAAGAGGCGCTCAGTAGTTGCCACGCGTGGTCGCAAATCCCAGGGAATCCGAGGCGATGCAGTCGTTATATAGCTTGTGGTGGCGCTATTCACGACGATAAAGATGACGTGATTTTCCAGTGCAGTTATCACGGAGCAGCCAGCTTGCCACAATCAGAACGGTCAATCGTGTGGTCGTTGTCTTGATGGCTATAACAGTGAAAAGAAGAGGCGCTCAGTAGTTCCCACGCGTGGTCGCAAGTCCCAGGGAAGCCGAGGCGGTGCAGTCGTTATATAAATGGTGGTGGCGGTATTCACGACGAGAAAGATGACGTCATTTCCAGTGCAGTTATCACGGAGCAACTAGGTTGCCACAATCAGAACTGTCAATCGTGTTGTCATTGTCTTGCTGGCTATTACAGTGAAAAGAAAAGGCGCTCACTAGTTGCCACGCGTGGTCGCAAATCCCAGGGAATCCGAGGCGATGCATTCGTTATATAGCTGTTTGTGGCGCTATTCACGGCGATAAAGATGACGTCGTTTTCCAGGGCAGTTATCACGGATCAGCCAGGTTTCCACAATCAGAACTGTCAATAGTGTGGTCGTTGTCTTGATGGCTATAACAGTGAAAAGAAGAGGCGCTCAGTAGTTGCCACGCGTGGTCGCAAATCCCAGGGAATTCGAGGCGATGCAGTCGTTATATAGCTTGTGGTGGCGCTATTCACGACGATAAAGATGACGTAATTTCCAGTACAGTTATCACGGAGCCGCCAGCTTGCCACAATCAGAACAGTCAATCGTGTGGTCGTTGTCTTGATGGCTATAACAGTGAAAAGAAGAGGCGTTCAGTAGTTGCCACGCGTGGTAGCAAATCCCAGGAAAGCCGAGGCGATGCAGTCGTTATATACCTGGCGGTGGCGCTATTCACGACGATAAAGATGACGTCATTTCCCAAGTGCAGTTGCCACGAAGCAGCCAGCTTGCCACAATCAGAACTGTCAATCGCGTGGTCGTTGTCTTGATGGCTATACCAGTGAAAAGAAGAGGCGCTCAGTAGTTGCCACGCGTGGTCGCAAGTCCCAGGGAAGCCGAGGCGATGCAGTCGTTATATAAATGGTGGTGGCGCTATTCACGACGAGAAAGATGACGTCATTTCCAGTGCAGTTATCACGGAGCAGCCAGGTTGCCACAATCAGAACTGTCAATCGTGTTGTCATTGTCTTGATGGCTATTACAGTGAAAAGAACAGGCGCTCACTAGTTGCCACGCGTGGTCGCAAATCCCAGGAAAGCCGAGGCGATGCAGTCGTTATATACCTGGTGGTGGCGCTATTCACGACGATAAAGATGGCGTGATTTTCCAGTGCAGTTATTACGGAGCAGGCAGCTTGCCACAATCAGAACGGTCAATCGTGTGGTCGTTGTCGTTATGGCTACAACAGTGAAACGAAGAGGCGCTCAATAGTTGCCACGCGTGGCCGCAAATCGTAGGGAAGCCGAGGCGATGCAGTCGTTATATAGCTGGTGGTGGCGCTATTCACGACGATAAAGATGACGTCATTTCTCAGTGCTGTTACCACGGAGCAGCCAGCTTGCCACAATCAGAACTGTCAATAGTGTGGTCGTTGTCTTGATGGCTATAACAGTGAAAAGAAGAGGCGCTCAGTTGTTGCCACGCGTGGTCGCAAATCCCAGAGAAGCCGAGGCGATGTAGTCGTTATAGAGCTGGTGTTGGCGCTATTCACATACGCTAAAGATGACTTCGTTTTCCAGTGCAGTTATCCCGGAGCAGCCAAGTTCCCACAATCAGAACGGTCAATGGTGTGGTCATTGTCTTGACCGCTATAACAGTGAAAAGAAGAGGCGCTCAGTTGTTGCCACGCGTAGTCGCAAATCCAAGGAAAGCCGAGGCGATGCAGTCGTTGTACAGCTGGTGGTGGCGCTATTCACGACGATAAAGATGACGTGATTTTCCAGTGCAGTTATCACGGAGCAGCCAGCTTGCCACAATAAGAACGGTCAATCGTGTTTCGTTGTCTTGATGGCTATACCAGTGAAAAGAAGAGGCGCTCAGTAGTTGCCACGCGTGGTCGCAAGTCCCAGGGAAGCCGAGACGATGCAGTTGTTATATAAATGGTGGTGGCGCTATTCACGACGATAAAGATGGCGTCATTTGCAGTACAGTTACCACGGAGCACCTAGCTTGCCACAATCATAACTGTCAATCATGTTGTCGTTGTCTTGATGGCTATAACAGTGAAAAGAAGAGGCGCTCAGTAGTTGCCACACGTGGTCGCAAGTCCCATGGAAGCTGAGGCGATGCAGTCGTTATATAAATGGTGGTGGCGCTATTCACGACGAGAAAGATGACGTCATTTCCAGTGCTGTTATCACGGAGCAGCCAGGTTGCCACAATCAGAACTGTCAATCGAGTTGTCGTTGTCTTGATGGCTATAACAGTGAAAAGAAGAGGCGCTCTCTAGTTGCCACGCGTGGTCGCAAATCCCAGGGAATCCGAGTCGATGCAGTCGTTATATAGCTGGTGGTGGCGCTATTCACGGCGATAAAGATGACGAGATTTTCCAGTGCAGTTATCACGGAGCAGCCAGCTTTCCACAATAAGAACTGTTAATCGTGTGGTCGTTGTTTTGATGGCTACAACAGTGAAACGAAGAGGCGCTCAATAGTTGCCACGCGTGGCCGCAAATCGCAGGGAAGCCGAGGCGATGCAGTCGTTTTATAGCTGGTGGTGGCGCTATTCACGACGATAAAGATGACGTCATTTCCCAGTGCAGTTGCCACGAAGCAGCCAGCTTTCCACAATCAGAACTGTCAATCGTGTTGTCATTGTCTTGCTGGCTATTACAGTGAAAAGAACAGGCGCTCACTAGTTGCCACGCGTGGTCGCAAATCCCAGGGAATCCGAGGCGATGCATTCGTTATATAGCTGTTTGTGGCGCTATTCACGGCGATAAAGATGAGGTCGTTTTCCAGTGCAGTTATCACGGAGCAGCCAGGTTTCCACAATCAGAACTGTCAATAGTGTGGTCGTTGTCTTGATGGCTATAACAATGAAAAGAAGAGGCGCTCAGTAGTTGCCGCGCGTGGTCGCAAATCCCAGGGAATCCTAGGCGATGCAGTCGTTATATAGCTTGTGGTGGCGCTATTCACGACGATAAAGATGACGTAATTTCCAGTACAGTTATCACGGAGCCGCCAGCTTGCCACAATCAGAACAGTCAATCGTGTGGTCGTTGTCTTGATGGCTATAACAGTGAAAAGAAGAGGCGCTCAGTAGTTGCCACGCGTGGTAGCAAATCCCAGGAAAGCCGAGGCGATGCAGTCGTTATATACCTGGCGGTGGCGCTATTCACGACGATAAAGATGACGTGATTTTCCAGTGCAGTTATCACAGAGCAGCCAGCTAGCCACAATAAGAACTGTTAATCGCGTGGTCGTTGTCTTGATGGCTATACCAGTGAAAAGAAGAGGCGCTCAGTAGTTGCCACGCGTGGTCGCAAGTCCCAGGGAAGCCGAGGCGATGCATTCGTTATATAAATGGTGGTGGCGCTATTCACGACGAGAAAGTTGACGTCATTTCCAGTGCAGTTATCACGGAGCAGCCAGGTTGCCTCAATCAGAACTGTCAATCGTGTTGTCATTGTCTTGATGGCTATTACAGTGAAAAGAACAGGCGCTCACTAGTTGCCACGCGTGGTCGCAAATCCCAGAAAATCCGAGGCGATGCATTCGTTATATAGCTGTTTGTGGCGCTATTCACGACGATAAAGATGCCGTCATTGCCAGTACAGTTATCACGGAGCAGCCAGCTTGCCACAATCAGAACGATCAATCGTGTGGTCGTTGTCTTGATGGCTATAACAGTGAAAAGAAGAGGCGCTCAGTAGTTGCCACGCGTGGTCGCAAAACCCAGGAAAGCCGAGGCGATGCAGTCGTTATATAGCTGGTGGTGGCGCTATTCACGACGATAAAGATGACGTCATTTCTCAGTGCAGTTACCGCGGAGCAGCCAGCTTGCCACAATCAGAAATGTCAATAGTGTGGTCGTTGTCTTGATGGCTATAACAGTGAAAAGAAGAGGCGCTCAGTTGTTGCCACGCGTGGTCGCAAATCCCAGAGAAGCCGAGGCGATGTAGTCGTTATAGAGCTGGTGTTGGCGCTATTCACATACGCTAAAGATGACTTCGTTTTCCAGTGCAGTTATCCCGGAGCAGCCAAGTTCCCACAATCAGAACGGTCAATGGTGTGGTCATTGTCTTGACCGCTATAACAGTGAAAAGAAGAGGCGCTCAGTTGTTGCCACGCGTGGTCGCAAATCCAAGGAAAGCCGAGGCGATGCAGTCGTTGTACAGCTAGTGGTGGCGCTATTCACGACGATAAAGATGACGTGATTTTCATGTGCAGTTATCACGGAGCATCCAGCTTGCCACAATAGGAGCGGTCAATCGTGTTTCGTTGTCTTGATGGCTATACCAGTGAAAAGACTAGGCGCTCAGTAGTTGCCACGCGTGGTCGCAAGTCCCAGGGAAGCCGAGACGATGCAGTCGTTATATAGCTGGTGGTGGCGCTATTCACGGCGATAAAGATGACGTCGTTTTCCAGTGCAGTTATCACGGAGCAGCCAGGTTGCCACAATCAGAACAGTCAATCGTGTGGTTGTTGTCTTGATGGCTATAACAGTGAAAAGAAGAGGCGCTCAGTAGTTGCCACACGTGGTCGCAAATCCCAGGGAAGCCGAGGCGATGCAGTCGTTATATAGCTGGTGGTGGCGCTATTCACAACGATAAAAATGACGTCATTTTCCGGCGCAGTTATCACGGAGCAGCCAGCTTGCCACAATCAGAACTGTCAATCGTGTTGTCGTTGTCTTGATGGCTATAACAGTGAAAAGAAGAGGCGCTCAGTAGTTCCCACGCGTGGTCGCAAGTCCCAGGGAAGCCGAGGCGATGCAGTCGTTATATAAATGGTGGTGGCGTTGTTCACGACGAGAAAGATGATGTCATTTCCAGTGCAGTTATCATGGAGCAGCCAGGTTGCCACAATCAGAACTGTCAATCGTGTTGTCATTGTCTTGATGGCTATTACAGTGAAAAGAACAGGCGCTCACTAGTTGCCACGCGTGGTCGCAAAACCCACGGAATCCGAGGCGATGCAGTCGTTATATAGCTTTTTGTGGCGCTATTCACGGCGATGAAGATGACGTCGTTTTCCAGTGCAGTTATCACGGAGCAGCCAGGTTTCCACAATCAGAACTGTCAAAAGTGTGGTCGTTGTCTTGATGGCTATAACAGTGAAAAGAATAGGCGCTCAGTAGTTGCCACGCGTGGTCGCAAATCCCAGGGAATCCGAGGCGATGCAGTCGTTATATAGCTGGTGGTGGCGCTATTCACGGCGATAAAGATGACGTGATTTTCCAGTGCAGTTATCACGGAGCAGCCAGCTTGCCACAATAAGAACTGTTAATCGTGTGGTCGTTGTTTTGATGGCTACAACAGTGAAACAATGAGGCGCTCAATAGTTGCCACGCGTGGCCGCAAATCGCAGGGAAGCCGAGGCGATGCAGTCGTTTTATAGCTGGTGGTGGCGCTATTCACGACGATAAAGATGACGTCATTTCCCAGTGCAGTTGCCACGAAGCAGCCAGCTTGCCACAATCAGAACTGTCAATCGTGTTGTCATTGTCTTGCTGGCTATTACAGTGAAAAGAACAGGCGCTCACTAGTTGCCACGCGTGGTCGCAAATCCCAGGGAATCCGAGGCGATGCATTCGTTATATAGCTGTTTGTGGCGCTATTCACGGCGATAAAGATGACGTCGTTTTCCAGTGCAGTTATCACGGAGCAGCCAGGTTTCCACAATCAGAACTGTCAATAGTGTGGTCGTTGTCTTGATGGCTATAACAGTGAAAAGAAGAGGCGCTCAGTAGTTGCCACGCGTGGTCGCAAATCCCAGGGAATCCGAGGCGATGCAGTCGTTATATAGCTTGTGGTGGCGCTATTCACGACGATAAAGATGACGTGATTTTCCAGTGCAGTTATCACGGAGCAGCCAGCTTGCCACAATCAGAACGGTCAATCGTGTGGTCGTTGTCTTTATGGCTACAACAGTGAAACGAAGAGGCGCTCAATAGTTGCCACGCGTGGCCGCAAATCGTAGGGAAGCCGAGGCGATGCAGTCGTTATATAGCTGGTGGTGGCGCTATTCACGACGATAAAGATGACGTCATTTCTCAGTGCAGTTACCACGGAGCAGCCAGCTTGCCACAATCAGAACTGTCAATAGTGTGGTCGTTGTCTTGATGGCAATAACAGTGAAAAGAAGAGGCGCTCAGTTGTTGCCACGCGTGGTCGCAAATCCCAGAGAAGCCGAGGCGATGTAGTCGTTATAGACCTGGTGTTGGCGCTATTCACAAACGCTAAAGATGACTTCGTTTTCCAGTGCAGTTATCCCGGAGCAGCCAAGTTCCCACAATCAGAACGGTCAATGGTGTGGTCATTGTCTTGACCGCTATAACAGTGAAAAGAAGAGGCGCTCAGTTGTTGCCACGCGTGGTCGCAAATCCAAGGAAAGCCGAGGCGATGCAGTTGTTGTACAGCTGGTGGTGGCGCTATTCACGACGATAAAGATGACGTGATTTTCCAGTGCAGTTATCACGGAGCAGCCAGCTTGCCACAATAAGAACGGTCAATCGTGTTTCGTTGTCGTGATGGCTATACCAGTGAAAAGAAGAGGCGCTCAGTAGTTGCCACGCGTGGTCGCAAGTCCCAGGGAAGCTGAGACGATGCAATTGTTATATAAATGGTGGTGGCGCTATTCACGACGATAAAGATGGCGTCATTTGCAGTACAGTTACCACGGAGCACCTAGCTTGCCACAATCAGAACTGTCAATCATGTTGTCGTTGTCTTGATGGCTATAACAGTGAAAAGAAGAGGCGCTCAGTAGTTGCCACACGTGGTCGCAAGTCCCAGGGAAGCTGAGGCGATGCAGTCGTTATATAAATGGTGGTGGCGCTATTCACGACGATAAAGATGGCGTCATTTGCAGTACAGTTACCACGGAGCACCTAGCTTGCCACAATCAGAACTGTCAATCATGTTGTCGTTGTCTTGATGGCTATAACAGTGAAAAGAAGAGGCGCTCAGTAGTTGCCACACGTGGTCGCAAGTCCCAGGGAAGCTGAGGCGATGCAGTCGTTATATAAATGGTGGTGGCGCTATTCACGACGAGAAAGATGACGTCATTTCCAGTGCTGTTATCACGGAGCAGCCAGGTTGCCACAATCAGAACTGTCAATCGAGTTGTCGTTGTCTTGATGGCTATAACAGTGAAAAGAAGAGGCGCTCTCTAGTTGCCACGCGTGGTCGCAAATCCCAGGGAATCCGAGTCGATGCAGTCGTTATATAGCAGGTGGTGGCGCTATTCACGGCGATAAAGATGACGCCGTTTTCCAGTGCAGTTATCACGGAGCAGCCAGGTTGCCACAATCACAACTGTCAATCGTGTTGTAATTATCTTGATGGCTACAACAGTGAAACGAAGAGGCGCTCAATAGTTGCCACGCGTGGTAGCAAATCCCAGGAAAGCCGAGGCGATGCAGTCGTTATATACCTGGCGGTGGCGCTATTCACGACGATAAAGATGACGTGATTTTCCAGTGCAGTTATCACAGAGCAGCCAGCTAGCCACAATAAGAACTGTTAATCGCGTGGTCGTTGTCTTGATGGCTATACCAGTGAAAAGAAGAGGCGCTCAATAGTTGCCACGCGTGGTCGCAAGTCCCAGGGAAGCCGAGGCGATGCAGTCGTTATATAGCTGGTGGTGGCGCTATTCACAACGATAAAAATGACGTCATTTTCCGGCGCAGTTATCACGGAGCAGCCAGCTTGCCACAATCAGAACTGTCAATCGTGTTGTCATTGTCTTGATGGCAATAACAGTGAAAAGAAGAGGCGCTCAGTAGTTCCCACGCGTGGTCGCAAGTCCCAGGGAAGCCGAGGCGATGCAGTCGTTATATAAATGGTGGTGGCGCTGTTCACGACGAGAAAGATGACGTCATTTCCAGTGCAGTTATCACGGAGCAGCCAGGTTGCCACAATCAGAACTGTCAATCGTGTTGTCATTGTCTTGATGGCTATTACAGTGAAAAGAACAGGCGCTCACTAGTTGCCACGCGTGGTCGCAAATCGCAGGGAATCCGAGGCGATGCATTCGTTATATAGCTGTTTGTGGCGCTATTCACGACGATAAAGATGCCGTCATTGCCAGTACAGTTATCACGGAGCAGCCAGCTTGCCACAATCAGAACGATAAATCGTGTGGTCGTTGTCTTGATGGCTATAACAGTGAAAAGAAGAGGCGCTCAGTAGTTGCCACGCGTGGTCGCAAATCCCAGGAAAGCCGAGGCGATGCAGTCGTTATATACCTGGTGGTGGCGCTATTCACGACGATAAAGATGACGTGATTTTCCAGTGCAGTTATCACGGAGCAGCCAGCTTGCCACAATCAGAACGGTCAATCGTGTGGTCGTTGTCTTTATGGCTACAACAGTGAAACGAAGATCCGCTCAATAGTTGCCACGCGTGGCCGCAAATCGTAGGGAAGCCGAGGCGATGCAGTCGTTATATAGCTGGTGGTGGCGCTATTCACGACGATAAAGATGACGTCATTTCTCAGTGCAGTTACCGCGGAGCAGCCAGCTTGCCACAATCAGAACTGTCAATAGTGTGGTCGTTGTCTTGATGGCTATAACAGTGAAAAGAAGAGGCGCTCAGTTGTTGCCACGCGTGGTCGCAAATCCCAGAGAAGCCGAGGCGATGTAGTCGTTATATAGCTGGTGTTGGCGCTATTCACATACTCTAAAGATGACTTCGTTTTCCAGTGCAGTTATCCCGGAGCAGCCAAGTTCCCACAATCAGAACGGTCAATGGTGTGGTCATTGTCTTGACCGCTATAACAGTGAAAAGAAGAGGCGCTCAGTTGTTGCCACGCGTGGTCGCAAATCCAAGGAAAGCCGAGGCGATGCAGTCGTTGTACAGCTGGTGGTGGCGCTATTCACGACGATAAAGATGCCGTCATTGCCAGTACAGTTATCACGGAGCAGCCAGCTTGCCACAATCAGAACGATCAATCGTGTGGTCGTTGTCTTGATGGCTATAACAGTGAAAAGAAGAGGCGCTCAGTAGTTGCCACGCGTGGTCGCAAATCCCAGGAAAGCCGAGGCGATGCAGTCGTTATATACCTGGTGGTGGCGCTATTCACGACGATAAAGATGACGTGATTTTCCAGTGCAGTTATCACGGAGCAGCCAGCTTGCCACAATCAGAACGGTCAATCGTGTGGTCGTTGTCTTTATGGCTACAACAGTGAAACGAAGAGGCGCTCAATAGTTGCCACGCGTGGCCGCAAATCGTAGGGAAGCCGAGGCGATGCAGTCGTTATATAGCTGGTGGTGGCGCTATTCACGACGATAAAGATGACGTCATTTCTCAGTGCAGTTACCGCGGAGCAGCCAGCTTGCCACAATCAGAACTGTCAATAGTGTGGTCGTTGTCTTGATGTCTATAACAGTGAAAAGAAGAGGCGCACAGTTGTTGCCACGCGTGGTCGCAAATCCCAGAGAAGCCGAGGCGATGTAGTCGTTATATAGCTGGTGTTGGCGCTATTCACATACTCTAAAGATGACTTCGTTTTCCAGAGCAGTTATCCCGGAGCAGCCAAGTTCCCACAATCAGAACGGTCAATGGTGTGGTCATTGTCTTGACCGCTATAACAGTGAAAAGAAGAGGCGCTCAGTTGTTGCCACGCGTGGTCGCAAATCCAAGGAAAGCCGAGGCGATGCAGTCGTTATATAAATGGTGGTGGCGCTGTTCACGACGAGAAAGATGACGTCATTTCCAGTGCAGTTATCACGGAGCAGCCAGGTTGCCACAATCAGAACTGTCAATCGTGTTGTCATTGTCTTGATGGCTATTACAGTGAAAAGAACAGGCGCTCACTAGTTGCCACGCGTGGTCGCAAATCGCAGGGAATCCGAGGCGATGCATTCGTTATATAGCTGTTTGTGGCGCTATTCACGACGATAAAGATGCCGTCATTGCCAGTACAGTTATCACGGAGCAGCCAGCTTGCCACAATCAGAACGATAAATCGTGTGGTCGTTGTCTTGATGGCTATAACAGTGAAAAGAAGAGGCGCTCAGTAGTTGCCACGCGTGGTCGCAAATCCCAGGAAAGCCGAGGCGATGCAGTCGTTATATACCTGGTGGTGGCGCTATTCACGACGATAAAGATGACGTGATTTTCCAGTGCAGTTATCACGGAGCAGCCAGCTTGCCACAATCAGAACGGTCAATCGTGTGGTCGTTGTCTTTATGGCTACAACAGTGAAACGAAGATCCGCTCAATAGTTGCCACGCGTGGCCGCAAATCGTAGGGAAGCCGAGGCGATGCAGTCGTTATATAGCTGGTGGTGGCGCTATTCACGACGATAAAGATGACGTCATTTCTCAGTGCAGTTACCGCGGAGCAGCCAGCTTGCCACAATCAGAACTGTCAATAGTGTGGTCGTTGTCTTGATGGCTATAACAGTGAAAAGAAGAGGCGCTCAGTTGTTGCCACGCGTGGTCGCAAATCCCAGAGAAGCCGAGGCGATGTAGTCGTTATATAGCTGGTGTTGGCGCTATTCACATACTCTAAAGATGACTTCGTTTTCCAGTGCAGTTATCCCGGAGCAGCCAAGTTCCCACAATCAGAACGGTCAATGGTGTGGTCATTGTCTTGACCGCTATAACAGTGAAAAGAAGAGGCGCTCAGTTGTTGCCACGCGTGGTCGCAAATCCAAGGAAAGCCGAGGCGATGCAGTCGTTGTACAGCTGGTGGTGGCGCTATTCACGACGATAAAGATGCCGTCATTGCCAGTACAGTTATCACGGAGCAGCCAGCTTGCCACAATCAGAACGATCAATCGTGTGGTCGTTGTCTTGATGGCTATAACAGTGAAAAGAAGAGGCGCTCAGTAGTTGCCACGCGTGGTCGCAAATCCCAGGAAAGCCGAGGCGATGCAGTCGTTATATACCTGGTGGTGGCGCTATTCACGACGATAAAGATGACGTGATTTTCCAGTGCAGTTATCACGGAGCAGCCAGCTTGCCACAATCAGAACGGTCAATCGTGTGGTCGTTGTCTTTATGGCTACAACAGTGAAACGAAGAGGCGCTCAATAGTTGCCACGCGTGGCCGCAAGTCCCAGGGAAGCTGAGACGATGCAATTGTTATATAAATGGTGGTGGCGCTATTCACGACGATAAAGATGGCGTCATTTGCAGTACAGTTACCACGGAGCACCTAGCTTGCCACAATCAGAACTGTCAATCATGTTGTCGTTGTCTTGATGGCTATAACAGTGAAAAGAAGAGGCGCTCAGTAGTTGCCACACGTGGTCGCAAGTCCCAGGGAAGCTGAGGCGATGCAGTCGTTATATAAATGGTGGTGGCGCTATTCACGACGATAAAGATGGCGTCATTTGCAGTACAGTTACCACGGAGCACCTAGCTTGCCACAATCAGAACTGTCAATCATGTTGTCGTTGTCTTGATGGCTATAACAGTGAAAAGAAGAGGCGCTCAGTAGTTGCCACACGTGGTCGCAAGTCCCAGGGAAGCTGAGGCGATGCAGTCGTTATATAAATGGTGGTGGCGCTATTCACGACGAGAAAGATGACGTCATTTCTCAGTGCAGTTACCGCGGAGCAGCCAGCTTGCCACAATCAGAACTGTCAATAGTGTGGTCGTTGTCTTGATGTCTATAACAGTGAAAAGAAGAGGCGCACAGTTGTTGCCACGCGTGGTCGCAAATCCCAGAGAAGCCGAGGCGATGTAGTCGTTATATAGCTGGTGTTGGCGCTATTCACATACTCTAAAGATGACTTCGTTTTCCAGAGCAGTTATCCCGGAGCAGCCAAGTTCCCACAATCAGAACGGTCAATGGTGTGGTCATTGTCTTGACCGCTATAACAGTGAAAAGAAGAGGCGCTCAGTTGTTGCCACGCGTGGTCGCAAATCCAAGGAAAGCCGAGGCGATGCAGTCGTTGTACAGCTGGTGGTGGCGCTATTCACGACGATAAAGATGACGTGATTTTCATGTGCAGTTATCACAGAGCAGCCAGCTTGCCACAATAAGAGCGGTCAATCGTGTTTCGTTGTCTTGATGGCTATACCAGTGAAAAGACTAGGCGCTCAGTAGTTGCCACGCGTGGTCGCAAGTCCCAGGGAATCCGAGGCGATGCAGTCGTTATATAGCTGGTGGTGGCGCTATTCACGGCGATAAAGATGACGAGATTTTCCAGTGCAGTTATCACGGAGCAGCCAGCTTGCCACAATAAGAACTGTTAATCGTGTGGTCGTTGTTTTGATGGCTACAACAGTGAAACGAAGAGGCGCTCAATAGTTGCCACGCGTGGCCGCAAATCGCAGGGAAGCCGAGGCGATGCAGTCGTTTTATAGCTGGTGGTGGCGCTATTCACGACGATAAAGATGACGTCATTTCCCAGTGCAGTTGCCACGAAGCAGCCAGCTTGCCACAATCAGAACTGTCAATCGTGTTGTCGTTGTCTTGATGGCTATAACAGTGAAAAGAAGAGGCGCTCAGTAGTTCCCACGCGTGGTCGCCAGTCCCAGGGAAGCCGAGGCGGTGCAGTCGTTATATAAATGGTGGTGGCGGTATTCACGACGAGAAAGATGACGTCATTTCCAGTGCAGTTATCACGGAGCAGCCAGGTTGCCACAATCAGAACTGTCAATCGTGTTGTCATTGTCTTGCTGGCTATTACAGTGAAAAGAACAGGCGCTCACTAGTTGCCACGCGTGGTCGCAAATCCCAGGGAATCCGAGGCGATGCATTCGTTATATAGCTGTTTGTGGCGCTATTCACGGCGATAAAGATGACGTCGTTTTCCAGGGCAGTTATCACGGAGCAGCCAGGTTTCCACAATCAGAACTGTCAATAGTGTGGTCGTTGTCTTGATGGCTATAACAGTGAAAAGAAGAGGCGCTCAGTAGTTGCCACGCGTGGTCGCAAATCCCACGGAATCCGAGGCGATGCAGTCGTTATATAGCTTGTGGTGGCGCTATTCACGACGATAAAGATGACGTAATTTCCAGTACAGTTATCACGGAGCCGCCAGCTTGCCACAATCAGAACAGTCAATCGTGTGGTCGTTGTCTTGATGGCTATAACAGTGAAAAGAAGAGGCGCTCAGTAGTTGCCACGCGTGGTAGCAAATCCCAGGAAAGCCGAGGCGATGCAGTCGTTATATACCTGGCGGTGGCGCTATTCACGGCGATAAAGATGACGTCGTTTTCCAGTGCAGTTATTACGGAGCAGCCAGGTTGCCACAATCAGAACTGTCAATTGTGTGGTTGTTGTCTTGATGGCTATAACAGTGAAAAGAAGAGGCGCTCAGTAGTTGCCACGCGTGGCCGCAAATCGCAGGGAAGCCGAGGCGATGCAGTCGTTTTATAGCTGGTGGTGGCGCTATTCACGACGATAAAGATGACGTCATTTCCCAGTGCAGTTGCCACGAAGCAGCCAGCTTGCCACAATCAGAACTGTCAATCGTGTTGTCGTTGTCTTGATGGCTATAACAGTGAAAGGAAGAGGCGCTCAGTAGTTCCCACGCGTGGTCGCAAGTCCCAGGGAAGCCGAGGCGGTGCAGTCGTTATATAAATGGTGGTGGCGGTATTCACGACGAGAAAGATGACGTCATTTCCAGTGCAGTTATCACGGAGCAGCCAGGTTGCCACAATCAGAACTGTCAATCGTGTTGTCATTGTCTTGCTGGCTATTACAGTGAAAAGAAAAGGCGCTCACTAGTTGCCACGCGTGGTCGCAAATCCCAGGGAATCCGAGGCGATGCATTCGTTATATAGCTGTTTGTGGCGCTATTCACGGCGATAAAGATGACGTCGTTTTCCAGGGCAGTTATCACGGATCAGCCAGGTTTCCACAATCAGAACTGTCAATAGTGTGGTCGTTGTCTTGATGGCTATAACAGTGAAAAGAAGAGGCGCTCAGTAGTTGCCACGCGTGGTCGCAAATCCCAGGGAATTCAAGGCGATGCAGTCGTTATATAGCTTGTGGTGGCGCTATTCACGACGATAAAGATGACGTAATTTCCAGTACAGTTATCACGGAGCCGCCAGCTTGCCACAATCAGAACAGTCAATCGTGTGGTCGTTGTCTTGATGGCTATAACAGTGAAAAGAAGAGGCGCTCAGTAGTTGCCACGCGTGGTAGTAAATCCCAGGAAAGCCGAGGCGATGCAGTCGTTATATACCTGGCGGTGGCGCTATTCACGACGATAAAGATGACGTCATTTCCCAGTGCAGTTGCCACGAAGCAGCCAGCTTGCCACAATCAGAACTGTCAATCGCGTGGTCGTTGTCTTGATGGCTATACCAGTGAAAAGAAGAGGCGCTCAGTAGTTGCCACGCGTGGTCGCAAGTCCCAGGGAAGCCGAGGCGATGCAGTCGTTATATAAATGGTGGTGGCGCTATTCACGATGAGAAAGATGACGTCATTTCCAGTGCAGTTATCACGGAGCAGCCAGGTTGCCACAATCAGAACTGTCAATCGTGTTGTCATTGTCTTGATGGCTATTACAGTGAAAAGAACAGGCGCTCACTAGTTGCCACGCGTGGTCGCAAATCCCAGGGAATCCGAGGCGATGCATTCGTTATATAGCTGTTTGTGGCGCTATTCACGACGATAAAGATGACGTCATTTCCAGTACAGTTATCACGGAGCAGCCAGCTTGCCACAATCAGAACGATCAATCGTGTGGTCGTTGTCTTGATGGCTATAACAGTGAAAAGAAGAGACGCTCAGTAGTTGCCACGCGTGGTCGCAAATCCCAGGAAAGCCGAGGCGATGCAGTCGTTATATACCTGGTGGTGGCGCTATTCACGACGATAAAGATGACGTGATTTTCCAGTGCAGTTATCACGGAGCAGCCAGCTTTCCACAATAAGAACTGTTAATCGTGTGGTAGTTGTTTTGATGGCTACAACAGTGAAACGAAGAGGCGCTAATAGTTGCCACGCGTGGCCGCAAATCGCAGGGAAGCCGAGGCGATGCAGTCGTTTTATAGCTTGTGGTGGCGCTATTCACGACGATAAAGATGACGTCATTTCCCAGTGCAGTTGCCACGAAGCAGCCAGCTTTCCACAATCAGAACTGTCAATCGTGTTGTCATTGTCTTGCTGGCTATTACAGTGAAAAGAACAGGCGCTCACTAGTTGCCACGCGTGGTCGCAAATCCCAGGGAATCCGAGGCGATGCATTCGTTATATAGCTGTTTGTGGCGCTATTCACGGCGATAAAGATGAGGTCGTTTTCCAGTGCAGTTATCACGGAGCAGCCAGGTTTCCACAATCAGAACTGTCAATAGTGTGGTCGTTGTCTTGATGGCTATAACAATGAAAAGAAGAGGCGCTCAGTAGTTGCCACGCGTGGTCGCAAATCCCAGGGAATCCGAGGCGATGCAGTCGTTATATAGCTTGTGGTGGCGCTATTCACGACGATAAAGATGACGTAATTTCCAGTACAGTTATCACGGAGCCGCCAGCTTGCCACAATCAGAACAGTCAATCGTGTGGTCGTTGTCTTGATGGCTATAACAGTGAAAAGAAGAGGCGCTCAGTAGTTGCCACGCGTGGTAGCAAATCCCAGGAAAGCCGAGGCGATGCAGTCGTTATATACCTGGCGGTGGCGCTATTCACGACGATAAAGATGACGTGATTTTCCAGTGCAGTTATCACAGAGCAGCCAGCTAGCCACAATAAGAACTGTTAATCGCGTGGTCGTTGTCTTGATGGCTATACCAGTGAAAAGAAGAGGCGCTCAGTAGTTGCCACGCGTGGTCGCAAGTCCCAGGGAAGCCGAGGCGATGCATTCGTTATATAAATGGTGGTGGCGCTATTCACGACGAGAAAGATGACGTCATTTCCAGTGCAGTTATCACGGAGCAGCCAGGTTGCCTCAATCAGAACTGTCAATCGTGTTGTCATTGTCTTGATGGCTATTACAGTGAAAAGAACAGGCGCTCACTAGTTGCCACGCGTGGTCGCAAATCCCAGAAAATCCGAGGCGATGCATTCGTTATATAGCTGTTTGTGGCGCTATTCACGACGATAAAGATGCCGTCATTGCCAGTACAGTTATCACGGAGCAGCCAGCTTGCCACAATCAGAACGATCAATCGTGTGGTCGTTGTCTTGATGGCTATAACAGTGAAAAGAAGAGGCGCTCAGTAGTTGCCACGCGTGGTCGCAAAACCCAGGAAAGCCGAGGCGATGCAGTCGTTATATAGCTGGTGGTGGCGCTATTCACGACGATAAAGATGACGTCATTTCTCAGTGCAGTTACCGCGGAGCAGCCAGCTTGCCACAATCAGAAATGTCAATAGTGTGGTCGTTGTCTTGATGGCTATAACAGTGAAAAGAAGAGGCGCTCAGTTGTTGCCACGCGTGGTCGCAAATCCCAGAGAAGCCGAGGCGATGTAGTCGTTATAGAGCTGGTGTTGGCGCTATTCACATACGCTAAAGATGACTTCGTTTTCCAGTGCAGTTATCCCGGAGCAGCCAAGTTCCCACAGTCAGAACGGTCAATGGTGTGGTCATTGTCTTGACCGCTATAACAGTGAAAAGAAGAGGCGCTCAGTTGTTGCCACGCGTGGTCGCAAATCCAAGGAAAGCCGAGGCGATGCAGTCGTTGTACAGCTGGTGGTGGCGCTATTCACGACGATAAAGATGACGTGATTTTCATGTGCAGTTATCACGGAGCATCCAGCTTGCCACAATAGGAGCGGTCAATCGTGTTTCGTTGTCTTGATGGCTATACCAGTGAAAAGACTAGGCGCTCAGTAGTTGCCACGCGTGGTCGCAAGTCCCAGGGAAGCCGAGACGATGCAGTCGTTATATAGCTGGTGGTGGCGCTATTCACGGCGATAAAGATGACGTCGTTTTCCAGTGCAGTTATCACAGAGCAGCCAGGTTGCCACAATCAGAACTGTCAATCGTGTGGTTGTTGTCTTGATGGCTATAACAGTGAAAAGAAGAGGCGCTCAGTAGTTGCCACACGTGGTCGCAAATCCCAGGGAAGCCGAGGCGATGCAGTCGTTATATAGCTGGTGGTGGCGCTATTCACGACGAGAAAGATGATGTCATTTCCAGTGCAGTTATCATGGAGCAGCCAGGTTGCCACAATCAGAACTGTCAATCGTGTTGTCATTGTCTTGATGGCTATTACAGTGAAAAGAACAGGCGCTCACTAGTTGCCACGCGTGGTCGCAAAACCCACGGAATCCGAGGCGATGCAGTCGTTATATAGCTTTTTGTGGCGCTATTCACGGCGATGAAGATGACGTCGTTTTCCAGTGCAGTTATCACGGAGCAGCCAGGTTTCCACAATCAGAACTGTCAAAGGTGTGGTCGTTGTCTTGATGGCTATAACAGTGAAAAGAATAGGCGCTCAGTAGTTGCCACGCGTGGTCGCAAATCCCAGGGAATCCGAGGCGATGCAGTCGTTATATAGCTGGTGGTGGCGCTATTCACGGCGATAAAGATGACGTGATTTTCCAGTGCAGTTATCACGGAGCAGCCAGGTTTCCACAATCAGAACTGTCAAAGGTGTGGTCGTTGTCTTGATGGCTATAACAGTGAAAAGAATAGGCGCTCAGTAGTTGCCACGCGTGGTCGCAAATCCCAGGGAATCCGAGGCGATGCAGTCGTTATATAGCTGGTGGTGGCGCTATTCACGGCGATAAAGATGACGTGATTTTCCAGTGCAGTTATCACGGAGCAGCCAGCTTGCCACAATAAGAACTGTTAATCGTGTGGTCGTTGTCTTGATGGCTATAACAGTGAAAAGAAGAGGCGCTCAGTAGTTGCCACGCGTGGTAGCAAATCCCAGGAAAGCCGAGGCGATGCAGTCGTTATATACCTGGCGGTGGCGCTATTCACGGCGATAAAGATGACGTCGTTTTCCAGTGCAGTTATTACGGAGCAGCCAGGTTGCCACAATCAGAACTGTCAATTGTGTGGTTGTTGTCTTGATGGCTATAACAGTGAAAAGAAGAGGCGCTCAGTAGTTGCCACACGTGGTCGCAAATCCCAGGGAAGCCGAGGCGATGCAGTCGTTATATAGCTGGTGGTGGCGCTATTCACGACGAGAAAGATGATGTCATTTCCAGTGCAGTTATCATGGAGCAGCCAGGTTGCCACAATCAGAACTGTCAATCGTGTTGTCATTGTCTTGATGGCTATTACAGTGAAAAGAACAGGCGCTCACTAGTTGCCACGCGTGGTCGCAAAACCCACGGAATCCGAGGCGATGCAGTCGTTATATAGCTTTTTGTGGCGCTATTCACGGCGATGAAGATGACGTCGTTTTCCAGTGCAGTTATCACGGAGCAGCCAGGTTTCCACAATCAGAACTGTCAAAGGTGTGGTCGTTGTCTTGATGGCTATAACAGTGAAAAGAATAGGCGCTCAGTAGTTGCCACGCGTGGTCGCAAATCCCAGGGAATCCGAGGCGATGCAGTCGTTATATAGCTGGTGGTGGCGCTATTCACGGCGATAAAGATGACGTGATTTTCCAGTGCAGTTATCACGGAGCAGCCAGGTTTCCACAATCAGAACTGTCAAAGGTGTGGTCGTTGTCTTGATGGCTATAACAGTGAAAAGAATAGGCGCTCAGTAGTTGCCACGCGTGGTCGCAAATCCCAGGGAATCCGAGGCGATGCAGTCGTTATATAGCTGGTGGTGGCGCTATTCACGGCGATAAAGATGACGTGATTTTCCAGTGCAGTTATCACGGAGCAGCCAGCTTGCCACAATAAGAACTGTTAATCGTGTGGTCGTTGTCTTGATGGCTATAACAGTGAAAAGAAGAGGCGCTCAGTAGTTGCCACGCGTGGTAGCAAATCCCAGGAAAGCCGAGGCGATGCAGTCGTTATATACCTGGCGGTGGCGCTATTCACGGCGATAAAGATGACGTCGTTTTCCAGTGCAGTTATTACGGAGCAGCCAGGTTGCCACAATCAGAACTGTCAATTGTGTGGTTGTTGTCTTGATGGCTATAACAGTGAAAAGAAGAGGCGCTCAGTAGTTGCCACGCGTGGCCGCAAATCGCAGGGAAGCCGAGGCGATGCAGTCGTTTTATAGCTGGTGGTGGCGCTATTCACGACGATAAAGATGACGTCATTTCCCAGTGCAGTTGCCACGAAGCAGCCAGCTTGCCACAATCAGAACTGTCAATCGTGTTGTCGTTGTCTTGATGGCTATAACAGTGAAAGGAAGAGGCGCTCAGTAGTTCCCACGCGTGGTCGCAAGTCCCAGGGAAGCCGAGGCGGTGCAGTCGTTATATAAATGGTGGTGGCGGTATTCACGACGAGAAAGATGACGTCATTTCCAGTGCAGATATCACGGAGCAGCCAGGTTGCCACAATCAGAACTGTCAATCGTGTTGTCATTGTCTTGCTGGCTATTACAGTGAAAAGAAAAGGCGCTCACTAGTTGCCACGCGTGGTCGCAAATCCCAGGGAATCCGAGGCGATGCATTCGTTATATAGCTGTTTGTGGCGCTATTCACGGCGATAAAGATGACGTCGTTTTCCAGGGCAGTTATCACGGATCAGCCAGGTTTCCACAATCAGAACTGTCAATAGTGTGGTCGTTGTCTTGATGGCTATAACAGTGAAAAGAAGAGGCGCTCAGTAGTTGCCACGCGTGGTCGCAAATCCCAGGGAATTCGAGGCGATGCAGTCGTTATATAGCTTGTGGTGGCGCTATTCACGACGATAAAGATGACGTAATTTCCAGTACAGTTATCACGGAGCCGCCAGCTTGCCACAATCAGAACAGTCATTCGTGTGGTCGTTGTCTTGATGGCTATAACAGTGAAAAGAAGAGGCGCTCAGTAGTTGCCACGCGTGGTAGTAAATCCCAGGAAAGCCGAGGCGATGCAGTCGTTATATACCTGGCGGTGGCGCTATTCACGACGATAAAGATGACGTCATTTCCCAGTGCAGTTGCCACGAAGCAGCCAGCTTGCCACAATCAGAACTGTCAATCGCGTGGTCGTTGTCTTGATGGCTATACCAGTGAAAAGAAGAGGCGCTCAGTAGTTGCCACGCGTGGTCGCAAGTCCCAGGGAAGCCGAGGCGATGCAGTCGTTATATAAATGGTGGTGGCGCTATTCACGATGAGAAAGATGACGTCATTTCCAGTGCAGTTATCACGGAGCAGCCAGGTTGCCACAATCAGAACTGTCAATCGTGTTGTCATTGTCTTGATGGCTATTACAGTGAAAAGAACAGGCGCTCACTAGTTGCCACGCGTGGTCGCAAATCCCAGGGAATCCGAGGCGATGCATTCGTTATATAGCTGTTTGTGGCGCTATTCACGACGATAAAGATGACGTCATTTCCAGTACAGTTATCACGGAGCAGCCAGCTTGCCACAATCAGAACGATCAATCGTGTGGTCGTTGTCTTGATGGCTATAACAGTGAAAAGAAGAGACGCTCAGTAGTTGCCACGCGTGGTCGCAAATCCCAGGAAAGCCGAGGCGATGCAGTCGTTATATACCTGGTGGTGGCGCTATTCACGACGATAAAGATGACGTGATTTTCCAGTGCAGTTATCACGGAGCAGCCAGCTTTCCACAATAAGAACTGTTAATCGTGTGGTAGTTGTTTTGATGGCTACAACAGTGAAACGAAGAGGCGCTCAATAGTTGCCACGCGTGGCCGCAAATCGCAGGGAAGCCGAGGCGATGCAGTCGTTTTATAGCTTGTGGTGGCGCTATTCACGACGATAAAGATGACGTCATTTCCCAGTGCAGTTGCCACGAAGCAGCCAGCTTTCCACAATCAGAACTGTCAATCGTGTTGTCATTGTCTTGCTGGCTATTACAGTGAAAAGAACAGGCGCTCACTAGTTGCCACGCGTGGTCGCAAATCCCAGGGAATCCGAGGCGATGCATTCGTTATATAGCTGTTTGTGGCGCTATTCACTGCGATAAAGATGAGGTCGTTTTCCAGTGCAGTTATCACGGAGCAGCCAGGTTTCCACAATCAGAACTGTCAATAGTGTGGTCGTTGTCTTGATGGCTATAACAATGAAAAGAAGAGGCGCTCAGTAGTTGCCACGCGTGGTCGCAAATCCCAGGGAATCCGAGGCGATGCAGTCGTTATATAGCTTGTGGTGGCGCTATTCACGACGATAAAGATGACGTAATTTCCAGTACAGTTATCACGGAGCCGCCAGCTTGCCACAATCAGAACAGTCAATCGTGTGGTCGTTGTCTTGATGGCTATAACAGTGAAAAGAAGAGGCGCTCAGTAGTTGCCACGCGTGGTAGCAAATCCCAGGAAAGCCGAGGCGATGCAGTCGTTATATACCTGGCGGTGGCGCTATTCACGACGATAAAGATGACGTGATTTTCCAGTGCAGTTATCACAGAGCAGCCAGCTAGCCACAATAAGAACTGTTAATCGCGTGGTCGTTGTCTTGATGGCTATACCAGTGAAAAGAAGAGGCGCTCAGTAGTTGCCACGCGTGGTCGCAAGTCCCAGGGAAGCCGAGGCGATGCATTCGTTATATAAATGGTGGTGGCGCTATTCACGACGAGAAAGATGACGTCATTTCCAGTGCAGTTATCACGGAGCAGCCAGGTTGCCTCAATCAGAACTGTCAATCGTGTTGTCATTGTCTTGATGGCTATTACAGTGAAAAGAACAGGCGCTCACTAGTTGCCACGCGTGGTCGCAAATCCCAGAAAATCCGAGGCGATGCATTCGTTATATAGCTGTTTGTGGCGCTATTCACGACGATAAAGATGCCGTCATTGCCAGTACAGTTATCACGGAGCAGCCAGCTTGCCACAATCAGAACGATCAATCGTGTGGTCGTTGTCTTGATGGCTATAACAGTGAAAAGAAGAGGCGCTCAGTAGTTGCCACGCGTGGTCGCAAAACCCAGGAAAGCCGAGGCGATGCAGTCGTTATATAGCTGGTGGTGGCGCTA
This sequence comes from Amblyomma americanum, assembly GCF_052857255.1. Taxonomy (NCBI): domain Eukaryota; kingdom Metazoa; phylum Arthropoda; class Arachnida; order Ixodida; family Ixodidae; genus Amblyomma; species Amblyomma americanum. Next base: position 164,842,317 of record NC_135502.1, read on the forward strand.
TTCACGACGATAAAGATGACGTCATTTCTCAGTGCAGTTACCGCGGAGCAGCCAGCTTGCCACAATCAGAAATGTCAATAGTGTGGTCGTTGTCTTGATGGCTATAACAGTGAAAAGAAGAGGCGCTCAGTTGTTGCCACGCGTGGTCGCAAATCCCAGAGAAGCCGAGGCGATGTAGTCGTTATAGAGCTGGTGTTGGCGCTATTCACATACGCTAAAGATGACTTCGTTTTCCAGTGCAGTTATCCCGGAGCAGCCAAGTTCCCACAGTCAGAACGGTCAATGGTGTGGTCATTGTCTTGACCGCTATAACAGTGAAAAGAAGAGGCGCTCAGTTGTTGCCACGCGTGGTCGCAAATCCAAGGAAAGCCGAGGCGATGCAGTCGTTGTACAGCTGGTGGTGGCGCTATTCACGACGATAAAGATGACGTGATTTTCATGTGCAGTTATCACGGAGCATCCAGCTTGCCACAATAGGAGCGGTCAATCGTGTTTCGTTGTCTTGATGGCTATACCAGTGAAAAGACTAGGCGCTCAGTAGTTGCCACGCGTGGTCGCAAGTCCCAGGGAAGCCGAGACGATGCAGTCGTTATATAGCTGGTGGTGGCGCTATTCACGGCGATAAAGATGACGTCGTTTTCCAGTGCAGTTATCACGGAGCAGCCAGGTTGCCACAATCAGAACTGTCAATCGTGTGGTTGTTGTCTTGATGGCTATAACAGTGAAAAGAAGAGGCGCTCAGTAGTTGCCACACGTGGTCGCAAATCCCAGGGAAGCCGAGGCGATGCAGTCGTTATATAGCTGGTGGTGGCGCTATTCACGACGAGAAAGATGATGTCATTTCCAGTGCAGTTATCATGGAGCAGCCAGGTTGCCACAATCAGAACTGTCAATCGTGTTGTCATTGTCTTGATGGCTATTACAGTGAAAAGAACAGGCGCTCACTAGTTGCCACGCGTGGTCGCAAATCCCAGGGAATCCGAGGCGATGCATTCGTTATATAGCTGTTTGTGGCGCTATTCACGGCGCTAAAGATGACGCCGTTTTCCAGGGCAGTTATCACGGAGCAGCCAGGTTTCCACAATCAGAACTGTCAATAGTGTGGTCGTTGTCTTGATGGCTATAACAGTGAAAAGAAGAGGCGCTCAGTAGTTGCCACGCGTGGTCGCAAATCCCAGGGAATCCGAGGCGATGCAGTCGTTATATAGCTTGTGGTGGCGCTATTCACGACGATAAAGATGACGTAATTTCCAGTACAGTTATCACGGAGCCGCCAGCTTGCCACAATCAGAACAGTCAATCGTGTGGTCGTTGTCTTGATGGCTATAACAGTGAAAAGAAGAGGCGCTCAGTAGTTGCCACGCGTGGTAGCAAATCCCAGGAAAGCCGAGGCGATGCAGTCGTTATATACCTGGCGGTGGCGCTATTCACGACGATAAAGATGACGTCATTTCCCAGTGCAGTTGCCACGAAGCAGCCAGCTTGCCACAATTAGAACTGTCAATCGTGTTGTCGTTGTCTTGATGGCTATAACAGTGAAAAGAAGAGGCGCTCAGTAGTTCCCAAGCGTGGTCGCAAGTCCCAGGGAAGCCGAGGCGATGCAGTCGTTATATAAATGGTGGTGGCGGTATTCGCGACGAGAAAGATGACGTCATTTCCAGTGCAGTTATCACGGAGCAGCCAGGTTGCCACAATCAGAACTGTCAATCGTGTTGTCATTGTCTTGCTGGCTATTACAGTGAAAAGAACAGGCGCTCACTAGTTGCCACGCGTGGTCGCAAATCCCAGGGAATCCGAGGCGATGCATTCGTTATATAGCTGTTTGTGGCGCTATTCACGGCGATAAAGATGACGTCATTTTCCAGTGCAGTTATCACGGAGCAGCCAGGTTTCCACAATCAGAACTGTCAATAGTGTGGTCGTTGTCTTGATGGCTATAACAGTGAAAAGAAGAGGCGCTCAGTAGTTGCCACGCGTGGTAGCAAATCCCAGGGAATCCGAGGCGATGCAGTCGTTATATAGCTTGTGGTGGCGCTATTCACGACGATAAAGATGACGTGATTTTCCAGTGCAGTTATCACGGAGCAGCCAGCTTGCCACAATCAGAACGGTCAATCGTGTGGTCGTTGTCTTTATGGCTACAACAGTGAAACGAAGAGGCGCTCAATAGTTGCCACGCGTGGCCGCAAATCGTAGGGAAGCCGAGGCGATGCAGTCGTTATATAGCTGGTGGTGGCGCTATTCACGACGATAAAGATGACGTCATTTCTCAGTGCAGTTACCACGGAGCAGCCAGCTTGCCACAATCAGAACTGTCAATAGTGTGGTCGTTGTCTTGATGGCAATAACAGTGAAAAGAAGAGGCGCTCTCTAGTTGCCACGCGTGGTCGCAAATCCAAGGAAAGCCGAGGCGATGCAGTCGTTGTACAGCTGGTGGTGGCGCTATTCACGACGATAAAGATGACGTGATTTTCCAGTGCCGTTATCACGGAGCAGCCACCTTGCCACAATAAGAACGGTCAATCGTGTTTCGTTGTCTTGATGGCTATACCAGTGAAAAGAAGAGGCGCTCAGTAGTTGCCACGCGTGGTCGCAAGTCCCAGGGAAGCCGAGACGATGCAGTTGTTATATAAATGGTGGTGGCGCTATTCACGACGATAAAGATGGCGTCATTTGCAGTACAGTTACCACGGAGCACCTAGCTTGCCACAATCAGAACTGTCAATCATGTTGTCGTTGTCTTGATGGCTATAACAGTGAAAAGAAGAGGCGCTCAGTAGTTGCCACACGTGGTCGCAAGTCCCAGGGAAGCTGAGGCGATGCAGTCGTTATATAAATGGTGGTGGCGCTATTCACGACGAGAAAGATGACGTCATTTCCAGTGCTGTTATCACGGAGCAGCCAGGTTGCCACAATCAGAACTGTCAATCGAGTTGTCGTTGTCTTGATGGCTATAACAGTGAAAAGAAGAGGCGCTCTCTAGTTGCCACGCGTGGTCGCAAATCCCAGGGAATCCGAGTCGATGCAGTCGTTATATAGCTGGTGGTGGCGCTATTCACGGCGATAAAGATGACGTCGTTTTCCAGTGCAGTTATCACGGAGCAGCCAGGTTGCCACAATCACAACTGTCAATCGTGTTGTAATTATCTTGATGGCTACAACAGTGAAACGAAGAGGCGCTCAATAGTTGCCACGCGTGGTAGCAAATCCCAGGAAAGCCGAGGCGATGCAGTCGTTATATACCTGGCGGTGGCGCTATTCACGACGATAAAGATGACGTGATTTTCCAGTGCAGTTATCACAGAGCAGCCAGCCAGCCACAATAAGAACTGTTAATCGCGTGGTCGTTGTCTTGATGGCTATACCAGTGAAAAGAAGAGGCGCTCAATAGTTGCCACGCGTGGTCGCAAGTCCCAGGGAAGCCGAGGCGATGCAGTCGTTATATAGCTGGTGGTGGCGCTATTCACAACGATAAAAATGACGTCATTTTCCGGCGCAGTTATCACGGAGCAGCCAGCTTGCCACAATCAGAACTGTCAATCGTGTTGTCGTTGTCTTGATGGCAATAACAGTGAAAAGAAGAGGCGCTCAGTAGTTCCCACGCGTGGTCGCAAGTCCCAGGGAAGCCGAGGCGATGCAGTCGTTATATAAATGGTGGTGGCGCTGTTCACGACGAGAAAGATGACGTCATTTCCAGTGCAGTTATCACGGAGCAGCCAGGTTGCCACAATCAGAACTGTCAATCGTGTTGTCATTGTCTTGATGGCTATTACAGTGAAAAGAACAGGCGCTCACTAGTTGCCACGCGTGGTCGCAAATCCCAGGGAATCCGAGGCGATGCATTGGTTATATAGCTGTTTGTGGCGCTATTCACGACGATAAAGATGCCTTCATTGCCAGTACAGTTATCACGGAGCAGCCAGCTTGCCACAATCAGAACGATCAATCGTGTGGTCGTTGTCTTGATGGCTAAAACAGTGAAAAGAAGAGGCGCTCAGTAGTTGCCACGCGTGGTCGCAAATCCCAGGAAAGCCGAGGCGATGCAGTCGTTATATACCTGGTGGTGGCGCTATTCACGACGATAAAGATGACGTGATTTTCCAGTGCAGTTATCACGGAGCAGCCAGCTTGCCACAATCAGAACGGTCAATCGTGTGGTCGTTGTGTTTATGGCTACAACAGTGAAACGAAGAGGCGCTCATTAGTTGCCACGCGTGGCCGCAAATCGTAGGAAAGCCGAGGCGATGCAGTCGTTATATAGCTGGTGGTGGCGCTATTCACGACCATAAAGATGACGTCATTTCTCAGTGCAGTTACCGCGGAGCAGCCAGCTTGCCACAATCAGAACTGTCAATAGTGTGGTCGTTGTCTTGATGGCTATAACAGTGAAAAGAAGAGGCGCTCAGTTGTTGCCACGCGTGGTCGCAAATCCCAGAGAAGCCGAGGCGATGTAGTCGTTATATAGCTGGTGTTGGCGCTATTCACATACGCTAAGATGACTTCGTTTTCCAGTGCAGTTATCCCGGAGCAGCCAAGTTCCCACAATCAGAACGGTCAATGGTGTGGTCATTGTCTTGACCGCTATAACAGTGAAAAGAAGAGGCGCTCAGTTGTTGCCACGCGTAGTCGCAAATCCAAGGAAAGCCGAGGCGATGCAGTCGTTGTACAGCTGGTGGTGGCGCTATTCACGACGATAAAGATGACGTGATTTTCATGTGCAGTTATCACGGAGCAGCCAGCTTGCCACAATATGAGCGGTCAATCGTGTTTCGTTGTCTTGATGGCTATACCAGTGAAAATACTAGGCGCTCAGTAGTTGCCACGCGTGGTCGCCAGTCCCAGGGAATCCGAGGCGATGCAGTCGTTATATAGCTGGTGGTGGCGCTATTCACGGCGATAAAGATGACGAGATTTTCCAGTGCAGTTATCACGGAGCAGCCAGCTTGCCACAATAAGAACTGTTAATCGTGTGGTCGTTGTTTTGATGGCTACAACAGTGAAACGAAGAGGCGCTCAATAGTTGCCACGCGTGGCCGCAAATCGCAGGGAAGCCGAGGCGATGCAGTCGTTTTATAGCTGGTGGTGGCGCTATTCACGGCGATAAAGATGACGTTATTTCCCAGTGCAGTTGCCACGAAGCAGCCAGCTTGCCACAATCAGAACTGTCAATCGTGTTGTCGTTGTCTTGATGGCTATAACAGTGAAAAGAAGAGGCGCTCAGTAGTTCCCACGCGTGGTCGCAAGTCCCAGGGAAGCCGAGGCGGTGCAGTCGTTATATAAATGGTGGTGGCGGTATTCACGACGAGAAAGATGACGTCATTTCCAGTGCAGTTATCACGGAGCAGCCAGGTTGCCACAATCAGAACTGTCAATCGTGTTGTCATTGTCTTGCTGGCTATTACAGTGAAAAGAACAGGCGCTCACTAGTTGCCACGCGTGGTCGCAAATCCCAGGGAATCCGAGGCGATGCATTCGTTATATAGCTGTTTGTGGCGCTATTCACGGCGATAAAGATGACGTCGTTTTCCAGGGCAGTTATCACGGAGCAGCCAGGTTTCCACAATCAGAACTGTCAATAGTGTGGTCGTTGTCTTGATGGCTATACCAGTGAAAAGAAGAGGCGCTCAGTAGTTGCCACGCGTGGTCGCAAATCCCACGGAATCCGAGGCGATGCAGTCGTTATATAGCTTGTGGTGGCGCTATTCACGACGATAAAGATGACGTAATTTCCAGTACAGTTATCACGGAGCCGCCAGCTTGCCACAATCAGAACAGTCAATCGTGTGGTCGTTGTCCTGATGGCTACAACAGTGAAAAGAAGAGGCGCTCAGTAGTTGCCACGCGTGGTAGCAAATCCCAGGAAAGCCGAGGCGATGCAGTCGTTATATACCTGGCGGTGGCGCTATTCACGACGATAAAGATGACGTCATTTCCCAGTGCAGTTGCCACGAAGCAGCCAGCTTGCCACAATCAGAACTGTCAATCGTGTTGTCGTTGTCTTGATGGCTATAACAGTGAAAAGAAGAGGCGCTCAGTAGTTCCCAAGCGTGGTCGCAAGTCCCAGGGAAGCCGAGGCGATGCAGTCGTTATATAAATGGTGGTGGCGGTATTCACGACGAGAAAGCTGACGTCATTTCCAGTGCAGTTATCACGGAGCAGCCAGGTTGCCACAATCAGAACTGTCAATCGTGTTGTCATTGTCTTGCTGGCTATTACAGTGAAAAGAACAGGCGCTCACTAGTTGCCACGCGTGGTCGCAAATCCCAGGGAATCCGAGGCGATGCATTCGTTATATAGCTGTTTGTGGCGCTATTCACGGCGATAAAGATGACGCCGTTTTCCAGTGCAGTTATCACGGAGCAGCCAGGTTTCCACAATCAGAACTGTCAATAGTGTGGTCGTTGTCTTGATGGCTATAACAGTGAAAAGAAGAGGCGCTCAGTAGTTGCCACGCGTGGTCGCAAATTCCAGGGAATCCGAGGCGATGCAGTCGTTATATAGCTGGTGTTGGCACTATTCACATACGCTAAAGATGACTTCGTTTTCCAGTGCAGTTATCCCGGAGCAGCCAAGTTCCCACAATCAGAACGGTCAATGGTGTGGTCATTGTCTTGACCGCTATAACAGTGAAAAGAAGAGGCGCTCAGTTGTTGCCACGCGTGGTCGCAAATCCAAGGAAAGCCGAGGCGATGCAGTCGTTGTACAGCTGGTGGTGGCGCTATTCACGACGATAAAGATGACATGATTTTCCAGTGCAGTTATCACGGAGCAGCCAGCTTTCCACAATAAGAACGGTCAATCGTGTTTCGTTGTCTTGATGGCTATACCAGTGAAAAGAAGAGGCGCTCAGTAGTTGCCACGCGTGGTCGCAAGTCCCAGGGAAGCCGAGACGATGCAGTTGTTATATAAATGGTGGTGGCGCTATTCACGACGACAAAGATGGCGTCATTTGCAGTACAGTTACCACGGAGCACCTAGCTTGCCACAATCAGAACTGTCAATCATGTTGTCGTTGTCTTGATGGCTATAACAGTGAAAAGAAGAGGCGCTCAGTAGTTGCCACACGTGGTCGCAAGTCCCAGGGAAGCTGAGGCGATGCAGTGGTTATATAAATGGTGGTGGCGCTATTCACGACGAGAAAGATGACGTCATTTCCAGTGCTGTTCTCACGGAGCAGCCAGGTTGCCACAATCAGAACTGTCAATCGTGTTGTAATTGTCTTGATGGTTACAACAGTGAAACGAAGAGGCGCTCAATAGTTGCCACGCGTGGCCGCAAATCGCAGGGAAGCCGAGGCGATGCAGTCGTTTTATAGCTGGTGGTGGCGCTATTCACGACGATAAAGATGACGTCATTTCCCAGTGCAGTTGCCACGAAGCAGCCAGCTTGCCACAATCAGAACTGTCAATCTTGTTGTCGTTGTCTTGATGGCTATAACAATGAAAAGAAGAGGCGCTCAGTAGTTCCCACGCGTGGTCGCAAGTCCCAGGGATGCCGAGGCGATGCAGTCGTTATATAAATGGTGGTGGCGGTATTCACGACGAGAAAGATGACGTCATTTCCAGTGCAGTTATCACGGAGCAGCCAGGTTACCACAATCAGAACTGTCAATCGTGTTGTAATTGTCTTGATGGCTATTACAGTGAAAAGAACAGGCGGTCACTAAGTGCCACGCGTGGTCGCAAATCCCATGGAATCCGAGGCGATGCATTCGTTATATAGCTGTTTGTGGCGCTATCCACGGCGATAAAGATGACGTCGTTTTCCAATGCAGTTATCACGGAGCATCCAGGTTTCCACAATCAGAACTGTCAATAGTGTGGTCGTTGTCTTGATGGCAATAACAGTGAAAAGAAGAGGCGCTCTGTAGTTGCCACGCGTGGTCGCAAATCCCAGGGAATCCGAGGCGATGCAGTCGTTATATAGCTTGTGGTGGCGCTATTCACGACGATAAAGATGACGCCATTTTCCAGTGCAGTTATCACGGAGCAGCCAGGTTGCCACAATCAGAACTGACAATAGTGTGGTCGTTGTCTTGATGGCTATAACAGTAAAAAGAAGAGGCGCTCAGTAGTTGCCACGCGTGGTCGCAAATCCCAGGGAATCCGAGGCGATGCAGTCGTTATATACCTTGTGGTGGCGCTATTCACGACGATAAAGATGACGTGATTTTCTAGTGCAGTTATCACGGAGCAGCCAGCTTGCACAATAAGAACTGTTAATCGTGTGGTCGTTGTTTTGATGGCTACAACAGTGAAACGAAGAGGCGCTCAATAGTTGCCACGCGTGGCCGCAAATCGCAGGGAAGCCGAGGCGATGCAGTCCTTTTATAGCTGGTGGTGGCGCTATTCACGACGATAAAGATGACGTCACTTCCCAGTGCAGTTGCCACGAAGCAGCCAGCTTGCCACAATCAGAACTGTCAATCGTGTTGTCGTTGTCTTGATGGCTATAACAGTGAAAAGAAGAGGCGCTCAGTAGTTCCCACGCGTGGTCGCAAGTCCCAGGGAAGCCGAGGCGATGCAGTCGTTATATAAATGGTGGTGGCGGTATTCACGACGAGAAAGATGACGTCATTTCCAGTGCAGTTATCACGGAGCAGCCAGGTTGCCACAATCAGAACTGTCAATCGTGTTGTCATTGTCTTGCTGGCTATTACAGTGAAAAGAACAGGCGCTCACTAGTTGCCACGCGTGGTCGCAAATCCCAGGGAATCCGAGGCGATGCATTCGTTATATAGCTGTTTGTGGCGCTATTCACGGCGATAAAGATGACGTCGTTTTCCAGTGCAGTTATCACGGAGCAGCCAGGTTTCCACAATCAGAACTGTCAATCATGTGGTCGTTGTCTTGATGGCTATAACAGTGAAAAGAAGAGGCGCTCAGTAGTTGCCACGCGTGGTCGCAAATCCCAGGGAATCCGAGGCGATGCAGTCGTTATTTAGCTTGTGGTGGCGCTATTCACGACGATAAAGATGACGTAATTTCCAGTACAGTTATCACGGAGCCGCCAGCTTGCCACAATCAGAACAGTCAATCGTGTGGTCGTTGTCTTGATGGCTATAACAGTGAAAAGAAGAGGCGCTCAGTAGTTGCCACGCGTGGTAGCAAATCCCAGGAAAGCCGAGGCGATGCAGTCGTTATATACCTGGCGGTGGCGCTATTCACGACGATAAAGATGACGTGATTTTCCAGTGGAGTTATCACAGAGCAGCCAGGTAGCCACAATAAGAACTGTTAATCGCGTGGTCGTTGTCTTGATGGCTATACCAGTGAAAAGAAGAGGCGCTCAGTAGTTGCCACGCGTGATCGCAAGTCCCAGGGAAGCCGAGGCGATGTATTCGTTATATAAATGGTGGTGGCGCTATTCACGACGAGAAAGATGACGTCATTTCCAGTGCAGTTATCACGGAGCAGCCAGGTTGCCACAATCAGAACTGTCAATCGTGTTGTCATTGTCTTGATGGCTATTACAGTGAAAAGAACAGGCGCTCACTAGTTGCCACGCGTGGTCGCAAATCCCAGGGAATCCGAGGCGATGCATTCGTTATATAGCTGTTTGTGGCGCTATTCACGACGATAAAGATGACGTCATTGCCAGTACAGTTATCACGGAGCAGCCAGCTTGCCACAATCAGAACTGTCAATCGTGTTGTCGTTGTCTTGATGGCTATAACAGTGAAAAGAAGAGGCGCTCAGTAGTTCCCACGCGTGGTCGCAAGTTCCAGGGAAGCCGAGGCGATGCAGTCGTTATATAGCTGGTGGTGGCGCTATTCACGACGATAAAGATGACGTCATTTCTCAGTGCAGTTACCGCGGAGCAGCCAGCTTGCCACAATCAGAACTGTCAATAGTGTGGTCGTTGTCTTGATGGCTATAACAGTGAAAAGAAGAGGCGCTCAGTTGTTGCCACGCGTGGTCGCAAATCCCAGAGAAGCCGAGGCGATATAGTCGTTATAGAGCTGGTGTTGGCGCTATTCACATACGCTAAAGATGACTTCGTTTTCCAGTGCAGTTATCCCGGAGCAGCCAAGTTCCCACAATCAGAACGGTCAATGGTGTGGTCATTGTCTTGACCGCTATAACAGTGAAAAGAAGAGGCGCTCAGTTGTTGCCACGCGTGGTCGCAAATCCAAGGAAAGCCGAGGCGATGCAGTCGTTGTACAGCTGGTGGTGGCGCTATTCACGACGATAAAGATGACGTGATTTTCCAGTGCAGTTATCACGGAGCAGCCAGCTTTCCACAATAAGAACGGTCAATCGTGTTTCGTTGTCTTGATGGCTATACCAGTGAAAAGAAGAGGCGCTCAGTAGTTGCCACATGTGGTCGCAAGTCCCAGGGAAGCCGAGACGATGCAGTTGTTATATAAATGGTGGTGGCGCTATTCACGACGACAAAGATGGCGTCATTTGCAGTACAGTTACCACGGAGCACCTAGCTTGCCACAATCAGAACTGTCAATCATGTTGTCGTTGTCTTGATGGCTATAACAGTGAAAAGAAGAGGCGCTCAGTAGTTGCCACACGTGGTCGCAAGTCCCAGGGAAGCTGAGGCGATGCAGTTGTTATATAAATGGTGGTTGCGCTATTCACGACGACAAAGATGGCGTCATTTGCAGTACAGTTACCACGGAGCACCTAGCTTGCCACAATCAGAACTGTCAATCATGTTGTCGTTGTCTTGATGGCTATAACAGTGAAAAGAAGAGGCGCTCAGTAGTTGCCACACGTGGTCGCAAGTCCCAGGGAAGCTGAGGCGATGCAGTGGTTATATAAATGGTGGTGGCGCTATTCACGACGAGAAAGATGACGTCATTTTCAGTGCTGTTCTCAAGGAGCAGCCAGGTTGCCACAATCAGAACTGTCAATCGTGTTGTAATTGTCTTGATGGTTACAACAGTGAAACGAAGAGGCGCTCAATAGTTGTCACGCGTGGCCGCAAATCGCAGGGAAGCCGAGGCGATGCAGTCGTTTTATAGCTGGTGGTGGCGCTATTCACGACGATAAAGATGACGTCATTTCCCAGTGCAGTTGCCACGAAGCAGCCAGCTTGCCACAATCAGAACTGTCAATCGTGTTGTCGTTGTCTTGATGGCTATAACAATGAAAAGAAGAGGCGCTCAGTAGTTCCCACGCGTGGTCGCAAGTCCCAGGGAAGCCGAGGCGATGCAGTCGTTATATAAATGGTGGTGGCGGTATTCACGACGAGAAAGATGACGTCATTTCCAGTGCAGTTATCACGGAGCAGCCAGGTTACCACAATCAGAACTGTCAATCGTGTTGTAATTGTCTTGATGGCTATTACAGTGAAAAGAACAGGCGGTCACTAAGTGCCACGCGTGGTCGCAAATCCCATGGAATCCGAGGCGATGCATTCGTTATATAGCTGTTTGTGGCGCTATTCACGGCAATAAAGATGACGTCGTTTTCCAATGCAGTTATCACGGAGCATCCAGGTTTCCACAATCAGAACTGTCAATAGTGTGGTCGTTGTCTTGATGGCAATAACAGTGAAAAGAAGAGGCGCTCTGTAGTTGCCACGCGTGGTCGCAAATCCCAGGGAATCCGAGGCGATGCAGTCGTTATATAGCTTGTGGTGGCGCTATTCACGACGATAAAGATGACGCCATTTTCCAGTGCAGTTATCACGGAGCAGCCAGGTTGCCACAATCAGAACTGACAATAGTGTGGTCGTTGTCTTGATGGCTATAACAGTAAAAAGAAGAGGCGCTCAGTAGTTGCCACGCGTGGTCGCAAATCCCAGGGAATCCGAGGCGATGCAGTCGTTATATACCTTGTGGTGGCGCTATTCACGACGATAAAGATGACGTGATTTTCTAGTGCAGTTATCACGGAGCAGCCAGCTTGCACAATAAGAACTGTTAATCGTGTGGTCGTTGTTTTGATGGCTACAACAGTGAAACGAAGAGGCGCTCAATAGTTGCCACGCGTGGCCGCAAATCGCAGGGAAGCCGAGGCGATGCAGTCCTTTTATAGCTGGTGGTGGCGCTATTCACGACGATAAAGATGACGTCACTTCCCAGTGCAGTTGCCACGAAGCAGCCAGCTTGCCACAATCAGAACTGTCAATCGTGTTGTCGTTGTCTTGATGGCTATAACAGTGAAAAGAAGAGGCGCTCAGTAGTTCCCACGCGTGGTCGCAAGTCCCAGGGAAGCCGAGGCGATGCAGTCGTTATATAAATGGTGGTGGCGGTATTCACGACGAGAAAGATGACGTCATTTCCAGTGCAGTTATCACGGAGCAGCCAGGTTGCCACAATCAGAACTGTCAATCGTGTTGTCATTGTCTTGCTGGCTATTACAGTGAAAAGAACAGGCGCTCACTAGTTGCCACGCGTGGTCGCAAATCCCAGGGAATCCGAGGCGATGCATTCGTTATATAGCTGTTTGTGGCGCTATTCACGGCGATAAAGATGACGTCGTTTTCCAGTGCAGTTATCACGGAGCAGCCAGGTTTCCACAATCAGAACTGTCAATCATGTGGTCGTTGTCTTGATGGCTATAACAGTGAAAAGAAGAGGCGCTCAGTAGTTGCCACGCGTGGTCGCAAATCCCAGGGAATCCGAGGCGATGCAGTCGTTATTTAGCTTGTGGTGGCGCTATTCACGACGATAAAGATGACGTAATTTCCAGTACAGTTATCACGGAGCCGCCAGCTTGCCACAATCAGAACAGTCAATAGTGTGGTCGTTGTCTTCATGGCTATAACAGTGAAAAGAAGAGGCGCTCAGTAGTTGCCACGCGTGGTAGCAAATCCCAGGAAAGCCGAGGCGATGCAGTCGTTATATACCTGGCGGTGGCGCTATTCACGACGATAAAGATGACGTGATTTTCCAGTGGAGTTATCACAGAGCAGCCAGGTAGCCACAATAAGAACTGTTAATCGCGTGGTCGTTGTCTTGATGGCTATACCGGTGAAAAGAAGAGGCGCTCAGTAGTTGCCACGCGTGATCGCAAGTCCCAGGGAAGCCGAGGCGATGTATTCGTTATATAAATGGTGGTGGCGCTATTCACGACGAGAAAGATGACGTCATTTCCAGTGCAGTTATCACGGAGCAACCAGGTTGCCACAATCAGAACTGTCAATCGTGTTGTCATTGTCTTGATGGCTATTACAGTGAAAAGAACAGGCGCTCACTAGTTGCCATGCGTGGTCGCAAATCCCAGGGAATCCGAGGCGATGCATTCGTTATATAGCTGTTTGTGGCGCTATTCACGACGATAAAGATGACGTCATTGCCAGTACAGTTATCACGGAGCAGCCAGCTTGCCACAATCAAAACTGTCAATCGTGTTGTCGTTGTCTTGATGGCTATAACAGTGAAAAGAAGAGGCGCTCAGTAGTTCCCACGCGTGGTCGCAAGTTCCAGGGAAGCCGAGGCGATGCAGTCGTTATATAGCTGGTGGTGGCGCTATTCACGACGATAAAGATGACGTCATTTCTCAGTGCAGTTACCGCGGAGCAGCCAGCTTGCCACAATCAGAACTGTCAATAGTGTGGTCGTTGTCTTGATGGCTATAACAGTGAAAAGAAGAGGCACTCAGTTGTTGCCACGCGTGGTCGCAAATCCCAGAGAAGCCGAGGCGATATAGTCGTTATAGAGCTGGTGTTGGCGCTATTCACATACGCTAAAGATGACTTCGTTTTCCAGTGCAGTTATCCCGGAGCAGCCAAGTTCCCACAATCAGAACGGTCAATGGTGTGGTCATTGTCTTGACCGCTATAACAGTGAAAAGAAGAGGCGCTCAGTTGTTGCCACGCGTGGTCGCAAATCCAAGGAAAGCCGAGGCGATGCAGTCGTTGTACAGCTGGTGGTGGCGCTATTCACGACGATAAAGATGACGTGATTTTCCAGTGCAGTTATCACGGAGCAGCCAGCTTTCCACAATAAGAACGGTCAATCGTGTTTCGTTGTCTTGATGGCTATACCAGTGAAAAGAAGAGGCGCTCAGTAGTTGCCACGTGTGGTCGCAAGTCCCAGGGAAGCCGAGACGATGCAGTTGTTATATAAATGGTGGTGGCGCTATTCACGACGACAAAGATGGCGTCATTTGCAGTACAGTTACCACGGAGCACCTAGCTTGCCACAATCAGAACTGTCAATCATGTTGTCGTTGTCTTGATGGCTATAACAGTGAAAAGAAGAGGCGCTCAGTAGTTGCCACACGTGGTCGCAAGTCCCAGGGAAGCTGAGGCGATGCAGTCGTTATATAGATGGTGGTGGCGCTATTCACGACGAGAAAGATGACGTCATTTCCAGTGCTGTTCTCACGGAGCAGCCAGGTTGCCACAATCAGAACTGTCAATCGTGTTGTAATTGTCTTGATGGCTACAACAGTGAAACGAAGAGGCGCTCAATAGTTGCCACGCGTGGCCGCAAATCGCAGGGAAGCCGAGGCGATGCAGTCGTTTTATAGCTGGTGGTGGCGCTATTCACGGCGATAAAGATGACGTCGTTTTCCAGTGCAGTTATCACGGAGCAGCCAGGTTGCCACAATCAGAACTGTCAATCGTGTGGTTGTTGTCTTGATGGCTATAACAGTGAAAAGAAGAGGCGCTCAGTAGTTGCCACACGTGGTCGCAAATCCCAGGGAAGCCGAGGCGATGCAGTCGTTATATAGCTGGTGGTGGCGCTATTCACAACGATAAAAATGACGTCATTTTCCGGCGCAGTTATCACGGAGCAGCCAGCTTGCCACAATCAGAACTGTCAATCGTGTTGTCGTTGTCTTGATGGCTATAACAGTGAAAAGAAGAGGCGCTCAGTAGTTCCCACGCGTGGTCGCAAGTCCCAGGGAAGCCGAGGCGATGCAGTCGTTATATAAATGGTGGTGGCGCTGTTCACGACGAGAAAGATGATGTCATTTCCAGTGCAGTTATCATGGAGCAGCCAGGTTGCCACAATCAGAACTGTCAATCGTGTTGTCATTGTCTTGATGGCTATTACAGTGAAAAGAACAGGCGCTCACTAGTTGCCACGCGTGGTCGCAAAACCCACGGAATCCGAGGCGATGCAGTCGTTATATAGCTTTTTGTGGCGCTATTCACGGCGATGAAGATGACGTCGTTTTCCAGTGCAGTTATCACGGAGCAGCCAGGTTTCCACAATCAGAACTGTCAAAAGTGTGGTCGTTGTCTTGATGACTATAACAGTGAAAAGAATAGGCGCTCAGTAGTTGCCACGCGTGGTCGCAAATCCCAGGGAATCCGAGGCGATGCAGTCGTTATATAGCTGGTGGTGGCGCTATTCACGGCGATAAAGATGACGTGATTTTCCAGTGCAGTTATCACGGAGCAACCAGCTTGCCACAATAAGAACTGTTAATCGTGTGGTCGTTGTTTTGATGGCTACAACAGTGAAACGAAGAGGCGCTGAATAGTTGCGACGCGTGGCCGCAAATCGCAGGGAAGCCGAGGCGATGCAGTCGTTTTATAGCTGGTGGTGGCGCTATTCACGACGATAAAGATGACGTCATTTCCCAGTGCAGTTGCCACGAAGCAGCCAGCTTGCCACAATCAGAACTGTCAATCGTGTTGTCGTTGTCTTGATGGCTATAACAGTGAAAAGAAGAGGCGCTCAGTAGTTCCCACGCGTGGTCGCAAGTCCCATGGAAGCCGAGGCGGTGCAGTCGTTATATAAATGGTGGTGGCGGTATTCACGACGAGAAAGATGACGTCATTTCCAGTACAGTTATCACGGAGCAGCCAGCTTGCCACAATCAGAACTGTCAATCGTGTTGTCGTTGTCTTGATGGCTATAACAGTGAAAAGAAGAGGCGCTCAGTAGTTCCCACGCGTGGTCGCAAGTTCCAGGGAAGCCGAGGCGATGCAGTCGTTATATAGCTGGTGGTGGCGCTATTCACGACGATAAAGATGACGTCATTTCTCAGTGCAGTTACCACGGAGCACCTAGCTTGCCACAATCAGAACTGTCAATCATGTTGTCGTTGTCTTGATGGCTATAACAGTGAAAAGAAGAGGCGCTCAGTAGTTGCCACACGTGGTCGCAAGTCCCAGGGAAGCTGAGGCGATGCAGTCGTTATATAGATGGTGGTGGCGCTATTCACGACGAGAAAGATGACGTCATTTCCAGTGCTGTTCTCACGGAGCAGCCAGGTTGCCACAATCAGAACTGTCAATCGTGTTGTAATTGTCTTGATGGCTACAACAGTGAAACGAAGAGGCGCTCAATAGTTGCCACGCGTGGCCGCAAATCGCAGGGAAGCCGAGGCGATGCAGTCGTTTTATAGCTGGTGGTGGCGCTATTCACGGCGATAAAGATGACGTCGTTTTCCAGTGCAGTTATCACGGAGCAGCCAGGTTGCCACAATCAGAACTGTCAATCGTGTGGTTGTTGTCTTGATGGCTATAACAGTGAAAAGAAGAGGCGCTCAGTAGTTGCCACACGTGGTCGCAAATCCCAGGGAAGCCGAGGCGATGCAGTCGTTATATAGCTGGTGGTGGCGCTATTCACAACGATAAAAATGACGTCATTTTCCGGCGCAGTTATCACGGAGCAGCCAGCTTGCCACAATCAGAACTGTCAATCGTGTTGTCGTTGTCTTGATGGCTATAACAGTGAAAAGAAGAGGCGCTCAGTAGTTCCCACGCGTGGTCGCAAGTCCCAGGGAAGCCGAGGCGATGCAGTCGTTATATAAATGGTGGTGGCGCTGTTCACGACGAGAAAGATGATGTCATTTCCAGTGCAGTTATCATGGAGCAGCCAGGTTGCCACAATCAGAACTGTCAATCGTGTTGTCATTGTCTTGATGGCTATTACAGTGAAAAGAACAGGCGCTCACTAGTTGCCACGCGTGGTCGCAAAACCCACGGAATCCGAGGCGATGCAGTCGTTATATAGCTTTTTGTGGCGCTATTCACGGCGATGAAGATGACGTCGTTTTCCAGTGCAGTTATCACGGAGCAGCCAGGTTTCCACAATCAGAACTGTCAAAAGTGTGGTCGTTGTCTTGATGACTATAACAGTGAAAAGAATAGGCGCTCAGTAGTTGCCACGCGTGGTCGCAAATCCCAGGGAATCCGAGGCGATGCAGTCGTTATATAGCTGGTGGTGGCGCTATTCACGGCGATAAAGATGACGTGATTTTCCAGTGCAGTTATCACGGAGCAACCAGCTTGCCACAATAAGAACTGTTAATCGTGTGGTCGTTGTTTTGATGGCTACAACAGTGAAACGAAGAGGCGCTGAATAGTTGCCACGCGTGGCCGCAAATCGCAGGGAAGCCGAGGCGATGCAGTCGTTTTATAGCTGGTGGTGGCGCTATTCACGACGATAAAGATGACGTCATTTCCCAGTGCAGTTGCCACGAAGCAGCCAGCTTGCCACAATCAGAACTGTCAATCGTGTTGTCGTTGTCTTGATGGCTATAACAGTGAAAAGAAGAGGCGCTCAGTAGTTCCCACGCGTGGTCGCAAGTCCCATGGAAGCCGAGGCGGTGCAGTCGTTATATAAATGGTGGTGGCGGTATTCACGACGAGAAAGATGACGTCATTTCCAGTACAGTTATCACGGAGCAGCCAGCTTGCCACAATCAGAACTGTCAATCGTGTTGTCGTTGTCTTGATGGCTATAACAGTGAAAAGAAGAGGCGCTCAGTAGTTCCCACGCGTGGTCGCAAGTTCCAGGGAAGCCGAGGCGATGCAGTCGTTATATAGCTGGTGGTGGCGCTATTCACGACGATAAAGATGACGTCATTTCTCAGTGCAGTTACCGCGGAGCAGCCAGCTTGCCACAATCAGAACTGTCCATAGTGTGGTCGTTGTCTTGATGGCTAAAACAGTGAAAAGAAGAGGCGCTCAGTTGTTGCCACGCGTGGTCGCAAATCCCAGAGAAGCCGAGGCGATATAGTCGTTATAGAGCTGGTGTTGGCGCTATTCACATACGCTAAAGATGACTTCGTTTTCCAGTGCAGTTATCCCGGAGCAGCCAAGTTCCCACAATCAGAACGGTCAATGGTGTGGTCATTGTCTTGACCGCTATAACAGTGAAAAGAAGAGGCGCTCAGTTGTTGCCACGCGTGGTCGCAAATCCAAGGAAAGCCGAGGCGATGCAGTCGTTGTACAGCTGGTGGTGGCGCTATTCACGACGATAAAGATGACGTGATTTTCCAGTGCAGTTATCACGGAGCAGCCAGCTTTCCACAATAAGAACGGTCAATCGTGTTTCGTTGTCTTGATGGCTATACCAGTGAAAAGAAGAGGCGCTCAGTAGTTGCCACGTGTGGTCGCAAGTCCCAGGGAAGCCGAGACGATGCAGTTGTTATATAAATGGTGGTGGCGCTATTCACGACGACAAAGATGGCGTCATTTGCAGTACAGTTACCACGGAGCACCTAGCTTGCCACAATCAGAACTGTCAATCATGTTGTCGTTGTCTTGATGGCTATAACAGTGAAAAGAAGAGGCGCTCAGTAGTTGCCACACGTGGTCGCAAGTCCCAGGGAAGCTGAGGCGATGCAGTCGTTATATAGATGGTGGTGGCGCTATTCACGACGAGAAAGATGACGTCATTTCCAGTGCTGTTCTCACGGAGCAGCCAGGTTGCCACAATCAGAACTGTCAATCGTGTTGTAATTGTCTTGATGGCTACAACAGTGAAACGAAGAGGCGCTCAATAGTTGCCACGCGTGGCCGCAAATCGCAGGGAAGCCGAGGCGATGCAGTCGTTTTATAGCTGGTGGTGGCGCTATTCACGGCGATAAAGATGACGTCGTTTTCCAGTGCAGTTATCACGGAGCAGCCAGGTTGCCACAATCAGAACTGTCAATCGTGTGGTTGTTGTCTTGATGGCTATAACAGTGAAAAGAAGAGGCGCTCAGTAGTTGCCACACGTGGTCGCAAATCCCAGGGAAGCCGAGGCGATGCAGTCGTTATATAGCTGGTGGTGGCGCTATTCACAACGATAAAAATGACGTCATTTTCCGGCGCAGTTATCACGGAGCAGCCAGCTTGCCACAATCAGAACTGTCAATCGTGTTGTCGTTGTCTTGATGGCTATAACAGTGAAAAGAAGAGGCGCTCAGTAGTTCCCACGCGTGGTCGCAAGTCCCAGGGAAGCCGAGGCGATGCAGTCGTTATATAAATGGTGGTGGCGCTGTTCACGACGAGAAAGATGATGTCATTTCCAGTGCAGTTATCATGGAGCAGCCAGGTTGCCACAATCAGAACTGTCAATCGTGTTGTCATTGTCTTGATGGCTATTACAGTGAAAAGAACAGGCGCTCACTAGTTGCCACGCGTGGTCGCAAAACCCACGGAATCCGAGGCGATGCAGTCGTTATATAGCTTTTTGTGGCGCTATTCACGGCGATGAAGATGACGTCGTTTTCCAGTGCAGTTATCACGGAGCAGCCAGGTTTCCACAATCAGAACTGTCAAAAGTGTGGTCGTTGTCTTGATGACTATAACAGTGAAAAGAATAGGCGCTCAGTAGTTGCCACGCGTGGTCGCAAATCCCAGGGAATCCGAGGCGATGCAGTCGTTATATAGCTGGTGGTGGCGCTATTCACGGCGATAAAGATGACGTGATTTTCCAGTGCAGTTATCACGGAGCAACCAGCTTGCCACAATAAGAACTGTTAATCGTGTGGTCGTTGTTTTGATGGCTACAACAGTGAAACGAAGAGGCGCTGAATAGTTGCGACGCGTGGCCGCAAATCGCAGGGAAGCCGAGGCGATGCAGTCGTTTTATAGCTGGTGGTGGCGCTATTCACGACGATAAAGATGACGTCATTTCCCAGTGCAGTTGCCACGAAGCAGCCAGCTTGCCACAATCAGAACTGTCAATCGTGTTGTCGTTGTCTTGATGGCTATAACAGTGAAAAGAAGAGGCGCTCAGTAGTTCCCACGCGTGGTCGCAAGTCCCATGGAAGCCGAGGCGGTGCAGTCGTTATATAAATGGTGGTGGCGGTATTCACGACGAGAAAGATGACGTCATTTCCAGTACAGTTATCACGGAGCAGCCAGCTTGCCACAATCAGAACTGTCAATCGTGTTGTCGTTGTCTTGATGGCTATAACAGTGAAAAGAAGAGGCGCTCAGTAGTTCCCACGCGTGGTCGCAAGTTCCAGGGAAGCCGAGGCGATGCAGTCGTTATATAGCTGGTGGTGGCGCTATTCACGACGATAAAGATGACGTCATTTCTCAGTGCAGTTACCACGGAGCACCTAGCTTGCCACAATCAGAACTGTCAATCATGTTGTCGTTGTCTTGATGGCTATAACAGTGAAAAGAAGAGGCGCTCAGTAGTTGCCACACGTGGTCGCAAGTCCCAGGGAAGCTGAGGCGATGCAGTCGTTATATAGATGGTGGTGGCGCTATTCACGACGAGAAAGATGACGTCATTTCCAGTGCTGTTCTCACGGAGCAGCCAGGTTGCCACAATCAGAACTGTCAATCGTGTTGTAATTGTCTTGATGGCTACAACAGTGAAACGAAGAGGCGCTCAATAGTTGCCACGCGTGGCCGCAAATCGCAGGGAAGCCGAGGCGATGCAGTCGTTTTATAGCTGGTGGTGGCGCTATTCACGGCGATAAAGATGACGTCGTTTTCCAGTGCAGTTATCACGGAGCAGCCAGGTTGCCACAATCAGAACTGTCAATCGTGTGGTTGTTGTCTTGATGGCTATAACAGTGAAAAGAAGAGGCGCTCAGTAGTTGCCACACGTGGTCGCAAATCCCAGGGAAGCCGAGGCGATGCAGTCGTTATATAGCTGGTGGTGGCGCTATTCACAACGATAAAAATGACGTCATTTTCCGGCGCAGTTATCACGGAGCAGCCAGCTTGCCACAATCAGAACTGTCAATCGTGTTGTCGTTGTCTTGATGGCTATAACAGTGAAAAGAAGAGGCGCTCAGTAGTTCCCACGCGTGGTCGCAAGTCCCAGGGAAGCCGAGGCGATGCAGTCGTTATATAAATGGTGGTGGCGCTGTTCACGACGAGAAAGATGATGTCATTTCCAGTGCAGTTATCATGGAGCAGCCAGGTTGCCACAATCAGAACTGTCAATCGTGTTGTCATTGTCTTGATGGCTATTACAGTGAAAAGAACAGGCGCTCACTAGTTGCCACGCGTGGTCGCAAAACCCACGGAATCCGAGGCGATGCAGTCGTTATATAGCTTTTTGTGGCGCTATTCACGGCGATGAAGATGACGTCGTTTTCCAGTGCAGTTATCACGGAGCAGCCAGGTTTCCACAATCAGAACTGTCAAAAGTGTGGTCGTTGTCTTGATGACTATAACAGTGAAAAGAATAGGCGCTCAGTAGTTGCCACGCGTGGTCGCAAATCCCAGGGAATCCGAGGCGATGCAGTCGTTATATAGCTGGTGGTGGCGCTATTCACGGCGATAAAGATGACGTGATTTTCCAGTGCAGTTATCACGGAGCAACCAGCTTGCCACAATAAGAACTGTTAATCGTGTTGTCGTTGTCTTGATGGCTATAACAGTGAAAAGAAGAGGCGCTCAGTAGTTCCCACGCGTGGTCGCAAGTCCCATGGAAGCCGAGGCGGTGCAGTCGTTATATAAATGGTGGTGGCGGTATTCACGACGAGAAAGATGACGTCATTTCCAGTACAGTTATCACGGAGCAGCCAGCTTGCCACAATCAGAACTGTCAATCGTGTTGTCGTTGTCTTGATGGCTATAACAGTGAAAAGAAGAGGCGCTCAGTAGTTCCCACGCGTGGTCGCAAGTTCCAGGGAAGCCGAGGCGATGCAGTCGTTATATAGCTGGTGGTGGCGCTATTCACGACGATAAAGATGACGTCATTTCTCAGTGCAGTTACCGCGGAGCAGCCAGGTTGCCACAATCAGAACTGTCCATAGTGTGGTCGTTGTCTTGATGGCTAAAACAGTGAAAAGAAGAGGCGCTCAGTTGTTGCCACGCGTGGTCGCAAATCCCAGAGAAGCCGAGGCGATATAGTCGTTATAGAGCTGGTGTTGGCGCTATTCACATACGCTAAAGATGACTTCGTTTTCCAGTGCAGTTATCCCGGAGCAGCCAAGTTCCCACAATCAGAACGGTCAATGGTGTGGTCATTGTCTTGACCGCTATAACAGTGAAAAGAAGAGGCGCTCAGTTGTTGCCACGCGTGGTCGCAAATCCAAGGAAAGCCGAGGCGATGCAGTCGTTGTACAGCTGGTGGTGGCGCTATTCACGACGATAAAGATGACGTGATTTTCCAGTGCAGTTATCACGGAGCAGCCAGCTTTCCACAATAAGAACGGTCAATCGTGTTTCGTTGTCTTGATGGCTATACCAGTGAAAAGAAGAGGCGCTCAGTAGTTGCCACGTGTGGTCGCAAGTCCCAGGGAAGCCGAGACGATGCAGTTGTTATATAAATGGTGGTGGCGCTATTCACGACGACAAAGATGGCGTCATTTGCAGTACAGTTACCACGGAGCACCTAGCTTGCCACAATCAGAACTGTCAATCATGTTGTCGTTGTCTTGATGGCTATAACAGTGAAAAGAAGAGGCGCTCAGTAGTTGCCACACGTGGTCGCAAGTCCCAGGGAAGCTGAGGCGATGCAGTCGTTATATAAATGGTGGTGGCGCTATTCACGACGAGAAAGATGACGTCATTTCCAGTGCTGTTCTCACGGAGCAGCCAGGTTGCCACAATCAGAACTGTCAATCGTGTTGTAATTGTCTTGATGGCTACAACAGTGAAACGAAGAGGCGCTCAATAGTTGCCACGCGTGGCCGCAAATCGCAGGGAAGCCGAGGCGATGCAGTCGTTTTATAGCTGGTGGTGGCGCTATTTACGGCGATAAAGATGACGTCGTTTTCCAGTGCAGTTATCACGGAGCAGCCAGGTTGCCACAATCAGAACTGTCAATCGTGTGGTTGTTGTCTTGATGGCTATAACAGTGAAAAGAAGAGGCGCTCAGTAGTTGCCACACGTGGTCGCAAATCCCAGGGAAGCCGAGGCGATGCAGTCGTTATATAGCTGGTGGTGGCGCTATTCACAACGATAAAAATGACGTCATTTTCCGGCGCAGTTATCACGGAGCAGCCAGCTTGCCACAATCAGAACTGTCAATCGTGTTGTCGTTGTCTTGATGGCTATAACAGTGAAAAGAAGAGGCGCTCAGTAGTTCCCACGCGTGGTCGCAAGTCCCAGGGAAGCCGAGGCGATGCAGTCGTTATATAAATGGTGGTGGCGCTGTTCACGACGAGAAAGATGATGTCATTTCCAGTGCAGTTATCATGGAGCAGCCAGGTTGCCACAATCAGAACTGTCAATCGTGTTGTCATTGTCTTGATGGCTATTACAGTGAAAAGAACAGGCGCTCACTAGTTGCCACGCGTGGTCGCAAAACCCACGGAATCCGAGGCGATGCAGTCGTTATATAGCTTTTTGTGGCGCTATTCACGGCGATGAAGATGACGTCGTTTTCCAGTGCAGTTATCACGGAGCAGCCAGGTTTCCACAATCAGAACTGTCAAAAGTGTGGTCGTTGTCTTGATGACTATAACAGTGAAAAGAATAGGCGCTCAGTAGTTGCCACGCGTGGTCGCAAATCCCAGGGAATCCGAGGCGATGCAGTCGTTATATAGCTGGTGGTGGCGCTATTCACGGCGATAAAGATGACGTGATTTTCCAGTGCAGTTATCACGGAGCAGCCAGCTTGCCACAATAAGAACTGTTAATCGTGTGGTCGTTGTTTTGATGGCTACAACAGTGAAACGAAGAGGCGCTGAATAGTTGCCACGCGTGGCCGCAAATCTCAGGGAAGCCGAGGCGATGCAGTCGTTTTATAGCTGGTGGTGGCGCTATTCACGACGATAAAGATGACGTCATTTCCCAGTGCAGTTGCCACGAAGCAGCCAGCTTGCCACAATCAGAACTGTCAATCGTGTTGTCGTTGTCTTGATGGCTATAACAGTGAAAAGAAGAGGCGCTCAGTAGTTCCCACGCGTGGTCGCAAGTCCCATGGAACCCGAGGCGGTGCAGTCGTTATATAAATGGTGGTGGCGGTATTCACGACGAGAAAGATGACGTCATTTCCAGTACAGTTATCACGGAGCAGCCAGCTTGCCACAATCAGAACTGTCAATCGTGTTGTCGTTGTCTTGATGGCTATAACAGTGAAAAGAAGAGGCGCTCAGTAGTTCCCACGCGTGGTCGCAAGTTCCAGGGAAGCCGAGGCGATGCAGTCGTTATATAGCTGGTGGTGGCGCTATTCACGACGATAAAGATGACGTCATTTCTCAGTGCAGTTACCGCGGAGCAGCCAGCTTGCCACAATCAGAACTGTCAATAGTGTGGTCGTTGTCTTGATGGCTATAACAGTGAAAAGAAGAGGCGCTCAGTTGTTGCCACGCGTGGTCGCAAATCCCAGAGAAGCCGAGGCGATATAGTCGTTATAGAGCTGGTGTTGGCGCTATTCACATACGCTAAAGATGACTTCGTTTTCCAGTGCAGTTATCCTGGAGCAGCCAAGTTCCCACAATCAGAACGGTCAATGGTGTGGTCATTGTCTTGACCGCTATAACAGTGAAAAGAAGAGGCGCTCAGTTGTTGCCACGCGTGGTCGCAAATCCAAGGAAAGCCGAGGCGATGCAGTCGTTGTACAGCTGGTGGTGGCGCTATTCACGACGATAAAGATGACGTGATTTTCCAGTGCAGTTATCACGGAGCAGCCAGCTTTCCACAATAAGAACGGTCAATCGTGTTTCGTTGTCTTGATGGCTATACCAGTGAAAAGAAGAGGCGCTCAGTAGTTGCCACGTGTGGTCGTAAGTCCCAGGGAAGCCGAGACGATGCAGTTGTTATATAAATGGTGGTGGCGCTATTCACGACGAAAAAGATGGCGTCATTTGCAGTACAGTTACCACGGAGCACCTAGCTTGCCACAATCAGAACTGTCAATCATGTTGTCGTTGTCTTGATGGCTATAACAGTGAAAAGAAGAGGCGCTCAGTAGTTGCCACACGTGGTCGCAAGTCCCAGGGAAGCTGAGGCGATGCAGTCGTTATATAAATGGTGGTGGCGCTATTCACGACGAGAAAGATGACGTCATTTCCAGTGCTGTTCTCACGGAGCAGCCAGGTTGCCACAATCAGAACTGTCAATCGTGTTGTAATTGTCTTGATGGCTACAACAGTGAAACGAAGAGGCGCTCAATAGTTGCCACGCGTGGCCGCAAATCGCAGGGAAGCCGAGGCGATGCAGTCGTTTTATAGCTGGTGGTGGCGCTATTCACGGCGATAAAGATGACGTCGTTTTCCAGTGCAGTTATCACGGAGCAGCCAGGTTGCCACAATCAGAACTGTCAATCGTGTGGTTGTTGTCTTGATGGCTATAACAGTGAAAAGAAGAGGCGCTCAGTAGTTGCCACACGTGGTCGCAAATCCCAGGGAAGCCGAGGCGATGCAGTCGTTATATAGCTGGTGGTGGCGCTATTCACAACGATAAAAATGACGTCATTTTCCGGCGCAGTTATCACGGAGCAGCCAGCTTGCCACAATCAGAACTGTCAATCGTGTTGTCGTTGTATTGATGGCTATAACAGTGAAAAGAAGAGGCGCTCAGTAGTTCCCACGCGTGGTCGCAAGTCCCAGGGAAGCCGAGGCGATGCAGTCGTTATATAAATGGTGGTGGCGCTGTTCACGACGAGAAAGATGATGTCATTTCCAGTGCAGTTATCATGGAGCAGCCAGGTTGCCACAATCAGAACTGTCAATCGTGTTGTCATTGTCTTGATGGCTATTACAGTGAAAAGAACAGGCGCTCACTAGTTGCCACGCGTGGTCGCAAAACCCACGGAATCCGAGGCGATGCAGTCGTTATATAGCTTTTTGTGGCGCTATTCACGGCGATGAAGATGACGTCGTTTTCCAGTGCAGTTATCACGGAGCAGCCAGGTTTCCACAATCAGAACTGTCAAAAGTGTGGTCGTTGTCTTGATGACTATAACAGTGAAAAGAATAGGCGCTCAGTAGTTGCCACGCGTGGTCGCAAATCCCAGGGAATCCGAGGCGATGCAGTCGTTATATAGCTGGTGGTGGCGCTATTCACGGCGATAAAGATGACGTGATTTTCCAGTGCAGTTATCACGGAACAACCAGCTTGCCACAATAAGAACTGTTAATCGTGTGGTCGTTGTTTTGATGGCTACAACAGTGAAACGAAGAGGCGCTGAATAGTTGCCACGCGTGGCCGCAAATCGCAGGGAAGCCGAGGCGATGCAGTCGTTTTATAGCTGGTGGTGGCGCTATTCACGACGATAAAGATGACGTCATTTCCCAGTGCAGTTGCCACGAAGCAGCCAGCTTGCCACAATCAGAACTGTCAATCGTGTTGTCGTTGTCTTGATGGCTATAACAGTGAAAAGAAGAGGCGCTCAGTAGTTCCCACGCGTGGTCGCAAGTCCCAGGGAAGCCGAGGCGATGCAGTCGTTATATAAATGGTGGTGGCGCTGTTCACGACGAGAAAGATGATGTCATTTCCAGTGCAGTTATCATGGAGCAGCCAGGTTGCCACAATCAGAACTGTCAATCGTGTTGTCATTGTCTTGATGGCTATAACAGTGAAAAGAAGAGGCGCTCAGTTGTTGCCACGCGTGGTCGCAAATCCCAGAGAAGCCGAGGCGATATAGTCGTTATAGAGCTGGTGTTGGCGCTATTCACATACGCTAAAGATGACTTCGTTTTCCAGTGCAGTTATTCCGGAGCAGCCAAGTTCCCACAATCAGAACGGTCAATGGTGTGGTCATTGTCTTGACCGCTATAACAGTGAAAAGAAGAGGCGCTCAGTTGTTGCCACGCGTGGTCGCAAATCCAAGGAAAGCCGAGGCGATGCAGTCGTTGTACAGCTGGTGGTGGCGCTATTCACGACGATGAAGATGACGTGATTTTCCAGTGCAGTTATCACGGAGCAGCCAGCTTTCCACAATAAGAACGGTCAATCGTGTTTCGTTGTCTTGATGGCTATACCAGTGAAAAGAAGAGGCGCTCAGTAGTTGCCACGTGTGGTCGCAAGTCCCAGGGAAGCCGAGACGATGCAGTTGTTATATAAATGGTGGTGGCGCTATTCACGACCAGAAAGATGACGTCATTTCCAGTGCTGTTCTCACGGAGCAGCCAGGTTGCCACAATCAGAACTGTCAATCGTGTTGTAATTGTCTTGATGGCTACAACAGTGAAACGAAGAGGCGCTCAGTAGTTGCCACACGTGGTCGCAAGTCCCAGGGAAGCTGAGGCGATGCAGTCGTTATATAAATGGTGGTGGCGCTATTCACGACCAGAAAGATGACGTCATTTCCAGTGCTGTTCTCACGGAGCAGCCAGGTTGCCACAATCAGAACTGTCAATCGTGTTGTAATTGTCTTGATGGCTACAACAGTGAAACGAAGAGGCGCTCAATAGTTGCCACGCGTGGCCGCAAATCGCAGGGAAGCCGAGGCGATGCAGTCGTTTTATAGCTGGTGGTGGCGCTATTCACGGCGATAAAGATGACGTCGTTTTCCAGTGCAGTTATCACGGAGCAGCCAGGTTGCCACAATCAGAACTGTCAATCGTGTGGTTGTTGTCTTGATGGCTATAACAGTGAAAAGAAGAGGCGCTCAGTAGTTGCCACACGTGGTCGCAAATCCCAGGGAAGCCGAGGCGATGCAGTCGTTATATAGCTGGTGGTGGCGCTATTCACGGCGATAAAGATGACGTGATTTTCCAGTGCAGTTACCACGGAGCAGCCAGCTTGCCACAATAAGAACTGTTAATCGTGTGGTCGTTGTTTTGATGGCTACAACAGTGAAACGAAGAGGCGCTGAATAGTTGCCACGCGTGGCCGCAAATCCCAGGGAAGCCGAGGCGATGCAGTCGTTATATAGCTGGTGGTGGCGCTATTCACAACGATAAAAATGACGTCATTTTCCGGCGCAGTTATCACGGAGCAGCCAGCTTGCCACAATCAGAACTGTCAATCGTGTTGTCGTTGTATTGATGGCTATAACAGTGAAAAGAAGAGGCGCTCAGTAGTTCCCACGCGTGGTCGCAAGTCCCAGGGAAGCCGAGGCGATGCAGTCGTTATATAAATGGTGGTGGCGCTGTTCACGACGAGAAAGATGATGTCATTTCCAGTGCAGTTATCATGGAGCAGCCAGGTTGCCACAATCAGAACTGTCAATCGTGTTGTCATTGTCTTGATGGCTATTACAGTGAAAAGAACAGGCGCTCACTAGTTGCCACGCGTGGTCGCAAAACCCACGGAATCCGAGGCGATGCAGTCGTTATATAGCTTTTTGTGGCGCTATTCACGGCGATGAAGATGACGTCGTTTTTCCAGTGCAGTTATCACGGAGCAGCCAGGTTTCCACAATCAGAACTGTCAAAAGTGTGGTCGTTGTCTTGATGACTATAACAGTGAAAAGAATAGGCGCTCAGTAGTTGCCACGCGTGGTCGCAAATCCCAGGGAATCCGAGGCGATGCAGTCGTTATATAGCTGGTGGTGGCGCTATTCACGGCGATAAAGATGACGTGATTTTCCAGTGCAGTTATCACGGAACAACCAGCTTGCCACAATAAGAACTGTTAATCGTGTGGTCGTTGTTTTGATGGCTACAACAGTGAAACGAAGAGGCGCTGAATAGTTGCCACGCGTGGCCGCAAATCGCAGGGAAGCCGAGGCGATGCAGTCGTTTTATAGCTGGTGGTGGCGCTATTCACGACGATAAAGATGACGTCATTTCCCAGTGCAGTTGCCACGAAGCAGCCAGCTTGCCACAATCAGAACTGTCAATCGTGTTGTCGTTGTCTTGATGGCTATAACAGTGAAAAGAAGAGGCGCTCAGTAGTTCCCACGCGTGGTCGCAAGTCCCAGGGAAGCCGAGGCGATGCAGTCGTTATATAAATGGTGGTGGCGCTGTTCACGACGAGAAAGATGATGTCATTTCCAGTGCAGTTATCATGGAGCAGCCAGGTTGCCACAATCAGAACTGTCAATCGTGTTGTCATTGTCTTGATGGCTATAACAGTGAAAAGAAGAGGCGCTCAGTTGTTGCCACGCGTGGTCGCAAATCCCAGAGAAGCCGAGGCGATATAGTCGTTATAGAGCTGGTGTTGGCGCTATTCACATACGCTAAAGATGACTTCGTTTTCCAGTGCAGTTATTCCGGAGCAGCCAAGTTCCCACAATCAGAACGGTCAATGGTGTGGTCATTGTCTTGACCGCTATAACAGTGAAAAGAAGAGGCGCTCAGTTGTTGCCACGCGTGGTCGCAAATCCAAGGAAAGCCGAGGCGATGCAGTCGTTGTACAGCTGGTGGTGGCGCTATTCACGACGATGAAGATGACGTGATTTTCCAGTGCAGTTATCACGGAGCAGCCAGCTTTCCACAATAAGAACGGTCAATCGTGTTTCGTTGTCTTGATGGCTATACCAGTGAAAAGAAGAGGCGCTCAGTAGTTGCCACGTGTGGTCGCAAGTCCCAGGAAGCCGAGACGATGCAGTTGTTATATAAATGGTGGTGGCGCTATTCACGACGACAAAGATGGCGTCATTTGCAGTACAGTTACCACGGAGCACCTAGCTTGCCACAATCAGAACTGTCAATCATGTTGTCGTTGTCTTGATGGCTATAACAGTGAAAAGAAGAGGCGCTCAGTAGTTGCCACACGTGGTCGCAAGTCCCAGGGAAGCTGAGGCGATGCAGTCGTTATATAAATGGTGGTGGCGCTATTCACGACCAGAAAGATGACGTCATTTCCAGTGCTGTTCTCACGGAGCAGCCAGGTTGCCACAATCAGAACTGTCAATCGTGTTGTAATTGTCTTGATGGCTACAACAGTGAAACGAAGAGGCGCTCAATAGTTGCCACGCGTGGCCGCAAATCGCAGGGAAGCCGAGGCGATGCAGTCGTTTTATAGCTGGTGGTGGCGCTATTCACGGCGATAAAGATGACGTCGTTTTCCAGTGCAGTTATCACGGAGCAGCCAGGTTGCCACAATCAGAACTGTCAATCGTGTGGTTGTTGTCTTGATGGCTATAACAGTGAAAAGAAGAGGCGCTCAGTAGTTGCCACACGTGGTCGCAAATCCCAGGGAAGCCGAGGCGATGCAGTCGTTATATAGCTGGTGGTGGCGCTATTCACGGCGATAAAGATGACGTGATTTTCCAGTGCAGTTACCACGGAGCAGCCACCTTGCCACAATAAGAACTGTTAATCGTGTGGTCGTTGTTTTGATGGCTACAACAGTGAAACGAAGAGGCGCTGAATAGTTGCCACGCGTGGCCGCAAATCGCAGGGAAGCCGAGGCGATGCAGTCGTTTTATAGCTGGTGGTGGCGCTATTCACGACGATAAAGATGACGTCATTTCCCAGTGCAGTTGCCACGAAGCAGCCAGCTTGCCACAATCAGAACTGTCAATCGTGTTGTCGTTGTCTTGATGGCTATAACAGTGAAAAGAAGAGGCGCTCAGTAGTTCCCACGCGTGGTCGCAAGTCCCATGGAAGCCGAGGCGGTGCAGTCGTTATATAAATGGTGGTGGCGGTATTCACGACGAGAAAGATGACGTCATTTCCAGTGCAGTTATCACGGAGCAGCCAGGTTGCCACAATCAGAACTGTCAATAGTGGTGTCATTGTCTTGCTGGCTATTACAGTGAAAAGAACAGGCGCTCACTAGTTGCCACGCGTGGTCGCAAATCCCAGGGAATCCGAGGCGATGCATTCGTTATATAGCTGTTTGTGGCGCTATTCACGGCGCTAAATATGACGCCGTTTTCCAGGGCAGTTATCACGGAGCAGCCAGGTTTCCACAATCAGAACTGTCAATAGTGTGGTCGTTGTCTTGATGGCTATAACAGTGAAAAGAAGAGGCGCTCAGTAGTTGCCACGCGTGGTCGCAAATCCCAGGGAATCCGAGGCGATGCAGTCGTTATATAGCTTGTGGTGGCGCTATTCACGACGATAAAGATGACGTAATTTCCAGTACAGTTATCACGGAGCCGCCAGCTTGCCACAATCAGAACAGTCAATCGTGTGGTCGTTGTCTTGATGGCTATAACAGTGAAAAGAAGAGGCGCTCAGTAGTTGCCACGCGTGGTAGCAAATCCCAGGAAAGCCGAGGCGATGCAGTCGTTATATACCTGGCGGTGGCGCTATTCACGACGATAAAGATGACGTCATTTCCCAGTGCAGTTGCCACGAAGCAGCCAGCTTGCCACAATCAGAACTGTCAATCGTGTTGTCGTTGTCTTGATGGCTATAACAGTGAAAAGAAGAGGCGCTCAGTAGTTCCCAAGCGTGGTCGCAAGTCCCAGGGAAGCCGAGGCGATGCAGTCGTTATATAAATGGTGGTGGCGGTATTCGCGACGAGAAAGATGACGTCAATTCCAGTGCAGTTATCACGGAGCAGCCAGGTTGCCACAATCAGAACTGTCAATCGTGTTGTCATTGTCTTGCTGGCTATTACAGTGAAAAGAACAGGCGCTCACTAGTTGCCACGCGTGGTCGCAAATCCCAGGGAATCCGAGGCGATGCATTCGTTATATAGCTGTTTGTGGCGCTATTCACGGCGATAAAGATGACGTCGTTTTCCAGTGCAGTTATCACGGAGCAGCCAGGTTTCCACAATCAGAACTGTCAATAGTGTGGTCGTTGTCTTGATGGCTATAACAGTGAAAAGAAGAGGCGCTCAGTAGTTGCCACGCGTGGTCGCAAATCCCAGGGAATCCGAGGCGATGCAGTCGTTATATAGCTTGTGGTGGCGCTATTCACGACGATAAAGATGACGTGATTTTCCAGTGCAGTTATCACGGAGCAGCCAGCTTGCCACAATCAGAACGGTCAATCGTGTGGTCGTTGTCTTTATGGCTACAACAGTGAAACGAAGAGGCGCTCAATAGTTGCCACGCGTGGCCGCAAATCGTAGGGAAGCCGAGGCGATGCAGTCGTTATATAGCTGGTGGTGGCGCTATTCACGACGATAAAGATGACGTCATTTCTCAGTGCAGTTACCACGGAGCAGCCAGCTTGCCACAATCAGAACTGTCAATAGTGTGGTCGTTGTCTTGATGGCAATAACAGTGAAAAGAAGAGGCGCTCAGTTGTTGCCACGCGTGGTCGCAAATCCCAGAGAAGCCGAGGCGATGTAGTCGTTATAGAGCTGGTGTTGGCGCTATTCACATACGCTAAAGATGACTTCGTTTTCCAGTGCAGTTATCCCGGAGCAGCCAAGTTCCCACAATCAGAACGGTCAATGGTGTGGTCATTGTCTTGACCGCTATAACAGTGAAAAGAAGAGGTGCTCAGTTGCTGCCACGCGTGGTCGCAAATCCAAGGAAAGCCGAGGCGATGCAGTCGTTGTACAGCTGTTGGAGGCGCTATTCACGACGATAAAGATGACGTGATTTTCCAGTGCAGTTATCACGGAGCAGCCAGCTTGCCACAATAAGAACGGTCAATCGTGTTTCGTTGTCTTGATGGCTATACCAGTGAAAAGAAGAGGCGCTCAGTAGTTGCCACGCGTGGTCGCAAGTCCCAGGGAAGCCGAGACGATGCAGTTGTTATATAAATGGTGGTGGCGCTATTCACGACGATAAAGATGGCGTCATTTGCAGTACAGTTACCACGGAGCACCTAGCTTGCCACAATCAGAACTGTCAATCATGTTGTCGTTGTCTTGATGGCAATAACAGTGAAAAGAAGAGGCGCTCAGTAGTTGCCACACGTGGTCGCAAGTCCCAGGGAAGCTGAGGCGATGCAGTCGTTATATAAATGGTGGTGGCGCTATTCACGACGAGAAAGATGACGTCATTTCCAGTGCTGTTATCACGGAGCAGCCAGGTTGCCACAATCAGAACTGTCAATCGAGTTGTCGTTGTCTTGATGGCTATAACAGTGAAAAGAAGAGGCGCTCTCTAGTTGCCACGCGTGGTCGCAAATCCCAGGGATTCCGAGTCGATGCAGTCGTTATATAGCTGGTGGTGGCGCTATTCACGGCGATAAAGATGACGTCGTTTTCCAGTGCAGTTATCACGGAGCAGCCAGGTTGCCACAATCACAACTGTCAATCGTGTTGTAATTATCTTGATGGCTACAACAGTGAAACGAAGAGGCGCTCAATAGTTGCCACGCGTGGTAGCAAATCTCAGGAAAGCCGAGGCGATGCAGTCGTTATATACCTGGCGGTGGCGCTATTCACGACGATAAAGACGACGTGATTTTCCAGTGCAGTTATCACAGAGCAGCCAGCCAGCCACAATAAGAACTGTTAATCGCGTGGTCGTTGTCTTGATGGCTATACCAGTGAAAAGAAGAGGCGCTCAATAGTTGCCACGCGTGGTCGCAAGTCCCAGGGAAGCCGAGGCGATGCAGTCGTTATATAGCTGGTGGTGGCGCTATTCACAACGATAAAAATGACGTCATTTTCCGTGGCAGTTATCACGGAGCAGCCAGCTTGCCACAATCAGAACTGTCAATCGTGTTGTCGTTGTCTTGATGGCAATAACAGTGAAAAGAAGAGGCGCTCAGTAGTTCTTACGCGTGGTCGCAAGTCCCAGGGAAGCCGAGGCGATGCAGTCGTTATAAAAAAGGTGGTGGCGCTGTTCACGACGAGAAAGATGACGTCATTTCCAGTGCAGTTATCACGGAGCAGCCAGCTTGCCACAATCAGAACGATCAATCGTGTGGTCGTTGTCTTGATGGCTAAAACAGTGAAAAGAAGAGGCGCTCAGTAGTTGCCACGCGTGGTCGCAAATCCCAGGAAAGCCGAGGCGATGCAGTCGTTATATACCTGGTGGTGGCGCTATTCACGACGATAAAGATGACGTGATTTTCCAGTGCAGTTATCACGGAGCAGCCAGCTTGCCACAATAAGAACTGTTAATCGTGTGGTCGTTGTTTTGATGGCTACAACAGTGAAACGAAGAGGCGCTCAATAGTTGCCACGCGTGGCCGCAAATCGCAGGGAAGCCGAGGCGATGCAGTCGTTTTATAGCTGGTGGTGGCGCTATTCACGACGATAAAGATGACGTCATTTCCCAGTGCAGTTGCCACGAAGCAGCCAGCTTGCCACAATCAGAACTGTCAATCGTGTTGTCGTTGTCTTGATGGCTATAACAGTGAAAAGAAGAGGCGCTCAGTAGTTCCCACGCGTGGTCGCAAGTCCCAGGGAAGCCGAGGCGGTGCAGTCGTTATATAAATGGTGGTGGCGGTATTCACGTCGAGAAAGATGACGTCATTTCCAGTGCAGTTGCCACGAAGCAGCCAGCTTGCCACAATCAGAACTGTCAATCGTGTTGTCGTTGTCTTGATGGCTATAACAGTGAAAAGAAGAGGCGCTCAGTAGTTCCCACGCGTGGTCGCAAGTCCCAGGGAAGCCGAGGCGGTGCAGTCGTTATATAAATGGTGGTGGCGGTATTCACGACGAGAAAGATGACGTCATTTCCAGTGCAGTTATCACGGAGCAGCCAGGTTGCCACAATCAGAACTGTCAATCGTGTTGTCATTGTCTTGCTGGCTATTACAGTGAAAAGAGCAGGCGCTCACTAGTTCCCACGCGTGGTCGCAAGTCCCAGGGAAGCCGAGGCGGTGCAGTCGTTATATAAATGGTGGTGGCGGTATTCACGACGAGAAAGATGACGTCATTTCCAGTGCAGTTATCACGGAGCAGCCAGCTTGCCACAATCAGAACAGTCAATCGTGTGGTCGTTGTCTTGATGGCTACAACAGTGAAAAGAAGAGGCGCTCAGTAGTTGCCACGCGTGGTAGCAAATCCCAGGAAAGCCGAGGCGATGCAGTCGTTATATACCTGGCGGTGGCGCTATTCACGACGATAAAGATGACGTCATTTCCCAGTGCAGTTGCCACGAAGCAGCCAGCTTGCCACAATCAGAACTGTCAATCGTGTGGTCGTTGTCTTGATGGCTAAAACAGTGAAAAGAAGAGGCGCTCAGTAGTTGCCACGCGTGGTCGCAAATCCCAGGAAAGCCGAGGCGATGCAGTCGTTATATACCTGGTGGTGGCGCTATTCACGACGATAAAGATGACGTGATTTTCCAGTGCAGTTATCACGGAGCAGCCAGCTTGCCACAATAAGAACTGTTAATCGTGTGGTCGTTGTTTTGATGGCTACAACAGTGAAACGAAGAGGCGCTCAATAGTTGCCACGCGTGGCCGCAAATCGCAGGGAAGCCGAGGCGATGCAGTCGTTTTATAGCTGGTGGTGGCGGTATTCACGACGAGAAAGATGACGTCATTTCCAGTGCAGTTATCACGGAGCAGCCAGGTTGCCACAATCAGAACTGTCAATCGTGTTGTCATTGTCTTGCTGGCTATTACAGTGAAAAGAGCAGGCGCTCACTAGTTCCCACGCGTGGTCGCAAGTCCCAGGGAAGCCGAGGCGGTGCAGTCGTTATATAAATGGTGGTGGCGGTATTCACGACGAGAAAGATGACGTCATTTCCAGTGCAGTTATCACGGAGCAGCCAGCTTGCCACAATCAGAACAGTCAATCGTGTGGTCGTTGTCTTGATGGCTACAACAGTGAAAAGAAGAGGCGCTCAGTAGTTGCCACGCGTGGTAGCAAATCCCAGGAAAGCCGAGGCGATGCAGTCGTTATATACCTGGCGGTGGCGCTATTCACGACGATAAAGATGACGTCATTTCCCAGTGCAGTTGCCACGAAGCAGCCAGCTTGCCACAATCAGAACTGTCAATCGTGTGGTCGTTGTCTTGATGGCTAAAACAGTGAAAAGAAGAGGCGCTCAGTAGTTGCCACGCGTGGTCGCAAATCCCAGGAAAGCCGAGGCGATGCAGTCGTTATATACCTGGTGGTGGCGCTATTCACGACGATAAAGATGACGTGATTTTCCAGTGCAGTTATCACGGAGCAGCCAGCTTGCCACAATAAGAACTGTTAATCGTGTGGTCGTTGTTTTGATGGCTACAACAGTGAAACGAAGAGGCGCTCAATAGTTGCCACGCGTGGCCGCAAATCGCAGGGAAGCCGAGGCGATGCAGTCGTTTTATAGCTGGTGGTGGCGCTATTCACGACGATAAAGATGACGTTATTTCCCAGTGCAGTTGCCACGAAGCAGCCAGCTTGCCACAATCAGAACTGTCAATCGTGTTGTCGTTGTCTTGATGGCTATAACAGTGAAAAGAAGAGGCGCTCAGTAGTTCCCACGCGTGGTCGCAAGTCCCAGGGAAGCCGAGGCGGTGCAGTCGTTATATAAATGGTGGTGGCGGTATTCACGTCGAGAAAGATGACGTCATTTCCAGTGCAGTTGCCACGAAGCAGCCAGCTTGCCACAATCAGAACTGTCAATCGTGTTGTCATTGTCTTGCTGGCTATTACAGTGAAAAGAGCAGGCGCTCACTAGTTGCCACGCGTGGTCGCAAATCCCAGGGAATCCGAGGCGATGCATTCGTTATATAGCTGTTTGTGGCGCTATTCACGGCGATAAAGATGACGTCGTTTTCCAGTGCAGTTATCACGGAGCAGCCAGGTTTCCACAATCAGAACTGTCAATAGTGTGGTCGTTGTCTTGATGGCTATAACAGTGAAAAGAAGAGGCGCTCAGTAGTTGCCACGCGTGGTCGCAAATTCCAGGGAATCCGAGGCGATGCAGTCGTTATATAGCTTGTGGTGGCGCTATTCACATACGCTAAAGATGACTTCGTTTTCCAGTGCAGTTATCCCGGAGCAGCCAAGTTCCCACAATCAGAACGGTCAATGGTGTGGTCATTGTCTTGACCTCTATAACAGTGAAAAGAAGAGGCGCTCAGTTGTTGCCACGCGTGGTCGCAAATCCAAGGAAAGCCGAGGCGATGCAGTCGTTGTACAGCTGGTGGTGGCGCTATTCACGACGATAAAGATGACGTGATTTTCCAGTGCAGTTATCACGGAGCAGCCAGCTTTCCACAATAAGAACGGTCAATCGTGTTTCGTTGTCTTGATGGCTATACCAGTGAAAAGAAGAGGCGCTAAGTAGTTGCCACGCGTGGTCGCAAGTCCCAGGGAAGCCGAGACGATGCCGTTGTTATATAAATGGTGGTGGCGCTATTCACGACGACAACGATGGCGTCATTTGCAGTACAGTTACCACGGAGCACCTAGCTTGCCACAATCAGAAGTGTCAATCATGTTGTCGTTGTCTTGATGGCTATAACAGTGAAAAGAAGAGGCGCTCAGTAGTTGCCACACGTGGTCGCAAGTCCCAGGGAAGCTGAGGCGATGCAGTGGTTATATAAATGGTGGTGGCGCTATTCACGACGAGAAAGATGACGTCATTTCCAGTGCTGTTCTCACGGAGCAGCCAGGTTGCCACAATCAGAACTGTCAATCGTGTTGTAATTGTCTTGATGGTTACAACAGTGAAACGAAGAGGCGCTCAATAGTTGCCACGCGTGGCCGCAAATCGCAGGGAAGCCGAGGCGATGCAGTCGTTTTATAGCTGGTGGTGGCGCTATTCACGACGATAAAGATGACGTCATTTCCCAGTGCAGTTGCCACGAAGCAGCCAGCTTGCCACAATCAGAACTGTCAATCGTGTTGTCGTTGTCTTGATGGCTATAACAATGAAAAGAAGAGGCGCTCAGTAGTTCCCACGCGTGGTCGCAAGTCCCAGGGAAGCCGAGGCGATGCAGTCGTTATATAAATGGTGGTGGCGGTATTCACGACGAGAAAGATGACGTCATTTCCAGTGCAGTTATCACGGAGCAGCCAGGTTACCACAATCAGAACTGTCAATCGTGTTGTAATTGTCTTGATGGCTATTACAGTAAAAAAAAGAACAGGCGGTCACTAAGTGCCACGCGTGGTCGCAAATCCCATGGAATCCGAGGCGATGCATTCGTTATATAGCTGTTTGTGGCGCTATTCACGGCGATAAAGATGACGTCGTTTTCCAATGCAGTTATCACGGAGCATCCAGGTTTCCACAATCAGAACTGTCAATAGTGTGGTCGTTGTCTTGATGGCAATAACAGTGAAAAGAAGAGGCGCTCTGTAGTTGCCACGCGTGGTCGCAAATCCCAGGGAATCCGAGGCGATGCAGTCGTTATATAGCTTGTGGTGGCGCTATTCACGACGATAAAGATGACGCCATTTTCCAGTGCAGTTATCACGGAGCAGCCAGGTTGCCACAATCAGAACTGACAATAGTGTGGTCGTTGTCTTGATGCCTATAACAGTAAAAAGAAGAGGCGCTCAGTAGTTGCCACGCGTGGTCGCAAATCCCAGGGAATCCGAGGCGATGCAGTCGTTATATACCTTGTGGTGGCGCTATTCACGACGATAAAGATGACGTGATTTTCTAGTGCAGTTATCACGGAGCAGCCAGCTTGCCACAATAAGAACTGTTAATCGTGTGGTCGTTGTTTTGATGGCTACAACAGTGAAACGAAGAGGCGCTCAATAGTTGCCACGCGTGGCCGCAAATCGCAGGGAAGCCGAGGCGATGCAGTCCTTTTATAGCTGGTGGTGGCGCTATTCACGACGATAAAGATGACGTCACTTCCCAGTGCAGTTGCCACGAAGCAGCCAGCTTGCCACAATCAGAACTGTCAATCGTGTTGTCGTTGTCTTGATGGCTATAACAGTGAAAAGAAGAGGCGCTCAGTAGTTCCCACGCGTGGTCGCAAGTCCCAGGGAAGCCGAGGCGATGCAGTCGTTATATAAATGGTGGTGGCGGTATTCACGACGAGAAAGATGACGTCATTTCCAGTGCAGTTATCACGGAGCAGCCAGGTTGCCACAATCAGAACTGTCAATCGTGTTGTCATTGTCTTGCTGGCTATTACAGTGAAAAGAACAGGCGCTCACTAGTTGCCCCGCGTGGTCGCAAATCCCAGGGAATCCGAGGCGATGCATTCGTTATATAGCTGTTTGTGGCGTTATTCACGGCGATAAAGATGACGTCGTTTGCCAGTGCAGTTATCACGGAGCAGCCAGGTTTCCACAATCAGAACTGTCAATCATGTGGTCGTTGTCTTGATGGCTATAACAGTGAAAAGAAGAGGCGCTCAGTAGTTGCCACGCGTGGTCGCAAATCCCAGGGAATCCGAGGCGATGCAGTCGTTATATAGCTTGTGGTGGCGCTATTCACGACGATAAAGATGACGTAATTTCCAGTACAGTTATCACGGAGCCGCCAGCTTGCCACAATCAGAACAGTCAATCGTGTGGTCGTTGTCTTGATGGCTATAACAGTGAAAAGAAGAGGCGCTCAGTAGTTGCCACGCGTGGTAGCAAATCCCAGGAAAGCCGAGGCGATGCAGTCGTTATATACCTGGCGGTGGCGCTATTCACGACGATAAAGATGACGTGATTTTCCAGTGGAGTTATCACAGAGCAGCCAGGTAGCCACAATAAGAACTGTTAATCGCGTGGTCGTTGTCTTGATGGCTATACCAGTGAAAAGAAGAGGCGCTCAGTAGTTGCCACGCGTGATCGCAAGTCCCAGGGAAGCCGAGGCGATGCATTCGTTATATAGCTGTTTGTGGCGCTATTCACGACGATAAAGATGACGTCATTGCCAGTACAGTTATCACGGAGCAGCCAGCTTGCCACAATCAGAACTGTCAATCGTGTTGTCGTTGTCTTGATGGCTATAACAGTGAAAAGAAGAGGCGCTCAGTAGTTCCCACGCGTGGTCGCAAGTCCCAGGGAAGCCGAGGCGATGCAGTCGTTATATAGCTGGTGGTGGCGCTATTCACGACGATAAAGATGACGTCATTTCTCAGTGCAGTTACCGCGGAGCAGCCAGCTTGCCACAATCAGAACTGTCAATAGTGTGGTCGTTGTCTTGATGGCTATAACAGTGAAAAGAAGAGGCGCTCAGTTGTTGCCACGCGTGGTCGCAAATCCCAGAGAAGCCGAGGCGATATAGTCGTTATAGAGCTGGTGTTGGCGCTATTCACATACGCTAAAGATGACTTCGTTTTCCAGTGCAGTTATCCCGGAGCAGCCAAGTTCCCACAATCAGAACGGTCAATGGTGTGGTCATTGTCTTGACCGCTATAACAGTGAAAAGAAGAGGCGCTCAGTTGTTGCCACGCGTGGTCGCAAATCCAAGGAAAGCCGAGGCGATGCAGTCGTTGTACAGCTGGTGGTGGCGCTATTCACGACGATAAAGATGACATATTTTCCAGTGCAGTTATCACGGAGCAGCCAGCTTTCCACAATAAGAACGGTCAATCGTGTTTCGTTGTCTTGATGGCTATACCAATGAAAAGAAGAGGCGCTCAGTAGTTGCCACGTGTGGTCGCAAGTCCCAGGGAAGCCGAGACGATGCAGTTGTTATATAAATGGTGGTGGCGCTATTCACGACGACAAAGATGGCGTCATTTGCAGTACAGTTACCACGGAGCACCTAGCTTGCCACAATCAGAACTGTCAATCATGTTGTCGTTGTCTTGATGGCTATAACAGTGAAAAGAAGAGGCGCTCAGTAGTTGCCACACGTGGTCGCAAGTCCCAGGGAAGCTGAGGCGATGCAGTCGTTATATAAATGGTGGTGGCGCTATTCACGACGAGAAAGATGACGTCATTTCCAGTGCTGTTCTCACGGAGCAGCCAGGTTGCCACAATCAGAACTGTCAATCGTGTTGTAATTGTCTTGATGGCTACAACAGTGAAACGAAGAGGCGCTCAATAGTTGCCACGCGTGGCCGCAAATCGCAGGGAAGCCGAGGCGATGCAGTCGTTTTATAGCTGGTGGTGGCGCTATTCACGACGATAAAGATGACGTCATTTCCCAGTGCAGTTGCCACGAAGCAGCCAGCTTGCCACAATCAGAACTGTCAATCGTGTTGTCGTTGTCTTGATGGCTATAACAATGAAATGAAGAGGCGCTCAGTAGTTCCCACGCGTGGTCGCAAGTCCCAGGGAAGCCGAGGCGATGCAGTCGTTATATAAATGGTGGTGGCGGTATTCACGACGAGAAAGATGACGTCATTTCCAGTGCAGTTATCACGGAGCAGCCAGGTTACCACAATCAGAACTGTCAATCGTGTTGTAATTGTCTTGATGGCTATTACAGTGAAAAGAACAGGCGCTCACTAAGTGCCACGCGTGGTCGCAAATCCCAGGGAATCCGAGGCGATGCATTCGTTATATAGCTGTTTGTGGCGCTATTCACGGCGATAGAGATGACGTCGTTTTCCAATGCAGTTATCACGGAGCATCCAGGTTTCCACAATCAGAACTGTCAATAGTGTGGTCGTTGTCTTGATGGCAATAACAGTGAAAAGAAGAGGCGCTCTGTAGTTGCCACGCGTGGTCGCAAATCCCAGGGTATCCGAGGCGATGCAGTCGTTATATACCTTGTGGTGGCGCTATTCACGACGATAAAGATGACGTGATTTTCCAGTGCAGTTATCACGGAGCAGCCAGCTTGCCACAATAAAAACTGTTAATCGTGTGGTCGTTGTTTTGATGGCTACAACAGTGAAACGAAGAGGCGCTCAATAGTTGCCACGCGTGGCCGCAAATCGCAGGGAAGCCGAGGCGATGCAGTCGTTTTATAGCTGGTGGTGGCGCTATTCACGACGATAAAGATGACGTCACTTCCCAGTGCAGTTGCCACGAAGCAGCCAGCTTGCCACAATCAGAACTGTCAATCGTGTTGTCGTTGTCTTGATGGCTATAACAGTGAAAAGAAGAGGCGCTCAGTAGTTCCCACGCGTGGTCGCAAGTCCCAGGGAAGCCGAGGCGATGCAGTCGTTATATAAATGGTGGTGGCGGTATTCACGACGAGAAAGATGACGTCATTTCCAGTGCAGTTATCACGGAGCAGCCAGGGTGCCACAATCAGAACTGTCAATCGTGTTGTCATTGTCTTGCTGGCTATTACAGTGAAAAGAACAGGCGCTCACTAGTTGCCACGCGTGGTCGCAAATCCCAGGGAATCCGAGGCGATGCATTCGTTATATAGCTGTTTGTGGCGCTATTCACGGCGATAAAGATGACGTCGTTTTCCAGTGCAGTTATCACGGAGCAGCCAGGTTTCCACAATCAGAACTGTCAATAGTGTGGTCGTTGTCTTGATGGCTATAACAGTGAAAAGAAGAGGCGCTCAGTAGTTGCCACGCGTGGTCGCAAATCCCAGGGAATCCGAGGCGATGCAGTCGTTATATAGCTTGTGGTGGCGCTATTCACGACGATAAAGATGACGAAATTTCCAGTACAGTTATCACGGAGCCGCCAGCTTGCCACAATCAGAACAGTCAATCGTGTGGTCGTTGTCTTGATGGCTATAACAGTGAAAAGAAGAGGCGCTCAGTAGTTGCCACGCGTGGTAGCAAATCCCAGGAAATCCGAGGCGATGCAGTCGTTATATACCTGGCGGTGGCGCTATTCACGACGATAAAGATGACGTGATTTTCCAGTGGAGTTATCACAGAGCAGCCAGGTAGCC
Source organism: Amblyomma americanum (assembly GCF_052857255.1). Classification (NCBI taxonomy): domain Eukaryota; kingdom Metazoa; phylum Arthropoda; class Arachnida; order Ixodida; family Ixodidae; genus Amblyomma; species Amblyomma americanum. The sequence continues at coordinate 164,884,732 of NC_135502.1, forward strand.
ACAATAAGAACTGTTAATCGCGTGGTCGTTGTCTTGATGGCTATACCAGTGAAAAGAAGAGGCGCTCAGTAGTTGCCACGCGTGGTCGCAAATCCCAGGGAATCCGAGGCGATGCATTCGTTATATAGCTGTTTGTGGCGCTATTCACGGCGATAGAGATGACGTCGTTTTCCAATGCAGTTATCACGGAGCATCCAGCTTTCCACAATCAGAACTGTCAATAGTGTGGTCGTTGTCTTGATGGCAATAACAGTGAAAAGAAGAGGCGCTCTGTAGTTGCCACGCGTGGTCGCAAATCCCACGGTATCCGAGGCGATGCAGTCGTTATATACCTTGTGGTGGCGCTATTCACGACGATAAAGATGACGTGATTTTCCAGTGCAGTTATCACGGAGCAGCCAGCTTGCCACAATAAGAACTGTTAATCGTGTGGTCGTTGTTTTGATGGCTACAACAGTGAAACGAAGAGGCGCTCAATAGTTGCCACGCGTGGCCGCAAATCGCAGGGAAGCCGAGGCGATGCAGTCGTTTTATAGCTGGTGGTGGCGCTATTCACGACGATAAAGATGACGTCACTTCCCAGTGCAGTTGCCACGAAGCAGCCAGCTTGCCACAATCAGAACTGTCAATCGTGTTGTCATTGTCTTGATGGCTATTACAGTGAAAAGAACAGGCGCTCACTAGTTGCCACGCGTGGTCGCAAATCCCAGGGAATCCGAGGCGATGCATTCGTTATATAGCTGTTTGTGGCGCTATTCACGACGATAAAGATGACGTCATTTCCAGTACAGTTATCACGGAGCAGCCAGCTTGCCACAATCAGAACGCTCAATCGTGTGGTCGTTGTCTTGATGGCTACAACAGTAAAAAGAAGAGGCGCTCAATAGTTGCCACGCATGGTCGCAAGTCCCAGGGAAGCCGAGGCGATGCATTCGTTATATAAATGGTGGTGGCGCTATTCACGACGAGAAAGATGACGTCATTTCCAGTGCAGTTATCACGGAGCAGCCAGGTTGCCACAATCAGAACTGTCAATCGTGTTGTCATTGTCTTGATGGCTATTACAGTGAAAAGAACAGGCGCTCACTAGTTGCCACGCGTGGTCGCAAATCCCAGGGAATCCGAGGCGATGCATTCGTTATATAGCTGTTTGTGGCGCTATTCACGACGATAAAGATGACGTCATTTCCAGTACAGTTATCACGGAGCAGCCAGCTTGCCACAATCAGAACGCTCAATCGTGTGGTCGTTGTCTTGATGGCTACAACAGTAAAAAGAAGAGGCGCTCAATAGTTGCCACGCGTGGCCGCAAATCGTAGGGAAGCCGAGGCGATGCAGTCGTTATATAGCTAGTGGTGGCGCTATTCACGACGATAAAGATGACGTCATTTCTCAGTGCAGTTACCGCGGAGCAGCCAGCTTGCCACAATCAGAACTGTCAATAGTGTGGTCGTTGTCTTGATGGCTATAACAGTGAAAAGAAGAGGCGCTCAGTTGTTGCCACGCGTGGTCGCAAATCCCAGAGAAGCCGAGGCGATGTAGTCGTTATAGAGCTGGTGTTGGCGCTATTCACATACGCTAAAGATGACTTCGTTTTCCAGTGCAGTTATCCCGGAGCAGCCAAGTTCCCACAATCAGAACGGTCAATGGTGTGGTCATTGTCTTGACCACTATAACAGTGAAAAGAAGAGGCGCTCAGTTGTTGCCACGCGTGGTCGCAAATCCAAGGAAAGCCGAGGCGATGCAGTCGTTGTACAGCTGGTGGTGGCGCTATTCACGACGATAAAGATGACGTGATTTTCATGTGCAGTTATCACGGAGCAGCCAGCTTGCCACAATAAGAACGGTCAATCGTGTTTCGTTGTCTTGATGGCTATACCAGTGAAAAGAAGAGGCGCTCAGTAGTTGCCACGCGTGGTCGCAAGTCCCAGGGAAGCCGAGACGATGCAGTCGTTATATAGCTGGTGGTGGCGCTATTCACGGCGATAAAGATGACGTCGTTTTCCAGTGCAGTTATCATGGAGCAGCCAGGTTGCCACAATCAGAACTGTCAATCGCGTGGTTGTTGTCTTGATGGCTATAACAGTGAAAAGAAGAGGCGCTCAGTAGTTGCCACACGTATTCGCAAAACCCAGGGAAGCCGAGGCGATGCAGTCGTTATATAGCTGGTGGTGGCGCTATTCACAACGATAAAAATGACGTCATTTTCCGGCGCAGTTATCACGGAGCAGCCAGCTTGCCACAATCAGAACTGTCAATCGTGTTGTCGTTGTCTTGATGGCTATAACAGTGAAAAGAAGAGGCGCTCAGTAGTTGCCACGCGTGGTCGCAAATCCCAGGGAATCCGAGGCGATGCAGTCGTTATATAGCTTGTGGTGGCGCTATTCACAACGATAAAGATGACGTAATTCCCAGTACAGTTATCACGGAGCCGCCAGCTTGCCACAATCAGAACAGTCAATCGTGTGGTCGTTGTCTTGATGGCTATAACAGTGAAAAGAAGAGGCGCTCAGTAGTTGCCACGCGTGGCAGCAAATCCCAGGAAAGCCGAGGCGATGCAGTCGTTATATACCTGGCGGTGGCGCTATTCACGACGATAAAGATGACGTGATTTTCCAGTGCAGTTATCACACAGCAGCCAGCTAGCCACAATAAGAACTGTTAATCGCGTGGTCGTTGTCTTGATGGCTGTACCAGTGAAAAGAAGAGGCGCTCAGTAGTTGCCACGCGTGGTCGCAAGTCCCAGGGAAGCCGAGGCGATGCAGTCGTTATATAAATGGTGGTGGCGCTATTCACGACGAGAAAGATGACGTCATTTCCAGTGCAGTTATCACGGAGCAGCCAGGTTGCCACAATCAGAACTGTCAATCTTGTTGTCATTGTCTTGATGGCTATTACAGTGAAAAGAACAGGCGCTCACTAGTTGCCACGCGTGGTCGCAAATCCCAGGGAATCCGAGGCGATGCATTCGTTATATAGCTGTTTGTGGCGCTATTCACGACGATAAAGATGACGTCATTGCCAGTACAGTTATCACGGAGCAGCCAGCTTGCCACAATCAGAACGATCAATCGTGTGGTCGTTGTCTTGATGGCTATAACAGTGAAAAGAAGAGGCGCTCAGTAGTTGCCACGCGTGGTCGCAAATCCCAGGAAAGCCGAGGCGATGCAGTCGTTATATACCTGGTGGTGGCGCTATTCACGACAATAAAGATGACGTGATTTTCCAGTGCAGTTATCACGGAGCAGCCAGCTTGCCACAATCAGAACGGTCAATCGTGTGGTCGTTGTCTTTATGGCTATAACACTGAAAAGAACAGGCGCTCAGTAGTTGCCACGCGTGGTCGCAAATCCCAGGAAAGCCGAGGCGATGCAGTCGTTATATACCTGGTGGTGGCGCTATTCACGACGATAAAGATGACGTGATTTTCTAGTGCAGTTATCACGGAGCAGCCAGCTTGCCACAATAAGAACTGTTAATCGTGTGGTCGTTGTCTTGATGGCTATAACACTGAAAAGAAGAGGCGCTCAGTAGTTGCCACGCGTGGTCGCAAATCCCAGGAAAGCCGAGGCGATGCAGTCGTTATATACCTGGTGGTGGCGCTATTCACGACGATAGAGATGACGCCATTTTCCAGTGCAGTTATCACGTAGCAGCCAGGTTGCCACAATCGTCTGAGATGCTTTTTTAATATAAGCCCCCATCATCATCATCATCATCATTATCATCATCATCATCATCATCATCAGCCTTTCTACACCCACTGCAGGGCAAACGTCTCTCCCATGTCTCTCCAATTAACCCTATCCTTTGCCAGCTGCGTCCACCCTTTGCCTGCAAACTTCTTAATCTCATCCGCCCACCTAACCTTCTGCCGCCCCCTGCTACGCTTACTTTCTCTTGGAATCCACTCCGTTACCCTTAAAGACCAGCGGTTATCTTGCCTTCGCATTACATGCCCTGCTCAAGCCCATTTCTTTCTCATGATTTCGACTAGGATGTCATTTACCAGTGTTTGTTCCCTCACCCACTCTGCCCGCTTCCGATCTCTTAACGTTACACCTAACATTTTTCTTTCCATGGCTCGCTGCGTTTTCCTTAACTTAAGCTGAGCTCTTTTCGTTAGCCTCCACGTTTCTGCCCCGTAGGTGAGTACCGGTGAGATTATGCTGTTGTACACTTTCCTCTTGACGGAAATTGGTAAACTGCCACTCATGATCTGCGAGAATTTGCCACATGCGCTCCACCCCATTCTGATCCTTCTAGTTATCTCCCTCTCATGATTCGTATCAGCTGTCACTACCTGCCCTAAGTAGACGTATTCCGTCACATTTTCTAGGCTCTCGCTGCAAATTGTGAACTGTTGTTCCCTTGCTAGGCTGTTGAACATTACCTTGGTTTTCTGCATGTTAATTTTTAGACCCATCGATCTGCTCTGCCTGTCTAATTCATTTATCATGATTTGCAGTTCACCTCTTGAATGACTCAGCAAGGCAATGTCATCAGCAAATCGCAGAATATTTAGGTATTCTCCATTTATTCTTATTCCCAACTGTTCCCAATTCAGGCCTCGAAATACCTCCTGTAAACACGCGATGAACAGCATTGGCGAAATCGTGTCTCCTTGCCTGACGCCCTTCCTTATTGTAATTTTATTGCCGACTTTATGGAGCACTATGGTAGCTGTGCAGTTGCTATATATATCTTCCAGTATTTTGACATAAGGCACTTCTACCCCCTGATTACGCAATGCCTGTATCACTGCTGAGGTTTCCACTGAGTCGAATGCTTTCTCGTAATCAATGAAAGCTATATATAAAGGTTGGTTACATTCTGCGCATTTCTCTATCACCTGATTGATGGTGTGAATATGATCTATTGTGGAATATCCTTTACGAAAGCCTGCCTGATCATTTGGTTGATTAAAGTCTAAAGTTGCCCGGACTCTATTAGCGATTACCTTAGTAAATACTTTGTAGGCAACGGATAGTAAGCTGATCGGCCTGTAATTTTTCAAGTCCTTGGTGTCTTATGAATTAAGATAATATTTGCATTCATCCAAGCTTCTGGTACAGTCGAGGTCATAAGGCATTGCGTATACAGGGTGGCTAGTTCTTCTAGCTCGATGTCCCCTCCATCCTTCAACAGATCTGCTGATACCTGATCCTCCCCAGCTGCTTTTCCCCTTTTCATTGCTTCTAAGGCTTTCTTTATCTTTTGTTACTGGCGGGATGACGCATTGCTGTGCACTGTTGTCTTTCTCATTAACGCTCTGATTACATTGGCTACTGTACAGGGCTATGTAGAACTCTTCGGCTACGTAAACTATCTTATCCATATTGCTAACGACATTACCCTGCTTGTCTCTTAATGCATACATCTGGTTTTTACCTATGCCTAGTTTCCTCTTCACTGTTTTTAGGCTACCTCCGTTCTTTATAGCATGCTCGATTCTCTCCATATTAAACTTCCTTATGTCGGTTACCTTGCGCTTATTTATTAACTTTGATAGCTCCGTTAGTTCTATTCTATCGGTAGGGTTAGATGCCCTCATGTTTTGGCGCTTCTTAATCAGATCTTTCGTCACCTGAGATAGCTTCCCGGTATCCTTTCGAACTGTCCTACCTCCTACTTCTACTGCGCACTCCGTAATTATTGATGTCAGATTATCGTGCATTGAATGAACATCAAGATCATCTTCCTCAGTTAAAGCCGAATATCTGTTTTGCAGCGCTATCCTAAACTCCTGTGCTTTCCCTCTTATGGCTAACTCGTTAATGGTCTTCTTCTTCACTAGCTTCTTCCGTTCCCTCTTCAAGTCTAAGCTAAGTCTAGACCTTACCATTCTGTGGTCGCTGCAACGCACCTTTCCGAGGACGGCCACATCCTGAATGATGCCAGGTTTAGCGCATAGTATGAAGTCGATTTCATTTTTAATCTCACCATTGGGGCTCTTCCAGGTCCACTTCCTGTTTTCTCGTTTGCGGAAGAAGGTATTCATGTACGTAAATTATTTCTATCTGCGAATTCGACTAATAACTCTCCCCTGCTATTTCTAGAGCCTATCCCATAGGCACCTACCGCGTGGTCGTCAGCCTGCTTCTTGCCGACCTTCGCATTGAAGTCGCCCATCAGTACAGTGTACTGCGATTTTGCTTTATTCATTGCTGATTCTACGTCCTCATAGAAACTTTCAACGGTCTGGTCATCATGGCTGGATGTGGGTGCGTAGGCCTGCACCACTTTCAGCTTGTACATCCTATTCAGCCTAATTACTATAGCCGCTACCCTCTCGTTAATACTGTAGAACTCCTCTACGTTGCCAGCTATATCCTTATTAATGAGGAATCCCACACCTAGTTCTCGTCTTTCCTCTAACCCGCGATAGCACAGTATGTGTCCTTCCTTTAGTACTGCATATGCATCACCTGTCCTCCTAACTTCTCTAAGCCCTATCACATCCCATTTTTTCCCGCTAGTTCCTCAAACAGCACTGTTAGGCTAGCCTCACTAGCTAAAGTTCTAGCGTTAAACGTTGCCAGGTTCAGACTCCAATGGCGGCCTGTCCGGAGCCAGAGATTCTTAGCACCCTCCGCTGCGTCACAGGTCTGACCGCCGCCGTGATCAGTTGCTCCGCAGCCGCTGGGGACTGAGGGCCGAGGGTTAATCGGTTTGATCATAGAAGGTTGTGGCCAAGTACTACACCAGGGTGATCAAATCCTGCTCAGGTGAGAGAGTGCGTTGTCGGTTCTGGTCAGCGAGATCAGGCCGCACTCCAGGCCTGGTTATGCAATTCCATCGACACGCGGATATATTTTTTTTAAACCCGGTGGAGAATTGCGCGGCACCAGGATTTGAACCCCGGTCCTCTCGCACGCGAGGCGGATAAGCCCCCATAAACCCATAAAACATATCACCGAAAACTAAAGGGCAGGAAGCCTCAAAAGGCGCGTATAGAACTGACATAAAAGTTGCGTTCATACCCATTGCGCACGTGCCAAGCTGGATATGCTGTCATTCAAATCTGTTTTCCATGCAAATGTTGGTGAGTTGCAACAGTACGGGTTCCTCAGCATCCGCAGGGACAATCCCGCAGGGGGATGAGGGTGAGCAATGCTTCACCACGGACCCGAACACCCGCACTTAGTTGTGCGTGGCTCAGCCGTGTCCGCGGAAATAGGAATCCTGGTGGTTGAACCGATGCCAAGCGTTTGGCCCTTTAAGGCCTCTCGGTGAAGGAAACACACCTTTGGGCACCAGCATCCTTTAGACGGCACTTCCGGCCTGACCCGACAGGGGGAAATCGGCAGTTGCCTTTACCTATCCTACCCTGCCTGGAGTAGCATACCAGGCCAACTACCAGGCAGACTTCTCTTGTTTCAATAAAATCTCTTTCTCTCTTTTGTACCCCTTGCTCACAACTTTCCGGTCTCCTGCTCACTTCTTGGCTTTTACTTTTTGGTCTAGCCTTGTGTGGTCAACCAGCCTTAGTTGCGTCATATTTGCTTATAGTTGGTGTGTACAGCTGGCGTAGGTAGGACCTGCTTGCAAGTTCCAGTCTCGTCCCCTCGTTGGGTTCCGTGGGGGCAGCTGGCGCTGTGGCCGAACATAAAATGATAATATATGGCTCTACCTCCTATAGATATTGATGGCACTCTGGAAAAAGGAGCGGGGGAAGATATCACTACCCACTGCTTGTGGAAAGCAAAAGAGTCATTTTCAAAATATCAAGTACTTCAAAGTGAGGAATCAGAAAAAAAAGAAGAGAACTGTGCCCCCGTTTCTCGTCTAAAAACATCTTACTGGTCTCTTCGCTCCATAATACAAACTGTCAAAAGTGTCAAGCGGTGACCTATTACTAAAGCTAAAAGACAGTCCAATATTGCAAATTTTCTAACCAACTCTCTATTGTGGACAACATTGTGTTTATCACTGCGCACGGATCCGTGAACACTGTCAGTGGTGTGATTTCTGCAACATATTTCATCCACCTAACTCAGGAAGAGGTGCTAGAAGTACTAGTGGATCAAACAGTCACAAATGTACACCGTTTAAAGATATGGAAAGATTACAAAGATCAAAACATCTAGTTCTGACATTCAACTCCAGCACAGTCCCAAGGTCCATAGAAGCAGGCTACTTGAAGATAAATGTACCTTCTTACAACCTAAATCCACGAACCTGTTTCAGTTGTCGGAGATATGGACATGGGTCAGTGACCTGTTGTGGCGGCAAAACTTGCACTAACTGCGCCTCAAAAGACCATGCTTCCGGTAACTGTGAAGGAGCAGCATTTCGTTGCAAAAACTGCAAAGGTGATCAATCCGCATGTTCAAGGTTATGCGCCTCATAGAAGAATGGAAGAAGATAATTGCAATGAAGGAAAAAGAAAATATCACATTCAGGAATGCGAGACGACCTTCCACACGAAGAACATTTTCACCTTCTCCGCAAAAACAAACTAATGATGTTTTGCCAGGATGGGGTGCGTAGGGGCGGTACACCCCACAGCACTCCGGCATCTGTCCAGGCCACCTTGACAGAGCTTCTGGCAGGCCATCCACGCCCCAGGCAGGGACAGCGAGGCCTACTCTGCCATCTTCAAACCAGGGAGTGCCGGCCCATCGGTCGGCCACCCTTAGCACTTCCCCAGGAGTTGTCCTGAAACTCAGACATCCGTGGCTTCGCGGTCCTCCAGCACCTCTCGTGAGTGGATGGATGTAACTCCCAGTCCGCCCGCTTTGAAGTAGTGGAGCAGCTCCCTCGATCGAAAAAAAGTCTGAGCCCTGATGAAGAGCCCAGAAAGGTAAATTCTTTCCATTCCATTCCGAACCAAAAAGACAAACACGACTTTCGTGGGTCAGTGGATCTGTAGAGGTCTGTAGAGCAACTGCAGTGACATAACACATATCCTAGGGTCAATGTTGCCTATACATTTAGCTGTTCAGGAGATCAATCTAGGTTCACCGCAAGTAAAAGTTTTTTAACATTATAAAACGTTGCGGCTTGATCGCGAGGCAGGCAAATAGACTCTCGGGAGGTCTCCCAATTGCGTTCAAAGCTTCGTACCTGCTCAAGAAATCAATCTTAACACAAAACATGAACCGGTTGCTATTAGCGGCGTCAGGTACAAAGCCACAAAAATATGTTCTGTATATCTTCCCCCACACATCACATTGCGAACCCAAGATATTGAAGGCCTAATCAACGAACTGCCGCAGAAATATTTGGTAGTTGGCGATTTTAACTCACACCACCACTTTGGAGAAGCAAACCCTGTGACTTTAGGGGCCGAACAATCGAAGATTTCATCCTCTCAGATAATGTCTGTCTTTTAAATACAAAAAAAGCCACAAATCGCAGCCCAAGCTCAACAAAAATGGGATTCCTTGAGCTTGCTTGCGCATTATCATTTCTTTTTAGCAATTTTAAGTGGGACGTTTTAAATGACCCCCTGAGAAGCGATCACTTGCCTACTGTGATCACTCCTGTGATCCCCTCAAGTCCAGGGCGCTGGAAAACTCAGCTCGCCGACTGGTCACTTTTACAGGCGCCGTTCTGGAAAAAAAAATTATGTGAAGTTCTCAACAGAGATTAAATTAATGACATATTTACTGGATGCATATATACCGACCGCAACCATCGCTGCACCACTAAAAACAGGAATCGCACAGAAGAAACACAAAGTACAGTGGACACAAAAATGCACGTTGGCAAAAAAATACAGCATAACAAAGCCTGGGGCATTTTCTCTATGTACACACTGCAGAGAACTTATGTTTAAACGGGCCAAGGCCAGAGTGCGGTACTTGAGAAGAAATGCAGAGAAAATCTGCTGGCAGAACTATGTGTCCCCAATAAACAGTTCAATACCTTCAAAGAAAATGAGGAAAAATTTATTATACTCACTGGTAACCATACTCCTTGCACACTTCCGCTGCTGACAACATAGGGTGCACAAACATTGTTAGAAGAACAGGCCAATATGTTGGGACAATTAGACTGACCTTCGTACTTGAATCTCAGCAACTATTACAGATACATCAATGTGGATTTTAAAAAGCTTGCTCGACCTCTGATCACCTTTTCAGCCTAGAAAACGTCATTCGGGAGATGTTCATTTACTAGCAGCACTGTATCGAGGTCGTCTTAGACCTGGAAAATGCCTTTGATACCACGTGGAAGTTGCGCATCCTCTGCGACCTAGCAAAGCTAGGTATCCGCGGCAGGATGCTGAACTGCTCGAAGGACTTCCTGGCTAACTGCAATTTCTGAGTTCGCCTAGGAGCAACTCTTTCTATGACTTTAACCCAAGAGAACGGGGTAAGCCAGGTTTTTATTTTAAGTGCGATACACTTAAGTAAATATGATTTCCTCACCTAAAGTAATATCCAAGTCGATAATGTATTCGATTTATGTAGATGACCTACAGTTAGCATGCACTTCCTCTAGAATATTCACCTGTGAGAAACAAATACAAATCGCACTAAATAAGCTGGCTTCTTGCGCAAAGAGAAATGGATTCAAGTTTCATTTTCAAAAACAGCAGCTGTTCTCTTCTCATTGCAATGATACCTACTGTCGATTCTATTATATACCTGGACGCAAGACCACAAAATTTAGGGGTCACTTTTCACATTTCTGCCATATATTAACACACATGAACGGAAAAATTCGGAAGCCCTCAGTGTCTTAAAAGTTCTCTCATGAAAACGGTGTCGGTCGATAGAGCATGCCTTTTACAAATTTATAGCCCTCTTGCGCGATCGAAGCTCAAATAGGGGTGAGTAGTATACGGTTCAGCAAGAGCATTCTATCTGAAACGATTAGTTCATGTCTGTGTCTATCATCTGGACCATACAAAACATCGCCGTTAGCCAGCCTTTATGTTGAATCTAATGAGCCCACTGTAGATGATTGAAGATTCACACTTATATACACATACGTCCTAAAAATTCGTTCTCTTCCGAAACATCTCTGCCATCTCTGTCACCAAGTTTCCATTTGAAAGATTATTCAAAAACGAACCACATTCCATCAGGCCAATGCTACTGTACTTTGGAGATAAATGCGAAGAGTTAGCAGTACTAGGTGTCGCACCAAATATTGCACAAAGATATGAATATTTGCCAACATGGTACAGCTTCCCTTCAGCATGTGACTTGACACTGACATATTTACACAAAAAGGAAACGCGAATGAGCACATACTACAAAAAGTTTTTGCACTACAAGAAAATTATGACACCTATACTGAAGCTTACACTGATGGCTAAAAACAAAAAGTAATGATGGAAGTGCAGTAATTCGAGAAATAAATGTGAAAAATCACAGGGCTGCCGGAATGCGCATCTGTTTTTGCTACTGCGTGTTACGCCATATTCGAAGCTGTAGAACAAATAGTAATGGAGTACATCACAAATAGCATCATTTACACCGATTCCCAGACGTAGAAGCCTTGACAACACAGAACACAAAGCGGGGCCAGCCGAATTGTACCCTTTATTCAGTCAGACTTATTGTGATAATACTACGAGTTCAAACGAAACCAGAAACTTTCGGCTTTGAAGGGAATATAGAACACAAAGAGATCTTTTATAATGCATTTTCTTCAAGTTCTTAAATTTCCTCCTTTTCTTCTGATCTCTTTACTCATTTTTCTCAGATTTCAAAGTATGACATACGTGAAAAACGTCGCTGCTTTCATGAAAAGCCGATTTACTAGTCGGCTTCCAGGTAAGCTTTGTCTACATTTCGCGATTCCATTGCGCTGAGATCATTTGCTTCGCAATGCAATGCCTCGAGATCGTTTTGTAGAGCTTAGAGGAGAAGCTGCCTTCCTGCATCATTTAGAACTCAAAAGATGAGCTCCGGATTGCCTCTTCACTTTGTGCAGCCTTCGCAAATACGCGCGTATAACTAAACACGAGCTGAGAACAAGCGGTGCATAACAAAATAAAAATGAGAATGAGTAGTAACACGCTGCTTCTCCCTGCCTCTGTTATATCTTGGGTACCTCACGGCACCGTCTTGGGCCCCCTCCTTTTTCTCATTTATATTAACCTATAAATGAAGTCTGTACCCCCCTGCTGTAATGCCCTGCGGGGCGATGCAGGTAACTAATAAATATATTAACAGTTTGCCTGCTAACATATGCTCTAACATTCGCATATTCACTGATGATTGCGTTATCTACCGGCCTATTACTAACAGCGATGACATTTTGCTTCTTCAGTCTGACATTCAGCCCGTACTAACATGGTGTAATACATGGCTAATGTCTTTAAATGTGAAAAAAACATAGCCGCTATCATTCAACCAACGTCAATCACAACCATCTTCAAGATATCTAGTCGGGAATGCTGAAATCGCTTCAGTATTAACTTACAAGTATTTAGGAATCATTTTGACACCTGATCTAAATTGGTCTTTTCATGTATCTCAGATTACTAACGAGGCAAATCGCGTCCTTGGTTACTTTCGACGAACCCTGCGACTAGCACCCCCAACAGTGAAATCCCTTGCTTCCTTAACACTTATCCGTCCCAAATTAGAATATGCATGCGCGATCTGAGACCCTCATCAAAATAACCTTTCCACTACTCTCGAATCTGTACAGAATCGCTCAGCTCGTTTCATTTTCTCAGCCTATTCTTATCATGTAAGTGCAACTCAACTAAAACGCAATGCACAACTCACAACTTTAGCGAACCGCCGAAAAATTTCCAGACTGTGCCTGTTTCATAACTTCTATCATCATCCACATCTCAACTCCATTATCAGCCCCGCACATCGCATCTCCAATCGCACAAACCACGGGAAGGCAGTCTACCCTCCCCCTGCCCGCACTTCTGCGCATCTGTCATCATTTTTCGTTCATACAGCAAGGGACTGGAATGACCTGCCAAACGCCATTGTTGATCAGATCGACTCATCGTCATTCAGATCGTCAATTGAAGAAATTTACTGTTGAAGTTCCAACCCCTCATTTAATACCCCTTCAATGGGGCCTTTGAGGTATTAATAAATAATAATAATATTATTAATGTGCTGCAGGTACTGCTGCTGCATGTGCTGCTGCTAAAATTCGAAGTTGTTACTGGGCGTGAGTTTCAGTAACGGCGCTACGGATAAGATGTCCGAGTGAAGCATTGGTAAAATAGGATAATTGCTTTCCGACATTTTCTGTTTACAAGGCTAAGCGTATAAAGAACGCTTCCCGGTTTGTCGCCATTTCGTGCCTGGTTCAAACTAAACAGGATCACATGGCGTCATATCATCAGTATAAGTCTTAAACTTGACAAGATTCATTCTTGAGCCTCCCGCTCAGCTCAGGAACTCTTCATGTATCATGACGACAGCACTCGTTCAATTACCAGTATTTCTTCCTGGGCCAATCTCTGGATTGGACGAATGCCAGTAAATGTACCACAAAATATTAGCTAGAGTCAGTATCACAAACGAAGAGCGGCCTTAGGTTACTTTCAGATGCTCAAGACCCTGTTCGTAGTCCTCTACTAATTTGTATTCGCTCAGTGCCCGCTAAAAGCTTCGCGAATAGCAGTCAAATCAAGCTGAACGACTTTTCCGAAGCTTTTAAGCAACAATCGGTGGTCTGCATAAAATTTGCGCTTGCTTTCTAAGTTTTGAGTTACACGAGTTGGCAAAAATTTATATCGATAAAAAGAGCAAACAAACTGCGAACCGCAAGACGAGAGCACACAGGCTCCTATTTGCAAGGCCTACCCTTTATAAACAACGTTCGAAGCGTGGCTTATAATACAGACTAAAAGCATGAACATAAAAATCTAACGGAGATTCTCGCGACGCTCAAAACTGACAAGAAACCCAAGCTCTTTATTAGACAGAGATATCGACAGTTTATTAATGCCGTTGAGCTTCTGCTTCCCACATCCTATTAGGTCTTATCCTTGTGGGTGTACAGCAGCAGTGTGTGACGTAAGCACACAGTGTGTGTTTGCTGTTTGTTCTTCATTACCCCGCAATCTCAAATGCGCCACCAGATAAGACTGGCTTTTGCCATTTGTTGAATTGTCTTTTGCGAACGCTTCTTCAGGCGGCGCCCAATCTGGAAAATGTATCGCGGTCCTCATAGAGTAGAATACTGTACCCCGGTGATGGTAGTTCACGTGGGCCTTGTTCACCAGGCTCCGCTAAGCGGGGCCGAAACGTCATTTTTTTTAAGGAATGGTCGGCGCCTGAAAAATTTCCGCCAAAAATGATCTTATCACTGTGCGTGACACCACACCCTTTCCTTGTCTTACACTGTACCTTCTTTTCGATCGCTGGATATATCTGCATGAGTTTATTATTGGCTAAAAGAACTACACCGAATTTGCCCGTGCATCCCGCTGTTAAGCCATAGAAAGCATTATGTAAGAGTGACAGAAGTGAGACTTTTTTCAAGTCAACTATTCGGCCCTTGCTTATCTACGTTTCGCTTTTCCCACTGGAGTAACCGAAAGCATGTCCCGGCTTCCACAGCGTCTTGGTAGTCGGCATTCCTCATCCTAGGCGATTGGGACTGAAAACTTCCGCCATGATCACGGCAATATTATTTGGTCGCTACATTCGTAATGTTGTCATGTGGGCCTTCGTGTGCGCTTTCATTTCCTGGTGCTTTTTACAATCGTCCTCCTAGGAGAATTGCCGGGCCACAGTGCGTTCTCGGCAGGAAATCTATCGTTTCAGCCCGGGACCTAGGCGCCTTCGGCTAGACGGGGCGGCGGTTCATCACCAGTGTTTCTAAATGTTTCTTTCCCCGGGTTAACTATGATTTCTCCTGAAGCCAGGATGCGCGTACTCTATGGTTATTTTCGTTTTGTCGTTGCATTGATGTTGGTGACCGCCGTGCGCTTTCGGTAAGAGCGTTTCTTGGATCATTTAGCGCCAGGGGCTGCAGACGGCCTGGGCGAACCACCCCGTGTGTCATTTAGGCGTTTGGGTTTTCTTTTCTTTTCTTTACCGGACATCGCCATCGTTTTGGCTAATTCTTGCCCGTTGTGCCAAATGGCAGTGTGGCAGGGCACTTTATTTGTCATTATTTTTTCTGCCCAACTTAATGTCTCAGAAGGAACTGGAGGTGCGGGCAGGGCACTTTATTTTTAGTTATATTTTCTGTCCAAATTCACGTGACTGCCTCAGAAGGAATTTCTAATATCGCGGGCCGCAGCCCAGACGCTTCAACATCCCAGCCTGTTTGCAGCGTATTCCCCAAGACTGTTGGAAGCTGCCGTTAAAAATCTAGAAGAGTTATCCTAGTTCTTGTTTCTTGGAGATAGGCTGTACGACGGGCTAGATCTCTGGGTAGGCGGTATTTGAGGTCGGAGCTTTGAAAGAGACAGACGCCATCCCATATACTCACTTAGGATGATAGACTGCCCTATATCTAATGGCGACCTAACAGAGTTTGCTCCCGTACGATGTTGTCGCCCTTTTATTTGCAATATACATTTTTGTTCAGTAATCAATTCATTTAGTTAAACCGTTTCTTAGTTTATTGGGTTCATTTGAGAGATATATTAACGTTAGGCAAGGAGAGGAAACCTATAAGCAGAAATAAACAAGAAACATCGACCAGAAACTACCATCATCAAGAGAAGAACGACATGAAGCTCTTTACTGGTGCAACCTCCGACAGCAACAATGTATCCTGTCAGACTTCGACAACTTTCAAGATTTTAGAGAACGAAGACGACCAGGCCATTTGGACCGCGCCTGAGAAATACGTCTCCACCGGAAGCGGAAAGCAGCTGAAAAATTCCAGCTTAACGGTCAAAAGAGACAGCTGTGCTTATCGTGCCAACTGACAGAGTCACCGACATCTGACGCACTACCGGTGATGCAAGGAAAGACGTTCAGCATCGCGGTTAATAGACCGACCAGCGGTGCTTAGCCTGTCAATGGACAGTCATTTACATCTGCGCTGAACGTATAGCGTAGCAGCAGCCGTAAACTTCCAACGCAGCGATTTACGGACAGAACCAGCGGTGCTAGGATTTCTAGAGACAGACAGATCAGCGCTGAGGGACTAGGGCTGCAGCAGGCGCAGATTTCCAACGCATTAAAAAATGTATCTAAAGAGCGGTACAAGCATATCACCAAAGACACATCGACAGCTGACTGATTAGTTGTTTACTTTCACATTTGGAGACACTCGCCCCGAGCGGTGGCAACGGTAAGCAGCGATAGCCACGGCCGACAATAGAAGAGGACTGTGCGAAACTCTACATGAGGGAGGGACGCAAACGCTGCAAACGGGGGTGTCGGGGCGAGAGGACATGGTACTCATGTGGTAAGACGTGTGATCCTCCCCCTAGCCCTCGGAACCCACTGACGCGGCGCATGAAATTCAAAGTCTATACTTGACATTGGTGCTACTTCAGCGCCACAAGGCATGCTCTAAGAGAAGAAATCCACATATCTGCGGAATGCTGTTCCTGACAGAGTTTCGCGTTGTAAGTGAACATGGGATACATGCCGGCAGCCGATGCGCGGGAAGATTGCACATCTCTGAAAGGGTTAGAGTAAGGAACGAAAAAGCGAGGCCACCTGGATAGTGCGTAAAAGAGATTAAGGAACGTGTCAAGGCATAGACTTTTAAAGACAGACACTTATGTACACACACAGCGTAGTGTATTCATGTGAGGAGCCCTGCGTCAGTGCGGCTCGGGCAGAAGTGGTGCATAACAACCTATTCGATCAGGCATGTCTCCTGTTTTGAACAAGCATCTACCGTAGCTGGGTGAGATCATGATGTGAAAAAAGCTATGTGTCTGACATGCATCTTAAATAGTGCAGAAACGTCTCTTACTACTGCTAAAAACAGTTACAGAGACGCACTCTTGGCAACGTGTCCATAGCTGCCGGCACACATCCCACGCCCAATACAAATGCACATCCCTGCCGGGAAGCACTTTCCGGAGATAGCAAATGTCGTACTCTGATACCAAAGTAAGAAAGCAGTTACTTGTTTACAGGTATGCAGTTTTGTGATGTTGAAGCTTGCGTCACACTGAATAAATTACTTCTGTGATGACCCAGGAATCCATTATGGTGTATCCGAGATACATGTTGACTCTTATCAGCAGCGTAGTGCTAGCAGGTTGAGCATGAAGCAGATGCATGCTAATGGTCATGTTGTTCGAACAAAACAAGAAATGTGAGGTTCGTTTACCAGCCAAACTCCACATGTACGGCCGCAACCGACAACAATGGGTTAAATTTTTACAACAAGATGGTCAGGCTCCACAGGAAAGCTGTGACCGTGAGCATGCCAGCATGGAAGCGATTTCTCAAGGCACATGGAGTGCCTCATAACAATGTGCACATACAATTGCGTTGCTCGTGGTTAATGGTCCTCGATGCAGCTTACTGGGATACAACTGCTTTCACCCACACGGCATCTAGGTCAGTTTCATCTGCCAGACGTATTCAACATCAGGGTTTAACGTTGCAAAGTTGTTACATGAGTACCAGCTGGGCTGTGTTTTTTTGAGGGGTAACAGGGCATATCGGAGACCATGTTCATGGTGCAATTACACAGGAAGCAGTGTCGAATTTCCCGCGGCTCCATCTGTCCGTTTGCATTCTCTTGTGGAGTTCACGCGCAAAGTGCAATTCTTTAAAACCACATCTCTGAGATGTATGTGGCCACTACCATCATTGTTGTACATGAAGGCATTGAGCGTGCTCATTAGGAGCAGGTGGGCGAAAGCAGTTACTTTTTCTTAATGGAACAATAAGCTTGAGCTCAGTTTACCAGTTTAAGTACGGCAGATACCTTTCTGCAACAAGACTGTGTTAACGCTTTACAAATAAAGTTCCCCAAAGCATTTCTGCAGGTGCTCACCAGCTATATTCGGTAACCTAGAGGAATGTGGGAAAGTAACAAAATAAAAATGCAGTGAAAATATAGGAGAACAAAGAATGGAAAACACAGCACCAGACACAGCAAATGCGTTCAATATTCTGCAGTCATTTGGGGGGAATAAACTGTAAACAATAAGCACAATACAGAAATGGTAAACAAGGCACTAGAAACTGCACATATGTTCGATAACCTGCAGTCATGTGATAGAAATAAACAAACTAAAAGTGTTAAGTGCACTGAAAACATAGCACACCTGCTGCGGTGACTACGCGGTTCTGGGGCTCGGCTACTGAGTCAAAGGACCCAGGTGTACTGTTGGCTGCAGCGGCTGTGTTTCGAAGTAAGCAAAATGCAAAATGCACAGGTGAGCCGTGCAATGTCACTGCACAATAAAGAAGCCCATGTGATCAAAATTAATCCAGAACCCTCCAGTATGGGGTTCTAAATAGCCCATGCGTTGCTTCAGGATGTTACGCCCCAGAATTTACAATTTACGAACACAGCACAACACTGCACAACAGACTACATAACATATTGCACAACACGCAATGCATTTACATTGCTGTTCTGCCCTTTCCTTGTAGTACCGGACAACAGCGGCTCGAGCTGAAACTCCGCTTGTGGTTGCAGTGTCCGTGACGTCATCTGGATGCTCATACAGCGCGTTGGTCATTCTGACGGAGAAGACCCACTGTGGCATGACAGGCTCGTTAAACTCCTCACAAATATTGTTCAGCACACAGCAGGCGCGAATCACATCAGGAGCATTGTCCAGGTCACATTCCATTCGCTTCAAGCAGTATCGAGCCTTCATCCTCCCAAAGGCATTTTCTACCACTCTTCTCGCTTTTTCGCTTTTGAGAGACGGTACTTAAGTTCCTTCATCTCATCATCCAGGTGGGCCCTGTGGCTAAATGGCTTGTTTAGATGTGATGTCAGGGCGAAAGCCTGGTCACAAAGTATGAGTGGCCCGACTGGTGTACCACTGATGTTTGCCACAGGCGACTGAAATTCCGGGCTTTCCACAAACTCTGCCAGGTTGGACTGCTCATAAACGTATGCATTGTGGCAGCGGCCGGGTGTGACAACCCTGACAAAGCGGAACTTGTACTTGTGGTCAACAAGGGCCAGCAGTATGACGCTATGCCTGCAAAGTAACAACAATAACATAAATCAGTCATAGTTCAGCTATAATAATATTTGTAATGCCCAATTTCTGTCAACAGCAGATATTGCACGGCGTGCAGTGGCCAAACTTGTCTCAAGGTGGCTTCCTGGCCCAGAAAACATGCCTAAAGACGATTCGTCTGTTTTGCAAGAACACTGCTGTGCAATCTTGAAATATATAGTATACAGTAGGGGCGAAAACTGCTGATGCGCTAATATCATCAGCAGTATAAAGCAACATTGAATGGCACTATTTTACGCGTGCAAACCCATTTAAGCAGTGATAAACTTACTGCAAAGGCTAAATAAACAGTAACTAATAATCATATGTTAACTGCAAACGGCGTGTCAGTGTCGGCCCGCCAAGAAAAGAAATAAAAATGATTTAAGCTGAGAAATCTTACCAACCTTTGTAGTTATAATAGTCTGTTGCCTTGTCCTTCGGCGGCGAGACTGGAAAATGACAGCCTTCCAATGCCCCAACTGCCTGTGGAAAGTCCAGCACGGCACTGCACTCACTGATGTGGTCAGTGAGCCGCTCTCTGCATGGCATCGTGAGCCAGTCGGGCACAAGGTCAGCAATTACTGCCATACAGAATTCTCTGTATATGGTGTTTACTGTTGGCCGGCCGACTCCAAAGAGGCTCGCGATCGACCGGTCTTCCGCCGACGAGCGCAGTTTGCACAAGCTTATGGCGACCGTCTTTTCGACGGAAATCGCCGGCCTCATAACGGTATCCTCGCGCAGCAGCAAGGGCCGGCACGCTTCAACTATAAAGCGGAAAGTAGCTGGAGAGACGCGGAACGATTGCTTGAAAAAGTTCTCGCCGAGATGAGGCAAGGTACCCTCAAACTACCTCTCTTTCCGGAACAAAATCCAGCGCTCGCGGAGTACAGCACCGCTACAACTTGCGGCAGCAGCGGCAGTTGCAAGACACTTGTGAGCAGGAGCCGTCTTTTCAAGCTTTCAGTCATTGCCCTGGGCACTTCGATTTCTGCTTCCAAGCTTGCAGACGCGGCCATAATGACGGCGATTTTGCGCTTTTTTTACGACACAACGATCGAAAAAATGAGGCACGAGAAACGAGCACGGGTGGCACAGGATCGAGGACCTATCGGGGAAAGAGTCAGCGACTGGACGCAGATATGGCTATTATTGCCGGCTATCGCAAAGTGCCAGGGCATCACTGCAATGTGTAACCATGGTTGCCGCAGAACGTCATTAAGCTGCTTTTTATGCTCACAAGTTGAAATTTTCACGAGAAAGTTTTATTAACCATTGTTATTTTTAATTTGCTACAAACCGATCGCAATGATGATAGTACGCGCAGCGCTATCTCGTGTGCGGCGATCTATCTACTTGATCGGAATCGAGTGGATACGTGTAGCAGCTGTCAGTCTCGATCGCGCTTCAAACGTAAACCGCGATCGGGACCGATCGCGCTCCGAAGTGCCCGTGTGACAGGGGTATAACACGTCGCAGCAATCGGACAACTTGAAGGGCGTCAGTGCGGATGACAACGCGGGCCGCAGGGAGCATAGTTATGTCGGCCAGAGAGCAGAGTGCTTCTTGAACTGCAACGAGCACAGCACAAAAGGACGAAAGGGGTTCCGTAAGCGGAAACCAAGAATTTTGATTCAGGACATGTCTGCACGGACAGTACATAGCTGTTGCTGCTTTGCCGTCATGTTTGCTTGCGTCTACGTAGACAACAATGGACCCTTCAGGCAGGCAAGTATCTTGTTCCTCAAATTACTGGCGAAGCAACGATGCCGAATGAGCCGATCTTGGCCGGCGATTATCTGTTGGCTTGTTGTCGCTGAGCTGTACAAACTTCCATGTTGGAAGAACAGAAATATTTATTTCGCATAATCTTCAACACATAGTGACATACCTTCTAGCTTATTCCGCTCTCGACAGGTAGCGTGTGCAATTAATAAATTATGATTCGCTCACTTCCTTCCTGCCCACTACCCACAAAAAGTCGCAGGTGGAGAAGGCAAGAGCGAATTTAGGGGCATGAGCATAGATTTATGAACGGCACAATCGTTATCGATCATCTGGAGATATGAGAAAGTGTATGAGTGCGGGGGGCATGTCGAGTGCTCCTTTTTAATTGCCTCGCTAAATTGATTTCTAGGCACTTGAGCTCACACACTTTTTCAACATTGACCATCGGCCAGAAGCATAATTGCATGACCTTCAGTACTTGCGGACCATGCCATTTACTAGAACAACATAAATTCAGAAACAAGGGGAGGACTTGGAAATGGCGTTAAGTGCTGTGCCTTCTGTGCCTTTTCGCATGCATTGCACGAAATAAAACGAGCAGATATGCTATTGAAATCGTTATGACTGCCCTCTGTGAAGCAACACGTCCGGGTTCAGGCCCACGTATTCGCTTAAACATTTTCATGACACTATTACCACGATCGAAACGCTCAGGCTGTGAAATATATAAAAAATGGCTATGGTTCAATCCGGCTGAACCTGCTAAGAGCGAAAAGCACTGCTAACACAGGTATTTGCCAGACTGCCACATTTTTGTTTTGCCCCTCTCCACTCGGAGCACGTGATTGGGCAAGCCGTGGCAGAGGCGTATTCATGCCGAAAGGCACCGGCGAGGATCGAAGACAGCTGCGGCGCGGTGGCGAGCGAGGCACGTGATCTGACGTAACAGCCACACGTTCGCCACTCCTCCTCGAAGAAGGCACTGTCAGACGGTCTTGACCTAGAGCTTTACATGCGGAGAGTAAAGTTTCTCGCTGTAAAAAATGAGTCCCTCTACGCATCTTACGTAATACATATTTCTTGCAGTTCATGTTTCACCCACAGTATGAGTAGTTCGCCATTCCACCGGCAGGGGGACCGGCAACACACCCAAATCAAGCAAGCGTGTTCGTAGCGCTCTTCGGAGTATATGTCAACGATCAACTATCGCCAATCTTCATTCCCGCCAACCGAACAGGTAAGTGCTATGTAAACTTGTTCTTCTAGCTAGCATAATCAATATTTCATAAAACTTCTTTGTATATAGCTTCAAGAAGAGCAGTAGTAAGCATTGAGTGCTGTGAAACTTTTATATATTTCGCGTTTTTTGTGTTTTATAAGAGTAAACATTGCTGTACTATATATAGTACAGCGGGACTTCGTGTGTCCACAATAGCAGTCGCTCTTGCAGGCAGCCGATACTATAGATCCTGGTGTTTTCTTCGGCAAGAAACCGTTCTGTCGGCTCAGCGAAGCACCCGAGGCTGCAGCAGATATTGCTCAGAAATCTGGGGATGATGTGTATGTGGTCAGAATCCCTTCAGACCGATCAGCAGAAACAGATGAAAAGGAAGGCGACGAAGAGTGTATGGGTGCTATGCCAGTGAATGATGTTTCTGGTACGAACGTTTTTTTCTGTTTAGTGTGGTAGCGCCTAGTTAGGCACTTTGCGTATTCTCCTTTTTCGGCGTCAATGACCGCGACACCAACAAACACTATTATTCTTCGTTATTTACATCAGTAGTAGCCTCTACGGTATGTAGCGGGGCTGAAGCGGAGAGAATCGGACAGGGTTTGGAATACACGAAGGTTAGTGATTTAGAGTGGAAGGGGAGGCAATGTGCAATGTGAATATATGCATCAGTTTGCGCAGATGTCTCCAAGTGACCTTCGAGGTGCAGTTCACCCTACGCGGGAGCAGGTTTTTACCAATATCACTGCTTCCTGTTTTCAGCGAAACAGACTATGAGACATAGCCTTCGAAGCCGTGTAAGTCGTTTACATCAAACCATTTTTTGCAGTGAAACTCGAAGTTCATTGCTGTCAAAATGAAGAAGATGACGAGTGCGCCCTTGCGTTGAAGCGCGTAAAGGTTCCTGCCGTGAACTGGACCAGGAATCAACCTTAATATATCCGGGAGAATTCAACTGACGGGGCAGCGGAGCACAAATCCATGTTGCGGT
Organism: Amblyomma americanum; assembly: GCF_052857255.1. Taxonomy (NCBI): domain Eukaryota; kingdom Metazoa; phylum Arthropoda; class Arachnida; order Ixodida; family Ixodidae; genus Amblyomma; species Amblyomma americanum. The sequence goes on from NC_135502.1 coordinate 164,907,745, forward strand.
CTCTCTACAGTGGTTATTCTACGAGTCAAGTATTCAGCACCATTCTCAATGATCAAATACTCACTCATGTAATAATACAGACTCACAACTACGCAATGCAGAAAAATGAACACGGCTTTGCTCTCGACTTGGATGATCTGAAGAGGTTCATTGGTATTCTTTTGCTGTCTGGCTACCATAGCCTACCTCGTCAGAAACTTTACTGGTGCGTTGATGAAGATTTTGGAGTGCCCTGCGTACCTAAGTGCATGAGCCGAAATAGATTTCTTGACATAAAAAAATTTTTGCACTTCGCCAACAATGACTTGATAAGGGAGACGACTGATCGGATGTTCAAAATAAGTCACCACATTAACCTACTGAACGAGTGTTTTCAGCAGCATGGTATCTTCCGCCGAAACCTTTCTGTAGATGAGTCTATGGTAAAATATTTTGGACACCATCCTTCAAAGAAGTTATGCGTGGCAAGCCAATTCGCTTTGGGTACAAGAACTGGATGGTGTGCAGTTCTGACGGCTACTGTTATGGTTTTCATACCTACTGTGGAAAATCTCTCAAGTCTGATAAGAATCTACTGGGAACTCGCGCTGCTCTCTCTCTGGCTGAGGCAACCTCTGACCCTAGTGACCACGTAGTCTTTTTCGATAATTTTTTACAAGTCGGAATCTCCTTGTTACTCTGCACGAAAAGGGGTTTAGGGCAACAGGCACTATTCGCGAGAACCGGCATATGAAGTCCCCTCTTCCAGCTGAAAAAGAAAGGGAAGAAAGCAAAGAGGAGAATTTTTTATTGTTTCGACCCTGTCAGTGAGGTTCTCGTAAAGTGGAAGGACAGCAGTGTTGTAACAATGGCTACGAACTATGACGGTATTGAACCCACGTCTTTTGTAAAGCGGTGGTCGTCTGCAGTTCACGAAAGAGTGAATGTTTCGCAACCGAAGCCGTCCAGCAGCTAAAACAGCGGCATGGGAGGCGTAGACCTCTTAGATCATGCCGTAAACAACTATAGAGTTCGCATTCGCGGCAAGAAGTGGTGTTGGCCTTTGTTTAAGCAGATGCCAAACGTAGCCGTGGGGAATGCATGGAAAATTTATCAAGAGGTTGCAGATGAGCAAATCGACCTCCTTGCGTTTCAATGAAACATCACGCAGTATTACCTGTGTCTCGGCACAAAACATAACGCCACTCGCAGACAGCCAGCCTCCATCGTAGTTGATATTGTACTTGACAAGGGAGGCCACTTTCGAAATAAATTAGAAAAGCAGCTGCGGTTCCAATATTACCGCAAAAGGTCCATGTGAGCATGTGTGAAGTGCAATGTAACACTTTGAATAACGAGTGCTTCAACAAGTTTCATGCACCTAAGTAACAGCATGGAGCAAGCGTTTGTTTTGCAATGGGGAGAACTCAGCGTACTATAAAAATTACACCTCTGTAAGTTTTGAAGGAATAAAGATAATTTCTTGATTCTGAAGGAATTTCTTCTATCTACTAAAAAGACATCGTACACCAAAAAATAAATAGCATTGGTCGTGTAGATTTTTCTTGGTCTCTAATGAGTTAATATCCCAGCATGTTTATACTCCTTACTTTTTACTATAAAAAAATGTAGCATGAAACAATTTGGTTTTAGAAATATTTCTTTTGTTTCTCCTGTAAACCAGATATGGCTTTTCTTCTCATTATTATTATTCACTCAATTTCTACACCACATCATACCTTTCTTGAGAACTGAATTTGGCAGCCTGCTTCTGATGATGTCTTAGATAGTTAGAAGCAAGCTGCCTATTGTGAATCCAGGCAACACTTAAACACAGCTCAGGAGAGCATGTGCATAGGTATAAATTTAGTTGCATTTTGGCAGTAGCAGTTCAGTGAAGGGGGCTGCAAAAGATGACATTCACAGCTTATGTTGTCACCGAACAAGGATTGTCGAACAGCCAACTCTAAAGCGTCCTATTCTGACCGCTCTCTATTTCCTATGGGTGGTCCAAGCTGTGCATGGAAAGCAGTGCAGGAAAAGACAGGTGGCAATTGTGTAATAAGAAATACCAGGCCTTTTGTTTGGGAGAGTCACGGATTTGTTGTACAGCTTTTTTCTGTGGTAAATAGCAGGCAATGCACACCGGTCAGAACTGAAATGTCAACCAATTCCCACCCTTTTGTGAACAGTAATATGCATTATAGTTAACTGTCTCATTACTGCTCAGTTTCAAATATTATGTACTCCTTTAAATTTGCATTCTCATGGTACAAGTTTTAGTCATGTAGAGTAGGAACGAATATTGTACTTTTTTTTCATTCTTGTATTTTGTGTCTTGGTCTTATTCCTGCTGCTTAATGGACCTAACGTATGGGAGAATGTTTTCTGCTTTGTAATGATGCATAAGGCTTTGTTGTACATGGATTACCACGTGGTATTCTGGTACGACCGCTAAATAATTTATAATAGAATTTATTTCCCACGCTGTCTCGGTTTCAACAGCCGAACGATGACTGCGACATCAAACTATGCTTATAGGTCAAGGGAGACATGAAGAAACTGCACTGTAATAGCTTCTTTGTCATTTTAATTCGCTGCGATGCTAAAAGCAGCCGAACTCAACATCCGGAATGAGAACGAATGTCGGCGATCTGCTGTTTTTTCACGCCTCATGTGGCCTATAAGCAGTTCCACGTCACGATCATTGTTCAGCAGTCGAAACAGAAACAGCATGATAGAAAAATTCACGTACAAATTATACCACCTGGTGATTCATGCACAGTAGTGTCTTCTGCATCATTGTAGAGAAGAAAACAAGCCAACAAAAACAAGTGTATACTCTTTGAATAACCGGTCAGTTAAACACTCCATAGAACTCCCATTTGTTCTTCAAAACAATTTTGACCCCTTGATCATGTTCACTTCTTTATTATCCTCAGAATCCTTGGAGAGCTGTAAATTGTTTCCTTTCAGAATGCTACATATAGGTACTTAGTGCTTTCTGAATAAATTCTCGTAGAATGAACATGCAGATAGCCTGTTGCTACGGCTCCAACTATCATTTTGCATCTTATCTTATCTTATATTACAGTGCTAATGACATATAGACCTTTTCTCATTTGCCTTTTTCGGGCGCAGCCATATTTTTAAGGGGCTCCGTCTGCAGCGTTCGGATTGGTAGATTTTATACAGATATCTACTGCGCATGCGCGGCATGGTCCAACACCCCCATGTGCTCAATCAAGCCATAAACATTGAAATGGTCTATATTAATGCTGTGCAGACGTGCAAAAGTATGTAGGCCAGGAGACGCTTATCAGTAAAAAATGTTTCGGTTTTGTGCTCGCAAGAGATTGTCCAGAAATGTCTCTTGTGTGAAATGAATGTTCCATGAGTGGCGTGCTTCATGAAACCCGAAGGAAATTTCGAACGCCTGCTCCATTTCGACCGGTCCGAGGGTACGATGAAACGGCACTCGACTTTCGTGGTTTTCCTTTTATCGTATTGTGGAAGAACAAAAGGTAAGGTGGCAGCTTAGTCGAGGGAAGTTGCTGCCGAAGCAGCTGACTGAATATCTTTGACAGGGAACACACGGTACCGATTGGGTGTGCTTCGAGTTGCCCGTTAGAACGTTCAACCCTTTTCCGTCGAGGAAGATGCGAGAAAACTAGGAACAGCACTTTGGGAAGTGCATCCAAAACACTGTAAATCCGGCTCTCTGAGCGACGGCAGGCCTCCTTAAAATGGCTGTTTGCTACTTTTTTGTCGCTTTTAGCACAATAAGTATGCCAGACTATGTGCGCTTACCCGAGCAGAGTGCTGCAGCGTCCTCGTTTCGCGGCGATGAGCTCAGGGCTTCCGTTTAGGAACGTTTGATTCATATAGGATAGAAGAGTGTTCGACTCTACTTCGGCAATTCGGTCGAGATACGCATTAAGAAATGCTAACCATGCAATGCATAATATGCCTATCGGATCTGTTTTTTTGCGAGGGCGGAAGAGGGCTACGGAAATGTAATGAGCATGTCAGTCGAGTAGGAGCAGTTTAAAGAGCATATCGCTCATTATAAACACTTTGGGCCCATTTTTGTGCATGGGCGTTGGGGTATGCACCAACTAGCCCCCCAGACGTGTTCCACTCATGGTAGGGCATTTAACTACCGGGAACGCGGCCGTTCGCAAAAATTGTGTCATGCTTGAAAACAATGGCCTCTTTGACTACAAACGCAGCGCGGCGAGAAGAGACGCATTGCCTCATCGTCCCTGGTTTGTAGCCTAACAATGCAACTAGTTAAGCTCTCCGTTTTAAAATAATACGCAGATCCCTAATATTATAGAAATATGCACACGGGTATCCAAAGGTTTTATGAAATGCTTGCTGATTGGGTAAATTCTAGAGATGCACAAAAAATAGATAGCTGCGGTTTAACTACGGCTGAACTTGGTTAGACAGCGAAAGCGACCGTGTATCGGGCAAGTAGACGCAGCTTGGCGTCTGTAACGTTGAGTGCGTTCCGCATACTGGACAGGCGGTGCGCCCACCCTACCGCACTGGCAGGTGGCAGTTAAATTAATGGTTAGTTGCGAGAGGTTGGTCACCCAATGAACGCTGAGGCCTATACTACCACCCTCTACCGGCAAATTGAAAGGTCAAAGGCCAAGTCATGCGACACCAAGATGGACCACATATGGTAAGGCCAATAGCCACACCTGACCTCTGGCTCAACCGGCAACCCATGGCGAAGTTTGCTTTACCTTGCGTAGTGAAGCTTTCGTTTCAAAAATTCACAAATTAAGAACTACCTGGCCCGCATACATTCAAGGGGTATATGGCGTCCTCTCAGATCTGGACCTGCAATACGCTTCATGCTTTATAGGGGCTTAACGTCCCAAAGCGACTCGGGCTATGAGGGACACCGTAGTGAAGGGCTCCGGAAAATTCGTCTGCCGTGGGTTCTTTACTGAGCCCTTACGCCGCACAATAAAGGAGCGATCTAGCATTTACCCTTCATCAAAATGACCACCACAGCCAAGATCAGCAGCCGAGCGCCATAACCATTGAGCCACAGCGGCGACTGGACGTGCATACAGCAGTAAAATATGCAATCCTGTTAACGATGAAGATGAGAGGATCTTAGATTTTACTGGTCACGCCGAAGTGATGTCGAATTGTTTTCCATAGCAGTATTTGCCCCAGTTGTGCATCTCTTCTGCAGTTTTCAATGGCCATTTGGTGGAATCTCGGAGGGTGCTATTCCTAGATGCATCTGTGGTCCTTGTGGTCCGCATGGGTACGACGGACCACACGGAAAACTGGCTCTAAGCATGCCTCACCTTCTGCTTATTCAGGTTCTGCTGCTTGGCTTCGCCAATGAAAACGACACGTGCTACAACCACACCCGCTTGCCAGTATCAACTGATACAACTTTCACCGATCCCCTTGTCCATGACACAGCAAGGCTCATCCATCCTCCTGCCGGCCACTTCGTTGGGGAGTGACGTCGTCCTACACAACCGGTATAAGAGCAGATCCCCAGCGCTTCGACTTCACTGGACACGGCGGACCAAACGGAAAACTGGCTCTAAGCATGCTCCCCTTCTGCTTATCCAGGTTGGTTGCTACTGCTCATGCAAAGGCGACAACCGTGTGTTGCTGGTCCTGCCGTGCCCACGGCGTTTGATGTGCATTGCATATGAATGCTTAATTGTTTGCAAACTGTTCTTATGCGGTGATGTAGAAAGCAACCCCAACCCCCCTGTTCAGGAAATGTTCGATGAAGTAATGGAATCCCAAATCATCATACAGGAGGAAATTTCAGATCTGAAAGCTTTCAAAGTAAGCTAGATATATCTCTCAGCCCCTTAGCAACTAGACTAGATCACATAAAACATCTCTTTGGCGACTTCAAGGCCGGTTTTGAACCACTTGCTCCAATCGAGCAGCATATGAATTCGATTATGGGGTCACTCTGCGTCCAGCCGGCCGGGAAGGCGAGCTTCCGTGCAAGCTACACGCAGGCGTTATTCAGGTACGCAACACGTTTCCCCAACCCGTGGCGCAGAGTCGCAGCCACGGCAGGTCCGGACGAAATAGGCAACGGCAGGGCACGCTAGGAAACAGTTTATTATCCTAACGCGAGGTAAAGCACACTACGGAAGAATGTTCTATCCCTAAATTAAATGTTCAGCAGCTCACCAGTTCGTTGACTTTGTCTGGCGTTGATGTTCGGAGGCCGGCGGGCAGCGGAGGGGTCCGTGGTGCACTTAGGTACGGTCCGGCCGCGAGAGTCCCTTCCCGACGCGCGTTCCTCCCTTTTATCCCCTCGGACATTGCCTCCCTGGCAGCAAATCGTTGCCGTCAAGCTCAAACCGTCCTGTAATCACATTCTTCCAAGATTTTAATTAAAAAATGCCCTGTATGCAAACGTTAGTAAACTTAAAGGTTCGGTTTTTTCCATACAAAATGATTATTCTAAGAAGACACTAAGAAAACGAAAATTGCTCTGGGAATCTTGCAAAACCGAAAGGAAGGATGGAAAGAAGGCTTATCTCGTTCATGACAAGCTCAAAATCGGCAACAGTATGTACGCTTGGAACGATTGAACTTAACAACGGATTAGCGTTTCTTCTCTCTCTTCTAGTAACTCTGATTGACAGACCACCTTAGATAACCCTGCTCTTCGCGACCTTGTTATATTAAACATAAATGACCAAAGCTTAGTGAACAAGGCAACTGCCCTTGAGATCGCTCTGTTTATCACAGCCCTGATATAGTTGTGATAACCGAGACTTGGTTTCACTGTGATATCACTAATGATTGCAACAGTCCTCCACCATACACTGTATTTAGGCGTGATAGGGGGTCACGAGGAGGTGGCGTAGCCATTTTATTAAAACAGATTGTTCTCGCTACAGTTCTAAATTCACCAGAAAACTATGAAAGCCTTGCTCTTAAAATCACGTATCTTGGCTACACTTTCATCTCATGTGCACTGTATAAGGCTCTAATTCAGACCTGGACTATCTGCATAAGCTGCAGGATTTTTTGTTCAATTACAGAAATAAAAATTTGATACTTGCAGGGGATTACAATCTGCCAACCATAAATTGGTCTAACGAAAACCTTGGATGTTCTGAAAATGGTGACGCTATCTATGATATAATGTTGTCCCACAACCTTCAGCAAATAGTCACCGAACCAACAAGAATAGATGGTTCCACTTAGTCAATCATAGATTTAGTATTCATGAAACGCTCTTATTGTGATTACACAGTATCTGTTCATGACGGGATATCTGATCACAGGTTAGTAGCCATAATTTTACCTGTAGTCCACGGACGTATAGAAAAAGCAAAGCATAAGAACGTAAAAGATTATTCAAAAGCACTGGATGAGTCCACCCTTGATTACTTGGAATTGGCTTATGAAAGCTTTGAGGGAACCAGTGTATCACAGTTATGGAACACGTTCAAGGAACACTGTAAATATTGTATATATAGCTTCATACCCGATAAGAATAAGCGCTTAAAGAAAGCAAATCCCTGGATAAATCGGCACATTATTCACCTAAAACGAAGAATTAAACGGCTGAAAAAAGCTAAGAACGGCAGTTCTAGTCAGTTAGCTATTTTAACAGAAGAGCTTTCTTCTAGCACTAAATCAGGGAAAAAACATTGCTTTACACAGTCTTCAACAATTTATACGAAATGATCCCCATAAATTTTGGGATCACCTTCAAACTTCCCAAAAGCAAATAAATCAAATCACTGTGCATAACAACGTGATTACGTGTCCTCAATCAATTGCTACGCATTTAAATGACTACTTTCATTCTGTATTTTCTGAAGAAAGTGCCAATGAACATGTGTTTGACCTTCCACCTGAAAAATCAATCACTGTATCCTACGAAGGCGTTGTTGAATCCCTACCCCGGTTAGATACGAAAAGTTCGCATGGTCCAGATGACATACCAAACGCCTTCTTACGCCGTTATGCTGAATCATTAGCTCATTTCTTAACAAAAATTTTCTGTTTATCCTTATCGTCTTTTTCATTGCCCCCCGACTGGCTAACAGCAAGAATTGTGCCTGTGCATAAAAAGGGGGACCGCGCGTGTTTAAGCAATTACCGTCCGATTTCTTTGACGAGTACCTGCTGCAAACTAATCGAACACATTATCGCTAACCACATACTTGAATTATTAAACTCTGAAGGATGCTTGTCTCCATTTCAACACGGCTTCAGGAAAGGTTTTTCAACTGTCACGCAGTTGGTTACTGCTATCCATTACTTTAGTTCCGTATTAGATAAATCTGGACAACTGGACATACTTTTTTTACACTTCAGCAAAGCGTTTGATAACGTTCCCCATAATAAGCTTCTTGAAAAACTGAAATTGATAGGCGTGGCCTTGACCTTAGTAAACTGGATTGCTTCCTACCTACAAAATTGAACACAGTTTGTGGATATTCGTGGCATCTGTTCCACGTTACTTCCAGTGACACCTAGCGTGCTCCAAGGAAGCGTACTAGGTCCACTGTGATTTTTGGTTTATGTAAACGACATTGTGTGTTCCATTGAAAGAAATGTTAAAATTGGTCTATTTGCCGACGACTGCATGCTGTACACGCCAAAGAGTTCTGTGGCTGACCAAATATTACTGAATGATGCTTTCCTCGAAATATTGGCCTTGTGTGACAGATCAGGAATCGTCTTCAATTCTGATAAGACTGCTTTTGCGCATGACAAGAAAAAAACGTCCTATCCACTTTAGTTACTCTGCTTGCGGCACCACTATCTCGAAAGTGGAAAAATACAAATATTTAGCGTTTTAATAAATTCACAGCCTAACTGGAGCTGCCATGTTGATTACATCGGTTCATCTGCGTTAAAAAAATGGATTTTTGAAACACAAACTCAAAGGAGCACCCAGTCGCGTTATGCTATTAGTCTATAACTCTCTTATTCGGCCAAAAACTTGATTATGCGGCTATAGTCTGGGACCCGTACACCAAAAAAATATAGCAGAAATAGAAAACGTGCAAAGGCGGGCTGTGCGTTTCATTTACAATAAATTCAAGAGAACTGATTCCCCATCTGCGTTAATGGCCTCCAACGAAATTTAACCTCTTCATATAAGACGACAAATTGCTCGATTAACGTTTCTTCATTCACTCATCCAGGGAAAGTTTGGAATTTCTTCTTCACCTTATGCTACACCTTCAACTACACGAAAAACCCGTTACCAACATACCCATGCCCTGACACCATATTTTGCGAAAACAAACTTGTTTAAATACTCATACTTTCCGCGCATAATAAACGATTGGAATGCACTGCCTGAACAGGTAGTTTCAAGTGATAGTTTTGAAAGAAATCTTAGTAATGAATTTTGATGTGCAGATTGATGTGCAATGTATTTCCTTTGACTTGTTTCGTTCATTTGTGTCATGTGTCAAACGTTTTCTCTATGTAATAACTTTATGGCGTTTGTAAATATCCCTTGTTATCTGCCCCTGCTGCTTGGACCACATGAGGTCTTCAGTATTATGTAAATAAAATAAAAAAAGAGTGTGTTGAGTCGAACATACCCACTCCGTCCTACGAAATTTGTGCGCAGAATGTGAAAAAATTGCGGTTTCGCTTGCTCTGTTTTATTGGGTTAGAAGTCTGGTTCTACCTGTCAGATTGTACGGTTCAGATGCACACAATCAATTTTAAACCACTGTGAACATAGTTATTATCAGTAAAGTTCAATGTTTTCTTGCATCCTTGTGGATTAAGTGTAAAGATGTGTTACCTATTCAATTCTATGAAGTGGCAAGTCCAGTAGTGATAAACCGCCACAAAGAAAGTTGTCAGTCGATGTTTGTGCTGAAAACTAAAACTTGTATTTATTTACTTTATTAATTTTCTTTACAACGTACTGCTAGCATAATCGTAGAGGCTTGTGCAGGACCGGGATAAAGTAGAAAAAGAACTCAACATATCGTCATAGAGACAGTTGTTTCGAAGAAAATACGTCAGGTCTTGCCTTTACATAATTGAACATGTAAGGGCAGTCCAAGAAAATAAGTGAATTCAGCTTGTTAGAGTGAAGTATATTAGCAAGAGGCTCATATCCTTAAGGCATGTTTCACTTCATCTACGTGAAGCAATATGATGTCTCTTATCTCAATCTCATATTTGTTTTATGCCACTATGCTCACAGGACGTGTATTTGATCTCATCAGCCTTATGAATTTTACGCCCCCTCAAAAAAATTTGGTTGCCAAGAAAAATCGGTGTCAAGGGAGGAACCACGTAAGGTAATGCAGCGCTTTTCTCACAAGGTTGCAAGAGTTTGTTGCTAAAGAAAAAGAGAATGATTTTTTTTCGCTCGCACCTAAGCAGCACAGTGCAGGTCAAAAGGCGGAAAAAAACCTCAAAGCTATTTCCTTCATTCACCCACGTGCTTCCCTACGTCCCTACACATGCACGATTTGCGGTCGTAGTTTCTGTGCCTTGATTGAAGGGCAAGCATTGCAAGGCTTAATGATCCAGCAATTATGTTGCAGGGGGAGCGGTCGTGAAATACGAACGAGGCTGCGCCCAGACAGCGAGAAATCAATTTAGGGAAGCGATTAAAGAGGAGCGTTCCATCTGCCACCCGGCGCTCATAATGTTTCGGAGAGCCCCGAGGGATCGATAACCCTGGCGGCCTTGCATGAACCACTGCCCTCCGCTCTTGTTTCGCTCTCTCCCCTGCCTTGGCAGGTCGCTTGCTCGGAGGTAGGAAGAAAAAAATGAACTGACGCCTAATATATGAAGAACATGTCTTCGCCGCTCTATTAGATTAAGCTAGACAATTCATCAACCTTACTGACACCCGATGAGGACGGAAAACCGAGTTTCTTCGCAGTGTTTGGATGGGCAACTTTTTTCTTGGCTATGATTGATAAGCAGCTGCTCTTGTTCAGTGAGAACACCGCCTGTTATTAAACAAAAGAGGTTCTTCCATTTGAAATAGCGGCCGTCAAGTCTATTGTTTTCTTAACCGAGAGGTTGTACTAGAGTCACTTCCAAAAAGATGGTGTTTCGTTTACAGAACCAAAGAGAGCAGAAGTCTGTACACCAGGAAAGTACCCGCTGCTGGAGTTCGGTGGTTATGGCGCTCGGCTGCTAACGCTCAAGAAATCGGTTCTGTCCCAGCCGCAATGGTCGCATCACGATGGAGGCGAAATTCTACACCCCCGTGCACTGTGTGATATCAGTGTAAGTTAAAAAAGCTCATGTTGTAAAAATTATCCGGAGCCGTGCACTACGGCGTCCCTCATAGCATAAGTCGCTTTGGGACGTTAAACTCCACAAAAACCGTGATTCCTAACGAAGTGCTAAGGCAGGTTTATGTACACTGAAAACGGCTTTCTTATGGTGCTGGCAACAGCACTAATAATATCACTACTGTACACAGTCTGGTCCATCATGTGAGTAATGCAACTTCATCAGTGAAATGAGTAAAATATCGGGAAATAAATAACGCTGGCAATGGTTTATCAATACTGGTGTTTAAAAGTCAGCGTCAGTTGTCTGAGCTTTAGGATAGAAACACCACAGGTACAGGGTTGGTCAAAAGTTCTCAGGCTACAGCGTCTGCTTTCTAGCTCTAAAGTCGGGTAGTTACGACACTCCCCAAGCCCGAAATATCTGTAGAGAGTAGCAGGGGTATTAATCTCACTCTGTGAACTGTGATAGCTCTACTGCTATCATAAGTGGCAGAATAGACCGCTGAAAACGGACCATGTGGCCTGGGAACTTTTCTCCAAACCTGTACCTAAGCGATGGTACAAACTAGTGAAGGTGTTTTTTTTTTTTCATCTTCGCTGTTGGCGCATTTGCCTTTGTTTTTGGTTCTCTGTGTTTCTCTTATAGGGTTCGTGAAAACATCTTGTAGCTCCCGACTGCGTGGCCTTCAGCGTTTGAAATTTTATATCCTGAAATAAAGTTGCCGAATCGACCAGATTTCTTTCACTCGAAACAGGTTCCAAAGTTAAGCTCTTTAATTCAGCCTCTAGGAACTTGTCTTTATTGAAGAGAGCTGAACGTTTCTTTGTTGTCGTCCTTTTGTTGGTGCATGGCGTGAATATGCTGCTTGAATGACACCTTATACATAGAGGAATTTTTTTTTTGCAAGCTTCAGTGTAGGCTTTAGTGATTGCGGTTTCGGGCTGAAAAGATAGTAAGCGAGTAAAAGTTTTGCAACATGCGATTTTTTGTAATTAATAAACATTGTCGTATTTACAGTCGCCAGCTTACGTGCCGAGAATGCTAGGCTGTTGTCTGTCACGGTATTGCTTTTGCACAATATTTTGTCTATTTATTCAGAATGTAGGAAAATGTGGCTAATTCGATTTCTGCAAGCTCTCAGCGCTGTTGATTGTTGTTCTCTTGAAATAACAGCAAGTGCAAGCTATAGTATACAATGATACAATGTGTGCAGGCGTGCTTTAGTTTTATACAGAAGGTATTCGATACTCGCGTAATTACGCCCGCAGCAAAAAAAAATCATTCATGCAAGATACCCCAACTGAGATTTTAGTTCATTGACGAGCCTCTTCGGTAGAGCAATTTCTGACAAGCCCGTGCAAAAAGAACTTTATCTGTCTTGTGGGTGTTGAACGCATGTGACGTGACTATTTAGATGGCTCACAACAGACTTCAGTATTGTTTACATTTCGTTGCTTTTCTAATTTTCCGTCTCAACTTATTTGCTTGAAATTCGAGTCATTGCAAAGAGACGTTAATTGAAGAGGCAGTCTGTAAAGCTGTTGGAAAACGCTTGGAATCGTGTACTGAGTGCGGAGTGGTGATGAAGCAGCCGCTCCTCCCGGCATTCCTAAATGATCGGCAGACTATTTTCAGTAGCGCAGCATTCCTGAGTGCCGCAGTCGGCAAGGTATGTTGGAATAATGCAGCGATTCATGCGCACAAATATCCAAGCACTACAATTAAGCACTTTACCAACCAGAAGCCCGCTGTCGCGTACCATTGTAACAAGGCACTGTAAGCGATGCCGGCCATACTCCGCGAAGTAATCATGGATGCCCGTTACTTTTACCTGCGCGTACATTGAGATATCGCTGTGCACTTGTACTACGCTCCCGCGCAAAAGTGCACAGACGACGCGAAATGACAGAATGCGTGCCAGCACTTCCTCACGGTCCAGCGCCTATTTAAAAGAAATGCATAGTGTGGTTGTAGCTGTAGCCTGCCTACACAGAGACTTCTGCAAGCGCGGATTATAGCTAGAAAAATCGCAATAACCTCCCTTTCAGTGGTCCCTCCACGTTTGCGCAAGAATTTATTTACACGAAAGTGTCAAACAAAGCGGCTGTGTTTGTTTTGGCACTTAGGTTTAGTGCGGTAGAACTACTAGGCGATTTTTAAGAATTCCGGCGTACATGTGTATGCTCGACATTTTGCTAAAGGCCCTTGGCCTGTTAAAGCCATATCGTTAAAGGCTTTTAGGTCACATAAATTTAGGATGATAGCCTCCATGATAACTACCTTTAGCATGTAACTAGTGCTACTGCACTTTATTTATTCCGCTGCTTGTTTTCTTAGGTTCACAAGGCGCTTTAGCGCTGAAGGACATTACTACTCTTGAAATAAATGCTCGTGTGATTGCTAGAAGCCCGCACTTGTTTTCGCCTTATTCCATTCTGCTGCTAGGCGCCCGTAGAGACACTGAGCTCAAGACCGCTACGCAGCAGTCGAAATATATGTGTTCCCACCGGCCTGCGAGCCGCTTGTCGACGCGGTCGTCATGGGAGCGCCGACGAATAACCGCGCCGAATGGGTATACAGGTGCACGTTACGTGAGTTACAGCGATCCGTTGGAGGATCCCTGCCTCAGGAAACGCTGAACGGCACTTTCGCCTACACCGCATTTCAGGGAAACGCTCCTTTTTCTTTTGTTTGTGCGGGTGTGTGCCAACGCCGCGTATTCAACGTCTGGGAAACGGCGCCGCTTCTGTGCGACGTGCGTAAAGACGGGAACACGAATTGTGCCTGGTCAGTGTCAGTGCCGCGCCTTCAAAAGCTGGCCTACGGTTTCGTGTCGTTAAGGCAACCAGCCGCTTCGGTGGCGGTGTGGCATAGTTCCAGAGCTTCTCGGAAATTTATACAACTCAGCTACGCTCATTGCATGAACCTGCAGTCTAACGGCAGCTCCGAGACGATTTTTCGTTTGGCCATGTGTTTTTGTTTCTGCTCGCTGGCGCCGTTTCGTAAAACACAGGGCAAATGACCGTCTATTCCTGCCGCTTTTCGTCAACGCAGTCTGACTTCCTGAGAGGAAGATGCTATGCTACGATTCCGTTGCGTTTTAAGAGCGTTAGCTCTTACTCATCACGTTTAGAGATTTCGTGGTTCTGCTGCACCCTTGATTACAGCGCCATCTGTGGCTGCAAATCCTCATCACGTTTCGAAATTTCGTAAGGCCTCCTACAACCCTGATATCAAAGCGCCATCTGTGGCTGCAACTAAAAAACGGCGAATCTCGCATTGCGACTTCAAGCGCGATCTACAATACCATTGTAGTGCATTGTAGAATGCAATAGAATTGTGGCATAGCAATAGCATTGTAGAGAACAATAGCATTTTAGTGCATTGTAGAACTAAATTCCACGTGCCATTGATGGTGTCACGGTCCAATATGATGCACAGGAGTGAAACTAGGTGAATATGACGTCAGGGGATGAAATGGCGGCATAGGTTCTGTTTTTGCAATCCATGATGGCTGCCATTAAAACTGGTTGTGCTCTCATCTCATCTCTTTCCCTCCTCCCTCACCAACACATGTTCTAAAATGGGTAGGACAACTGTCCTGTTACGGCACCGCTATACTTATACACATTCGTTCCGCTATATATACTCCGACAACGGGCACCCATCCGAGGACTGTTGTATTCCGAATTTGGAAGGCAAATAGTAGCTTATGGGTCGTGGAATAGAAATAAAATCCCAAATAATTAATAGGTAGACATTGCATACATAGATTTACTAACTGAAGCGTTACCTTATCGCACCGCAAGCCGAATTCTAGGCCTACCTTGAACCCCCAATTCCGTTTCACACGTGTCTTGAGGGGGTAGTGGTGGTGGTAGTGGTTTTATTAAAAATAATAGTAAAAAGGAAGGAAAATATTTTTGCTAGCCCCAGCATCTTCCATCGATAGTGAAGCACCTGAGCTGGGGCAGCGGAAATAAAGTATAGCAGGCAGAAGGGAGAAATGAAATGAAAGAGGTGAGGGGACAGGAAGAGAGGATAGGGGGAGAAGTAATATGTACAAACTATTTACACAATAAGAAATTTGTCCAGGTTGTGCGCGTGACGAGTTCATTTTAGAGGAATTAAATCACACAGGCGCACAGCACTGTGTTGGTTAGAACTGGAGTGGGGCGTCCAGTTATTAATCGTTCAAGGTAGAAATCGCGGAGCGTTCGGTCACTGCGTGTAACTACCTGACGGAGAACAGACGGGACGTCAAGCCCGTGTGTTCATGCAATGCCCAGGGGCTCACCAAAGTTCGCTCACGGGTGCGCGCACTGCCCTGCGGCCACAATAGCGTCTTGATGGAGTCTGGTAGTATGCCATGCGCCCTATAGGCCGCGAGCATATCGCAACGAGCATCGGCGAACGCGGCACAGTGAAGGAGCAGGTGTTCTAGTGTTTCCACTGCACCGCATCCGTCACACACATCACTCGCAACTCGACAATGGGTGGACGTGCATCGTAATTTCTCTGAGAGATGGCGCTAGGTGGCGATCGTTTCGCTAGGCGGCGTGCGTGCACGCGTAGCCGAGCATGATGGCAATCCACCCCGTTCCAAATGGTATTTATGACATTCCGTTTCTCGAGACGAGCGGCGTGTTCTTCTTCACTTTCTTCATGTTGTAAACCAAACATCTAACGCTCGTTACTTCAATGTCTCCCAGACGGTGGCGGCCTGTTTTTGTAGCGATAACTACATTATGGTAGCATTTCGAGCCTTCAGCATGCCTCCGGCCTTGCGGTGGCGGCGCCGCCACGCTGTGGCTACGCCGCCACGCTGTCAGGTGGTTGGTCACGTGTTGCGGAGCAGCTGCCGGCGACGCGCCGCCGTGGCTGATCACGTGGTTCGTCGCGTGGTTGGTCATGGGACCAAGGTCCACTCGGCCATCTGTAGCTCTCGCGTCACTCCAGGTTTAACCAAAGCTAAACCGCCGGCATTTTTTATGTTCTAAGAGATGTTGGCGGGAACCTGGGGGCTCTCGCCGGGAGCTTTGGATAGGGCTTCTCCACCGTGTTGCTGCTTTGCCTTTCTTCTTTCTGTCCTGACTGTATCATCTATGGTACTCTAATATACATAAAGTTTTTCGTTTTCCAATGGAAGTCGTCGGCATCATCCTTCGCGCAAATGCCAACCACAAGAACAGGCTCTAATGACAATGAGATCGCCTGACCTCGCTAGGCAACAGCAGCGAGGAGGAAAATAAAGAACCTCTAACTGGGCTGTCATTTGAAAAAGTAGCCACGCAATGGGTTTTCCTTCTTAGTTGTCTTGCAGGGCACTTATGGTACCTCTTGATACTGCAAACTTCAGCAGGGTTAGGAGAACCGTTCCCCTCACCTTTGGAGGCCTTTTGCTCTTTGTGGTGGACTTAAAGGCTAAGATTTAAAGGCTAAGGCGGTACTGTACAACACTAAGAGATGAAGGAACGTACTTCACCTTCGATGTCGTTAGCACTGCGTCCGCAAAGCTGGTGTGCTAAAACTCGAAAGAGGGAGAGAAACGAAGTGTGTCGCTGACAAGGAGATACGTTGTTTTTGAGCGCCCAAGTCGACAATTAATGTGAACTTTTTTACCGATGCATGATCCGAATGAGACTGCACGGCACAACAGCTTGTGAGTGTCTTCGCTGCGGACGCCCTTTCCTATTTGTAGATTTATTTTCTGAAATTTTTTTACTTCGAAGCTGTTCCTGGTCGACGCTTTCGTGAGAGAAGGCGTAGTAATGCGGGCTCAGCGATCTGAAAAGGGCATAGCCTAGCAACGGGGAGAGCAAACGCCAAGCACAAGTGTAGCGTAAGGGGGAGGGGGGAGAGCAATCGTCAAGCACAGGTGCAGCGTAGAGAAGAGAAGGGGAGCGGGCGCCAGGCGCAGGTGGACAGAGTCAAGAGGAGGAGGAGAGGAGTCGGCTATTCGGAGAGCGCGCGCCCAACAGATGGTTCGGAGGAGCGCGCTCGGCGGTCATTTCTGGAATGTTCGAAAAATGGCTAAAGTCGCGCGCTCTAGGCTGCCCGTCGGGAGCGCTAGCCAGAGTCGGCGCGCCAACGGGCACGGCGTCGTCGGGCTAAATCAGACGTCCTCCCGATGGATACTGGAGCCATACGCAAGCGGAGGGCGGAAGGTCCCGAGCTTCGAGGGAGAGAAGTCAGGCACGAAAGGATTGCGACGAACCCCGAGGCTAAAGCGAGGCAAGTCGACGCACAACGCCGTTACGATGAGGCCAGTCGAGAGAAGAGGAATGAAGCTTAGCGACGACGAAGGAATGCCGACCCGGGTCTCCGAGTGCTCGAAGCCCTTCAGCGCCGTCAGCGGGGTTCTACCAGCGGTGCCGACAGACGGTTCAGCAGAATTTTATTGACAGAAAATTTGGGTAAACTAAAAAAATAACTAATCAGGAAAAACTATGCTTTAGGGGTCAGCAGCGGCATAGACCTGGGCGAGCGCATACGCAACACTTCTTTCTTTTCTTGATTCGCGCGTTCCTTTAGAAGAGCGCTTGCGTCAAGAGCCCCCTCCTCCGAAATCATCGGCCCGGTGCTAAAACTTAGCAGGGGGTCTCGAGAAGAGTTAGGATGTCCTTGCGTGGCAGGGTTTCAGAAGAACCACGCGGACCACCTCGACTCGATGCAAAAACAACTACAACAAAAAATCACTCCACCATCTTACTGTGTGGCCGCATCCAAAGTCGCACGGTGCACTAATTCGTCCATCGGCAAAGCACACTGTCATGTGCCACGCTTTACAACGAAAAAACATTGCGGCAGAGCATGGCCATCTACCAGCTCGAAATAATAGCTCTTCGACGTGGTGGTCGGCGGAGGTGGTGAAGGCGCCGTCCTGCTGAGGTGAATGTTCCACATATTCTGCGTAGCACGTGCTGGCTCCATCCCCTCTTCCTGAGCGCATGGCGGACGCTGGTAGCGGGCATGCATAAAAAGGTACAAAAAAAAACGTGCGCGCCTTCGCAAGGGAAGAAAAGATCAAGGAAGGAGAGTGGCTATGATCAACACTCCTTTTTTTCTTTAAAGGGCGTCTCTCTCTATCTCTCAAGTCCCTATGCGGTTATCATTACCAATGAGCGGTCCTATATTGCGGTACGGCTATCCTGCAGTGAATTTTATTCTTACATCTCCTCTTGACGACGAGATAGTCTGTGAAATTTTGTCTGCCAGAATTTGGAATATTCGCATTTATTTCATAATCAGAATTCCGGACGTGTCTCTAATGGTACGCCCACACTAGCGACAAAAACGCGCGGTACACGCCGCGCGCGGGAACATTCACGAAAAGCGGCAGCAACGCGCGGCAAACGCGCGAATGGGTGCGAGACCCATTTTTCGCGGCAGCCGCAAAACGACCACCAATCAGAAGCGAGCCGCTTTACGAGCCGCGCTGTTGTGGCGCCACCTGTGGCATAAGCTAAGAATCATAATCGATGGGCTCCGTGACACTCCAACGTAAATCTCAGACACGCGCGCCGTAAAATCTCAGAGGCCATTTCCAGTCAAGGGGGCTGTTTTTGTTAACCCTTCCCACACTGCCACCGAGACGTCGTCGAAGATGTCGCAATGGAAGCGTTTTTGGAAACTGTTCGTGATTATCCATGCAGTCACGAGTAGCTCCTCGTCTGTATCCGACATGCCTGAGCGTGGTCGCCAGTGGCGCAAGAAAACAGAGACACTTCCGATGGAACGAAATAGGCAGTACGGGGAGCGCGTTGTCACGAGAAGTATCGAATGGAACGAGACAGCGCGTGACTTTACGCGCCGTTGCCGCGTGCCGCAAAACGCCACTGGGGACTTGCCCGCGTGCGCGTCTGCCGCGCGGGCGCTTGCCGCGTGCGGTGTGTCGCGACCGTTTTTGTCGCTAGTGTGGGCAACGCTTTAAAAGCGTCTAGATAATTGTAACCTCTCACTTACGGAAGCTTTGTGCAAGAAACCAGTGTTCGCGGTTTATGGCGCCTCGGTTTCATTTTAATCCGTGAAAAAGTGTTCCACCCGCATCTACACCTGCGTCTGATGCTAGCAGGTTCACCCGGAGCAACGAAATTCTCGCGCAGACGTCAGTGTCGCAGCAGGAGAAAATGAAAAGTAACTTTCTAGCTGGTTTGCGGTATTCATGCCATGTACTGGTGATATGACAAATCCAAAAGATTTGTCGTCAACCGAAATATATTCAATAAGTTTTATTGACTGAAATCGAGTTTTGTACCTCAATTACACTACCCGCCGCAGTGGCTCAGTGATTAGGGCGCACGACTACTGATCCGGAGTTCCCGGATTCCAACCTGACCGCGGCTGCTGCGTTTTTATGGAGGAAAATCGCTAAGGCGCCTTTGTGCTGTGCGTTGTCAGTGCACGTTAAATATCCCCGGGTGGTCGAAATTATTCCGGAGCCTTCCGCTACGGCACCTCCGTCTTCCTTTCTTCTTTCACTTCCTGCTTTATCCCTTCCCTTACGGCGCGGTTCAGGTGTCGAACGATATACGAGACAAGTACTGCGCCATAGCCTTTCCCCAAAAACCAATTAATATTATTATCACCTCGATTACAAAATCCTCAAGTGACTGTGACCACATTGCAAAAACAACCTCAATGTGATTGTGGATGAAATGCTCAGCCGCCGACTGATGAAGCAGTGAAGTTTCCGTTTAAATCCCCATACCTCTAAAAAGGGCAAAAAGTGGAAACACAAAAATTCGGCGAAAGCAGCATGTCATTCGCAGAACATGTGAGGCCAGTTCATTGATCGAGACAGTGTCCGGGAAAGTAAAAGTTCCATGAGCTCCGGCAATATTGAGTTATTGAGCTCCGGTAAATAAGTAAGTAAATCCGGTGTTGTCTCCGGTAAATAATAATTATTTTAGATCGAGTGTTGCGCGAAAGGTGCCGTTTTAATTTCATCACAGAACCAAACAATGTTTCTGAATTAGTAATTCACGAGGAAAACATAAAATTTCATAACATCAGGCAAAATTAAAGCGTATGCGAACCCTCAGTCGCTAATGAGTGCGAAACGGTTTTAGCTTTCGAGGGAGAAGAGACTGTTCTAAATTTATGATAACACGCACAATTTCACACTATTTTCACATGACAGATTACGCAGTCGCCTATCAGGATTTTTCAGTGTGCTTTTAGACTCGCCACATATACCGATGCTTAAAATAAATTAGCAACGCCTGAACAGTCAACATTTTCTCAGTTCATTTAAACTGTAGCGAACCATGACGGCAGCGCCTGATGCCGCATAAGCAGATCATTGACCAAGCGCCGATGAAGACGAGGCGCCAGTGAAAGACGAAGTTCCTCCGCGCTGCACGAGATCGCTTGGTTTTTTTGGACTGGTTGTCGGCGCTGCCCGCTGTCCTGCTCGTCGTTTTGTGTCGCCCGCCGTGAACTCTTTCCCCTGACTTATTCGTGTACAAACCCCCTTTCACTTCGTGGAGGTTCGGATTTGCTGACACCCTGCAGGTTCGAAGTCGTATGCTTCCGGTCATCACCATGCCCAAAGATTCCAGCCCCACTTTTGCCGCCCTGCCGCTGACCGACGTCTGCGCTGGAGCATTGCGCCAGCGCAATCCTGCTGTATTCAATGGAACCGGGGACCATGACGTCGAGGACTGGTTAACCTCGTCGCGGGTAAGCACCCATAACAAATGGGACAATGTCCTCAAACTGAACAACGTCATCATCTATCTTACGGACGTCGCGAATCTGTGGTACCGCAACCACGAGGCTGACATCACATCGTGGTCCGCCTTCAAGCAGAATTTCGCCGACGTCTTCGGCCGGCCTGCGGTGCGCAAGTTGCGCACCGAGCGACGCCTACGTGCTCGGGCTAAGCTGCCTGGTGAAAAATTCACCAGCTACATTGAGGATTTGGTGGACTTGTGTAGGCGTGTAGATTCTTCGATGTCGGAGCGCGCCAAGATCGATCACATCCCGAAGGGCATTGACGACGACGCGTTTGAGATGCTTCTGGCCAAAAATCCAGCAACCGTCGTCGACGTCTTTACCCAATGCCAAAGCTACGACGAACTACGCAAGCGCCGTCTTCTCACTCGCTCTCCACTCTCGAACCCGGAGCCTCTGGGGGTTTTGACGCCTGATTCCGACCACTCGCCACTGTTACCCCAGATAAAGCAGTTTGTTCGCGAAGAAGTTGCTCGTCAGCTCTCTCTCGTCCACCCGAGTCCTGACGCTGCCTCTCTCTTAAGCCTTCGCTTCCGCGCGTCATCCGAGAACAAGTCGCCGAGGCTCTTCCTACCCTGCCTAAAGTTGCTTCCGTCCCTCCTTTGTCGTACGCTGAAGCCGCGGCACATTATAGCCCCTCCATTCCTGTGGCGGCGCCCTTGACGTACACTGTAAAAAATTCCGTACCTATAACGTAGACTATGTACGTTTTAAAAACAGAACCACTTCTGCTTTCAAAGAAACGTAAAGAATGACCATATATTCAGTACAGTATTGAAGGAAACGTCCGTGTTCCTCTGTAGTCGTTGATGGGAAAAATACTAAATATTCAATTTTAGGGATCAAAACTTAACACGACAGGACGGTTGACCCCATCGACTATGTGTTGCACCGAACGCATTATAACTTGCTTAAAGGAAGCAAAAACAGAAGAAGCTTATGATGTGACGCCACTTTTACACGATGAACTGCTGGCCCGCGGACTATAGGCATCACATGACGTCCGATTTTTTGTTTGCCTGGTTTACTCTTAGCCAACAATGTCCGCAAACTAGCATGGCGAAAGACCGTGAGCATGTGTAATGCGATTAACGCAATGAAGAGCCTAGGAAGGGTGATAACACATTACGTTGCTTCAAGGTTGAGTGATTGGTACAAATTGTGAGCAACGTTAAATAACAAAGGCCTTAATTTGCTATTATATTAAAAGCTGACTTGATGAAAAAATGTTTTCGCTACGTTGCTAGCAACATGATAGAGTAACATTTAATAAAAATGTTACTGCAACATTTGCTTTCTGTGAGAAATGCTGCGTAATGAGGTAAACTGTTAGAAAACATTTAGACACAGACAATGGCTGGACAACTTCTCCAAAGTGAAACTGAACACCAGCTGAAAGTACATTGCAAACATGATGAAAGTGCACAAGTTGAAAGCCGAATTTCCATCTGCCATTTGGTAAGGAAATGAACCACTGAGAAAACCAAAAGCATGGGCAAACAAATCTGTGAATGCAGTGCAATGTAGCAGTTACATCTTTGCTGCACAACCATTAATCAAAAACACCAACTCCTTCATGGATAACGAAAGCACCGACACAACAACATATTGCTCAATGCAATGTTTAATTTAGTAGGTACCTATGGCCACCCATTCATGCCTGCTCTTCCTGCAGATAAATGAAACGCCGCCAAAAAGCAGCGAGCAGCCATAATTGCTGCAGAGACAAGGAGGATGTGCACCATCGATGCTGTTCCCCCATCCTGAGTAGGAAATAATAGCAGTTTTTTCTGGAAATACTCTGAAAGCACGAATTTTCTATCCATCGTTTACTTAGCTTGCACTGACACGACCCATTGTGTACTCGGTACCTTTCACAAACAAGGGGGCCAGCCGATAGGCACAGAAGACTGTATAACCTTGCTAACTTGCAAAAAATCAATGCACAGAAAGGAAAAGCTGACAAAAAAATGAGGAATTCCTTATTTGCACTTTTTAAACAATACTAAGAATGTGGCTAAGATATGGCATGAACATTGTTTTTTTCTGTTCACTTACAAACTTTCCAGCCTGTGCTCGCATATTACTGCGATGTAAATAATGAAGCATGCCAGCACTGTACAATATGCTGTAACAGTTATGAAATTCTCCCCTTCAAGGCTATCGCATGCCTCTCACATGCGGTAAAGTTTAAATCTGCCAAACTAGCTAGTCTGCAAGATGAGACGCCAAGCCTCTGACATCTGGCAATGTGTACCTCCCATGTAATTAGAGTGATTGGAGATGCTCCTTTTTGATGGCATTTCAGTTGCTGGGTGTGGAAGGACCCGATATGAAGGGCAACAACTCGACACCAACTTTTTAAGCAACATCACAATAAGCAATGTGCCTTAGCTTTCCTTTTATCCAAAAAGGAGTTTCATTTTTTATGTTCTGTGTTTCATAACTGCTTGCATTTGCACATTTTGGCTTGCTGGGAGGTGCTTTCCTCTGTTAAACTACAGTTTTAACTCTGGCCTCAGTCTTCTGCGCCTTCTTAATTTTTTGCTAGCGTTCACCTTAAGTCGCGTACAAACTCACGCAGACCTCCACTATTCTACGTTTCCAGCTGTCATCTTCTCTGCCTTCGTCATGTCCACCACTGCATCCAATGCCTTCAAGTCTGCTGTGTATAATTATTTTAATTAATCTGCCTACACATGTATTTATGTTAGTCGCTCTCCTCTCTTCGATGCCAATCGGCCCTGAGAGTAAATAAGTGAAATGGTAGTCTAATCTAGGTCTCAGCAATCACGCATTATGTTGAGTTTATTTTACCATGTTGGCCAGTAGAGAGTGGAAGGAAAAATGCTGCTAAGTGGAGCTCGACATGCCTCTCGACCCCTACACTGGAAAGCAGCTGACACCAAGGCATACGTAATCACTAACGACAACAGAACATGACAAGTGTGAAGTAACTCAGTAACGTTCCTCGCATTTACCACAGTGCATACTCGCTGCTCAGTATTTTATTACCTCATTAGACATTCTGCAATGAGAAAGTACAATGATGTGTTTTGTTTGAACATGGCACCACAGTACAATGACAATCATTAACCTTCTGCCAACACAACATAAAATAAACTTCTGCCCAGTAAATGCATTGCTCACAGTGCCACCACGGCACCTGTTTAGAAAATAAGCTCAAAATATTAGTGACATTAAATTTGAGCAGACGGTAATTCCCCCACCGCCTCCCTAAAAAAATGACAAAGGGTGCTTTTCCGACGGTACGTTTGTACGCTGTGATATTTGCGAGTCCAACTACGTGTGAAATTCAGATATAAATAATTAACGCCAAAGCATTCGGTTGAATGCGAGGCGCCAGGGCGCGGGCAAACAGTAATCGTCTTCAGGTATCCACTGGTGCCACGCCCTGAGGGCCACTGCTCGGCGAATACCATTCATGGCCACGTTCACATCCAACAAGCTTGTCACAAACATCACACAGGTGATGATGCAACAGCAGTTCATCATTGCTGTTGGCCAGTGCTGAATTTTTTGGCGTGGTAAACGGAATCATCCACCGAAACGCGCGTCGACTGTTACTCGCCAGATTCTTGCAGTCCCACGAGGGAGAGCAGCTTTTCCGTCGGCTTCAAGTCTCCTCTTTCGTGCAGGGCCACTGGCATTGTAACGAACATTCTGCATGATCGTTTTACTACGCACCGATGCCGCACGGGACAGCAAGCTGTTGCATGTACACTCCAGCGCATCGTTCGGGCCACACACATACACACACACATACTAAAGAGACACAACGCGCAGGACGCACGCAGCGAACACGGAAGAACAAAAAACCATTCCAAAGCGCCTGTTCACTCAACTCCACACTGCGCTAACTGCGCACATGTTTCCGACTACGGGCTCGGCTAGCGCTTCGACTTCGCCGTGGCTAGCCGTGGCCAAGCTGCGCTGCCGCTGGTGGTAATAACGTTCATGCAACGAAAAGAAAAAAAACAATATATCAAACGATTCAGGTTGTCAGCTAAAAAAGCTACCGTAAAATTAAATACATCTTATATGTTTTTGCCGTAGTGCGAATTTGCGACATCAGCGACGTGATCTTGAGCGCGAATACGCGAATGGCGCTATGAATTTCCCGCGTAGCTCTGTAAATTGCAAATGGCGTGGCTGCGCCGCTAACTTGTAGACATGCTTGCAGAGGTAGTCGGTGCGAACAGTTGGAAGTTTAATCGACTGGAATTGCTCAAGGATAGTCAGCGGCACTGCATTTTTATTGTTTTTGTGCATTGCGAGTGACTTTGGCGGCAGCCATTCGGCAACGTCTCCGGTTTGGCGAACTTGTGAGAAGGTGAGCCTTTTGTTCTCAAATTTTGAAAGCGGTTTTTAGTTTGTGTTGTAACCCTGCGTCTCGTCGCATGTTATGTTCACGATAACATCAGTACAACGTGCATGCGCTTTCTGTCTCTATTTCAAGTAACATTGGTCGATCAGCGTAAACTTTTGGATTCAATTAAGCACGAACTGTCCATGTTGGTACTGCGTGTCGAATGTGTTTTGAGATGATTCTGAGCGGGAGATGGTCTTCTGATAATTTGTGTACTACCAGATATAGTCTAGAGATTTGAAACCATTTATCACACTGAAACAAAGTTGGAAAACTGCTTTGTGTTCATGCATCTGCTGTCCTTAAACTTGACTTTTCGGCAATCATTTGCATGGCTCCTTTGGATCTGGAAAATTGACTACTGTTGCTAGGGGTGCCTGGTAGCAGAGCTCCTGGGGACACCCAGTGGGTATTTTGTTTGTCCAAGTGCCGAGTACCAAAGGTACCTTTACTGACATTTTTTCCAAGTTCGTTAACCTCATATTCCTTGCAAAGATTAAAGTATGTAATCAGGTAGTAAAAAAAATTGGTAACTTCTGCATATTTCAGAACAGTTCAGAGAAATGCACATGCAGCATCAGTATTCTCTCGCTAGAATTTCTGAGACCTGGATTCATTATTTCTAGGACTGTGGCAAGCAGTAGGTCAACTGTACACAAATTTATTTTCCTCTGGTGCAAAGTAAAGAGTGCAAACATCATAAGACAAGTCTCTAGTCTGTTTCATTCTCACTGCATTTGGCCAAAGCATAATATGAAATGCTGTATTTTTTATACCCTAGTTTCCATTACTTTGAGCAGTAGATATTGACAGTGAAAAGCAAGGCAACTCCACTCGCTGACGATTTTGCCTTCGGCAGCAAAACAGTGAATACCTTACCCCATGTGTTACCTCGACAGACTGAAAACTGCGATGGACAGCTGCGTCCACAGGTGCTATCACCTCCCAAGTACATGCGCTCGTAAGACATAATAACCCTGGATTGCCTTTTACATAGCCTTGCTCATTGCAGTTGCCGGTAAACACCTCATAAGTGGTACTATTATGCACTCTTTTCTTTGGCACTATGTATGAGCTTCTGTTCTGGCACTTTCTAGAAATAATGCATGCAGTTTTGAAGTGCGAAAAGGGAATTTACGTGTAACTTTATTGTCATGTCAGTATGTTACAGCCAAATTCTACATTGATGTCAGCGCTGGTGGTTTCTTTTCATTATTTTAGGAGAATGTTATAATTTTACCTATAGCAAATAATAGCCCTCACTAATTAGCTGATTTTGTCATGTCCAGTATTTTGATATGCTAAGCCACCAAAGCATGATTCAGAATGTTGTCAGAACTAAAGGCACTGAGTCTTTCGTGTCAGTAAAAAATGTGCTTTATACCCCTGTCACACGGCATTCCTCGAAGGCCTTTCTAGCAAAGGCACCATTTTTCACCAAAGGAGCGAAAGCTTAAAGGAGCAGCGATGCAGCTACACGGTGCAGCCCAAAGCTGAAAATCGTTCAGGCTTAGCACCCGCTGCTATACTCGAGGTGGCTGAAGTGAGTGTTTTAAAATTAAAGTGGTGTATTCTATTCATTCGTTGAGCTTTGACAATTTTTTATTCTGATTGCTTCCTTAAATGTACTGCAACAGCTACTCTCATCAGCAGGAGCAGGTTTTGTACATGCATTACCTTGGCCACCATGGGCGCTCGGTGTTGCCGCAACACTTTCACTGTCTTGAAATTTGAACATAAATCATAAACACCCGAACAAAAACTAAAGCCAGACACATCTTTCGTATTTGAAAAAAAATGTTTTCAAACATTATTAGCTTATCTATTTTTTATTGCTTTTACTTCTTGACTTTGGAAGGTACTGCGATCACAGGTTCTCGAATGCCGCGCCTTCGGGCTCCGAAGGTCTCGGTTGAGCGCCTTCGCCTCCAAGGCCCTTAGCAACAAAGGCGCAACATTTGTACCGGGTAGCTGCACTCCTTACGCCTTTGGATATGATTCTCAAAGGCCTTTGCGGTGCCCGTGTGACACGGGTATTAGTGTGGTATGGCTGCTTGAACACCTGTCCCTGGTATCTCACAAACTGAATAAGGAAAAGAAAAGCCTCAGGGTGCTTGCCGACATTTCGACAAGAGGACTTGTCTTTGCCTGCAAAGTGTTCATCATTGGTGGGGTTTAAATAAGGTTTTCACTTCGAGGCGAATAATAATAATATTAATTGGTTTTCGGGGAAAGGAAATGGCGCAGTATCTGTCTCATATATCGTTGGACACCTGAACCGCGCCGTAAGGGAAGGGATAAAGGAGGGAGTGAAAGAAGAAAGAGGTGCCGTAGTGGAGGGCTCCGGAATAATTTAGACCACCTGGGGATCTTTAACGTGCACTGACATCGCACAGCACACGTGCGTCTTAGCGTTTTTCCTCCATAAAAACGTAGCCGCCGCGGTCGGGTTCGAACCCGGGAACTCCGGATCAGTAGTCAAGCGCCCTAACCACTGAGCCACCGCGGCGGGTCGAGGCGAAAGGCCTGTTGTGTGGGACGAGGATGCGATATGGGAAGGGCGTTACGATGGGGAGCGTGAACATTGACCAGGCATGATGGCTGCTAAAGAAGATTAACTGGTTGACCTGCAAAACTGTGAAAACAAAAAAGCCCAATTCAGTAGAAACGAATCTCGGGGTATGGAGTGTGGATAGTGGGCTTGAATGGCTTTATGTCCAGCCGCAACAGGTGGCTTGGTATGGCTGGCTGCCTTTTCCTGAAAAACTAGGATAAAGGAATTAAGCAGCATGGCAGAATAAAATACCAGGGGGGGGGGGGCAAAATAATTTGAAGGAAAAAGAGAAAATGAGGGCAGGTTTGGAGAAAAGGCAAAAAGAAGGGGGAGGGGGAGGAATGTGGCAGCCAAGGTTCCGAGAAGTGACTTCAGGAGGTGCAGGGCGTAAGGTTAAAGTATAACGATAAATTAAAGAAAGCAGGAAAGGAGGTCGAAATTATGGGTTGAGAAACCTCTGACCATGTGCAAGGCCTTTTCAAATAATTATGCCAATTCTGGAATGTACAGAGCTGGCCACTTTTAGTGCAAACATGTGAGTGCATTGCCGCACTCTTTAGAGGTCCACAGTGTGCGGCGCAGCCACTCTTCGCTGCAAAATGGCGCAAGAGGAGATGCACCTTGATGTGGTTCTTCGTGTCATCTGTTACACTTCGATGTGTGGCAATGTCAGACACAGTGGCCTAAAGAGCACAGCCATGTGCTCGCGTGTTCGCACTAAGAGTGGACAACCCTGTACTTGAGAGATTCTAAGTTTCCTCTGTATATGTTGACCCCAGACGAAAACAAGTTGTCTTGTCGAAACGTTGGCAAGCACCCTGAGATTTTTCCTTCCCTTGTTCACTTTGTGAGTGTCAAGAAACCATCTGCCTACTCTCTCTGTACCATGCACTCCACATCTTGTACGGTTATCTTTGTATGTACACACAAGTGATAAATCATGAAGGAAATCAAGGGATTTGTATTTGTATTGCTGAACACTTACTTTAAAGCTATATCATGAGGGTATAGTTGAAATTGTGCTACGGGGGCTTGGTTGTGTATTGTGACTGGTTTCTCTTTATCAGGGCTACTTGACAGCCACCATGAAACGCAGGCATTTGAAAAGTCGTTCCTCAAATAAAAGCGCGTTTCCACTGTTACAATGGAAATATTATTTGCTAAAAACTTCAATCATTGCAGGTCAGGGATTGATATTTTGGAAATAACTAACCTGAAGTTCAAAACCTGCAGAAGGATCTTTGTAACTTCTTTCCTGCCTTAAAAACACAGTATTTATTTGCCAGTTTCAGCAAGCAGAGGTCTCTTTCATGGCACATATTTTCCACTACCTTGCGTGAAAATTGTGCAGTACAGGCCCACCATAAAACTAGGGGCGGCATAGCATGGTATTAAAGTTATTCTTTTCATTTGCAACTGGTTCATAAAAGACCTATTTTGGCAAAAGGCATTTAGCAAAATTATCTTCCTCTGAATGCTTATAAGGATAACTTTAGTTCATTCAGGAAAATATATATTGACAATATCTCTAAAAGGCATGATTGTCCATATTAGCTCTTGTTACGTCATAGTATTTAGTTTTGTGCCTCCAGCATCACTGACTTGCATCATATGTTAAATGGAGTAGTAAAAAGCTCGCTGTTAGTTTAAACCACAACTCATGATGGGTCGGTGCACTTTTTGTTGTGTTGCATGAAATATATTTATGTATGAAACAATTTCTTTCAGCTGCACCTCCCATGATTCAAATTCCACCAGAAGAAAGACTGCAACACAACAATGCTCACAACTGTTGCTTTCCCAGCACATAACATGCCATAACAGCACATAGCAGGTAAGATATGAACAAAAACAGTGCATGTATATGTTCCGCACATGCATTTTGTGTACTACCAACACTATGATATGATTAACTATGTAAGAGAGAGCACACAAATCATTTTTTGTATATATTGCAGCATGTTTATTTCAAGATTTAAACTGGCCATTGAAACGACCCATTGTATCACCGCTGGTTACCCGGTGGCACTGGGGATCGAACTCCACACCTCCTGCTTGCGAGGCAGATGCTCGGACCACTAGGCCACTCCCGCGGTCCCCCCACTGATGTTGCTTACACCAGGTGCTGTTAAAGCCCCGGTATGTATGTTAAATGCATTTTAGAAAGCCATTCACTTCCAAAGTATCATTTCATCTTTATAGCAAAACCACAGTTCGCCTAGCTAGACAAACCTGCTACATACAAGCCAGCAGAAGGGTTGAACGTACATGTTTCGTTAGGAAAACATAAAAATCAAGCAGAGCCTGCCCTTCATGGTGCATTATGCTCTGATTTTGAGCAATGATCAAGATGGGCAGATGGTCATTTCATTGATCACTTGCATGATACATTCGTAGAATCGAAAAGACAAGTACTATCGCAAAATCTTCAAGCAGTGTTTATTCTCAGAGAAAACATATCATGAAAAAAGTGTTGGATTAGTTATGGTGCACCTTGTATGGGGAAAGGGGCTCCCACTTTGTGAAAAGCTTAATTTTGGAATAACGACCGCGTTTAGAATAGTTGGGTTACCATGTTTAGATAGTGGATGTGCTCAAAAAGACACTGGAAGTAAGCGCACTGTGTGGAAATCTCTTTCTGTATCCTTGTCTTTTTGAGCGCTTTCACGATCTAAACCTAATTTTGCAAGAGAGCAAGGAAAACGGATATTTAAATTCTGATAATTAAGGATAAAAGATCATGTTTCATTGTGTTGCTTAAGGTGTACATTGTATCGCTGTTGCTGTATTGCAGCACTTCTGTCGTGGCATTGCATTGCAGCCTCTTGACTTTTGTTTATATAATAGGCAGTCCTTTTTTTCATTCGATTGCAACACTTTAGGAGTTACTACAGAGTCGCGTGGTAGCGAACTCTAAGATTAACGGTTTGCATTATTGCACCAGTATAACTTGCTAAGTGTTTCACTGCAGTCTTGTTACTAGAACAGCCTCTTGAAAGTATTCAGCCTGGTGGTCAATGAGGGTTACTGTTCACATATCAAAATGCTGGATCAGCTGTATACTCTTTACAGCTACCAGAACTATGATACATTTCATGACATGCTGGCTGACGAGTGCTGGAGCACCAGACTGGGGATTTGGATGAAACAATTTTCAAAAGTGTGCTCAGTATCACGCTGTTTTGTTCCAGTTGTGGAGAGGTTTTGGTTTCATATTTGTTCTGTCAAACGTCTAAATTTTGGGCAATATGTTGTTGCCTTTATCTTGTGTTCTCTTTGTTGTTGAGGTTTAGTTTTTGTGGCACAAGCACTCCACTCTATTACTTTTCAGTACAATTTAAAATTTGTAGGGCACGTCATGAAGAATAAAACTTCTACTTGAATAATCTGCATGTGTTTATGTTCTCATTGGTGATATAGAAATTAAGTTGAGACAGCTTGTATATAAGCTCTGGCTAGAATTTTTATGATACCCTCAGTAACATATTCACATGACCAACACAAACTCAGTATTATTGTTTGTGCAATGAAAAGCAGTTTTAAAATATTTATTAACAGCTGTCAGTGTAGGACTGGCCTAAAATGTTTTGTGCTCTATGTAGCTCTTCTCTGAGGCAGGATTAATTCATCTGCACCTGCAGCCTGATACTGCCAAGATACCAATTCTTGGGTGAACTTATGCTTTTTTTTCACTGAGCAAACTTGCATCATCTTAAAGCATGGAACTTGAGTTGATTCTTAACAGCTTTAATGTAGCGAATTTCATTATCCTCATCGCTTAGTTTACATTCACCTCAGGACAATGGCCTTTTCCAGTATAATTATCTGTGTCTTGCACCAGCTGCATGCCACACTATCAGGAATCTCCTAATCTTATCTAGTAAGCTTATAATAAGCTATCTCCTGCTATATTTTCCTTAGGATGAAATTCATTTTGTTGCGATACAATGCACTAGCTGTTTCCTGGCGTGATGCTCAGCTTATCTGGAATGAAATGCTTGGGAAATGGGTCTCTGATCTCACCTTGAGTAGACGAAATTAACTTGTGCTAAGGCACTCTTTGGCCACAGATGCCCTTGTGCCATTAAAATCCATCAAATTTATTCTGTTGCCCTAAGATACCATTGTTGATTCATTCTCTGCATTGTATGCCCTGGCCAGATCCATTTTCTTCTTTTAATTTCTGCCAGAATATTAACTTCCTTGTTCATCCCTGTTTTGGTTTCACTCGGTCAGTTATTCTATTAATAATTATAATGACTTTATTGAAAACATATTTTGGGCTAAATGGCATCAAGTTTGTCACTCTGCACAATGATATATATGTTTGGTCTTGTATGTCTTTACTTGTGTGGTAATGTGTATTTTGTGCTCACTGTCTAAACAACCTTATTTGCCTATCATACCCTAAGCCCTTCTATACCTATCTTCCTTCCCCCTGGCCCTTTCTCTTTTCAGTCATTCCTCCTCTTTCCTTTACACCGGCCATTGGTCACAAGGCTGCTGTGGGAACGACAGTCAGCACTGGGCCCTTTTTTGTTCATGGAACCTGCACGGCTACTATTAACACTAATAGTACCGTATCAGTATTTTTGTGATACTGCATTTATTGTTATTTATGAAGTAGTTGGCTAAGGCAATGGTAGCAGTGTTGGATATTACAATATATCAAGCATATATCTCACTTACAATACATCAGTGTGTTCACTATTACACTACCCTCTATTTCTTTCAGTTCAGTTATATTGTGCTGCTTTCCTAGTTTAGTCCACTCAAACTAAAACTTTGCTCTTTGTATCACAGGTAGAATCTACAATGATTGCTGCTCTGTCTTGTAAGCAGGAGGCAGTGTTCAATGGAGCCATGAACTTTCCTTGGAATTGAAAAGCCTTTGCCGTATTATGCGCTGAACCACGAGTGTGAAGAGGAAAATGTCATGCCTTGGATTTCTGCAGAGGTGAGCCATCGCAGTGAATCCACCAGCGCGAAAGACAGGGACGAGAAAGGAGACAAGACAGGTATTGACTAGCGACTAAAGTTTATTGGCGTGAACACGGAATATATAAAAAGCCAAGCAATACCATAAACCACGCAGTTACAGATAAGCATACAGGACAACATGAGTCAAAAATCGCCCTCAACATTTCCCTGATCGAGATAGTCCAACTCATTGCGTGTTAACACGATAGACAAAACACACATTCCTCATGGAGTCATAAGGTGTGTCTAGCCTCGATAATCTGCCATTCCATCTCTCTAAATTTACTGCCAAAATGCGTGTTGTCAAAAGGAAAGGGTAGCAGACTTCACATCCCGTGCAGTGTACAGCAGAGTTACCTCAACCACCTAGCCACGCCCCTACCCTCTTGTGTTCCTGTAGTCTTACATTCTTACACCTTCCAGTTGCACCTACGTAAACCAGACCGCAAGATAATAATATCTGATACCACATTCATTTTACAAGGCACATATACATTTCACTCTACACATGTACTTTTCTCGAGTCACAGTTACAGAATTCTTAAAATTTTACATACTTTAGACAACTTATTAGGGGCCGAGAAAGCCACTTTTCTATCATACCTTCTGGCCACATTTTTCAAATTGTGCGACAATTTATGTACATACGGTAACACAACTGGTCTTGGCATCTCGCTGGCTGGCCCCAGCCTGTCTCAGCTTCTTTAACAATTTATCATATGCTCTTGCAGTAACAAGGTTGGGAAATCCTGCGTTCGTTAACCTTAAAATCTGCTCTTGGAAACTAGTCGTCATGCTGTGAAAGCATAATTTCATCAATTCTGAGCCCGCGCTAGAAAGTGCAATGCTATCTTTCACTAGCTTGGAATGGTCGACATGTAGCCAGGTAGCAGCTTAACACTCGCCAGCACACATGAAGTGGGCTGAACATCAAGGTAAGGTCCCGAAACCACAGCTCTTTTTCTTGGGACATTTTCTCCAAGGTAAACCTGAGATAAAGGCCTTGCTCCTTAAACAACTTGAGAAGATGTACAGGTCCCGAACTATCACAACCTTTATAAAAGACCAAAAAATCATCGGCATAGCAAAAGATTTTTCCCTCAGCCCATGCACATTCTGGACAATTATTCTATCCACCCTACTCAAGAAAATATCGTTTAGCACAAGGTCAACATTCGAACCACTACATAATCGAGACTTTAGAACACATACCGCACTGCGCTACTCTACAAACATGCTCTTCAAATAAATGCTATTCAAACCACTTGCTGTTCAGATAAATTTCAGAAAAGGATTCATGCAAAATTATCTCTGGTTATTTGCAAAAGCATCTGTCTATTTCGCATCTTGAAGATCCATTTCTTGTACTCAATTCGCAGTGTGGTTGAGTATCTTAAGAATGACAATCCAGCGGTTTGTCTTGTGATTAGTGTCGATGTAAAACTATTTTATTCTATCCCGTATGAAAATCTTGTGAAAAGCTTATGAATGTGTATATCGGAGCACAACGATGAGCTTGTGTTTAGGAACTGGTGTGTAACTTAAGTGTTTTTGGCACTTGCCTCCTTTTATTTGAAGTGAAGAGCATGTTTGTGGAGTATGGCAGTGCGGCATATGTTCAAAAGTCTGCTAAATGTATCGATTCGAAGGTTCCCCTGTGCTAAGCAATATTCTCTTAAGCAGGGTGGATGGAATGATTGCCAAAAAATTGCATGGGCTGGGGGGGGGGGGGAATCTTTCGCTACGTCTATAATTTTCTGGTCTTTTACAAAGGTTGCGATAGTGTGGGAACTGTACATATTGCGAACTTGTTTAAGAAGCAAGGCTTTGTCTTAAGTTTACCTTGGAGAAAATGTCCCAACAAAAAGAGTTGCGGTTTCTGAACCTTACCTTTATGTTCTGCACACGCCATGTGTGCTAGCGATATTCACCCTGGAGTGTTAAGCAGCTACTAGACTGTTGGTCGAACGATTCTAAGCTAGTGAAAGATAGCATTTCGTCGTCAAGTCTAGGCTCGGTATTGGTGAAGCCATGCTTTTACAGCGTGACAACTGGATTCCAAGAGAAGATTTTAAGGCTAATGAAAGCATGATTTCCCAACCATGCTATTGCAGAAGCGTGCGATAAATTGTTGAAGCTGAGCATATAAGATTGGGCAAGTTGGTCTGACATGCTAGAGATAAGAATGGCGCAGCATCAAGTAACGAGGACAACAGGAGAGCACAGCCACGCACAAGTGCCATCCTTAGAGCGGATGCAGAATCTAAGAGCGCGTACATGACATTCAGCGTTGGCAGCCAAGGATCGGGCTCGTTGAATTCTTAGCATTCAAATCCGTGTTTCCTCGTTTCCTTGACTGTCAACGCTGAATGTTAAGCACGCGCTCTTGGATTTTGTATCTGCTCCAGGGTTGGCACTTGTGCGTGGGTGTGCTGTCCTGCTTTCCTCTTTACTTGATGCAGCGCCATTCTTCCCTTTAGCATGTTAAAAACTGTAACCCCTTCGCAGGGACTGGCATGATCAGGCCGGGGCCAGCCAGTGAGATGCCAAAAGACTGACTGTGTTACTGTACATACATAGATTGTTGCAAAATTTAAAGACTGTGGCCAGAAGTTATGACGTAAAAATGGTGTGTTCGGCCCCTAATAAGTTGTCTACAATCTGTAAAATTGTTCAAATTTTGTGAATTTCGTTAGGGAAAAGCGCATGTGTTGAGTGAAATGTGGCAACATATATGTGCCTTGCAAAATGTATGTGGTGTGTCGGATGCCATTATCATGTGGTTGGGTTTATGTTGGGGAAACTGGAATGTGTATCAATGTAAGACTACAGGAGCATGAGAGGTATTTGGATATTGGTAGGGGTTGTAACTTATCTTCATATTACAAGGGATGTGAAGGCTGCTAGCCATTCCTTTCGGCAACGCGCATTTTGGCGCCACGTGCACAGCAGATTAACCAGGAAATTATCGAGGCTAGACACATCTTATGACTCGGTGACGAATGTGTGAGTGTGCTGCCCATAGCGTTAACATGCAGCGGGTTGGACTGTCTAGATGAGAGGAATGTTAAGGGCAATCTTTTACTTGTGTTGTGATGTAGCTTATGTGTAATTGTGTAGTTTGTGGTGTGTGGCTTTTCTGTATACTCTCTGTTCACTTCAATAAACTTCAGTTGCGAGTCAGTGCCTGTTTTGTTTCTTTTCTCGTCCCTGTCTCGTGCTGATAGATTCAAGTACTTGTAGAGTAGGTTCACTGAATTGTGTACTTGCAGAGGCTTGTGAAAAAAAAACCAGAGGAATTTTCCTTCCTTTATGCGGAATGGAAGGTTAAATTTTTTTTACTTAAACGTTTGCAGCATTAAATTCTATTCGAAAAGGTGAAAATGGTGCCGATGGCAGCATGCAACTGAAAACATTCGTCCAGGTTATCTAGCTAGCGTCCTTCTTCCTTGTGCCACATTTTCTGAAATAATATTTTGTCAGATTTATTTCAATCAGAATTTCTAAGAACATATTAATTACACCAAATTTGGTGATCATATATGAGAATTCAAAGCGTGATCATTGGTATTTTTTAGTCTGGGGCTGTGCAATGAGAAGTACATAGTATATAGTAAAATTAAATATGACCAGTCTAACATAAACAAAATTACTCTTTTTTTTAAAGGAAAATTTTGCTACCGAAGTGCTGGAGTGACATGGCATTATGAAGACGTGGACAGTGTGCTGTATTCATGATGGCACGAGAACTTGCGTACAGCGCTTCAGGCAATTGGTGAGTACCTTGGTGCTGTGCTTCTGCTAATGTAGCCAAATTATGTTTTTAATCTAAGAGTGTATCTGAAAACTTCAGCGAAAATTGAGTAGTATTTAGATATTCTTGCACCAGATACCACTGTGAGAATTAGTTATTAATGATGTGTCTCACATGTACCCTTGTCTGCTGAATATAGTAAGCATGGGTTTCGAGCTGAGTGCCTCCGACGTATGAAAAAAAAATGGCCACTGGGCTGCTCCACGACGCATGGAGCAGCCCAGTGTAGCACATTCAGGCTTCGTGGAGTGGAGAATGAAGGCAGTAAATAATTTAAGAGTAGAAAACACAGCACAAACCACAGGACCAGGAAACTGACAGAAACACACCGCCCCTGATGACACTCTTTGCATGAAGGGTGTTATAAAGTTGCCTGTCATGTAATGCAAGATGGAGGTCGCACAGGACGGGTGTTAAATATGAGTTGATGCAGACACCTTCTGTCATTACGTAGTACTCACTGTAGAACTCGAGCAAGAAGCAAAGGTAACAGCTGAGCATGGCCACTCTTGTGCTTTCCTCTGCAAGCAATCTGGAATTGCACTTAGAAATCTTTAGGCTTTCGCTTGACATATACATCATTGCTGCATGTGGCGAGGAAAAGTACATACCCTTGATGTCAAGTGACAGTGCACTCACCGGGCTGGTAACAGCTCACTGAGGTGTTGTGATATATATATCTACAGGGCACCTCATGAGAAATTCTTTGGCATCAGAACATAGAGCCCTTGCAGGAATTCTCTCAAAGTTTGTTGCCACATGGACCTCTTCGTAATCGATGACCCTAAAAGGCAAGCCTTCCTTTAGTGTCACAAAAAAGGCCTAGTACATGGGTCTTTTTGCTTCTCCATTAGTGCCAAAATGTTTGCTAGCGAGATCTTTTACAGATATGTAATTATTTCACAAAATGTCAAGAAGGAGACTGAAACTGCGAAAAGCAGCACCAGTAAAAAACGTATCACAGCTGTTCAAAAAGCAGAAAGACTCATGCCTTCATCCTTCTTTTGCATCAGACACATGAGGACACTTCGTCTTTCTGGGTCATCATTTTGAAAAGGTTCACATGGCAACTTCCTTTGGTTAAACTTCTGCCAAGAGCCCTTTTTTGAAACTTGAGCATCCGTTCCTCGTGAGGCACACTGCAGAGATATTGGAATGCCTTAGTGAGCTGCTTCCGGTACGTGTGACTGCATTTTCACTGACATCAGATATTAGTACATTTTCTTGCACATGCTGAGATAATGGAAACTATGAGTGAAAACGTGCAGTTTGGAGGAAATGTGCTTCCTGGGGCCGTATTCCAAGTTTGTGTCATAATAAAAAGCGTCATAATCTGCCGCAACGGGCATGCCCGGGAACTGGATATAAACTGAGTGCGGGACTTTCGCTTCGTCTTGTCTTGCCTATAACAAATTGGATGGACGATAAATTCGGCAAGCGTCCCGCCTTTTTCAGATGTTACCAATGTTCCTTGCTCGCTAAGTTGTGCATTTAGTACTATGTACAGAAAGGCACCTGCATTGAATTGCATCTGGCCCCCATCCTGAGCTACTTTCTATTTGCAGAAAATGATAAACAACTGTAAAGACTTTCATGCGCACAGTGCCACCCGGGAAAGCGCATTTTGTCTGCTTCTTTCTGGACCTGTGGTTTTTACTGTTTACTGTTATGAGAAATGAATTTTGGGCAATAAATTATAACGGGTTGGTTCTCAGTGAATGGCTTTTGAAAGCTTCTAAGAAAGCCAATTGTATAAAATAGCGGATCGTTGAAATGTATTTATGAAATTTATATTTGGTGTTGTGTGACCACTAAATGAGGATTTTTTTATGCTTTTCAGATGGATCCGACAGCAATGTGCAGATGTACAATGTGTGTAGTTTGCCATGAAAATAAAACGTATGTACTTGTACTCAACCAAACACTTACCACTCTTTCATTCTAAGCTGCATTCATTGTATGTATGCACTACATAATATGCGTAAAGGAAACCCTTGTACAAAATACTTATTTCTTCGGCACCTGGACGGCTATATCTGCAGTGAACATTGCGGGCAGAAGCTCTACGAAGACGCATGTTCATGTACTACAGAAAGTACATAATTACAATACAGATAATTTCCGCTCTAGATAAAATGACTTCCGAGTGAACGGAGGACGTATGCATACACATTGCGGAAACTTCAATAAGAACAAAGCAGAAGCATTCGTCGTGAAAAAACGATTTCGGTCTCGTGCATAGCATGGCGTAACTTTCCGTTACCAAGAATGGGACAGTCGTCATACGGAGTCTCTGTTTCTGACATTTATCCGTACCTCATGTTGCGGAAACCCTCCGGCAACGCATTACCAGCGGGTTTCTCTGTACTGCGGAGCATTTTTTTACAGTGTACGCCGCCGTGGCTGCGCAGCATCGGCCTGTGGCGTTTTCACCCAGTCCGCCTGTCCTGCGTCCGGCACCGGTCCCACCAGCGGCACCGCTTCATCCTCCCTCTTCACTACATGACAACCCTTGGCGCACACTGGAAAATCGGCCTATATGCTTTTCGTGCGTTTTCCCCGGCCACGTGGCACGCCACTGTCGTCGCCGCAAGGTCGCCCCTCCAGCGTTTGCGCCTTCTGCCGGCTCACCCCAGCTGCTTCGGGCTGCTCCACCTCTGGAAGCGTATGCCAGCGACCAGCGTCCGTATACGACCCGTCGATCCCCGTCCCCACGTCGCTGTTCACTGTCGCCTACGCGCCGTCGCCCTACGTCCGCTGACGAGGGAAACTAAGTTCCGCAGTTCCATAGGCAAGAACTGCGTGCTGTTCGAACAGTTCAAGGCCTCGTCCTTCTCCCACGAACATTCTAGTGGTGTCTGTCGACGGTCTGTCTGTGTCCGCGCTTGTCGACATGGGTGCTGCTGTGTCAGTGATTGATGAGAGACTGTGCCGTCGCCTACGGAAAGTGACGACGCCATTTTCTGGTTTGTCGCTTCGCACTGCAACCGAAGAGCGGATCGCACCTTTGGCCACATGCACAGCGCGGGTTGTCATCGCCGACATTTTGTGCAGTGTCGAATTCTTGGTCTTGTCGTCTTGTTCCCACGACGTGCTTCTCGGGTATGACTTCCTGTCAAAAAATAACGCCGTGATCGATTGCGCCCGCGCTGAGGTAGAATTTTCTGCATTGTGCGACGAACTGGCCGACGACCTCCATTTCGTGTGTCCGCAGCAGCTCACCGTCACTGAAGGCATCCATATCGCTCCGGAGGCTTCAGCGCTTGTATCCCTCTCGTGCCCTGCCACGCCGGCCGTCACCGGTTTATTTATGCCGTCTTCTTCCTTTGGCGACCACAAAAACCTGCCGCTGCCGCCTGCGGTTCTTGATGTTCACGGAGGTCTCACGAAGATGCTTATCAAAAATCCATCTTCTTGCCCGCTTACCCTGCTACGTGGCGAATCTCGTGGTTCAATTCAACCTGTCCACATTCTCTGACCTGGATGCCCCCGTTACCTCCCGCCGTCCCTCCATCAACGCTCTTCATTCCGATTCGGCACCTGATCCATTGCCCGACGCCGCTTTCCAAGCCACCATCGACGACGCTCTTCCTTCCGCCCACCAGACGCAGCTCTGAGCCCTTCTGCGCACGTTTCGCTCCGCTTTAGACGTCGCGTACACTCCTCTAGGCCGGACTTCCACCGTCGCTCATCGCATAGAGACTGGTTCTCACCCGCGTTTTCGACAGCGGCCATATCGTGTGTCGGCAGCAGAGCGCCGCGTGATTAGTGAAGAAGTTGAGGACATGCTACACCGTGGTGTCATCCGTCCGTCTCACAGCCCATGGTCTTCGCCGGTGGTACTCGTAAAGAAGAAAAATGGCTCAATCCGATTTTGTGTCGACTACCGCCGCCTCAACAAAATTATTCACAAGGACAATTAGCCTCTTCCCCGCATCGACGACGGTCTTGATTCCCTCGAAGGCGCTGAGTACTTTTCTTCCCTTGACCTACGTTCCGGCTACTGGCAAGTACCGATGGCTGTACCTGACAGAGAAAAGACAGCATTTGTTACACCCGACGACCCCTATGAGTTCAATGTGATGCCATTCGGTCTGTGCAACGCACCCGCCACATTCGAAAGGATGATGGATAACATCTTGTGTAAGTTCCCGCCGCGGTGGCTCACTGGTTAGGGCGCTCGGCTACTGATCCGGAGTTCCCGTGTTCAAACCCGACCGCGGCGGCTGCGGTTTTATGGAGGAAAAACGGTAAGGCGCCCGTGTGCTGTGCGATATCAGCGCACGTTAAAGATCCCCAGGTGGTCGAAATTATTCCGGAGCCCTCCACTACGGAACCTATTATCCTTTCTTCTTTCACTCCCTCCTTTATCACTTCCCTTACGGCGCGGTTCAGGTGTCCAACGATATATGAGACAGATACTGCGCCATTCCTTCCCCAAAAGCCAATTATTATTACTATTATTAGTTCAAGTGGCAGATATGCCTCTGCTACTTGGACGACATTGTTGTCTTTTCCGCCGATTTCACCACGCACCTCGCACGCTTACGACAGGTTTTGACTTGCCTGACTGAGGCCGGCAGCTGAATCTCAAGAAGTGCCACTTCCCCGTTCGGAAGTTGATCATCTTGGGGCACATCGTCTCCAAAGAAGGCATTCTCCCTGACCCGGCCAAGCTCCGTGCTGTGGCGCAATTTTCTAACCCTCTGTTGCTCAAGCAACTTCGAAGCTTCATATGTTTGTGCTCCTATTTCCGGCTCTTCGTACGCAATTTCGCGTCGATCATTGTGCCACTGACGAAGCTACGTGGCGGAAACAATGACATGTCGGGCTGGTCGGCCGACAGCGATGAAGCGTTCACTACACTGCGCCATCTTTTGACTTCGCCGCCCATACTCCGGCACTCTGACCAAACAGCACCTACCGAGGTCCATACGGATGCGAGTGGCTTTGGCCTCGGAGCTGTCTTGGCTCAGCGAAAAGATGGGTTTTAAGAATACGTAGTTGCGTATGCGAGTCGCGTGCTCATCAAAGCTGAATTCAACTATTCCGTCACGGAGAAGGAATGCTTAGCTATTGTATGGGCACTAACAAAATTCCGGCCCTATCCGTACGGTCGCCAGTTTGACGTCGTCACGGACCACCATGCGCTCTGCTGGTTATCGTCTATTAAAGACCCACCCGGTCGCCTCGCTCGATGGGCTCTTCGCCTTCAAGAGTTTGACATTCGCGTCAACTACCGTTCCGGCCGTAAGCACATGGACACTGATGCTTTGTCTCGGTCTCCCATTCCCAGCGACGCTGCCTGCTCCTCGGCGACAGATCCCGTGCTTTCGTCTCTTACCATCGCTGATATGCCTGTGGAGCAGCGGATAGACCAGTGGCTTGCTTCCCTAATAGACGCCATGTCTCCTTCACAAAACGTTGCGCCTTCAAAAACATTCCGGCGTCAAGCACCGCACTTTGCCCTCCGGGACGGCATTCTATACCGCCGCAACTACATGCCTGATGGTCAGCGGTGGCTTCTCGCAATTCACCGCCGTTTACGATCTCAAATTTGCGCCTCTTACGACACCTACCCTCAGTGTACGCACACTGGTGTTCTGAAAACATTCAAAAGACTTTCTCAGCGCCACTATTGGCGCGGCATGCACGCCTTTGTTCGGAAATACGTCCGATCGTGCATCGCCTGTCAGCGGCGGAAGACCTCGGCTCCTCGTGTGACCGGCCCATTTCAACCGCTCCCTTGCCCGGCACGTCCCTTCGATCGTGTTCGCGTTGACCATTACGGCCCGCTTCCCTCTACGGTCTCTGGGAACCGCTGGATTATCGTCGGCGTCGACCACCTCACCCCGTATGCCGAGACAGCCGCCCTTCCTGCTGCTACTGCCCGCGAAGTTGCGATGTTCTTGCTGCATCATTCTGCTCTTCGCCATAGCGCGCCGCGCGAGATCCTAAGTGACAGAGGCCGCGTCTTCCTTTCCCACGTCATTGAAGCTCTGTTTACCGAATGTCGAATCGTCCATCGGACCACCACTGCCTACCATCCCCAAACTAACGGGCTAACCGAGCGCTTAAATCGTACTCTCGGAGACATGCTCACGATGTACGTTGCAGTGGATCAGACCAACTGGGATGCTATCCTTCCTTTCGTGACGTAGGCGTACAACACCGCCACGCAGTCAACCACCAGTTTTACCCCTTTCTTCCTGCTGTATGGGCGTGAGCCGTCGTCCACGATGAATACCATCTTGCCATATACTCCTAACGCCTCCGAGTGGGCGCCCCTTTCCTAAGTCGCAACGCATGCGGAGGAATGCCGCCAGTTGGCGCGCTCTTTTACCTCCGCATCCCAAGGCCGTCAAAAGCATCGTCACGATCACGATAGCAGGCAACACGTTTTTCCGATAGGATCCCTAGTTTGGCTCTGCGTTCCAGGCACACCACCAGTAGTGTCGTCGATATTCCGTACAGAATACCACGGCCCTTATCGCATCGTCCAGCAAACGTCGCCTGTGAACACAATCGTGGAGCCGCTCAACCCCACTTCGGTCTTGCGCCATCGCGGCCGAGAAACCGTCCACGTCAGCCGCCTGAAGACCTACTACGACCCGCTCATCTTGTCCTCGCCATTGATCGCCAGGGTGGCTCCTCTTCGTTCCCGGGGCAGTTGTAGCGAACCATGACGGCAGCGCCTGATGCCGCATAAGCAGATCATTGACCAAGCGCCGATGAAGACGAGGCGCCTCTGAAAGACGAAGTTTCGCCGCGCTGCACGAGATCGCTTGGTTGTTTTGGACTGTGTCACGGATCTCTCCGGAGAACACTCGGACCGAAAGAATGAACTAGGCGACGGGTGTACCCACACGAACGAACATTTATTACACCCTACGCAACACACACACTAGAACACAAAGGCTATCAATACACACGACCCGGGCACACTGCTACTAGCGTCTACTACTAGTGTTCCACTATTAGCGGTCGGCGTTCGTGCTCACGGTTGGTTCTGTGTGGCTAGGGCGTAGTATGGATCTAGTAGGCGGCGTCGAGGCGGCGTTCGCCGTGCTTGGGCTGGCGTCGCTGGCGGTGTTCGACGTGCTCGGGCTGGCGTCGCTGGCTGCGTCGTACAAGCTCCAGGTCCAAGCGCCCGTGGAGGTGATGCCGGTGTTGTTGGCGTGGGGGCACCACCCGGATGGGTGGCAACAGTGCTGGAGACACCCCTGACCGTAGCAGGTGGTAGCGTCCTCCGTTGACTCCCCGGAACGGGCTCAGGCACGGCATGAAGTCCACGATGCGATGTCGTAGAACGCGAGCTCACCGGAGCAGTAGCCGGCGTCGCTCTCTTCTAGCCGATGCCTCCCTGACCCGCCGGAGCCTCCGCTTCTCTGCTGTTCCCCGCGGGCCTCGCTCTCACTCCCCCTTTTATAGCCTCGGTGTTAGTCCACGTAAGCCTTGTCATCGTCTTCTTCTCTTCTCCACCAATCATCTCTCTCCACGTCACCGTATGCTTCTCCACCAATCATCTCTCTCCACCTCAACGAATGCTTCTTCTTCCTCTTCTTTATTCTCCGGTTAATTCGCGTCTTCTTCACCCCTTTTTCCTTTAAAATTTAATTTAGGCTCCTTAATAT
Organism: Amblyomma americanum; assembly: GCF_052857255.1. Taxonomy (NCBI): domain Eukaryota; kingdom Metazoa; phylum Arthropoda; class Arachnida; order Ixodida; family Ixodidae; genus Amblyomma; species Amblyomma americanum. Next base: position 164,952,102 of record NC_135502.1, read on the forward strand.
ATGTGACAAGGGCCCCTCCCTCAAGAGTTTTTCCATGAAAAACTGCTCACGTCATCCTCATCTTCAAGCCATCCAGCCAGCCGACTATCTTCTGTGGCGATTCTCGACTCAGCACACACCACACCGCAGATGTCCATCACACACCAAAAGCACACCACTAACACAGCACACCAAATTGCGTTTCCAGAACACACCACTGCCGCTGTCCGCACAGAGTCCTTAATAAACATGTTCGTGTCCACAACACACTCCCTTGCATGATCACATAACACCAACACTGGCAACAACAACAACAATGGCAACAACAACAACATCAACAACAACGTAAAACCCAGAGACACATCAACACAGCAACAACATGATATATCCCAGGCACCCAGAGCTGACCATTTAGTTCTATCTCTATACAAGTCTAATTTGTGACATATGACCTCAATTTGGCTTGGCCCATCCCAAAACGTCTCCCTCTTGATTTCGAGTAGGGCTGTAATCCTCTGTCTGCATTCAAATTGGGCTTCTTCAGTACCTCATCCCCTCCTGCGTTTTTCTTCCCACTGAACGTGGACACCTCGCTAGCATCACCTGTCTCCTCGGCCACTACCGAACAAGTTTCCCTGGGGGCGCACCACCGCACGAGACCTCGTTCTTCATATTTCTTCAAAATATTAACATATAAAACCCTCTTAATGCCATCTATCAATATCTCATAATCGACATCCTTTTTCTTCCGCGTCACAAGGTACGGGCCCTTCCATTGCATCATTAGCTTATAATGATCCATGGGTAGCAACACAAGAACCCTGTCGCCCGGCTTCGGATTTCTGTTGAAGTCTTTCTTTTCATAACATCTTTTGTGGCATTCACGCGCCTTTTCTAGGTTTTTATGTGCAAGCCTGCATGTTTCCTTCAATATATCCCGCAACTCAAACACGTCTGTGTAAGTTGTCTTGAGATCTGACGCAATGTTTTTAGTAGCCCAAATCTCCTTGAGTATTGCAAGTGGACTTCTAACGGTTCTCCCATACAACATCTCGAAGGGCGAGAATCCAAGAAGCGTTTGTGGTACTTCGCGGTAAGCGAACAAAAGAGCTGGGAGATATCTATCCCAATCAGTACGTATCTCCTGGCACATTTTCTTGATCATATTTTTGAGAGTGCCGTTGAACCGCTCTAAAAGCCCATTACACGTGGGATGGTAAGGCGTCGTCAGTAACTGCCTCACTGACAAAAGGCGGTTAACCTCCTTCATTAGTTCCGAAGTGAAGTTCGAGCCCCGGTCACTCAAAATTTCCCTAGGGAACCCATAACGCGAAAACATTTCCACAAGACCCTCCGCCACTTGGATACTGTCAACAGTTCTCAGTGGAATAGCGTCACGATAACGAGTGGCCACGTCAACCAGAGTAAGCACATATCTACTGCCTTTGGCGGATACTGGAGAGATTGGCCCCACAATGTCAACTGCCACTCGCTGAAACGGTAGGTCGATGGCTGGCATCTTGCCCAGAGGTACAGGACCAACTCCTCCCTTCGGAACTGTGCGCTGGCACACGTCACATGAGCGAACAAAGCGCTTAACTTCACTCTGAACACCCGGCCAAAAGAACTCCTCGGTGATCCTAGACACCGTTTTTTGAACACCCTGGTGTCCGGCCATAATGGCGTCATGTCCTAAGCGTAGCACGTTCACTCGCATATCTCTTGGTAACACCAGCTGTTGGACACGCCTTCCTGAACTAAATACGCATTCCCTTTGCAAAAGACCATTTACCAATTGATACTCGAATGACGTCCGACTCTTCTTTCTTTTCACCTTTTCCCCGACACTTTCGAGGCAAGCCTTCAAGCTCGGGTCTTCCTTTTGCCTAATTGCAATTTCTCCCGGTGTTACGCTCAGGCACGTCGTAACAGGAGCAGAGAGCGGACGCTGCGTTGCTCGGGCTGTCGCTTGAGCTCTTGTCTCCACTGCCGACGAGAAACTAACTGCACCCGTCAGAGCTGTCGCATGCCATTCCTCCTTTGGATGTTCTTCAACGTCGAGCAGCCTCCATTAGGTATCGGGGTCTTCGACACCTATTGCGCCCGTAATGTTCCCCAAGATGAGATCGTAGATGGGTTGGTCTACGCATTTTGCTGCTACCTGCCAAGCATAATATGGCGTGGACACTAAAATCCTGGTTTTATGAAGGTACCTTGTTGTGCTGTCTACCAGAGTGACGGCCGACGCTTCCCCTGTAAGATACTCGTCATTCACCAGGCTTCTACGAACCAAGACTGTATTAGCTCCGCTGTCTCTAAGCACCTATATAGGACGGTCCCCTATTTGCCCAACCACCACTGGCATTGCTGCTTTCGACTTGGGCGTTCAACTCACTGCCTCATTTTCCAGCGGCGTTTGCTCTCCTTTCAGCTCTGGAACTTCGGGTGGCGTGACAAGTTCTACCCTTCAGTCGACAACGCATACAGCTTAGTTCTGCGTTCTGTATCGGCAATCGCCCAGAGTATGACCCCTCCTATTACAACCTTGACACACAACCTGTCTTTTCTGGGCAGCGCTACTAGTCCGACAGTCAGCTGCACGGTGTCCCACCTTGCCGCAGAGAAAACACCGTACTGGCGCCTTAGACGCACCGCCATAAGCTCTTGGTTTTGCCGCATCTGTCTCCAGGACCTTTTGGGTTTCCTCCTTTGCCTTACTAAACGTTTTTAGCCCTTGAGCCTCGAGAAATTGGTCTGCACTGTCGGCGAACTCTTCTAATGAACACAACTTTCTTTCCTTCAGGAATAGCGCCAGCTTTGAGCTGCAACACGCTAAAAATTGCTCTGTGACCAGCTTGTCACGCACCCCTTCAAAACTTTTTTCTATGTTTGACATATCAAGCCACCTGTCAAAATAGTTGGTCAGCCTGCAGGAAAACTGCTTCGCGGTTTCCGAATCCTCAGGTTTCGCGGCGCGAAATCGCACGAAAACTTTCTGCCGTAAGCCTGAATCTTTGGAGGAGCGCCTTTTTGACTTTCTCGTAGTCTATGGAATGAGCAGCGGGCATTCTTCCAAACATATTCAGCGCAACTCCAACTAAACACATGCTTAATGCAGTGGCCCATTCACTGCGCTCCCAACCTTGCCCCAAAGCTATCCGCTCGAATCGTTGCAGATATGCATTAAAATTATCTCTCGTGTCATCAAAAGGAGCCACCAGCTTCCTTGGGCAAACTCTGGCTGGTCTAGGAGATTCTGTACCCGCTAAGGAACGCTGATCATTGTCCGTGATCTCCTCATATCCTCCCGCCACATGCGCCTGTTTCCACAAAATAAACTCCTTCTCCCGTTCTATCCTTCTTTTCTCCTGTTCTTCTGCCTCCGCGAGCTCTTTTCTCTTCTCGCTCTTCTGCCTCACGAGCTCTTTTCGCCTCGCGTTCTTCTGCTTCACGAGCGTCTGCGCGTGCTTGCGCCCTTTCCTCTCTCTGCCTTTTTGCCTCTTCTTTCTTCTCGCCACAGAGACGCATCGTCTCTTCCTTGCTTAACCCTAGCTTGAGCGCCAGCTCTAAGGTTTTGGCCAAGGCCATACTTTCTGCCGTCGAGAGACCGGAAAAATCCGAGACAAAGCAAAAAAGAAAAAGGAAATGTATCCTGGCGCAGGCTCGCCACTTATCTTTGTCACGGATTTCTCCGGAGAACACTCGGACCGAAAGAATGGACTAGGCGACTTGTGTACCTACACAAACGAACATTTAATACACCCTACGCGACACACACACTAGAACACAAAACTAACACAACACACAAAGGCTATAAATACATACGACCCGGGCACGCTGCTACTAGCGTCTACTACTAGTGTTCTACTGTTAGCGGTCGGCGTTCGTGCTCACGGTTGGTTCTGTGTGGCTGCGGCGTTGTATGGATCCAGTAGGCGGCGTCGAGGCGGCGTTCGCCGTGCTTTTGCTGGCGTCACTGACGGTGTTCGACGTGCTCGGGCTAGCGTCGCTGGCTGCGTCGTACAAGCTCCAGGTCCAAGCGCCTGTGGAGGTGATGCCGGTGTTGCCGGCAACACCCGGATAGGTGGCAACAGCGCTGGAGACACCCCTGACCGTAGCAGGTGTTAGCGTCCTCCGTTGACACCCCGGAACGGGCTCAAACACGGCAGGAAGTCCACGATGCGATGTCGTAGAACGCGAGCACACTGGAGCAGTAGCAGGCGTTGCTCTCTTCGAGCCGATGAGTCCCTGACCCGCCGGAGCCTCCACTTCTCTGCTGTTCCCCCCGGGCGTCGCTCTCACTCCCCCTTTTATAGCCTCGGTGTTAGTCCACGTAAGCCTTGTCGTCGTCTTCTCTTCTCCACCAATCATCTCTCTCCACGTCACCGTATGCTTCTCCACCTATAATCTCTCTCCACCACAACAAATGCTTCTTCCTCTTCTTTATTCTTCGGTTAATTCGCGTCTTCTTCACCCCTTTTTCCTTTCAATATTAATTGTTTTTTGGGGGAAAGGAAATGGCGCAGTATCTGTCTCATATATCGTTGGACACCTGAACCGCGCCGTCGAGGAAGGGATAAAGGAGGAAGTGAAAGAATAAAGGAAGAAGAGGTGCCGTAGTGGAGGCCTCCGGAATGATTTCGACCACCTGGGGATCTTAAAGGTGCACTGACATCGCACAGCACACGGGCGCCTTAGCGTTTTTCCTCCTTTAAAACGCAGCCGCCGCGGTCGGGTTTGAACCCGGGAACTCCGGATCAGTAGTCGAGCGCCCTAACCTATGTGCCACCGCGGCGGATACCCGTTTTTCCTTTAAAATTTAATTTAGGCTCCTTAATATATGTGACAGACTGGCCGTCGGCGCTGTTCGCTGTCCTGATCGTCGTTTTGTGTCGCCCGCCGTGATCTCTTTCCCCTGACTTATATGTGTACAAACCCCCTTTCAAAACCTTTAATTTTTCCTGTATGTTCAATTGCAGGTGGCGCTGGACACTCCGGCTAAGATACGTGAAAGCAAATTCTTTTTCCCTTAGAAAGGTGCCAGGTCCGCCCTCTGTACACTTAAAGTATAATACCCTGCGCCATTTGCATTTTAGCAAAACGATGTAAAGCATATCTGCTGTGGAGGAACGTATAAAGACAGCTTTTGTGAATGAAAGTACAGGTTTTACAAAACGTGCCTCGCTCAAAGACCGTCGCGTGCGCCCTCAGCGGAAAAGCTTTCCAGGCGTTAAAAACTGAGAAGTGGTGTACTTGTAAGCATACATCTGTGTGCACCTTCCGTCAAAAGCCATCACGGTTAACGGAGATCAACCGGGCCTCAAGCAAGCAGGCAGCCACCATTCTTCTTTCAGAGGGCGGTCGGCTCAAAGCCCCCTATATCTCGCTATTTCCCACGGGGGTCATAATAGCAGGTTGTGTTTCGCTATTTGCAGGAAGTAAACCGCTCGGCAAAAGAGCAGCTATGGAAGAACGATCTCGGGTGATTCCAAGCAGGAAAGGTCGTACTCACCAAGCGCTGCTGTTTCTTCTTCGAAAGCGCATTTTTGAGCTGTACAAGACGGCTATGCCACTAGCACGCACTCTTGGAGCAAACTGCATGTCCCGCCCAGGAGGCGGCGGGTGGAGTTGTAATGGGGTGATTTTCGGAGCCGGCTCGTTTCTGCCCACTGTGGAGACCCGTCCGCAGACACTGATTGGTCGCTTGATGCCTTCGCGCCGTGAGAGATTGTTTTTTTTTATTCTGCAACGAGCTCATTATACATACCGAATCGCCGGCAAAGTATGCGCAATGAAATTCAGTAGGATTTCGTAGCGCTGGCAAGCGTTGTGCATTTCCCGAAGTGCTTTACTTTCAGGTAACCGGCTTAGAGTTCCCCCAGTACCGCTCGCTTGTGGGAAGCTTGCCGGTGGCTCCGAATTGCGAGTTGCTTGCTGTTTTGATGGGTAGAAGCCGCAACTACCACTTGTGAAACAAGTTGTAAACGGTGGCACCCGAAATCAGTTGGAATCACGAGAGAAGAGCGCATGTCTTTTTTACTTATTTACAAATTCGGTTTGTTTTGGAACGGCAGCCGCTATAAAATTGACTTCGGGTCGCTCCTAACCTTTTCACCACTTTTCATGTCTTCTTTTTTTTCACCAATTCCCCCTCTTTTTTTGTGTGTACCCGAAAACAATGTTAATGTGAATGGCGATCTCAGGAAATAGGCCCGCCGTATTTTCGCTAGTTCACCTGTAGTCTTTTCTGCAACGGGCCTGGAAATTTTTCGCCGCCATAAAAAGGCTCTCTCACTTTAGCTTACACACGTTTACAAAATATCAGCTACGAGAACTGCACCGTTCATTATTCATGCACTCTGCGTATGCCCAACTTCCTTAGACATTCAGCAAATGGCGCATTTGTTGGCCGCCAGCAGCAAACAACGGGCAATTCAGTGACAATTTATTAACTTGTAATTTCGACCAATCTGTATACTCACGGGGCATTCTGCATGAATATAATGGCTGCCGTGGCCGACACTACTGCATCACTGCCAATTGTGACCGATAAAGTGTTTCTTCCACTCATACCACCTGTTACCGACGGCTGAGAAAATCAACGGGATGTACTCAGCATCTAAAATCCCACAGTGGTATTGAATTGTCAGCACTATGCTGCATGAGGTAGGAGCCGTGAAAGCTGTATTTGATATTGAATTTACATAAATGTCTAGGAGGCTCTATAGGTCCCCTCCAAGATTTTAAGGTTATCTGAAAACGCCGGTTTTGGAGCAACTTTTCGAGCTACTTACGGACTCTGACCATGCCGATAAAGATCTTTGTAGGTCCATTGGTGTGTTAAACACATCCCTCCTTTTCCCTGTGTTGATCGGTATTTTCCTTTGTAATGTATCGGAGATACCTGCTATTGTTTGCAGCTGGGGCACTGGTAACTAGAGATGACTGTTGAAGCACACTCAAAATTCTGGCACGTCACCCTTACCCCGGGTTCAACGCTACAACAAGTCATGGTAGTCGCTCTAACGGGGTGTTCTATTTAATGCGCCGCATAATGATCGGCGGCCTTTTCGCTTTACAGATGTTAGGGCTGTACGAAATACAACACATCTTACACATATAAATACACCTTACACGAGCTTGACCTTGGTGCCCGTTTTCTTCGATTTACACCCGTCTATTGCGATTTCCACCTGTCTATACTCCTTCTTCATCTTCTTTATCCTTCCGTTAATCCACGTCGTCCTTATCGCCACCCTCGTCGTCTTCTTCAAACCTCTTTAGTTCATACTTTTATTTCAGACTCCCTCTTTTATGTGACATGCCGAAAGGTCTTGTTCAAGGGCTATCACGAAATCAGGCTCCCCCAGGTTGAGAATGGGCCCCCAGGGGACGATATTCTATCGGCTGTACGATGCCAGTGCTTACTGTTTTTTGTCGTCAGGCCATCCGCGAAGACGACGCTCTGATAATTGAGATATACTCGGCCATCTGTATTATCCGTTGTGGGGACCTGCCCTGCAGCCCCCTGAGTTTGCTTTCCTGCGAGGCACCGTGCAGCGGCGGTCTCACCTCGAGGCTGAGCGCATTCCTTTGTGAGTTACATTAACTGGCAAGAGAGGGCGCCAGCATCGCTGCGCGGAGACTGCCAAGCCCGCGCGCGGGAGAGGGGGCAGGGGGGCTTCGGCTGCGATCGTCGGCCTGAGGGGACGTGTCGCTCGCGGCTCCGCTCATCGCCGGTTGGGCGAGGAAGCGACGGGGAGACAGGCTCCCGTACTCGTCCCGTCCGGCCTTCGGAGTATATATCCCTTGCCATAGCGCGGGCGAACATTCGCTCGGAACCTTGCTGGTGAGTCGGACGTCCTCGACTCATTAGCGTACTTTGTTGCTAGCTGGCGTTATTGTTTCTGTAGCAATAAATGCCTGTTTGTGTCAGCCAATGTGTCGTTACTTTGTTCCCTCAGAGCAAGGCCCGCCGTGGTCGGCGAGCGCTCGGTAGTGTACGCGATCACGGGGTGGGGTCCGGGCGGCTTTGAACCGTGTAAGCCGCGATTGAGTAGAGAGAGTGTACTTCCCAATTCAAACCCCAAATCTGGCGCCCAACGTGGGGCTCGAACCGACGGCCCTGAGATTAAGAGTCTCATGCTCTACCGACTGAGCTAGCCTGCCCTGAAGCCCCTGAGTTTGCTTTCCCGCGAGGCACCGTGCAGCAGTGGTCTCACCTCGAGGCTGAGCGCATTCAATTGTGAGTTACATTAACTGGCAAGAGAGGGCGCCAGCATCGCTGCGCGGAGACTGTCAAAGCCCGCGCGCGAGAGAGGGGGCAGGGGGCTTCGGCTGGGATCTTCGGCCCGCGCGGACGTGTAGCTCGGGACTCCGCTCTTCGCCGGCGGGGCGAGGACAGATGTGGGGATTGAATTGGGGAGATAAGTACGTTCTCCCCACTCAATCGCGGCTGACACGGTTCAAAGCCGCCCGGACCCCACCCCGTGATCGCGTACGCTACCGAGCGCTCGCCGACCACGGCGGGCCTTGCTCTGAGGCAACAAAGGAACGACACATTGGCTGACACAAACAGGCATTTATTGCTACAGAAACAATAACGCCACCTAGCAACAAGGTATGCTAATGAATCGAGGACGTCCGACTCACCAGCAAGGTTCCGAGCGAATGTTCGCCCGCGCTAGGGCAAGGGATATATACTCCGAAGGCCGGACGGGACGAGTACGGGAGCCTGTCTCCCCTTCGCTTCCTCGCCCCGCCGGCGAAGAGCGGAGCCGCGAGCGACACGTCCGCTCAGGCCTACGATCCCAGCCGAAGCCCCCCTGGCCCCCTCCCACGCGCGGGCTTTGGCAGTCTCCGCGCAGCGATGCTGGCGCCCTCTCTTGCCAGTTAATGCAACTCACAAGGGAATACGCTCAGCCTCGTGGTGAGACTGCCGCTGCACGGTGCCTCGCGGGAAAGCAAACTCAGGGGGCTGCAGGGCATGTCCCCACACCGTAAGAGTGACTTTTTAAGTCACTTGCACTTGCAAGAATCGTTTCATGCATGGTGCAAACTGAAAAGCAGTGGGGCGAGCAGTACTCTTGTGCTGCCATAACGGAGACACCTGCGCTTGCGTGCTCTTCTTTATTAAGCCTTACTATTTGCCATTCGTTAGGCCAGCAAATTACTGACAAGGTTGAGGACTGGGCGAGTTGGTAAGTATACTTCATAAAGTTTGCGTCCGGTTAAAAGCTATTATAACGTGATCCAAGGCCGTCGAGGAGTTTCTGTGGTTAGAAACCTACAAGGAAAGTCAAGAAATCTTTGCAGAAGGTTAATAAAAATGTCACTTTGAACGCGCATTGGCACATTCTGTCTTAAAAAGAATTACACAAGTTTCAATATTGTCGCGTATACGCTTCAGTCTTTAAAATTAAAATATTGCCCCTCTTTGGCAGTGGACATAAGTAAATATACGCCGTACCTGATGTTGCTGAAAGTAAGATGTTATGCTACGCAGGTGGACTATTTTCTTGATCTATTCCATCATCTGATGACCATCTCATTTTCGATATTACTAGAGTTGAAGATGTCGGACTGAAGCTACCATTAGTTTCAAGACTACAGTTATTTTGCCTCTCCTCCCGACGAAATTCCACCCTCGACCAGCTTGGGTCAGCCAGTTTTCCTACAAACTGCCGAGTAAAGAAACGCTCCAGTGAGCGCTTTTTACTCTGCGTCCTTGTTCATGAGATTAAGAGTAACATTGATCAATTACTACTGAATTCGAGTCTTAATAACATTCATGCGTGGTGCACTAATTAAGTGGGACAAGAAACTTAACAGTCATAAAACATTCTTCACGAAAATAACAATCAAGCGAGTCGCACATTCACTTAAGCGCAGTCTTTCGTCGCAGCCTGCAATTGAAGTTAGTGAGCAAAAATACCTTGCAGCCACTATAATAATAAACTTACTGGAACAAACGCGTTTCAAACATAGGAGAATATTTGTTTCAAAAGCTTCGTTTTCTAAGGCAATAACTAAAGCAAACTTCACCGGAGGTTAGGCTGTTAACTTATTCATCAATCATAAGACCTTAGCTGGAGCATGGTACCACCGCTTTGGACCCGTACTCAAAACGTAACATGCACTCGAAAGCGTACAACGCGAAGCTGTTAGTTTTATTATTTCAAAATATCAAAGAGCGGATAAGCCAACTGATCTTTTCAAGAAGCATAATATTCTACCACTCCAACTGTGAGGCATATTCAAAGACTTAAATTTCTCTTCTTGTTAAAGACAATAACCTGCTAATGAGCACCCTTCACCTGAAACCATTTGATACCTGTCTGACGAACCATCGGTACGAAAAATAAATAAAACCTTATAATTCTAAAAATGATGCCCTTAAGTATCCTTTTTTCCAAGTACAATACAATAATGGAACCGAGTGCCACATGACCTAATAAGCAGCATCGAATTGATTGACCTAATTGATTGGTTGTGTAACTTAAAGGGGTTTAACATCCCAAAGCGACTCATGCTATTAGGAACACCCTAGTGTGAGGCTCCGGAAATTTCGACCATCTGGTGTTCTTTAACGTGCATTGACACCGTACAGTACACGGGCCTGTAGAATTTCGCCTCCATTGAAATTTGGTCACATCGCGGCCGGGATCAAGCCCGCGTCATTCGGGTCAGCAGCCGAGCGACATAAGCTACCGCGACGGCACATTTAAACCTTGAGGAACTGGTTAATGCTTTTGTCATTTTGAGCGGTATTTCCGTGTTTCTGCCATTAAAAATTTCCAGTTTTCTTGATATTTGTTCACTGAGGCATTAAACTGTACAATTTTGTGGTGTGAGTTCATTATTGTTACCTTTTACACCATCATTATTGTATTCTGTGAACTACTTCTGTTAATCTTGTACCACCCTTCCCCGTCAGGGAGTGTCCAAGGGTCGGCAGTATTATATAAATAATACGTCATCACAAGTGTCCCGCGTAGTGTGCGATGTCAGTGGACGTTAAAGAATCCTAGTTGGTAAAAATTCCCGGAGCCCTTCACTACGGCATCCCTAGTAACTTGAGTCGCTTTGGGCCGTTAAACACCCATAAAGCCAAACACAACAGCACCATCAATTTGAAAACTACTCTATACGGAAGGCAAGTTTTGCCTGCACTTTGTATCAGAAACGAAGATTGGCACGGCGGGCCAAGACCGAGACGAGAGGATAACACAATCACAGTTGTTAACTTCGAACATTATTGCATGGCTGCAAAACCGTTGAATGTTTGTAGGACAATATGGTCCACGATAAAGTAAATGATGACCAATAACGGAAAACACGTGTACGCTCGGTGCGCTACGCGAGTCATAGCGCTTGACCATTGGCAAGATAGATGGCAATCACTCAAAACATCACTACAAGCCTATGTAAGCGCCGATCTGAGGGACATTTAGATACAAAGGAAAGAAAAAAGATGCAGCGAGCGAAACCGGATATGCCCAGGATGACGTGAGTAAAACAAAAACGAGCAACTGTCACAGATGAAAGAAGACCTTAAGAGGGCTCACCAGCTACGAGGCAACACAGATTTGAAATTTATCCCTCGATAGATGGCAGCACTGAAGTACCCCAAAAAGGAGGGAACTTCTATTTCCTCTCCAGGTCTGTAAATCCTACCGCTACAGCTCCTTGACCGCGTATCGAAAGTATATGTTCTTCCGCGAACAAAAAGTAGGGCCGAGAACTTTCTGTGTATATCCTGCCAAAGCTGGGAGACAGAAGCACAAAAGAATAACCGGTCTCAAGGGGTGGTGTTCTTAGAATGGACCTTTTTCCAGTAACCCACCACTCAGCTGCCACAAGGAAAAGTACGTCCTGTTGCTGTTCGCGGTGACTGAACGCAAATTTCGGCATTGAACAAGCGACTTCCAACTATTGTGGGCAAAGTTGCTATTTGTGGTTTATTTTGAAAAATAATAAAAAATGCAGTTTAATAAAAGAAAAGATGGGCGCTGCACCCACGCCAACCGCGTGCGCTCTTTCTGTACACAAAAATGGCAGCGCACCTGAACTGTAATGACGTCACGGGTTTGAAGGCGAAAATTCCACACCTACTATGCTTTCCGGAAAAGTTTCATTATGCACCCTGCTTCTTAATGGGTTTTTTATATTTTATACACTATATACTTTTATGTATTATATATTGTATATATGTTTTGATACAGCGCCCTTTCCGAGCATTTTTTTTTTAAATATGAGACTTTTGGAAGCGTAGTGCAGGAGGTGCGACTTGGTGTGGCGCATTACAAGGCGTATCTAATCGGGGAAATGAAGACGGTTAGGGAATGCCTGACACATGTGAAACCGGTTAAGAAGCAGAACTGGATGATTTCGCCAGCCAGGCCATGGATGTTATGACAACACTTTATTTACACCACGGAGATGTCTATTCTGGAGTAGGGTGCTCGGTAATCCGCGAGCTCCTTTCTGCAGACAAGGTGCACCTACGCTTACCCGTGCACAGCGGACAGCACTTGGACTGATAATGCGAACATTCTGGCAGAAATATGCCTGGTCGGGGGAGAATTGGGGGAAAAGAGCGACATTCGACCAATGATGCGTTAGAGCACCGATGTTTCGATGCCGATCCGACACATTCTGGTTTCACTAGCTTGGAGCCAGAGGCGAACATTGGCTTTTACCGGTTCTCATGACGTCGCAGTTGCAGTGCGGCAGGGGCTGAGCAGGAAAAGAAAGGAACGGTCCTTCCTCACCTTGATGTGGGCTGTTTCACTGCCACAGATAGTTGTCAGCGAGTACAGCGTGAAATCGCAGGTGATTGGGAAGTGCCTCGATCAGTAAAAGGAGGTCAATCGCTACGTCATGAGAGTCAGTCGACGCCATTAGCCCTATTTACATGAACCCGATAGCATCGGGTCGACTCGGGGACCGGGCTGAGCATGGTCAATCCAACTCAACCAGTGCGTGTTCACATGAACTTGATTTTAGATATTCGAGACCGGTTCAACTGTAGCGACACCAAGAGTCGAGCAAGCAACAGCAGCCTCCAAGACTGAGTCGCGCCATCGCTGTATCGGAGGCGCGACGGCGCACGTGAAAAGCAAGTTGGCATTTATCCTCTCCCCTCTCAATAACAATGCTTTTCGACTCGACAGCGTTTGCAAGCACATCGGGTGAGGGTCGAGTTGAGTCGCCTACCCCTGCGGCGGAGTTTACTGGACCCGACCCGTCGACTCCCAACTCGGCGCGCATTTACATGAACCCAATAGCGGTTTTCGGCCCGATAACTCAACAACCAGGCGTGTTGCGTTCATGTAAGTGCCGCTGTTTGCTCGATGACCTCCTATGAGGGATATTTGCAGCTGCATTCTTTACTTGTATCGACACCTGGGTTACTGCGCCCCTGCGCTGGGCAAGGGACAATTCTGTTCTCCCACACTGTCCTGAATAGGGAGCCTCCTTCCTGTGTTTAGCACTTACAATGCCTTAATTTGTGGTTCCCTGGAGGGGAAGGAAGGGGGCGTTTTTAAGTGTGGCCTTGCATCCCACTTCCTTTCCGCACCAAGAGCTCCAGCAAAAAAGAAAAGCTGAATTTTTTTCCGTATTCAGCCCAAGCAAGAAAAAAGTAAAGAAAGAGCTCTAGTCTTGCCAAGCACCGAGTAAGATCGTGCGCGCACGAACACATACAACCAAGAGGTTGGTGGCAGAGTCTAGTAGCGACGAAATATTCTGACGCCAGATGAAGCCACGTCGCGCTGGTTGAATTTAGCGCGAACTTCAAATCCCCGCTGAAAAGGCAATAAACAACTTTCAGAGCCTATAAAACGCAAATACTAAGCTCGTTATGAATGGAAATTGGGGCTTGACAATGAAGAAAGAAAACGGGAGGAAATCTCGCAGACGAAATTTTAATATTTGACTTGGTTTTTTCACGAGATCACATGAAAGACCGACATATCTAAATGTAAACTTTTCTTGATATTTTCCTCTGATTTGTAAAACAAAATGAAACTTAAAAAATACTATCTGTCCGCAACATTTCCTCCATTTACTGAAGAAGAGAACGCTGCCACAGACCTCATGAAAATCGAGATATGTTTAGACACGCTGCAGGGTCTGAAAGTTCCCATGTATTTCCTATGGGCACTGTCACTGGTGAACCCTCTTAAAACTCACGACGAGGTGCCCTGGGACTGGAAGCGAACAAGTAAAACCAGGTGAACGACATCGAAAAGAGCCACGTGAAAACAACATTAGCAAACCAGCACAAACACACCAAAACCACATAAGAAAACATGACTCTAGAACCTGAAACGCCAGCAGAAACACGGATTGTGATAAAACCATTTAATACGGGGAATTTTTTTTTCATCGTAGGGTGCATTGTCCAATATATTACTATACGTGACCACGATCCGATGGAAACAGGACGACATAACGGATGGTAACGGCAAGATTTAATGCTGGCGGTTGGGCGCTAACACTCTGTGACGCTCCACTGCTCACTTAGTCGCAATATGTCTGAAATGTACTGTAATGGTGAAGAATCATAGTATTATCTAATTTTCTGATGTCATTATCCTCATGGGAACTTAACGGAATAATTACTTCACGCTAGGAATCGCAACCTGACAAGGTATCAGGATCGAGATAACAGCGACACAGGAAACCTATTCTTCGTAACAAGAGCTTCTCCGCATTTTCACGATTGAAACCATGTTGGTCGCGACACGGATGTTTACTTTAAACGCCTCTATAAGGCCGCTATAGTCAGCGCAAGGCGTTTCCAGTGCGCGTCGAAAAAAAAAAGAGAGGAAGAACTTTCCCGAAGGTTCCCCGAAGACCGTCTCTCGACGTTGGCTGGCCTCGACATTGGCCTTCATCTGCTTCGCTGTTCTGTTGACTTGGCTCAGCTACCCAGGCTGCGTGCGGGGCAGTGGCTAAGTACCTGGCGGTGTTGCTCTAGCTTGCTAAATTTCTCCTTTTTGTCTGTGCCTGTTTGCTCCTGTTCTGGGGTGATTGGGTGCGGGACGAGAGCTTAATGTCTACTTCTCCTGGCCAGGGGTTTTGCTAACCAGCTAACCAGCATGGCTTTAGGCAAAAAAAGTCCTGTCAAACACAGCTATTTGAGCTCTTAACAGATCTTCATGAATCGGTACACGAATTGTTATATACTGATGCCATATTTATAGATTTTTCAAAAGCTTTCGATCGCGTTCCCCACATAAGACTAATGAAGAAAATTAACAACCTACAACTGCACCGCGATATCACCCGTTGGATCGGAGAATTCCTAAGTAATCGCTCCCAAAGCGTCAAAATTAAAGAGTATTCATCGAGCAGTTCACGAGTCATATCGGGAGTCCCACAGGGATCCGTTTTAGGGCCATTACTATTTTTAATTTACATTAATGACATAGCATCTAACGTGCGACTGTTCGCTGACGACTGCGTAATCTATAGAAGGATAGTCACCCCCCTTGATGCAATTATTCTACAGACCGACTTAGTGCGCCTAAATGAATGGTGCCAGCTATGGCAGATGGAAATTAATATCAAAAAAACAATGTTGATGACCTTTTCCACGCGCACTAATGTACCTTCTAATGCCTACACAATTAATGAGAATACAGCTGAAAGAACGGATTGTTTTAAGTACCTAGGTGTTTATCTCAGTGCTGATTTAAGCTGGAACACCCACATAAATCACATCACAAACAAAGCATTTAAGAAACTGGGACTCATCAAACGTCGTCTATATCTTGCCAACCCCGAGACAAAGCTTCGCACGTATACTACACTCATAAGGTCAGCTTTAGAATATGCATCTTTAATATAGAGTCCAAGTAGCGTTTCATTATTTAACCGCATTGAGTCTGTACAAAATAAAGCTGTGAGGTTCATCCTTTCTTCATACTCACCGTATGAAAGTGTGTCATTATTGAAGCAAACTATCAGTATTCCCGACCTTATCACTCGACGCAAGTTCTCTCGTTTATCGTTTTTTCATTCCTTGTACTACGATGGCTCCCCGTTCACAGCTGATCGCATCGCCCCTGCCCATCATGTTTCATCCCGGTCTGATCATTCCCACAAAGTGCAACCCATCTTCGCACGAACACTGAAATATCAAACATCACCCTTACTATTATCTATGGCAGAGTGGAACTCGTTACCGGCTGACATAGTTTCTGAAACTGAGTTATCACATTTCCAAACAAAACTTTCATCGCACCTTGGCCTACAAAATTCACCGTGATATTTTCAGTATTGTTGAAGCATTAAGTCTTATACGCTCAACCTATGTATCTTTCAGCGACTGCAGTGATGTGTACTTGCAATTTGTATATGTAGTTATTCTTTGTATTTGTTAACTACTGTGTGCCAATAATCTGTATTGTGTTGTTTTCATGCCCTCCCCCCCTATGTAATGCCCACTTGGGCCTTTAGGGTATTTAAATAAATAAATAAATAAATAAATAAATAAATCTCTTCCTAAAGACCAGCTCCCAACTGACCTCTTTTTCCTCAGCGGTGTTTCAAGCATTCCAGTCGCATTAGTGTCTTCCGATGGAGGCGCTATCCGACTGAGCAACCCGGAGGCCATGCAGGCGGCTCTTAGGTCCACATCGCAGCATTTCATGCACATTACCGACGTCCGGCAGTTCGGTAGGGGTGGTATTTTGTGCAGGTCACCGGATAAAGCCTGTATCGAAGACCTGCTGAAGTGTACGTCATTCGCCAACCACCCGGTGAGCGCTTTCATTCCGCCTCATCTAGCATGTTCCAAGGGCTTGGTCCGAGGGGTCGACTCTCAATTGAGCCCTGCGGAACCTCTTGAGAACCTCTCGCCTGCGGGAGTGATTGCTGTCCATCGATGCAGCCAGCAGGATGGTTTACGGAGAAAAAATTCCTACGGATTCCGTCATTGCCACATTTGCAGGAATATTTTGCCCGTCAGAGATTAAGCTGTGGCCATTGGTTTTTCGAGTAGATGCCTTTAACTCTCGGCCCCTTCACTGTCAAAACTGCTGGCGATTTGGCCACAGCGGCAAAGCCTGCAAATCGGCCTTACGCTGCTGTGCCGGTGGGGAACGTCATTGCAGAGAGAAATGTCCTGAACAGCAAGAGAAATGTTGTTTGTGTAGCGGTGCTCACCCTGTTGATTCGCCTGAGTGTCCTGCACGAGAACAAGAGGTTCAGGTGCTTGTGCTTATAGACAAGCGCAGATGCACGCGGAGAGAGGCTTTTGCCGCAGTCAAGGAGAGAGCCTCAGCCTACTCTAGTGAGGCCGCCAAATGTCCACCCATAATTGATTCTAGTTGGTCCCAGGCTATCACAGCGGCAGTTGAGCAAGCTGTGGCAAATGCAATGGATCGCATTATGGAAACCGTGTCCACGTGCATTTCGCAGGTCATAGGTGCTCAGATGACCAATCTTCTGCAGGCGTCCACCGCTCCGCTCTTGTCTTCTTTGGCTTCGGAAGCTACCCCTTCTTCTGTAGTATCGATTCCGCTCTACAGGGCCAAAAACAATGTGAGCAACAAAAGACCTCTCAGGCCTCTCCTTCGCATAGCGTTATGGACGCATCCTCTATGGATTGTATGGATATGGAGTCTGATCTCCGCGCCCAGAAACGCAGTGGGCCTCCTCTGAATATTGCAGGTCCATCTTGCCCCCAATCAAAGACAAAAAAAAGTAACGCAAGTCAAAACGCTAAGACTAGGATTCTAGAAAAGGCAGTCGCGGCTGCGGCACTTCCGCCAAGATAGGGTTCTTCAGTGTACTCCAGTGGAATTGTCGATCTATATTCTCCGCTTCAAGAGATTTAAATTGCCTATGCAATCAGCTTCTACCAGATTTAGTTGCTTTACAGGAAACATGGGTAACTTCAAATTTCAATTATCATCTCAAGGATTACCATCCGTTCCGGCTTGACCGGTCATCACGAGGGGGAGGGTTGTTAGTGCTCATATCTACAAAGTTTTGCCACAGGGCATGCATTTCTTTTTAATATGCGGACAATGAATGTGAAATCCTTGCGGTTGACCTTGGTGTCCCAGGTCAACAGCCCTTTACGGTAGCTAATGCATATTTCCCGTCTGGTGTGCGTGACACTCGGCCCCTTGACTCACTCATGTCTAGTAGCCGATCTCAGGTTCTATTACTTGGCGACTTCAATTCGCACCATGTGACTTGGGGGTTTAAAACAGACAGCTTTGGTTCTAGACTATTTGATTGGGCTTCTGGCAACAACTTGATCTGCAACAATTCCGGATTGCCTACGTTTGTTCGCAGTCAATGCCGCTCTGCCTTGGATTTAACTTTTTCCTCCCCAGGAGTCTCTGTTATGTCTTGGGCGCCTGTTGACTGTGCAACAAACAGTGATCATCTACCGATTAGTTTCAAGGTTGCGTGTAAATTAACTCTTCCTGAGCGACATCAGCGCACGTTTATAAATTACAGTTGCTTTAAAGACACGCTAAAATCAGCCCTCCAAATCACTTCAGACATTCGCGCTCAGAGAAGTGCCGAAAGCAAGGCTGCACATCTATGCTCAGTACTGGACCATGCAAGGCAAAAGTCTGAATTTTTGCTTAAGAGAACAAAGGGTGCAATCGCGAACAATTGGTGGAATGCTGAGTGCACGCGTGCATATAGACGACGGAAAGCAGCTTGGAAGAAACTTCTCATCAATCAATGCCCAAAAAATTGGCTGGATTATAAGTATGTTGCAGCAACATTTAAGCGCACTGTCGCCCATGCAAAAGAGGAGTATAATACAAATCATTATGATTTCCTTTCCCAATCAGGAAATAAACGAGCTTTGTTTAATTTCATGAGGCGCAACAAGGTGATTCCTCCCGCTGCCAACATTGAATCCCTTGTTCAGTTCCTTACTGACATCGCAAAGGCCTTAGAGGATATTGCGTGTAGCCTAGAGCTTCGCTTTACATCTGCTTTACCTTCTCCTACTATATTCACATGCATCTCAAGTGATTTCACTGAGGTCTCTATGCCTGAGCTGTCGCAAAATTGTTCTGCGCTTATCCCCAGCGGCTCCTGGCCCCGATAAGGTCACTTCATCTATGATCAAAATATTGTTCAATGATTCTCTTGCAGACCTGTTGGCTCTAATTAACCATTCTATTAAAGGTCCTTGGATACCGGATGAGTGGCGTCTTACTGAAATAGTTCCATTGCTTAAAAAGCAAGGGGATGGCTTAACTTTAGACAATATACGCCCTATTTCGTTAACATCGAACCTTGTGAAATTGGTGGAAAGGGTCCTTCTCAGCCGTGTCATGTCATTCATTTCAGGAAATGCTGTATTGAATCCATGCCAAATTGTTTTCAGGCTGGGTTGTTCAATTTGGTGTGCTCATACTGACCTAGAGAGCCGTATTAAATTAGCTCGCAATAGAAAAAAGTTTGCTGCGCTTGTCACCTTGGATGTCAGTAAAGCATACGACAGCGTGGAGCACTCGACTCAATTACTAAGATTACAGGAACTCAACTTCCCAAGCTATTTTGCAGCCTGGATTTCTGTTTTTTTGAAAGTAGAAAATTTTACTGCTGCCAAATTGGGGTTTCCTCAAGGAGATTTCCACAGACAAGAGGTGTTCCGCAAGGATCAGTTCTCTCACCTGTTCTTTTTAACATTTTTCTAAGCTCAATTTCATGCATTCAAAATGTGAAAACTTATGTGTACGCCGACGATATTGCATTTTTTGCATCAGCAGGTAACATTCACACTCTTTATCAAACCCTGCAAAATTACCTCAATGTTCTTCACAACTGGCTTGGAAGATTTCATCTGTCCCTTAATGTGAAGAAATGCGCATTGTTAGTATTCCCAGTTTCTGTTCCAGTAAATATCTGCCTGGTCTATAGAAATAACATACTACCTCAAGTTCAGACGGTGAAGTATCTCGATGTAATATACGACTCTACTCTCTCCTGGCGGCCACACATTGAGCAAGTTTCTGCAAAAGGAGTTCGGGCCATTGGCATCCTGCGCAGGCTTTGTAGTGCTAGGTCAGGCATGAGAAGGCATACGCTTCTGATGATTTATAAAATGTACGTCCGCCCAATTTTGGAGTTCGGGTGTGTTTTATTCTCAGGAGCTCCTGCCTCTAAACTTCGCCCTCTTGTGCTTTTGAAGCGTGAGGCGTTGCGCCTTTGTCTGGGGCTTCCAAAATATGTCGCCAATGCTGTTCAGCACCTTGAGGCGCGAATGCCTTCGTTATCAGCTAGGTTTCACCTTTTAACAGTTCATTTTTAAAATTGTGCGACTCACCTCTTCACGCTTCCAGTATAATAGTTCTTAGTCAACCTTCCGCCTTTTTTAGTGCTGCCTGGTCTCGATTTCATACCCCGCAGATACTTTACGTGCAGTCCCTCCTTGATTGCATAAATATTCATTTCACAGATGTCTGCCAAATATATAACAACTCTTCATCTGTCCAGATTGAATTCGATGACATTTTCCCATCGAATGCAAAGCTGCAGCCCTTCCCGCTTCTTCAGGGTCTACTGCAGGACCACCTAACGTCCTTTCCCTCTCATGTTCTTATTGCTACCGATGCCTCGCAGGATCGCGAAAAGGCAGTTGTGGGAATTTTTTCGCCTTCATGGATTGGTCTTATTCTCTCCGTCTTCCTGACTTCACTCCAATTTTTCTGGCTGAATTATTATCGGTAATCTTAGCCTTACGAAAATTAGAATGTACTGTTTCTCCCGTCGTGGTTATGACCGACTCTCTGTCCATTTGCTCTTCCTTATCCTCACCCACTGACTCTCGGCCATTACGCCTCTTTAAGTTCCTGATTCCGCTTCATCTAAATTCGGTAAGGTTGCTTTGGGTACCCGGTCATATGGGCTTTCACTTAAATGATGTTGCAGATTCCTTAGCAAGAGCCTCTCTCAGCGGCCCAATTGTTGCTGTCCTGCCATCGTGTGCATATACAGCTGCGGTGAGGTTTCGCAGCTACACAATATTTCAGGAATTTGCTGCCTCGGCTCTTACATCATCTCCCGAATATAAGCATCTTCTGCATCCTTGGAGTAGCAAAGACTGGCGCTCACGCAGACTAGAGGTCTCTTTCACGCGCTTGCGTTGCCGGGTTCCCCTTCTAAATTTCTACCTTCACAGATCTGGCCTGGCAGCTTCCCCACAGTGCCCTTTTTGTGCCGAACACCTGAGACAATGGATCACTTCCTGCTATTCTGCCGCCGCTTTTCTCATTTGAGGAAGCGTCTTATGCAAATTCCATTTCATCAACTGGGCTTGCCTGTGTCTTCCGCGGTTGTTCTTTCCATTGGCGCTTCTTTGCTTGGACGAAGCGACAGGAGTGTGCGCTCTGCTGTGCAAAATTTTCTTCAAGAAACGCAGCGACTCCCATTCTAATTTCTTTTTCCCGCCCTCAGTCAGTACGACATTGCAACATTACAGGCATTGTATACTATTATGCACATTAAGCAATGGTCCCGTCTTCGATCTTCAAGTTAACTGGACCCCTTTCCTTCCCCCTTCCAATCTATCAGACTACATACTATTACCACTCCTTTTCCCGTCAAAACTTTCCTGTATCCAGTAGTTAACTGCCTGTGTCTTGGCCACTCCCCCGTAGTGGGTATGTGCCAGCAACGTCTGAGGCCTTCCTTCCTTCCTTTCTTCCCGAAGGCGCCCGCGGCTGTAAGCAAGTGCATGGCGTCCCAGGGGTTAAGACTCCCTCCCGCCGCGGCCTTGGCGAAGCGGGGCATGCGCGGACTGGTTTTCTAGAGATTTTGCAGCGCTCTCTAAAAAACAGGGGGAGGGAGACGTAAATTACCCTTGCTGTGGCACCTCCTCTCTCTCAGCGCTCTCGCCTTCGTCTGGCAATTTCGAAGTAGGTTATATAAGAGCGCGTTTCATCTCGGACCTATCGGTTGTACTTCGCGCAGTGGTATAGAGAAGCCCCTCCTTTTGAAAGCCGTGTTGAGCGAGCTTGGAGCTCGAATGTTCCTTTGCGTAAGCTTTGGTAGCTAAGTGCGTAGCCCCTGTTTCTTCTCTCTGTGTTTTTGTTTCTGTCCAGTTCTTTTGTTCGTCCGTGTGTCATCGTCTGGCTTTCAGCTACGAGTGCAGCGACGAATACACGAGCACCTCGAAGGAAACCAGGTGCGAAGAAGGATGAACCTTGTAACATCTTTACTGGCACAGTCACGGCAAGATTTGGCGAAGACCGGCACTCCGCAAGAGCCAGCCTGTTTCGCAGGCTGGCGCGACGTCTTCCTGGGCTCATCGAGACTCCCGGTCATTCAAGGCGGGTACGGAACCTTTAGGCGTGTACAAGTGACCCGGGGACTGAAATTGGAGATGACTCTTCGCACCAATGTCAGAAGGTGGCCCCGCAGCGAGCAACGACGCGGCGAGAAAGAAGCAACCAACGGAGAAAGAAACAGCGGTGAGCGAGATTTCTTGCGTCCGTTGCCTTGCGTAACTCAGGCATTGGGAACGGGAGGTGCGTGGTTTAGACGAATAGCATGAGAGCAGCCATGGGCAGGAAGAAGACGATGGGAGCTGGTGAGACTAGGGAATTGTGGCGGCTAGAGTGCGAGCTGAAGATTGCAGAAATGAATGTAGAAGCCGAAGAGGCAAAGCGAGAAGCCGAAAAGGCTGTAGCAATAGCAGAATCCCGAAAGCTAGCAGCAGAATGATTAAGCGAATCGAAGCAGAGAAAGCGACTTGGAGACGCAGATTGCGTCTGAGGAGCGCATCGCACTACAGGAATCCCAGTAAGGGCCGGCGAGTGGCAAGCAGATGGCTGCAAATTCAGGCCACGATGGGCGCGTTCACTCAAGCTTCGACTCCGTCGAGTTGTACGCTGAGATCACAGAGGTTCTACGCGACGCGTTCAGCGGGTCGGATTGCGAGCGCAATACGGCTGTGCAGCCTAAATTGGTAGACGAGCTGGACATAGTGACAGCTGACTCAGAAGCTACTGCGCACGCTGGAATAGACAAGACGCTCCCCGGCGCGTTTGGCACGTTTAGACGATCGAAAGGCTCACAGCGTCAGACAGTCTTTAAAGCGTATGTCGGAATCCGGCTGCACGGTGCTGCAGACAGGGAGTTTTACGCTACCGCGTAAGAAGAGCCAGCTGAGGCGCTGTTCGCCGGGCCGAGTGGATCGGATCGCGAGTGCAAAACGACCTATAGGTCGGAAAGACAAACGGCGCCGTAGGCGGCGTGGCAGCTCTGGAGGTAGAGACTCCGCACGATGACACATCTGAGGCCCTGCCCGACATGCCTTGCGGATCATACCGAAACTGCGATGCGGCGATGCAGTCAGACCCCGGCTCCATGCAAGACGACGCAGCGGAAATCATCGCCCGCGATGAGACCACCGAACTCACAGAAGAAATTGAGTTGACCGAGAGGGCCACCCAGGACCAAAGCAGGAACGGCGAGCTAAGCTCCACAGAAGAGGCTAACGACACGCATCAGGACGCGTAAAGCAGATCGAATATTTCATGTGAGGCGGCGGTACAGGGTGGACTAATAAACGGCACAACGGTCGCCGCGACAAGTCGGGTGGTTGAAGCCAACGCCTGCGAGGAGGCTATCCAAACTGAATGGTACAAGGAGTTCAATGCGGTCACTGCCGTATTTTAGAGACCCAAATGGGCGATGTGATCGCTCAAACGCTCTGTGTCACGCACAGTGAAGCAAACAGTGACGAGCGCAGTGCAGCTAGGAAGCGTGCTAAGCGGTGTTGCTCACTCGACGCGACGCACATGCCCCACTGCTGTGGCCAATTAGTAAGAAATTTTCCTGACCCTCAGTCAAGCCGTGCCGGCGTGCGTGAACGCTCCCGCTCGCCTGTGGTCTTCTCTGTGTGTGCTCGAGTGCAGCGTCTGGAGTGCGAGACGCTCTAGGGGCACTGCACAGTGAACGACGGCAAAAACTGTGACGCTTACACAACTATAAGCAATCGAACTTGCCTTGAACACAGTGCAATCCGCGAAAGGACAATATACCTAAACTGTGTACAGGTACTTTCGGCGTGTAGGCAGCAATTCGCGGCCTTTTGTTTGTGTTTTGATTGGCTGGGCAAAAGAACCCAGCAACCTTCTTATGGTAGGGCGTGTAAAGTTGCTATAGCGCAAGGAGTTTGGAGCGCGTACGCCCAAGAAGGAAAAAAATCTTCCCCGAACATTACCGAAGGCGCGCGCGGCTGTAAGCGCATCCCAGCCCAGGGTCCAAGACCTCCTCCCCTCTCTCAATAAGGTTGCGGTATGCCTAGGCTGTTAAAAGACGCTTCTGTAGTATCCTCTGGTAGTTATTTTTGAAATGCATTTTGTGGACCTTAGTTATCTGTAATGAAAATTTGAATTTCCCGCGTCTGTCCTCCTGTCCTCTCCTCTCGTCACTATTTGCGCGCTGTAAGGTCGGCGCTTCTCCACTGGCCCACTCACTCTGTACCTCTGCCGGCTGAGGACGCGCGCGGCAATTCCCCGCGGGCGGAGTCGGCGCGGCGAGCCAATGAGAGAACTTCGCTGCCGGCGTAACGAGCGCTGCCAGACGGATTCGGGCGAAAGCCCCACACAGCTGGTCGCCGCTACGCGTGGAAGCGGGAGATTTATGAATTTGCTGTAAATTAAGGGCTCGCCTTTCAGCTCTTGTACGCGGTCGGCCACCTGTACTAAACATAATGCAAGCATTTCACAGCCAACCTCGAATGTGCTTTTCAGGAACCGTTTAACGTGTGTAACGCCTCTTCTCCCTCATCGACAGCGCTTTTTTGGAAATATCGAAGCTGGTTATGTAAGAGCATATTGCGTCACTTTATACGGTTCTAGGTCAGACGTTGCGCACTGATGTAGAAAGGCGCCGGCTTTCGGTGAGCCGTGTAGACCGATCTTGGAGCTCGAATGTACTTATGTGTCAGTTTTGGTAGCTAGGAGCCCTAGGTCAGACCTCGCGCAGCGATGTAGAGAGGCCCCGGATTTCGGCAAGCCGTGAAGAGCGAGCTTGGAGCTTGAGTGTACTTTTCTGGCCTAGTCTCTGTTTCTTCTGTCTATTTGTTTCTGTACAGTTTCTTACTGAGTGCTATCAAAGTCCAGTTCCTTTGTCCGTCCGTGTGTCATCGTCCGTCCATCGTCCGGCTGCCAGCTACGAGTTCAACGCTAAATAAACGAACTCCTGGAGGGAAATGAGGTGTCAGAAAGGAAGAACCTACCTATTTACTGCATCTGACGTAAGTGCATCCAGATGCTTTTTGGAAAACTCGCCTCATATGAATCTGTTCTAAGCGGCTGTTGCAGCTAGCGCCAGAGCGGCCTCCACTTTTCCTAGCCCCGCCACGCTTTTGGGAAGGTAAAGACCGCCATTGTAATTGAGGAAGTGTTACTGAATTCCTCAAGCTTTCTCACCTTTAAACACGACACGTGTCGACATGTATCCTTTCGTAAAATACAGAGTTGTCATTTTTAGATTGCCTCCGAAGTGGGATAGTTGTGTTTGCGGATGCAATGCCGCCTCAGGGTTTCAAATCAAATCAAATCAAATCTTTATTCAGCATTCTTCCGCGTGTAACAAAGGAATGCTGGGACAAGAGCAAAAAAGCTGCAACAAGCAGCTTGACAAGGCCCTTGCCCCTGTTTGATTGGCAGCGTGAAGGTTTTTCAGTCATGTTAAATGCAAGTTTTGACATATATATATGTGTTGCATCTCACAGATAAAAACAATACAAATGTATTCGCGTACAACAGCATCCCCCGTGCAGGCCAACATATTTGGATACATATGCAGCAAAAGGGAAAGGAAAAAAAACGAGTTTCTGGTCTAGGTTAGACCATTTACACTCAGGACGTACAGACAAATGAAAGAATCGTACGAACCTAATACAAAAACAAGCATGCTCCAAAATAAGAGAAAACGTTTACATTACAACATTTTTCTTCTGTACTTTTTTCTTAAATTTGGATACCGTCGTTCGTCATTAAAAAATTTTTTCCATTGTTTTCTAGTCATGGTGTTCGGGTCTATATGTAACTTTTCAAGGCTATTTAGCAGGAATGGTACACGATATTGCAACCTGTTAAAACCGTTATTGGTTCGGGAAAATGGCAAATCCCATGAATCTCTTTGCCTTACACTGTATGGCAGCTGCAAGGATTTTTTAAGGCGGCACATTCGAAGAAAATGCTCATTTGTGTGTTTTAAGCTGCTCTTGTATTTTAAGAACAGGTTAAATATGTATGCATGCGTGACAGTCAAGACATTAAATGATTGAAATAAATCCCGCGTATGGGAATCGTATGGGGCATTTGCAATATGGCGGATAGCTTTTTTCTGTATTAAAAGTAATTTGTGGATGTGTGTAGCAGATGTTGTCCCCCAAACAAGGTTACAGTTGTTTATATGCGGGAGAAATAAGGCATTATATACAAGAAGCTTGAGTTTCGGTGGAATCACCTGTCGCAATCTATAAATCATTCCGCATGCCCTCGCCAACTTTTTAGCTACAAGGCCAACATGAGCGTCCCAAGTTAAATTTTCGCTAAAAATGACTCCTAGTGTTTTAACCTGTTTCGCGAGCTCTATTTAAGAATTGTCAAAATAGATATCCAAGCTACGATTTATTTGCTTTTGCACCGGTGCAAATAAAATACATTTGGTTTTCGCTGCGTTTATTTTTAAGGAATTTACTGTGCTCCATTGAGACAACCTATCGAGGGTGGTACTGGCTAAACTTGCGAGTTCCTTAATCTCCTTGGACTGAAAGAAAATGCTAGTGTCGTCTGCATAGATAACAAAATATGCTTGATCACTAATGCTTATTAAATCATTAATATAAAGATTGAATAAGATCGGTCCCAGTATACTTCCCTGCGGAACCCCTGCTTTCACAGTAAGCAAATATGAATATTCACCGGTAAGAGCGACGCACTGTTTTCTATGTTCTAGATATGATTTTAGTAATTTTAGAGTTATTCCCCGAAATCCATAACGTGCTAATTTACATAGTAAAGTAGCATGATTAATCCTGTCGAACGCCTTCGAAAAATCCACAAATATACCAAGGGTTACCTTCCTTTCTTCAAATCCATCAAGTATGTACTCCTTTTGCGTCAGTAGAGCCAGTTCGGTTGACACCTGCTTTCGAAAACCATACTGCTGAGGCGTTATAATAGAAAACTTATTACAAAACGTTGTCACTCTATTACAAATAACTTCTTCCAAACTTTTTGATATTACAGGTAATATTGCTACTGGTCGGTAATTGGATTAGTCATTTCTGTCTCCAGACTTGTACAACACCGAAACCTTTGCTAGCTTCATTTTGTCTGGAAAAACACCTGTAGACAAACAAATATTAAACAGATGGGTGAAAACTGGTACCAGGAGTTCGAGTACAAACTTTATAGGTCCTATCTGAAGTCCATCTATATCACGTGCTTTACTATTTTTCAGTGACAAAAATACTGAGAATATTTCCTCAGGAGATGCCGGCTCAAAGAAAGCACTGTTTGTAATCTGCTTGTTCAGGAAGCTCGTGGCAGTCTCATCGTGGACGCTATGAACAAGATTTATGAAATATTCATTAAACTTGTTCGCCAAATTTTGTCCTTTAAATGCTTCATTATTAAGTATTATTTCAAGTTCTTCATTTTGACGGCTTCCCCTTTGTAATAGTTTGTTCATTTCGCGCCAGATTTCATTACCACGAGCACGCGGTTTCCCCAAGAGGTTTTCAAAATAGCAGTTTTTAGCATTCGTAAAAACTTTGTCACGAAGTTTCTATGTTTTTTATAAGCAAGAAGGTCTGCATAGTTTTTTGTTTGCAGAAATACAGAATACAGCGCATATTTTTTTCTTATGTTGAGACAATTATTCGTAAGCCAGTGCTTTCGTATCTTCTTGGATTTCTTTATCATTTTGAATCTAAAGCAGGTTCTGTAGGCTGCAGTAAGGATAGAAATGAGAATGTTGTAGGCTTTGTTAGCGTCTACACATTCTAAGACAGGGTTCCAATTTACTTTTTGAATTTCTTCCCTAAATTTCTTTAACGTTCTCGAATTTATCTCTTGAACAATGAATGACTCAGAATGATTCACACTTTTTTTCATAATCTCACCGTGTTTACAAAACATATAAATAGGTAAGTGGTCACTCACGGCTGCTGAGACAACACCAGAATGTACCGTGTCTTCAATGCTGTTATGAATAAATCCAGAAGACTTTCAGAAGAGTGGCTGATGCGTGTTGGCTCATTTATAACGTTTCTGCAACCAAATGAATCCAACATTACCTGTAATTCTTGTGACTGAATTGTATTTTGCAATAGGTTAATGTTACAGTCACCCCCAACTGTAATGTGCAGGCTATTTAATGACACAAAACTCAGTACGCTCTCAAGAAAAGCAAAAAATGCGTCCAGTTTACCATCCGGTAGGCGGTATAGCACAACAAATACAGATTTCTGATACTGTAAGGATAACGCTTCATAATCTGGCGTTACTATCGAAAACTCGGTGAGTAAGCTGCATGACATGTGCTCGGATACAAGTTGCAAAACACCCCCACCACGGCGATGTGATCTATTTAAAAAAAAGGTTCGAAAACCGGGCAGGCAAAGTACTTCCTCTTCAGATTCGTAGCACGTTTCTGTGAGCATGATGATGTCAAATTTGAAACCAAAGTCAGCAAGAAACAACACCAGTTCGTCATGCTTGTTCCTAGCCGACTGCGTGTTACAATATAAGAATGAGGTGTAGGCACCGCCGCCTGGGCAGCGAACGTCACCTGATATAATCATCGGAGCAAAAGGAACAAGAATGGCCGCGCCGGCAGATAGGAAAGAACTACATCATCTTTTCCAGGTCAGCTTCGCATGTTACGCGAAGCACACGGGAGTTTTCTGTCTTACGAGCAAAGATTTTGCCTCCCCGATCCCATGCATAGCGCCATTTCATTTCCTTTTTCTTCGCCACAGTCATTCCAAGTAGCTTCTTTAGTTGAGGGGCCAGATGCTCGTTCACAAACACGGGTTGCTCAGCGGCAAATCCCAGCTCAGTTGTAGTGAACCTCGTCTTTCGTGCTTTTTCAAGAACTGCGTCCCGTTTAGACCACCGGGTAAGGGCTCATTCACACTTGAGAGTCGCATAGGTCGCGCGACCAGCAGTCGCCTGCGACTACACCGCAGTTCGACAGCACCGATGTTCACACTTGCAAAGGCGACCTGCGGGTCGCCTTCTCGTTTGAAATGAGAACTCTTGGAAATGACGCCGTTCGCGCGCTTTCGAGAGTTTCGTCTGCTTTGGCCGCGTCTCCTGCGCTCGCGCTTGGCCCTCAAAAGTGCTCTGGTCACTCGATATTAGCAATTGGCTGCGACGACCTGAGCGGAGAGGAAGATATAGCGGCAATGTGCACCGCGGCCGTACAAGCGGCATGCCAGCCAGTCTGGATGCAGGCCGCTAGCGTCAGAAAAATGCGCCAGTGTGGTGTTTGTTCGCGTTCATACCATGCTCTGGGAAGTCGAAATTCAAAAATGAATCAGTTTTGAGGGTCGCTGGCGAATACCGAGCTGCTGGATACAAGAAAATTTCTTCTCATAGCTGCTTTGCTGCTGTTGCCCAAAGCGGCTCGATCGCCTGGCGTCTGTTTCTCCGCTGCTGAAGGCGTCGCGGAAATCGATAATATCTTTTTATTATCATGAGACGGGGTTCACAATAAAGGCGTAACGAATGTAGCATCTTGGTTACAGCGCTGGTCAGTTCCCAAACGCCGTCAGCTGCGGCATCTATGTGAAACCGGCAAGGTATAGTGACGACTACGGCAGCTCGGCGCACCCGCGAGCGCCGTCGTTGCCGAAAGCTCGGCTCGCTCGCTGATTGGTTCAGCGGTTTGCGACTCGCAGTTGCGAGGCTGCAAAATCGAGCAGCGAGCGACTGGCCCGCGACCGTCGCTTTTCGACCAACGCGACCGTTTGCGACTGTCGCTTTTCGACCAAAACAGTCGCGCGACCTCTGCGACACTCAAGTGTGAATGGGCCCTAGAGACCACAACACTGTTCTGATCCGACCCATCTGTCCCAGCCGTTCCGCTGTTCCGTACAGGAACACGATGGCAAACCTCAATGGCCTGCTCACCTATGGGCTCACGCAACGCTACGCCCACCTTTCCAAGAACGTTCAGAAGGTTCTCGCCTTTTTCAACCGGAATTCCCTTCACTTCAACGTTTTTGTTCCTCGAATACTGATCCTGAGCTGTTATCCTGAGAGAATTATCACGGACCTGAGCCTTCAATCTGTCCACCTCCTGAGCCAAAAGATCATTGGACACCTTCAAAGCTGCATTCTCTTCCTTGACGCTAGCGCATTCCTTTTTCATGTCTTCATACTGTTTTTTTACGAATTCCAAGGATTGTTTTATCTCCCTTAACTCCTTCCGGAATTCGCGTTTTAGGTCAGCTATCTCGGTTCCCATTGCGACAGGTTAGGATCCAAAACACAGGCGTACAAAATTAGACAGTCAGGCAGCAAAAATGAACAGTAAGGCAGCAGAGGCAGCAGAGGCAGTACGTACAACAAATTATCAGAAGTAATAAGAGTTCAGACCTGTGAAATGCAAGGTGAAGAGAACTCACGCTCTGCTCCGTGCGCTGCCCCGCTGCCAAATGGTTCCCGCGATGCTCGTGGCGTCCTTTTAAGCCAGGCAAAGTGGGCGTGATCTCTCGGTGTTCAACAAAGACCAGTCAATTCACCGGCGCATCAGGACGACGCCAATTTATCTTGATGTAGCTGTATCGCAGGCACCTGGTCAGTGGTCGAACGTTTCGCCTGCAAGTAGACAGGGTGAGACGTAAGCAAGGGTGCGATGCGTTCACAGTGCCGTCACTGCTGCCAAGGAGAGGGGCCGAGCGGGGAGGGCCTTTTTATACAGCCAAGAAGCCGGTAGAGGCGCTGGTGAAGGAGTCCAGGGCGCAGGCGCAGATTGGGGGCGTAGTCGTTATCTGGTGCAGTCTGCTTTGTCAGCTCTAGGCACCTAGGCTTCGAGGCAGCTGCACGGGCGTCGGTAGAGGTGGTAGGCAAAGATACAGATGTGCTGCAAGTAGACAGGGTGAGACGTAAGCAAGGATGCGATGCGTTCACAGTGCCGTCACTGCTGCCACTGTTGCGTATGCTCTGTTCGAATATTGTAGGTCATTGCTTCTGATGCTTTGCGTAAACGCAAAGGAAATCAACGGTTAAGTTGCGGGTCAGTCAGTGCAAAAATAATGAGGATAGATGCCAAAGTTCCATCAGATTGATCATGATACACATAGCGCAAAAACGACGCGATACAACGTATTCACCGGATGACCGCTGAAGGAAGTACTGGCCGACTAGAAGCTCAGAAATAAAAACCGCAACCCATCTTACGCTCTTCTAGTGACGACTGACTGGATGAAAAGGGAACTGGCTTTGATTGGCCATTGTTTTTTTTTTAAGAGAGGGAGGGGCACGGTCTTGCTACCTTTATATCTGCCCCAGGCCCGTTCATTTGCGCTGATTTCCACTACCTGCAGGAAGCAACCTCTTGATTTGGTTGAAAAACTGATCTGATTTCTACGGCCATAACATTGTGTCTGCTGAAAGATGTAATGAATGCCTTTCGAAACTAAATGTTGCACAGCAGGGCTTGACTGTTGCATATATGCTTGACATATGGACGTTACATGGCACAGAGAAAGAAGAGCTGCGCGCACGCCCTGTTATTGAGATCGATCAGTTTTAACATTTCGATTAAAAGTTTAAGAAGATAGAAGAGAAGTATCTTACAATAAATTCGAGTCGTTTAATGGGAGGGCTGAAAAATGTTTCAGGCTTAAAAAACCGCAATATTTAAGTATATGGTCGGTTTTCTACAAGCCTCTGTCCTTGATCTTTCTTACCTCCTAGGTAGCATGCATCATAGATCTACAGAAAGAGAAATCCTATCTGCAACGCTAACAGACAGGCAGAGGGCAGAGCGGGTCAGAGAATGAATGTTGGTCGATGGCATCATAGTCGAAAATGAGAGGGAGAAATGGGCATGGGAAGGACATGTGATGCGAAAGCAAGATAACGGATGGTCATTAAGCTAACAGACTGGATTTCAAAAGCACGGAAGCGTAGCAAGGTGCGGCAGAAAGATAGGTGGACGGATGAGATTAAGAACGTTGCGGGGATAGACTGGCCGCAGCTGGCACATGCCAGGATCAAGTGGAGAGGCACGGGAGAGGTCTTTGCCTTGCCTGCAGTGGGCGTAGTAAGGTTGATCATGAACACAGCCAATTGTCTTTGCGCACTTCCGCAAGTTCTACTAATGAAGCACTGTTGTCAAAAGACAAAACATTATACTGATGATTCACACCTGCTTTCCAAAATATCTCTGAAAAGAACTGTAACTACATTTACTAAGATTAAGGATCTTTTTTTCATGTTTCATGTTTGGTCTATTTGCCTTTCTCATATACGCAATGCTAATGTCGTCTGAAACATCTTTTATGAAATAGGCATTAAGAACTTATCTTGTTATCTGAAGACACCCTTATAGCAGCCAGAGTACTCTTCTCAAATTGTACAGAGTAAATTATAGAGGCAGCCACTAAGATTGAAATATATTTTCTCACACCTAGTGAGCTGTATCGCATGCATGCACTGCCCCAGAAGCCGTGGGAGGCAGAGTCGCATTTTCTGAGCAATGGCTTTTTCAGGTAGTTATCATACGCATGTCTCATAATAACTACCCGTGCACGGCTCCGTTCCATGAACACGTGGCCACCTTCTGTATGTGCTTTGCGCTGCTTTCGTAATCTACAGGTCCGGCGAGTACTATAGGTGGGCGGCTGGGTTTCACCATACCCTGTATGCATCCCGCCACTTCTTGTTTCGTGCACTCTTTGCCGTCATTGAATAGGACGCTTGGACGTGACCGCTCCCAAAACGCTTTGAAATGCTTCTCAGACGCCGCACGTAGCCGCGATGTGAGAGCCAAAACTCACGCGCTGGGTTCAACATGCGTAGCGAGCGCTTGGGACATTCTAAACGAACTAGCAGCCTGATAACATCCGCAAATCTCAAAAGACACATTTCACAGACAGAATGGAACAGCGCTTATCCCATCAGACGTGTAGCGGCGCTGTGCTCGGGCTTGAGGGAGCAGGCGACCGTGGGACTAGAAGAGAGTCCGGGCCGGGGTTGAGAGAGGGTGTTCCTGATGATGGCTCAAAGGCAGGCGCCAGAGCTGGGAAACAGGGCAGGGTAGGAGGCGCCGTGGAATGGGAGATCAAAGGTGGATGGCCATCCATAGGGGCCGTTGAAGCAAACTTGAGAGAGATCGGGGTGTAGTTTGAGGCAGCTGGTTGAGAAGGTTGGCAAGAGACTGGCGCGTCCTCGCGCGGCACTTGCCGAACCGTGAGTGGGGGCACATACGGTGGCGACGATAGTGGAGAGACCGGTGGGGGGTGGGGCGCCGACGTAGGAGCGGGCGGAGGGAAAGCCGAAACAGCTCGGTTAGGGAATGCGGCCAGGGGTGGTGGTTCGAGTGGCGCGGCAGTTTGAGTTCGAAACAGGAGCGCAGAGAGTCGGCGGTAGCTCCAAGGCAAAATATGCCGTCTGGCCCTTCTTGAATTCGGGGTATATGTCGGCGCCAGGAGGCGGCAACCGCAGCTGTGCCATGAGACTGGGTGGGAGTTCGCGGCTGGCGTGCTGTTAGCGCAGCAGCTGACTGGACAGGTTGTTGACATGAAAGTGCGAGTCCAGCAGCGTCAGCCACAAAACGGGATCCCTGGCATAAAAAGCGGGCAGCCCGGGCAGCCGAGGAGGAAGGGGTGGTGATACGGCTGAAGGAGCTCACCGGACGTGATGGGAGGTGCGTGCATGGCGATGAAAAGCTGCTGAAAGCCTGGTGCGAACAGGGGGTGTGCAGCGGCAAGGCTAAGTGGAGGGACAGGACGGGCAGGAGCGAAGAGCAGGTGGGAGCGGCGTTGCGTGCGTCGAAGCTGTCGTCCGGTGTCACCAGATGTGGAAGGAGAGCCACATTTATTTGACGTCCCGGTAGCCGCGGCGGTGAATCGGCGGAGCGGGCTGTTGACGTTGCTGGCTAGCCCCGTTGATGAAAACGTTCTCTCTTGCACGAGCGAGAGCTTCTGTTGTTGTTGTTGTTGTTAGCCTATCAAAAGATGGCACATACTCACACTGGGGGATCGGCCAAGAATCGGGTGGCTATTCACCTGAACGCAGTTAATAAAAAGGAAAAGCACGTGGGAGCGCAACACCGGTGAATTTTTCGTCATGAACAGAAAAGGGATGAGTGTTTTGATTTTAAAATTTTAAGAATAATAATAAAGAGAGGGATTAAATATTAATTATTTAGTCAAAATGTAATAATTGGTAGAAAAGAAAAGGTTGGAACACTTAGCAAGGCAGTCGGTGAGATTCTATCAGGAAATTTTTAACAGCGGTACAAACAGATCTGTGGCTGAACCCAAATGTGGTTGCGCCAAATGATAGCAAGAGCGGCCTGCTCAAACTAAGGCCAAGATGCTGCAAGGGCTCCTCCAGCAACCTTTTTCTCAGTGAGTTGAATCGGCGACAATACAGCCAAAAATGTTCAATAGATTCTGGCTCACGGCAAAATGCACAAAGGGGAGAGAGCGCCAAACCCGACTTGTGTAAATAGAAATTTAGAGGGGGGATGCGGCAGCGCAGCCTCGTCAGTGATACCTCAAGCTGCCGAGAGCAACATATTTTCCTGTTACAATAATATTTAAGGTGCTTATAATCCGCCGATGTTAAAAGTGATGTGTCTTGCGTGCTTAAAAACGCACATCGCCGAAATCTAGATGCTGTAATACAGGCTGTAGCCGGGATGATTGGCAACACGGGGCCGCTGAGAGAAGCCTTTGCGAGATTATCAGCAATCTCATTTACTGTCACACTGCTGTGGCCAGGAACCCATACTAAATGAACAAGGCTCAAATGCGGTGGAAGTAGGGATAAGAAAGTTGATAAAATGGGACCGTCAACCTGTGCAGCGAGGGACGAACACAAAGATAAAGAATCAGTAATTACTGCAACTGCTGAAATAGAGGGGTCTAGCTTGCGTAGAGCAAGTACAACTGCTAGAAACTCTGCTTGAAAAATAGGGGTGAAATCTGGAAGGCGCACAGAAAAGGACCAGTCTAAATGCGAGCAAAATATTCCCACACCTGCTTTTTCATTGCATTGCGATGCATCAGTGGCTATTGCTATATCTAAAGGTAGGGTCCTCAGATGATCTTCTAGAAGACCATTTAGAATACTCGGTGGCAAAAGTTTTGCATTTTTTGGGAATATGTCGTCGAAAACAATGTGGATAGTGGGCCCATTGCGAATCGCAGAAAGGATATCATAAATGTTTACATCTAAAGGAGGTCGGCTGAGAACAGAAAATGCTTTGGGAACGGTGGAAATGGGATTCATAGATCCTGAGATAAGTTTCCACAGTTAAAAATTGAAGTCGTGATAGGAGAGACGGAATGCGGTCTTCAAAATACAGCACATTGATAGCCACAAATTTTGGAAGGCCGCGGCACCTGCGATGTGCTTCCCTCTCTAAAAGGACGAGAGGGCGAAGTTTATATGTAACCGAGCCTGAAAACAACACTGATCCAAATTCTAAAATTGGCCTGACATACATTATGTAGATCATTATTAGCACATCTCTGCGCATGCCGTACCGGTGATGACATAATCTCCGTAACATGCCCACGGCACGAGGCCCTTTCGTCGCGACATGGTCAATGTGAGGTCGCTAGGTGAGGGTGTTGTCATAAATGACCCCTAGGTATTTTAGGGATTAAACCTGCGGTATTTTTTTTAACTGGCAAGTGAGAGAGACCACTACAGGATTGAATAGGGGGAAAACAAGAGTGGCGCACTTGCCAACATTTAACTTCTGGTGTAATGCCCTCAACCAGTGCTCAAGTGTATTCAAATATGACTGCAACAGACCATACAGAGAGTGTATATCCAGCGCAGCAGCAAAAAACGCAATGTCGTCCGCATAGACATAAGTGCGTACATGGCGGTGGAGAGGAATTGAGCTTAACAGAATATTAAAGAGCACAGGAGAAAGAACAGCTCCTTGCGGTACACCTCGCGTTTGTCTATACCTCTCTGAATGAACACCATTATGGACGCAAAAGAATTCCCTGTTATGAAGAAATGCAGATATTCATGCAACTATATAATCTGGAAATTGAAGAGACTGTAGCCTATGTATCAGGATGGAGTGTTCTACACTGTCGTAAGCTTTGGCGACATCTAACGTAACCAAAGCCGCGACCAGGCGTTGACGACGAGCAAGGAGAATTCTGCTCTCAAGATCAGCATGTACATTCCATATCGAACACCGTGGCCGGAAACCGAGTTGGCACGGGCTGAGTATACTTTTGCGGTCCACAATGGCTGACACCCGAATTAGTAACAACCTTTCTATCAACTTTACCACATTTGATGTTAAAGAAATTGGCCTAATATTATCCAATTCATAGCCTCCACCCTGATTTTTAAGTAAAGGGATCACCTTGGACAGCTTCCACTCAGAAGGTATCCAAGCGTATTTGAGAGAGTAGTTTATTAGGTGCAATAAGGAGTTGGGAGACTCTTCAAATAGAATCTTGAGCATCTTTGTGGTAACACCATCAGGGCCAGGAGCAGCAGCTGGCAATCTCTGGACAACTTGTGAAAGTTCTGATAGATTTACTTGTGAGGCATTATGATTTGGCACGACTGGTGCAAACAACAATGGTCGCGTAGGTAGTAAAGACGAGAACCGCTTTTGCAGGCCTGTGGCTATTAATTCAACCGCCTGGATAGCTTCTACAGGTGACATAACTAATGACTGAAAATTATGAGAGGACATGAGCTGTTTCCTAGACCGTAGAAAACCGAATAGTGCACGTCGGTTGCCCGCCTTTGAAAGATAATCGAAGTGTTCTGAGTCATATTTTTTTTTTTCGCGAGAAACTGTGCGTTTAAAGGTGGCTGCAATAAATTTATAATCACTCCAGTTATTCGGACATTGGTTATGAAGAAGCTTTTTCCATGCTGCCTTCCTCCGCCTGTAATCTCTTGTACAGTCCGCATTCCACCAGTTAGAAGAATTCCCTTTTGTTGGCCTCACCAGGAACTCCGACTTTTTACGGTTTTCCTCAATAGCCAGACATATGCTTGCTGACTGGTGGACCTCGGCGATGTTAGACACTGGAGCAAGGGCAGAGCGCAACGCCGTCTGAAATCTGTCATAATTTACATGTGACCGCAACTGAGAAGACGCCGGAGTAACACGACATATGATATCAAAATTAATAGGTATATGATCACTTGAAGTGCCGCTATCAACTGTCGACCAATTGATTACGCCAATTCCAGGACTAATGAACGTGAGATCTAAAACAGGTTGAGTGTGTGAGCGAAGCTAAGTGGCCGATCCTGAATTTAAGCACATCAGGTTGTGATCAGAAACCCAGTCCCAAAGGCGCTTGCCGCAAGTATTAGTCCTAAAACCCCAAGACACATGGTGAGAATTGAAAGTCCCCAGCCACGAGAACTGGGTTTTTACAGTTTACGAGTAAAAAGTCCAGAGGTTCTAACATCCTGGACTCCATTGGGGAAATAACACTTTGCTATTGAAAATAGAGAGCACCCAGAAAGTACAAAGTCTATTGCCAAAATCTCACAGTCAGGAGACATTTGTTGAAAAGATACCACAGCCCTGTGGCAAAATTTTGAAGAGAAAAAAGTTAGTAAACCCCCGCCTCTTGACTGGCGGTCTAGGCTAAATGACCGGTAATTTTTGATATGAAAATGTTTATCGGTTGAAAGCCACGTTTCTTGCAGAATTATGACATCCGGATTAAGCTGAGTAGAAAGGCAGTGTAAATCTGTGGAAGCGGAAAGAATAGAGCGACAGTTCCACTGCAGAACTCGCAACGACGCTATGGTTGCGAAAGTCTAACAGCAGCAACTGCCTGCTCCAAAATGGTATCCTTGGGTTTAGTGCCAAGCTGCTTCTTCTTTGATTTGGGCTGGGTGCTCTGAGAAGACAACGAATGAGACATGGGGGACCCACTGCGCTTAAGAAGCCGCGCATCAGGCTCCACCATCTCGGAATCATACATTATATCAACATCCCTCGAAGTATCCGAGGTAGGTACAGCGGAAGCGACAGAAGTTTGTTCCTGGGGTTGTGATGCTACTGGAATTTGAGACCGGATAAGAGGAGAGGGAATTGCTGTCGAAAGAGGTGCCAAACTAGCCTGCACGGCATGTGTAATCTGAGTCGCTAGAACATTTGCAAAGCACTCCGACACACTTGCGACAATCTTTTCTACCATTTTAGACATCGAAGCCTCCACAGCAGCCGCAATTGCCTGGGACAGCGTTGAGTCTACCATGACGCCTTGCCGAGCAGTCACACCGGCATAACCGTGGGCACGTTCTTTGACCTCTGAAATAGCGTCACGGCGCGAACAGCGTTTCCTGTCAATTATTTCCAGAATTTGAATTTCCTGAGCTCGAGAGGGACAATTTGAGTAGTTTGCAGAGTGCGCACCACCGCAAAGGCAACACTTCTCATTCTTTCCAGTGCAGGTGCTCGTTGAATGACCATCCCCACAGTTGCAACACCTCAAGTTGGATTTGCAACCGCCGGCGCTATGTCCATAGCGCTAGCAGTTGTTACACTGCAGAGGCCGAGATGATAATGGGTCTACCCGAAAAATTAGAGGCCATGCCTTGATTTCAGAGGGGCAGGAAGTGCCGGCAAAGGTAGCAATCACTGATTCAGTGGGCATCCGCACGTTGTTTACATCCCGGCTACAGCGGTGCACAGCAACAACACCGGCAGCCGACAGAAGCTCAAGAGTCTCTGCCGGAGACAGGGAAGTGTCTACACCTCGTACAATACCTTTCGTGCACGCCAGATGAGAAGGGATGAAAGAACTTACCCGAAGGGAGGCAAAGGATGAGGAGTTTAGTAAATCTCTTACACAGGCGAGGTCTGGCGATCTGCACAGAATCCCGCCGCGTCCAAACTGGCGAACCTCTGAGATTGACTCATAATGAGAAGTCGCCGACTGGAGAGCAGCCCGAACAGCACCAGGGTTGTTCATCTTGATAGCACCACCATCCTTAGGCACCAGCGCGACACGGATACTGCCGACACCACTGCGCAAAAAAGCTTCCAACGGTAGGAGATCAGTGGACAGAGAAGCCGACCAGAGGGAACTCCCCTGGCCGGGAGACTGGGTGGACATAGCCCGGGCTTACTGCCTTACCGCGAAAAGACGCAGAGAGAAAATGCCACAATCAGCCACCCGAAACTTAGCCGATCGTTCCCAGCAGAGCAGAGCCGTCAGGGCAGCGATGAACAGCTGCCGAACAACCCTCGCGCTCCAAGCTTCGTCTTCATCAGAGTCGCAGGCGATACCAGCGCCGCTACAGATGTAATACCGGAGGCCCTAAGACAGGAATACCGTCTGTGAATTTTGCTGCTGCCACACGCCAAGGAACATTTGCTTTAAACTCTCCGGTTGTGAAAGACACACAGGCTTCAGTTGTTTATTTCCTTTCTAAAAATCACGAACTATTGCTATTGCTTAAGCTCTGTTTTGTTGATTTAAGCTTTGTTTCCGGCGAAAGGGCTCCATAAATATTAGGCTGTTACAAGGAGCAAAACATCTCCATTTATGAATTATAATTCGCTCTTTAAAAAGGATGATAATAGATGTTATATTTGCGACTTTTTGTGCAATGAACAGTATATATGGAAACATGTATTTCAAAGAAGAAGGCTTTTCCAGGAGTATAAAATATTGAATTTCATATATTCAAAACTTTCCACATTGCCAAGTAAAATGTCAGATTAGAAATTGAAAAAAAATTGGTTTTTAGGGAAAGGAAACGACGAAATATCTGTCACACTCCAGCGGAGATATTGTTACGGTGTGGGATGCCACGGGGTGGCCACGGGCCCGCCCAGAGAAATATAGCAGCAGTACGGAGGAGAGCCGGTGAAGCACGACCGGCGGCGGCCAAGCTTTCTCGTTCTATCTCCCTCGTGCTAGAGCTGCGCGCTCGCCGCTCGCGCTCGCTCTCCGCCTCTTCTTTTATTCCCGTATCACCTTTCCACCGGGGGGGGGGGGGGGGGGGCGGAGAAGTCAGGCCGTGCTTTGAGGCAGGGTTTCCTGGGGCGATGCAATGTGGGCTAGCAGATAGGAAACGGTCACACTCTTCGTTGAATTCGAAGTGTGTGAGCTGGGCGAAGGTGTCTGCAGTCGCTGAAGAAGGTCCCACACCGGTTAGGCTAACTTCAGGGAGTTTTATGCATATTGAGCGGCGATCCGTTTATGGGACTGCATTGCGTGGGGAAGGCATGGAGCCAGCAGGCGACGACGGCAGTGATGAGGACCCGGTAGCTAAGTCGGAGTCACCGCAGGCGCCGTAGACATATCGCTTCATGTTTGAAACATGTTCTGGGAAAATGTGGTGCACACCGCATGGTCGATGCTCTGGCAGGTCTTCGAGGCGGTATGTCACGGGGCCGAGTCGGGCAACGACACGGTAAGGGCCGCGGTATCGGGGCAAGAGCTTTGCGGCACGGCCAGTCGCACGGATGGTGCGGCGAACGAGGACCAAGTCACCGGGCCGGAAGGGGGGATGTGGTGGCGCTGCCGCGTTGGCCGCTTGCACACGCGCGTGAGCCGTGAGGAGGTTGCGCTGGGCGTCGAGGCGGGCGGAATGAAGTCGTTGAGCAGATTCAGCTGGTGACGCAGTAGGATGGGGAGGCCCAACTGCGCGTCGAGAGGGATGGAGGGCGTTCTGCCATAGACGACTGAGAACGGCGTCACATGCGTTGTTTCTTGCGCTGCAGTGTTGACTGCAAAAGCTGCAGCAGAAACAAAACGATCCCAGTTTGTGTGGGACGGAGCGACGTAGGATGCGAGTATATCCGTGAGGGTACGGTTAACACGCTCCACAAGGCCATTTCACTGCGGATGATTGACAGATGTAGTGCAATGCGCAATGCCGAAGGAGCGGAGGGCTCGCTCGAATTCATGGGACATAAAGCAGCTCCCACGGTCCGTGATGAGGCGCCGGGGAACACCGTGCCGAAGAACGAGATGCTGTTCCACAAACGCGACGGCATGAGCGGACGACGTGTCTGGAACGGGCAGTGCTTCGACCCACTTGGAGAAGTAGTCGATCGCAACCAGAACATACCGGTTGCCGGCACGCGTCTTCGGAAACGGGCCCAAATGATCCAGTCCAACCTGCTCGAAAGGTGAACTTGGTGGCGAAAAAGCCTGCGGGGGTGGCTTGGTTACACCTGTGGACGGTTTTCTGTACTGGCATGTCTGGCAGGACGCCACGTGTTTCTTGACATCTCTGGACATATTAGGCCACCAAAACCGCTCCGACACTCGTGCGTAGGTCTTGCCGCGACCAAGGT
This sequence comes from Amblyomma americanum, assembly GCF_052857255.1. Classification (NCBI taxonomy): domain Eukaryota; kingdom Metazoa; phylum Arthropoda; class Arachnida; order Ixodida; family Ixodidae; genus Amblyomma; species Amblyomma americanum. The sequence continues at coordinate 164,993,610 of NC_135502.1, forward strand.
GACCAGCCGTGGGAGCGTCCGTGTAAGCCGCGCAAGATTTGCGCCGCAGTGTTGCCGGCACAACTGGCAACCAGACGGGTGGTCGACCACGGAGCCGCTTCACATGGACCAAGAGGTCGTCCTTCATTCGATAGACCCGGCGTAGTTGGCGGAGGCCTGTGCCGGCGGCGGTGCCAAGGGAGTGGATTATGGCAGCAATGGCGGGGATCTTGCGTTTGTGCAGTCCTCAGGTCCGTCAAAAACGCCACGGAACAAGGGTGGCGAGAAAGGAAATCGGCATCTTGATGGGCAGAGCCGCGCCGATGCACTATTGTGAAATTGTACTCTTGAAGTTGCAGGGACCAGCGTGCAATCTTGGCATTCAAATGTTTGGCGGACTGCAGCCAAGTGAGAGCGCTATTGTCCGTGACCTATGGTGAAGTGACGGCCGTAACAGGTAGGGACGGAACTTCTCGACGGCCCAGACAACGGCGAGGCACTCGAGTTCTGAAGAGTGGCGGCGGCGCTCAACGTCGGAAAGCTGGCGGCTGGCATAAGCTAGGACTTTGTGGTCACCAGACTCGTCTTCTTGCAGGAGGACAGCGCCGAGCCCATCTTGGCTGGCATCCGTGTGGAGGACGATGGGGGCCGATTCGTCGTAATGGCCAATGTAGGAGGCTCGAGGAGGGCGTGCTTGACGTCAAGAAACGCGAGCTGTTGGGCCTGCGTCCAACTCCACGGTGCATTCTTCTTCAGCCGGGCGGTCAATGGAGCGCTGCGCTTGGCAAAGTCCGGAATGAAACGACGGAAATACGAAGCAAATCCAAGGAAACTTTTGAGCTCCTTGGCGGTGGTGGGAGCTTCGTATGCTGTAAGCGCTTTTAGCTTTTCAGGGTCGGGACGGATGCCATGCCGGCTCACAACGTGACCCAAGTACGTCACCTCCGGGAAACCGAAGAAACATTTTTTTGGTTTTAAGCGAAGAGCAGAGGTAAGGGCTTCGAGGACGAGTTTGAGGCGTCTCTGGTGTTCTTCAAATGTAGCCGCGTAGACAATTACGTCATCCAGGTAGACCAACGCCATAGTCCACTTCAAATGGCCTAAGACTCGGTCCATGAGACGCTGGAAGGTGGCTGGTGCGTTCGAGAGACCGAAGGGCATACGGTTGAACTGGTAAAGGCCGTCGGGAGTCACGAAAGCCGTCTTTTCCGCATCATCGGGGTGAACAGGCACCTGCCAGTAGCCCGAGAGCAGATCTAGCGTGGAAAAATAACGGGCCCCCTTCAGGCGGTCAAGCGCATCGTCGAGGCGAGGCAGCGGGTACACGTCACAACTAGTAATAGCATTTAGCTTCCGATAGTCAACGCAGAAGCGGAATGTTCCATCCTTCTTGCGCACAAGGACGACAGGGGAGGACCAAGGGCTACAAGAAGGGGCAATGATTCCCTGGTCAAGCATGTCGCACACGTGCTGCTGGATGACTCTCCGTTCGGCTGGCGCTACACGGCGAGGTTGGTCATGAACGGGCCCGCGGTTTTCGGTGTTGATCCGGTGTTGAGCCCATTAAGTGCACCCGAGTTCACCGGCGCTGAGAGCAAGGCAACTGCGATGCTCGAGCAGCAAGGTCTTCAGAGAGGCGAGCTCCGCGCAGGTCAGGCTGGGTCCAAAGTTAAATTCTTCCCATGATAGGATCGCCGGCGCTGGAAGGTGGCGAGGCGGGGCTTCAGGTTGCAGAGACGCCATTGGTGACCCGGGGTCCAAAACTGAGGCTGTACCCAATTGCGTGCCGGGAGTCAGCGCGAGAGGTACGCTGCTAATGTTGAGTATAAATACGTGGGCCTTTCCTTTGAGCACAGGCAGAAGGCTTCGAGGGGAGGTCATCTGACGGGCTGGAGCTGAACACCGGATGGGTTCGAACAGCACGTCTGCTGTGACCGGACTGTCAAGCTTGGCATACACCCACGTTGCCGCACCCGGTGGCAGGGTCACGGCGGAAGCCACAGTCACGGTAGTGACGTCGAACGGCTTGACTCGACACGGCCACTTCGTCGCGAGGTCACGCAGAGATGCTGAGGCACGCTTGGTCGCCGACACCAGGGACTGCCACAGGGCGACACCGAGGCTGGAAACCCGGCTAAGCCAGCCCGGCCCACAGAGAGTTCGGCTCGCCCGTGGTTTGGTTCTAGTAAAATTAAGGACGACTCCGGCTTGCTGGCACCACCCGCACCCGAGGATCACTGGCCAAATAGGGCTGTCTGCGACAACAAACTCGGTGGAGATGGTATTTCCGAGTGCTGTCAGGTTGACGACGACACGTCCGACTTGCTCCACAGGGGTGCCGTTAAAAGCTAAGAGCCGGGTTTTGGCGGCTGGCCGAAGCAGGTGGGGCGCGTTAGCAACAAACGATTTGTGCAGTACATTGACAGCCGCTCCAGTGTCAACCAAGGCCTTTACGTGCCGGTCAAGCAGGGCGACGTCGACGAGCACGTAAGGAGCATCAGTGGTAATCGGAGCCGACGAAAGGAGGGGACGCGGAGAACGAAGGAGTGTGGGGACGGACGTGGCCGTGGACGTGGACGTGGACGTGGATTCGGCGGAACGGTGCCCCCGGAGTTCCGCCAAATCGTTTCCCGACGTTGGAGGGCCGGCACAGTCCCTCGCGTAGTGTCCCCGCAGGCCGCAGCGGAAGCAGGTCATGCGGACGTCGTTACGCAGGCGTCGGATACAGGCCGCAGTTGGGGCTGCGGACCGAGGAGCCTGCACCCGGACGCTGCGCTCGGCAGACGGTGGCGACCCCCGCGTGGCCAGCAAAGTCAATTACGCCTCGATGGCGAGCGCGATGGCGGCGCGGACGGAATCAGGACGGCCAGAGCGGACCAAGCGCTGCACCTCGGGGAGTCGGATGGCGTCGACAAACGCCTCGGTGCCGACCAGGGCCACGGCGTTCTGAGGCGCTCCCGGCAGCGACTGCAGAGCCAGGCGCTCAATGGCGGCGGCGAGGTCCTGGTACGTCTCCCCGGGCTCTTGACGGCGGGCTCGCAGGCGGTGGTACTGCACACGGGGTTGACCTGAGGCACCATAGTGGTCGGCGAGGAGGCCCGCCAGAACAGTGTAAGAGCCCAGCTGGTCGGGCGGCACGTTCTGCAGCAGCTCGGCGGCGCGGCCCCTCAGTTTTGCAAAGAGCATCCATGCCTTCATTTGCTCGTCCCAGCCTGTCGCCGCCGCAATACCGTCCAGCTGGATGCGGTAAGCATCCCACGAGATGGTGCCGTCAAATGTGGGCAATTCCACAACGTCCAACGAACACTGCGGCGAGGACGCACCCGCGCCGAGCACGCCATTGGCGGCCACGACCGCAGGCCCAGCGACGGCAGAGCCGTAAACAGCGGCGGCGGGGACGCCCAAAGGCACCGGACCTGTGCTCGGCTCGGCTGGCACCAGGCGACGGAGTTCGCGCCGGAGAGCTTCCATCTCCCCTGCCTGGGCAGTCAGACGGGCCTCCCATGCGTCCATCCGTTGGGTGACTGTATCCAGGAGGCGCTCAACACCGGCGTCCGGCTGCTGCGAAGAGCCGAGCCCCTCCGAGCGCCTAGGTCTAGCGGCGCCGGCCGCCGCTTCGTCGGCGCTATCGGCTGGTGGTGGACTCCTGTCGTCTGGCACGTCGGGTGCTTGACTCTGGGAGCGGGTGAGCGGCATGATCCCACCGCTGCCACCAAAATGTTACGGTGTGGGATGCCACGGGGTGGCCACGGGCCCGCCCAGAGATATATAGCAGCAGTACGGAGGAGAGCCGGCGAAGCACGACCGGCGGCGGCCAAGCTTTTCTCGTTCTATCTCCCTCGTGCTAGAGCCGCGCGCTCGCCGCTCGCGCTCGCTCTCCGCCTCTTCTTTTATTCCCGTATCAATATCAGTTTGCGCCTGTCTTCTGAGGTTGTTTTGTCTCTTGGCGCTTCTATGCTTGACCATACCAATGGGAATGTTTGCTCTGCCGTTCAAAATTATCTCCTAGAATCAAAACGTCTACCATCATGAGCTTTCGTCCTGCCCATCCCATTATCAACTTCTATATTTCGGTTTTTACAACAACTTATAGTAATCCCTACCCCTTCTTTGCCTAAATTTTAGTTTGTATGACCCCCTAACCTCCTGCAACCACCTCGGCTACGGAAACTGCGATCCAAATTTTGGTAGGTCATCCCATGCTTGCCACATGCAACTGGTCTTTAAATAGTCACCGCCTGGTTATGGCCAATCCCCCTTGTGGGTATGTGCCATTGTGTGAGGTCAACAACAACAACAACAACAACAACCTGAACGCCAGTATATTCTAGGCACTATACCTGAACCGCGCCTTAAGGGAAGGGATAAAGGATGGACTAAGAGACGAAAGAAAGGAAAAGGGGCTGTAGTGGAGGGCTCCGGAATAATTTGGACCATTTGGGAATCTTTAACGCGCACTGACAAGACACAGCACACGGGAGCCTTCAGTGCATGTTAAAGATCCCCAAGTGGTCGAGATTATTGCGGAGCCCTCTAGGTTTCTATTCTCTGCTAATTTTGGGACCAGCTAGCTGAATGAAAATTTTTGAAAGTTCATGGAGTGAGCGTAATTTAGTTTTTGAAGATAGGAAATGGCACAGTGATTGCCTCACATCTCTGTGCACACCCGAAATTATCAGTAAGAAAAAAGGTAAGACAGTGCGAGCGAAAGAAACAGAGAAAGAGAAGCCGTAGTGGGGGGCATCGAAATATTTCTGACCACTTCGGGACCTTTGACGTTCACTTACATCGCACAGCACAAGGGAGCATTTTTACGTTTGGCCTCCACCGAAAAGTGGCTGCCGCGGCCGGGTTCGAATCCTGCAACTCCTGCTCAGCAGCCGAGAGCCCTAACAACTGAGCCAACGCTCAAGGGCGCTTACGCCTCTTGAGCCAACGTGGCGGGTTGAAGTCAATTTAAATAGCGGTATTTAGCCACAAACAATGCACTGCAGTTGACTTGGCACACGGTGATCAAGCAGTGTGGAATTAGGTTATACGCATTGGGTTGCTTCATTCACCCTGATAGATAGATAGATAGATAGATAGATAGATAGATAGATAGATAGATAGATAGATAGATAGATAGATAGATAGATAGATAGATAGATAGATAGATAGATAGATAGATAGATAGATAGATAGATAGATAGATAGATAGATAGATAGATAGATAGGTAGGTAGGTAGGTAGGTAGGTAGGTAGGTAGGTAGGTAGGTAGGTAGGTAGGTAGGTAGGTAGGTAGGTAGGTAGGTAGGTAGGTAGGTAGGTAGATAGATAGATAGATAGATAGATAGATAGATAGATAGATAGATAGATAGATAGATAGATAGATAGATAGATAGATAGATAGATAGATAGATAGATAGATAGATAGATAGATAGATAGATAGATAGATAGATAGATAGATAGATAGATAGATAGATAGATAGATAGATAGATAGATAGATAGATAGATAGATAGATAGATAGATAGATAGATAGATAGATAGATAGATAGATAGATAGATAGATAGATAGATAGATAGATAGATAGATAGATAGATAGATAGATAGATAGATAGATAGATAGATAGATAGATAGATAGATAGATAGATAGATAGATAGATAGATAGATAGATAGATAGATAGATAGATAGATAGATAGATAGATAGATAGATAGATAGATAGATAGATAGATAGATAGATAGATAGATAGATAGATAGATAGATAGATAGATAGATAGATAGATAGATAGATAGATAGATAGATAGATAGATAGATAGATAGATAGATAGATAGATAGATAGATAGATAGATAGATAGATAGATAGATAGATAGATAGATAGATAGATAGATAGATAGATAGATAGATAGATAGATAGATAGATAGATAGATAGATAGATAGATAGATAGATAGATAGATAGATAGATAGATAGATAGATAGATAGATAGATAGATAGATAGATAGATAGATAGATAGATAGATAGATAGATAGTAGATAGATAGATAGATAGATAGATAGATAGATAGATAGATAGATAGATAGATAGATAGATAGATAGATAGATAGATAGATAGATAGATAGATAGATAGATAGATAGATAGATAGATAGATAGATAGATAGATAGATAGATAGATAGAAGATAGATAGATAGATAGATAGATAGATAGATAGATAGATAGATAGATAGATAGATAGATAGATAGATAGATAGATAGATAGATAGATGAAGAGGAGGAGGAAAGGCAGGGATCTTAACCAGAAAGCGGTTCGGTTGGCTACCCTGCACTGGGAAAGAGGAATTAGGGGACTTAAAGGAGGAAGAGAGAAGGGAAAAAGGCATAACACACACACAACGCTGTCACAATTTGTCACTCAATACATTCGCTCTCAAGTAAGCTAAGTGTGCCTTGCATGCTTTGAGAGCAGTCGACTGCTGCGCCCACCGACCGAGGATCTTTTGCTCTGTTAATGGGCGAGGATCGAGGCGGTCCATGGCACAACACGGTGTATGTCTTGCACTTGCAAATGCAGGAACTCACAGAGAAGATGAGCGATGGTCTCTTCACAACCACAGCTTTCACAGCAGGGCTGTCGGCCATCCGCATCCGTAAAGCATGGTGGTTGGTAAAAGCAACACCGATCCATAAACGACATAACAATATTGCTTCGCGACGTGCTAACTTACGTAGAAGACGAAGGCGCAGTCCAGGGTCCAGTGCCTTGAGGCGGAGGTTGCAAAAATCCTGTGTTCTACGCTGAAAGTGTGAGCTCCAGCGCCAAAGGGCGAAGCCCACAGGCAGTGTCAGGTCTTGATATTGGGATCCTCACTGAAAGTTCGTCGTTGTGGGCAGAACGCGCAGCAGCATCGACCTGGTCATTACTGTTAATACCACAGTGTCCTGGCAGCCATTGAAAAATGATGTCATGACCTTTGGATACGGTGCCGTGGTACAGTAGACGGATCTCAGCAATAAGTTGTTCCTGCGATCCGCGGCGTAGCGCGGCTTGAAGGCTTGAAGGGCTGCTTTAGAGTCGGTAAAACCGTCCAGTCATGTGGAGGTTCTTGACTGATGAACTCAACCGCAGCCCGTAAGGCAGCGAGTTCCGCACCAGTTGATTTTGGATAGGTCGTCTTCACTTTCATGAAGATGGATCTGGCCGGTATCACCACCGATCCCGCAGATCTGGTCGAGTGAACTGATCCAAATGTGTAAACATGTATGCAGTGACTGTGGTAAGAATGCAGATGATTCAATGTCAGTTGTTTGAGAGCGGGCAGTGATGCATCAGCTTTCTTCGTAATGCCAGGAATATTGAGGTGAACCCGAGGTTCATGAAGACTCCGTAAGGGTGAGCACGGTCTTGAAGCAGGGCTGAACTCCGATGGAAGATATGCGCGATGGGCTTCAATGACTTTAGCGAATGCAGTTGGCTGCCTACTTATTGGGAGTGTTGAGAGGTGAGGACAGGGAACCCGTGTGAGGTGCGGAATATTGTTTTGATGGTGTCAACAGCAATTATTGTAGTAACAGGATGTTCCCAGGCAACAAGAACAGTTGCTACGGTTGATGCACATCTAGGCAGTCCAAAGCTGATACGAAGAGCTTGCGCTTGCACACTTTGAAGAGGCTCGATATTTTTCTTTCTAATGGAACTGAACATCCGAAGACTCTACCGCATGTAGCCCAGAAATAGGGAACGGTACAGTTGTAGCATCGAGCGCACTAATGCGCCCCAGCACTTTCCCCCGATGAAGGAGAGGACGTGGACATTCGCAATTAGTATCTTTCTCATGTCGTAGATATGGGGACTTCACGAGAGGTTCCTGTCGATGACAACACCGAGGAAATGGTGGCTCCTCTCATAGGGAATAGCTTCGCCATTGGTGTGAATGGTGTAACGTGACATTATTTTGCGTGTGAACGCCACAAGTTAACACTTTTTCGGTCGATATGTTTAGGCCCTGCTAGCGGAGATAAGATGTCAATATCGATGCCGCCTTTTGAAGTCTTGCACGAAATTGAGGACGGGTCACCCCTGATGCCCAAATACAGATGTCATCTGCATATATAGAGATCTGAGCAGATTGTGGCTATACGTCGACCAGGCCGATGAGAGCAAGGCTGAAGAGAAATGGGCTCAGCAGTCCACCCTCAGAGACTCCGCGCGAATTTCGGTGTAAGGACGTTGGTCCGTCCGCAGTCAGGACAAAAAACGACCTCTCTGATAAATAACTGCGTATCCAGATGAACGTGCGGCCTCCGATCTCAGCAGCTTCCATTTCGTCCAAAATGACCTGATGCGTTACGTTGTCGGACGCGCCCTTGATATCCAAAAACAATGCCACGGTCAATCTTTCCAAACTTTTTCTGTGTTGCACCGACGTTACAAGGTCAACCACGTTGTGGATAGAAGAGCGGCCCAGATGGAACGCAGACATGAAGGTTGGATAAATCTGATATCGCTTCAAGTACCATTCCGCGCGTGTGAGCAGCATTATTTCCATGACTTCGCCGACGCAGCTGGCGAGTGCAATTGGACGGTATGATGAAAGGTCGTGAGGTGATTTCCCCGGTTTAAAAAGTGGAACCAGACATTTGGTCTCCCAATCATGAGGAACTATGCCACCAGTCCATGACTTGTTATAAGTGTCCAAAAGAGCCCGTCGAGCTTCTTGGGCAAGGTTGGCAAGTGCGGAGTACGTCACACCATCGGGCCCTGGTGACGATGACGTTCTACAACAAGCCAGCGCAGCATCAAGTTCTTCCATCCGAGAATCCCGTGAGGGTGGAATGTTGTTGCAGTGCAGCGTTGCTCATGGATTCGGAGGGCCTGTTATTCCTGCGCAGAAATCTTCGGCTACCTCAACCACACTGCGCCTTTGGTGGAGCGCGACGGATTTGAACGGGTAGCGCTGTTGATGGGACGTGCGATGACCCCGAATTACACTCCAAACGCGTGACAAAGGCTTCCGTGGATCAAGTGCATGGCAAAATGTCATCTAGCGTTGCGCTTGCGGTGCCTGAATTCTGCGCTGAATCTTCTTCTGTATGCTCCTAGCATCTTTTAGCTCTAGGCGCCACTTTGTGCGTCGGCACCTGCGCTCTGCCCTGCGCCGTTGTGATCGCAGTCGCTGCCATTCGAAGTCAAAATTGGTGTAGTTAGCGACAGGGTTAAAGGGGCAGGTGGCGTCTTCCATGGCCTCCTTAATTTTTTGTTCAAGACCGGTAGAGAAGCCCTCTGTGCAAGCAGACTCCATAAGTAATTTAAAAACTGTCCAGTCAATGCGCTGCTTACACGTGGCTGTGGGAAATGCGGAATGGCCGGTAATATTCGGATAGGTTCGGGTATGGTCGCTGTCATGGGTCTCTGCATCCGAAAACCACCGGACGCTCTTGGTAAGGCACTGCAAAACGAAAGTCAAGTCCAAGCAGCTGGTAAAAGTCGCCCCTCGAATATAGGTCGGGCTTCCGTCATTAAGGCACTGGAGGTCATGGTCAGACGCGAAGGACACAAGCAGTCTTCCCTTAACGTCCATCCTAACGCCTCTCCACATGGTGTGATGAGCATTGAAGTCACCCATAATGACCCGCGGAGCAGGTGTAGCTGCCATCAAACCACTCAACCTTCTTGCGTCGAAACGACTTGATGGCGCCAATTACACCGCCAGTAGCGTAAACGTCAGATCTCGGCTCTTCACTGTCAGGCAGACGTACTGATTGTCTTCGTTCGGAGGAACTGAGTGTGTCACATATGTAAGTTCACATCCAATGTAGCCGATTACTTTGCTGATTCTTTTGCGCGTGGGTGATGCAAATGCCTCGTAACCGGAAATTCGCAAAATTTCCGGGATCTTCGGTTCACAAATCACAAGAATGGTGAAGTGATTCTCGTAGACGTAGTGCCGTAAATCGGAAGTGCGGGACTGGAGTCCACGAGCATTCCATTGGAAAATGAAAGCTTGCTTGACTTTGCTTTGAAAAGACAGGTCCGAAGGAGCCATGATGCGTTCTGCTGTAGAGCCGCAAGAACTGGATGTAGCGCGTCCAGCACTTGAAGTGCGCTATTTGCTGCTGGCTTGCGTAGGCTGGAAAGCAGAGCACGCATGGAACTAATTAGTGACGTTAGCACCGCAATCACTTGCATATCTGGGCCATGGCCTTGATCGTGCCTGTTGACTGGATCAGTAGTAGGCGCTGCACACTGCCCCGAGTGTGCCAACATCCCTGACACAGTAGGCGTAGAAGGCTTTGGCAGTGCTTGCCAAGTTGCATCTGAAGCATCAGGTCCAGGTACGGTTTTTCGTGGAGGCGGACAAGCAGCAGTTGCGTTTGGGGTATTCTTCTCAAATGTGTCTGCTTTCTTTGACGACCTTCGGCGGCGCGAATGACGTCGCACCTTTGCGGCGGCTTCTTTGTGCTTAGAATGGTCTCGCACCATTTGCTAAAGTACCGCCCGCTCGGTCTTGAGAGGGGGGCAGTCTTTTGAAGACGAGTGGTGAGGGCCGTGGCAGTTGGCGCACTTCATGGTAGTCGCACGGCAAACTCATCGCTGTGTGACTCGGAGCATCGCTGCCACACAATGGAGTTGATGCAGACGCCGCTCACGTGACCGATCCTCATGCACTTCCTGCATTGAAGTGGCTTAGGCACAAAAGGTTGAACTGGATGACGAAATTGCCCAACCTTCGCGCACGATGGTATGCAGTCACCCTTGAAGGTCAGCTTGATGCATGTAGATCTTCCTAACCGCTGAACTTGAATGATGGAAATGCCGTTGGTTGTCGGCTTGATCAACATGTGTAAATCTGCGTCACAGAGGGCGATGTGGACATTCTAGATTACGCCAGCCATAGTGCCGCAGACCTGGAGAACAATGTGGCGTACACTGATGTTGCCGAGTTTGGTGATTGCGGTTAACCTATCTAGTGCACTTCGCTCCACCACATCATGGAAATGACGTTTTTGAATGGGCCTATTCTGACATCTTTAATGCCTCCTGGTACGAGGCTCTGCAGATAAATAGATGGTTTGCCTGTTCAGGAGGATCAAATTGTCCGTTGGGGTCAAACGAACAAACAAGGCTGTATGCGCCGAGGAACTTCGCACCGTGATGATCTTTGGCGTGCTTGATGAGGACACCGTTGACGTGCTCGATGAGGACGATTCGGCTTCTCTTCGCAGTCTGCGAAAGGCCTTCTTGCCAATAACCGGTATGAAACCGTCGCCAGCCGAGGAGACATCACTTGGCACCGAGTACACAACAGTGCCCTGGCTGCTTGAGTCACTCTGATGGTGCAGGCGCTTCCTCTTGGCGGCTGCTGCTGACCTACCGGTTTCCAATAGAGGCCCAGCATCTTCCACTTCTATCGCCGTGGCAAAAAGGGAGTGGCGCCTCCCTGATTATGGCACAAATTACCAAAAAACTGCAGAGACGTGAAAGCAGCGTTCCGATACAGAACAACTTCGTCGTTGGATACAGAACAACTTGATACAGAACAACTTCGTCGTCAAAAGACGACGCTGCTCGATCTGTTGTCACCTCAGCTCTGTAATTTTGCCTTGTTTTCTAGTTATTAACTAGGTTATTTCCATCCTTGGAAGACGGCCGCGTCTTTAAGGCGGTACTGTCCCTACGGGAAGGGTACGGCAGCTCCGGCGCCGGTATTCCTAAAGCGACAGCGCCATCCGAAGGAGCCCAGTGGGGCGGAGGCGGCCATGGCATCACATGGCGGGGATCTGCCAGTCATCAGGGACGTCCAGCAGTGCAGTGCGTCATCATCGCTCAGTGGGGACGACTCAACTATCGTCGCCTCTGACGAGGAAGTGGCTGACATGGCGGAAATGGACAAGGATGGCTTCAAAGTGGTGAGTCATCGGAAGCACCGGACAGTCGGCATCCCAGTGATAGTTCAGCCAAAAGAGAAAGGTGTTGACTTCAGAGAGCGGAACCCTATCAGGCTGTTCGATGATATTAAAGTACTACTGGGATCTGCTTCGATTCGCAGTTGCTTCGCAACGCAAGAGGCTCTTCATCTAGATATCTCAACGGAAGAGCAAGTAGACATTCTTCTGCGGTGCTCTCAGATCGGTGGCATACGAGTTCAAGCCCGGTTGCCACACTCCTACATGACTAACACATGTGTTATAAGGGGAGTACCAGTGTGGTATTCGGAAAGTACCCTTCTTGACTACTTGAAACCGCAAGGAGTTCTGCACGTGCGACGGTTAATGCGCCGGGTGGAGCCTGGAGAACAACAATGGGCAGCGAAGCCTACAAACTCTATTGTGCTAACGTTTGCTCCCAACACCGAGCGCCCTGGAATAATTGACCTTAGTTTCACCAAACATGCAGTCCACGAGTTCGTTGAAACTCCTCCCCTGTGCTTCAGGTGCCAACTCTTTGGACATGTAGCGAGAGTTTGCAGCAATGATCAACGTTGCAAGCGGTGTGGTGGTGGCCATGATTACAAAGAGTGCAAGGCAGATTTTGCTTGCGCTAATTGTGGAGGTGACCATCCAGCGAGTTTCATTGGCTGCATATTCCGTGTAAGCGCCTTACACAGTCGCAAGTCCTTCATTAGTGGCCCCAAACCACAACCTACTGAGCAGCCGTTACATGGAAGTGAAGAGTTCCCTGCGCTCGAGTCGGAAGCTCGGAACGTGGTAGCAAGTGACGTCGCTGCACGACCTGATCCGAGCAAGTCGGCAACGGCCTCCGAGGGTAAGCTGGCTGTTCGATCTGCTTCTGCAAAAAGTGCCCATGTTTCTCAGCGACCAGATCACAGCAAGACTCGACAACATGGAGGACATCCCCTTGCCTTAAAAGAGATGCAGACACCATTGACCGTGGCCAAGAGTGGGTCCCAGTCCCCGTCTTTTGTCGAAGTGGTGCGCCAGTGCGTGCAGCAAAATAAGGAGCTCAAAAGCCGGAATCTCTCCGATCTTCTACGCGTTTTGTTTGATGTCCTGCGTTCATATATCCAAGCGATGCAGCCTGGCACTTTGAAGAACTTTATACAGCTGGTGCTTCCTTTTGAGACCTTGATCACCGCCGTCGCAGAGAACTTCATCTCCTAGATGGCTAGTTTTCTTCAACCTGTTGCAAATAAAAACCCTAGAAAAGTGCCGTTTATCATGCACTGAAACTGCGCTGGGATTATAAATCGATTAGCAGAACTAAAATTGTTCTCGAAAGAGACCTGTGTTCCAGTACTGGCCCTCTCGGAGGCTGGCTTGCCAAGCGGGAGGTCTTTGCCGGGATACGTCGCCCACAAGAATTGCAGCATAAAATCTTTTCCCGCAGGAAGTGCCGCCCTTTACACACCAAGGGAGATTCCTCATGTGGCTTTGAACGTCACCGATCTTTGCACCGACAGTATTGAGGTAGTGGCTGTGAGGATTCGGCTCGCCTTCCGAACTCTGTCCATTACATCAGTATACGTGTCCCCGCGGAAGAAGGTCGATATGGCTTTGATCCTCCAGCAACTTTGTGACCGCTGCCCACCACCCAGAATCATCTGCGGTGACTTCAACACCCAGCAACCTGCCTGGGGTGACAGGAACACAGATCCTCGCGGAAGCCAACTTGTAGAAGTCATCGACAGTTTAGACCTGTGCGTGGCCAATGACGGAAGTCCCACTTTCTTTCGGCCTCCAACCTCACCCACATCTATAGACCTAACCTTACATTCACCTGACGTCCGTGTGCAGTGGTCAACTAGAGCTGACTGAATGGGAAGTGATCATTACCCGATATTTGTGTTTACTGCCGACTTCCATCTGCGTGGTCCTAAAATTTGCTGTTAATTGTTAATTGGAACAAATACAGGGAGCACTTAGCCTGTGTTTCCGGTGATGTGACAGACAAAATGATTTATGCTAAGATGGCTACCACCACGGCGCTCAAGCTACCTGATCATTTTCCGACTCCGGATTTAAAACTCAGGAACCTCTGCGCCGCGCGCAGAAGGGCGGAGCGACAACTGTTGCGGAAGAAGGACGACAGAGCCTTGACGACAAATTTCAACAGGCTCAACTCTGCCATTAGACGTCATGCGAACAAACTCTGTAGGTCCCAGTGGGCATCCTTTTGCGCTAGTTTGACTGTTTTCTCACCGATAACGAGAATTTGGCGTGTCGTTGGCAGTCTTGCTGGTGGCTCTCCTCCGAGTAAACCTTTCGAGGCGCTTGCATTGCGCACGCAGAAACATCTCGTGTGCTTGGCAGAGGAATTTGCGGATGCATTTGTAAATTCAAGACCAGGCAGTCATCCCTGCGCTGTACCTGCTACGTCTCCGTCTGTTATGGACGCCCCGTTCACACTTCGAGAACTACAGACAGCGCTCCGCAGCCTGCGGCGTCGCTGTGCACCAGGTCCTGACGGCATTACCAATCAAATGTTACAGAACCTGCCTCTGGAACACCGTAAGATGCTCCTAACCTATCTCAATAGAGTGTGGGAGTCTGGTGACGTTCCCCCTTCATGGAAGGTGGCTTGTGTAGTCCCACTGCTGAAGGCCAGCAAAGAGATGACAGACGCGGCCTCGTATCGTCCTGTATCGCTGACGTCGTGTGTGGCTAAGCACATGGAGAAGATGGCAAGTAAGCGTTTGTCTTGGTGACTTGAGGATAGAAGGGCACTACCTACATGCAAGACTGGATTCCGCACAGGTTTAAGCGCGCAAGATAGCGTCCTGGACTTGATAAGCCACATTGAACGTCAGAGTGCTTTTCGACTTTCAACACTAGCTATTTTTCTAGACGTATCAAAGGCTTATGATAGCGTCCTCCAGAGCTCAATACTGAATAGTCTGCAGGTCATAGGCGTACAGGGCTATCTTCTGCGATTCATTCACTCATTTCTCAGTGATCGTAAATTTCGAGTGCGGTTAGGCAGTACAATGAGCTCCGAAAGGGCGGTATCGCGAAGGGTACCTCAGGGTAGTGTCCTGTTCCCAACGCTCTTTAATGTTGTCATGTCTGGTCTTCCCGCAAAAGTGCAAACGCATTGTAGGCATGTCCTTATGTCGATATATGCAGACGACATTTGTCTTTGGTTAACCGGATATCAACAAACACGCTTAGCTCTATTAGCGCGACAGGCCGTGCTTTCAGTTAAAAGTTACCTTCAAGGTGTTGGGTTGACTCTCTCGGTTGAAAAATCTGGCTTCGTCCTGTTTCCAGGTAGGGGACGAGGTATGCACGGCTGAGCATAGACCTTGATCAGTCTTGCCTTCGTCAGGTTAACCACATACGTTTTTTGGGCGTCACTATTGACCCACGTCTACAGTGGCGACGAGCTGTGGACTCGATTGTGTCTTCACTATCTTCGCGTCTCAATGTGCTTCGTAGAGTTGCTAGTGAGCAATGGGGAAACCATCTTGCTTCAATGATCAGGCTTCACGATGCCCTGGTGACAAGTCGCATAATGTACCAGCTCCCTTTAATTTCCCCCTCGGTGTCGCAGCTGGAACGCCTTGAGGTTTTGCACAGAATGGGACTAAGGAGGGCTCTCGGCTTTCCGCAGGCTGCTCCAAACAATGCAGTACTGTATGAGTCTCAATCGAAACCTCTTCGGCTAGCCGCTTCACAAAGACTTTTACTGCAAATTGGCCGCCTCAGAGAGACTGTTGCCGGGAGAGCGCTTCTACAGCGCCTTCGAAAGAGATCTGAGTCCCGGGCGTACTTGGCTTTAAATACTCTTCGTTCTCTGGATCTCGACCTTCGAGATCGACCTAAGACGTTGAAGCCACCTTGGTCCTTTCCGAGCCTCGATTGTTCCTTGACAATTCCCCACGTTCGCGCTAAGCGGAATTCTCCTTTAGCGGCAATGCGTTCGCTCGTACTGGAACATCTTGAGTCCGAATATGCCAGTCATCTTCAAATTTTTACAGACGGCTCTGTGGACAAGGTCAGAGGATCTAGTGCAGCTGCTTTTCATATTCCGTCTTTGAAGTATGATTGGTCAGTTCGTTTTACTAAAGTCGTGTCCTCCACAATGGCCGAAAGCGTTGCCATTGAGGCAGCTCTAAAGAAGCTACGGTGTTGTACGCCTCAACCTACTGTCATAATTACGGATTCAAAATCTGCCCTTCAAAAATAGAGTACGGGTTCCCCACTGATGCCTTGAGTCTTAGATCCCTACGTTTGGTGCAGAATCTACATAGCAAAGGCTTCTCTATACGTTTTCAATGGGTGCCCTCGCACATAGGTGTCTTAGGCAACGAGATAGCAGACAACGTCACCCATACAGCTCTCTCCGGGATTCCAGTACATGGAGTCCCTCATGAAGTCAAGCAAATGTTCAGAGATGTGGTGTTGTGCCACTTCAGTTCTTTGTGGAGCTCTCCTCATCAGCCATGTGTGAACAAGGGTCTCAAAAAGTATCAAGCCACTTTGCTGCACCGCGTTCGCATGGATTCTGCTCGTACGCCGGCGTGGGTGTGTAAGACTGGCCTAGCGTTGTCACCATTGTGTTCAACGTGTCGTGTGTGTGGTGACATAGAACATTACCTCTTGTGCTGTACTTTGTACAACGCGGAACGGGCTGTGTTATTCGGATCCCTCAAGAAGGCAGGAGTTCCTCACAGTTCTCTTCAGGACATTGTTTTCCCGCGCGGGAGCCAGTCGAGTAGAGGGGATGCTTCTCGCCTTCTACTTTACCTGCAGGACACGGATTTGGCCTCCACATGATGACCTCAGGAGTGTCTATTTGGGTTTTTGCGGACAGTGTTTCTGTGATTTCTATTTAGGTGTCGCTACGGTGGAGCAATTGCCGGCAGCAACTGCAAGGCTAATCCCACCGGTAGTTTACAACCACTCAACTCAACTTCGTCGTCTTACCCCCAGTGAAGATGCTCCATAAGGCGCTACTGTGGATTCCATTCACCCTGCATTGCAAGTAAACCTTAATTTTCAGCATGTATTTTGGCAGCATGTACGCAAACATTTTGCAGCCACAGCGCCCACTATAATCCCGTTTTTGAAATTCTGTATACGTAACTGCCTGCTGTTACTTACGACTTGATACCGTTCTCTAATTGCAAGCAGTAGCATAAATATTAGTTAAAAAGTTAATTAACTGAAATTATTCAAGCGGGTAACTTGTTAAGTTCTTTCTCTATTTTCTAATCTCCGCAAAGTAGGTATTATTGTGCCGCAAAAGCCTCCTTCTTACCTCTAAAAGCCTATACATAAATATTCTGGAGCACCTTCGCTGAAACACTTGGTATACACGCAACGAACAAACTATATTATTAGTCTAATGTTTCAGCAGTGAGGTTTGACTACGCACGGTGTTTGTTTATTTGAGATGTAGGATGCTTGAAAGAGATGCCCCAACTGCACCGAACACAGCACCAGCCAGTCTGCTGGGGGAGGAAGCGAGGCCAAGCAAATAAGAAAAATTTTATCATGGGGTGATTATTCATTGGCATCCACCCGAGCGCAGCCATACAGCTACAGAGGAAATCTATACAGCTATCTGAGAAACTTGGCAGTTAAAAAAAAATTTCGTCCTGGTCAGGGTTCGAACCCGTGACCGCCGCTTCACCGGAGTTGTCGCTCTACCAAGTCAGCTAACCTTGACGGCAAGCTTATCGCCGGGCGAGAGAGAATTGTTCAATAACTCGAAGAGGTAACAGTAGTGGTCAAATAATTAAGAGAATTCTCCAAGGATGAGTAAGTTTGCAATAGGAGTATAATTAGTCTTAAGCTTGCCATCAGCTTGCCGTCTATAAGCTCCCGGGCTCGTACCCCGGAGGAGGACGAATTTTTCTCTGTAGCTGTATATCTTTCTTTTGTAGCCGAATGACTGCGCTTGGGTGAATGCCATTGAGTAATTACTTCTTCATTACCAATTTACTCCACCTTGAGAGATTCCCCTACACATTCAACCAGAAATTTTATTGGGCATAGAATTTTTCTCTCCCCACTTTTTTGTTTTCATCTCTCGAAATCTATAGCGAGCTTTGCAGCAGGAGACGACTGTCAGCATCACATACCAGATCGCGCAAGGGGAGCGCAATACGAGCGCTGTACAAAAAATAGATGTTCTAGCGGCGGTGCTGGCGCGGGCCGAAGTGGATGAAGTGCTTCTTCGCATTGTCGCTTTGTGTGCATATTGAGCCGGTGACAAGAGCCTGAGCGGAGAAGTCGCGGCTGCAGTTTTACCCCCGTTTCCTCACGGCAACAGAAATTGTTTGTAATGGAAGGACGCATGATCTCCCATTGCTTTTGTTCAGGAAATGCGCGTTCTGAGAGCGATTAATTCCGCTCATAGACTGCCTCTCTTTAAACGCCGTGGAATTATATTTCCACTTTTGCAGCGGTGGACTCACCGGAGATTAAAAGCATTATTCTCCTGAAGCTTCGTAGGGCCCTCGCAATTGTGCAGGAGGAACACCAAAGCCTTCTGCAGGCTGCATGAAAAAAAGATGGGTTTGGTAAACATCCGGCACACTTGTGCCAATATTGAAGCGATGAGTGGGGAGTTTGAATTGAAGCCTGTAAATGTCGATGATTGGGAGTGCCACCGCAAAGGCTGCATGCAAATGCTAATGAACGCAGAGAAAAAAGACTGCAGTCACTCTACCCATCTTCTTCGTGGTATACTAGTATACATTTTAACAAATAAAAATGGACGAGTGCTCCGAAGTATTCCGAAAGTCATTCAAGCAAACAGTCTTACTCACTCTGAACGCAGTTAAATTGGCGGGGAGTCAAGTAAAATACCAAAGAAGCTCTAGACTGCGGCCCCTTAAGACTACGTGTCTTTATCCGAAACACAATTTTGCACTCTTTTTTTTCTCTGATTCTAGGGTAGAAATCCGCTTAAAAGAGGACTTGTTAAATCCCTTAAAAGTGGAAAACTGCCTTAGGACACTCGCTACCATACCTAGTAGCAGAACGGTAGACAGCGCAAAACAATGACTGCTGGGACCGGCTCGAGGCGCAGAGGTGATCTGCTTGGAGACAAGCGCGCGGGCAAGAGGGAAGCGGGCCAGTAACCCGTGAAAAAAAAGCGCAAGAAACAAATATTGACCTCGTGCGTAGTGCATTCTTTCACATAAAGGTCCGCAGTGGGAATTGTACATGCAAAAAGGCAGACGTATTTGGACCATTTTAACTGCGAAGCGTGGCCGGTTTCCGTTTCCCCGCATTGATATATCACGGCAGGAAAAGTCCGCGTGGGAAGACGGAGTGCATCTGCTCGGACGCTGTTATGAGGCGCTCAGACAAAGTCCCGCTTTCGTCGTCACCTCGTCGGCTGCAAAGGCAAGAATTTAGAGCGGTTGCATACACGAAGTTTTCACGAGCACGTGGATACCAACCACAAAGATGTGAGTCCAGAAACTGCAATTCTACGACAATTGGCAGAGGCGCTCGGCCTGACGACATGGAGGGGATCGCAGGATACGATCCCGATTAGTTGCAAGTTCGGAGTCCTCAAAAAGCAGATGCGGAAGAAGCGAAAGCCCTGGATCCAGCCTCGCTTCAGTGAATTGAGGCATATTCCAGGAACGCAGTGCGAAAAGCCAACCGGGATATGCAGCTGTCAGGCCAGAATAAGGATGTGGAGCATGCAAACGTGAGCCCAGGGCACGTAAGCCCAGGCCAAGGTAAGAGCTTACGAGACGCCCAGCGCTGGAAAGGGTAGATGTCGTAGCGATTATGAGACCAAGAAACGGTTTAGACTTGTTAAAATACAGAAAGAGCGTATGGAAAGTTGCAGCGGCCGTTGCATCAGCCACTAGCCAGCCTGATATAAAAACTGAGATCAAAGTCAGATTCAGTTTGGAGCAGGATATCATCGTGGTAGCAACACATAATATAGAAGCGGCTCACCTAATCCTCGGAGTGGAAGCGATAATGTTAGCCCCCAGAGTACATTTGCGAGGCACAACTAAGGGGCATTAATCCGGAGGAAAGTGAAAAAGACGTACGAAGAAATATCAGTGCCAAAGGTAAGGAAATCCAGGCTGTCAGGAAATTAGGAAAGACGGCCACAGTGGCGGTCAACGACTCGGGTAGCAGGATTCCTTTTTAACGTCTTACGAAAAAGGGGAAATGCCCTGCTGCATTTACAAGAAAACGACAGTGGCCTACTACAGGTGGGTGGAGATGCGCCACAGTGCCACCATTTGCCCCAACTCGGAGGTAACGAAATGTGAACTGTACGGGATACGGGATACTGCGGATGGACTTGAAAGTGTAGTGCGCTGTTCAGTGTGTAGCGGGGAACAGAAGACAAGCTAGAAACGGAGTGAGTAGAAATTTAGAACAACGTACCTTATTAAGAAGAGGGAAACATGATGCGTGACAGCGTAGTTGCCAATGACAAGTAGTCAAGGCCCAGGACTAGGTTCGAGGCGGGCGCAGCCGGAGGCCAAAGTTCAAGCAGCCACTCGTGGTCGGTCAGCTGGGCGTCAATCGACAGAATCATCGGCGGATCAACGGAGCGATGCAAGGAGAAGACCACGCCTAAAAGAGCGGAAAAGGTGAGCTGGGCAGCGTGAGTTAAATCGTTTCCGCCGTGGTTGGGAAACAGTAATGAATACAGAGATCTGAAAAAGAACTGGCGGAGCTTAAGAAAGAAAATCACAAAACTTAAGGAGGAAATGGAAAATTTAAGAAGATCTATGCAAACCGATAATGCGGTGCCTGTCCCCCAAAGCTCCGATCTGAAACAAATATAGGTTCCCGAAAATAGCCTCAGAAAATCAAGAATATGATCACCGAGATTAAAGTAGAAATTAGAGAGGATTGTCTGCAGATACGTTCTAGCCTAAAGCAAGTACAACTCGCCATCCAGCAGCTACAGTTCAACCAACATCAGTTCCAACAGGTAGTAGGTATAAAGCAAAATGAAATAGCTGCCCTTAACATTAAAATGGAAAGAAAAAAAAGAAAGAACAACGCTGGTCAAAAGGTCCTAGGAAAAACGTTGGACTGCCATTACAGTTTCAGACGATGATGACGATGAATGTCCCGGACAAGAAGGACAATCGTAATCAAAAGAACCAATCACTATTTCGGCTATGGACTGCCGAGGAATTAGGAAAATACAGGCCACATTTCAGCAATATGCAAATACCGTTGATCTCAAATCCGTGGTAGAAGCGCTGCATGAGACCAATGCGGACGCGAAGCTAATTGACTAAAAGGCTTTTCATCTTCACCCAGGCACATGTATGTTAGTACGCAAACAATACTTGACCCAACTCGTTCATGTGGAAGTGCAGGGGGTAGGATATACTTGCATAGAAATGTTACCCCTTCGTACAGAAAAGAAGAGTACTTGGATCGTAGATACCTATTGTAGGCTGAAAGATACAAGGGGCAGGTTCGAGAAAATTTTTATAAATGCCAAAATTGCGGCTACTGGAGGTCCACTGCTAATTTAATTTTAGTTGATTTCAACGCCGCAAGCTGCCTGTGGAGCTGCTGGTATGAGATTGCGAAGGGAAACACTTAGCAGATTTCTGGGTCCACATCAACGTCCAACTGGGGTGTGCGACATGTTTCGGAGGGGAAGGCAATCGTGAGTTTTGGCGACGGCCTCGAAGTATACTACCGCGGTGCGCTTTGTGATGTGGTGCCGTTCGATCCCGAAATTTGTGAGAAGGACATCTGTCAGGCCGTTGCATAGCGTTATGACACTTCTCGCGACGCAGAGATCATGGAGAGCACAAGCCCAGGGTTCTGTTCTGCAACGCCGTCGGCACTGCACCACCGGTCATCACAAATGACGGTAACGAGGTGGCACAGGATTGAAGATGCTTGGTCACATCCGCGTCGATGATGCGCAGGGCCGCCTTGCGTGGTTCGGTGTCTCCTGAAACTGTAATAGGGGTCGAAAACGGTACCAGGTGGCCAGGAAGGTTGCACCATGCTCGCGCAAGAAGTCCATTCCGAGTATCTGGTCTCTACCGCAGAGTGCGGCAGCACAACGAAAGTGCCAACAAAAGCAGAGCTATCAATGGTGACTCGAGCAGTGTATCTTCCGACAGGCGTAATCAACTTACCGCCAACAGTATAAATTTGCGGTAAAACCCATTCTGTTTTCACCTTGCTGAGGCGATCTGCGAGGTGCTTGCATACTATTGAAAAGTCCGCCCTGTATCAAGTAGAGCCGTACTGGGTGCCCGTCAACTTGAATGCGGAGGTCGGCGCTAACAACGGCGTCGGTGTAAGGGAAATTCGGGATCACAGAATACGGCTGCGCTGGCATCGAAATCTCGGCATTGTCAGGTACCGGCGCCGCACTGCGGCTGGAGAACACGCTAGTGATAATGAATGAAGAAGACAGTAAGCGGAAGTGGAAAGGGGCGCAGAGAGCGTGCCGAAGGGGAACAGGAAGAACGCGGTCGGCGACGGACGTGGTTGATATCTGCTGACTTCCTGAGTTCCGAGGCTTGGACCTCAGCCTTCCGATGTGCGGGCTACCAGACCTGGGCAGCCAGTCGTCAACAGCCTGAGCCAACAGACCCGGGGTCTTCTAGCCCCTTCCAGCCTTTCCCATTGCCGGCAGCCTCAACACAGTTCGCTTCCGTCTCCAGCGCTGCTTCATCGGCCTACCTGGCCGGGGGGGGGGGGGGGGGGCGCCCTGAGCTAAGGGCGGCGTCGGTGACCTTTGGCGCTGGCGCTTGCCGTGGTCACTGCCGACCACGCTATGCCTCCCCCGGGAAACCGACCGGCGCCCACGGACTGCACCGACGCCCCGCCACATCAACTCGTCCGACGCACCATCCACCAGGCTCATATGCGGAACGCTGAATATTTCGCTGAGTGGATCTTTACTTTTTTTCCCTCACAAATTTGGCGTCTAAGACAGGACCAGACGGGGTTTTTTTTCTTTGTCTAGCGAACTTTTCTCGCCAGTATTAGCGAGTCAGAGTTGGTCTCTTTAGGGAAGCGGATGGGCTTGCGTTACACCGAGTTGCGAGTGTGGGTGGAGGAAAAACTGCGTTAGGCGCTCGGAGAGACAGCCGCCCAGCTCGAAACTTCAAAGCAGCGTTTGGATACCGAGCGGTAAGTTACCAAGGAGCACATAGCGTTAGAGGCTCAGATTTATCAGAATGCACAGATGCAAATAAGGCTCATGGAAGGAGGCGCTCATCTTTCTAGCGGCATTGGAGAGCGCAACGTCGCACCTGCCAGCCCCTCAACCCCACATCCTTATTACGCTATTCAGTGAAGCTCGTGATGATTTGGATGCCTATTTTAAACTACTTGAACATGTGGCCACTGGGCAGGTTTGGCAAAAAAATTGGCTTCGGCGATAAGCCTGTGGCTTGGCGGAGAAGCCCTCACGATATTCGATCGCCTGTCACCTGAGGATACCGTCGATTTTGAGAAAGCTAAGCTCGCTGTGCTTCAGAGTTTAGTTTTTGATGCTGAAGGATATAGAGAAAACTTTCGCCACAGCAAACCTCAGGATGGCGAAAACAGCCTCACAGTATGCTACGAGGCTGTTCAGCTTCTTTGACTGTGTGGTCGAGATGAGGGAACAGGGCGGTACCTTTGAGATGGCTCGCGAAATGGTAGCGGCTGAGGAGTTCCTAAATATCTATCATTCACATTTAGCTCTCTTCCATGAGCGTAATGGTAAGATGGGGAAGAAGCTGGCGGACGGCACTGCGCAGAATAACCTACTGTTTTTCAAAAAGAAAGAGGAGCAGGCGATAGTGATACCCAAAAAACAGGGTTCATGTCCACCGTTCCACTTTCGCAGTTTTCTTTGCGTAAAAACTAGGAACAAGGCCTCAGATTGTGGAATGAAACCAAAGTAGTCATATTACATTATCTGTCAAAGGTCTGGACATGATACGTAATTATGCAGGCAGAAGAGTTCTGGAGACAGAGACCGTGAGCCATCTGCGTGTTGCACGGATCCTTGGCGTTCTTATTCTCGTACTCTTCTTTAGCTAATGAGCCTAAAAGGAAAGCTGGGGGAGAAAATCGACCCTTGGACTTTTTTAGTTGCTGCCATGCCTGTGATGAAGGATGTGGTGTTTCGCCAACCGGCTTATTTTTTGCGCGATATGGGCAGCAATACTACTGTTCTACGCTAAGCCCAGGTACCTGCAGGTGCACTTAAAGGGAGAAAGGCCACGTTATTCCTGGCTGATGGAAGGAATGCGAAGTTCCGGAAGCGAAGGTGACGATCACTTCAGTGTACTTCTCAGGATAGGTCATAGCGCGGTGCTTGGGTACACTACTGTACGACGTTATACTTGGTAATGTTCCTGGCGAAAAGGCTCTACTTTCAGTGAATTTGCCACTTAGTGCGGACTAAGCGACTTCACCTGCTGCGAGAGGCTCGGCGGATATCAACCCACTCTGGCGGCGAACATTTGGAGCTAGCAAAAGCCCCACTCGTAACGGGCTGCACTTGTCATAGCCGGGATTTCGTCTTAAGCAGTAGGAGGACCCTATATTAGAGGTTTGTCGGAGGAAGCTGGGGCAAACATTCTAGTCAGGGACAGACTGCCTATAACTTTAATCTAGCGGACGGCATTCATTTCCGAATCATACCAAGTGTGTCCCGACCAAGTGATGGAGCAAGCAGTGGTACCGAAGCCTTGCGCAGTCATGTCCTCACGCTGGCGCATGACGCCATCAGGGCATACAAAAAACTACATCTAGAGTACACAAAGATATTTATTGGCTTGAAGTCCAGGCTGATATCAAAAAATTTGTCAGGTATTGTGATGCGTGTCAAAGTATCGTGCCAAAGGGGAAGCTGAGCATCGGTCCACTGGCCGGACGCCTTTCATTTCTGAGCCATTTGAGGAAGTGGCGGTCGACATTATCGAGCGTGCATCCTCATCGTCGCCTAGAAGGAACCACCAAAATGACGTCGTGGACGGCAACATTTTTGAGGGGAAAGTTTACAGTTTAAGTATACATCACGTTAAACAGTAGAAGAAATAAACGAGGCGGCATACGGGAAAAAATTCATTGAAGTTCTTGGAGAAAACAATATACGGACACAAGAACACGAGAACAATCAAAAGACATTCTTGAAAGGCAAAGGAGAGAGCTTGAGGAAAAAGAAGAAAAGGACCACTCGAGATTTCATGTCCCAGTGATAATTCTGGTCGTTAATGGCGAGATCCTTCACTTGCTATAATTTTGTATGGCAGGTTTCCTGCCACTGATGACTAACTCCTAGGCCAGAGAAAGTTGGCTAGGGAAATTCAAATAATATAGACTCCGCCTCATGAAGCCGTCCCCGTGATCGAGCCGTCCTACGAGCTGGCTCAATTATCTCTGCAGCCGAGTCGCTACAGGGCCCCTCAATGACCGACGGAGCGCAGAGCGCGTGCTAAAGTATGGGGAGATCACGCAGCATTTTAGATTGGATCGTAGACGGGTACCCCCGCCAAACACGAAATTAGACAACAGACAAGCAGTCGCGTGGAGGCGACAGCAAAATTTTTATGTATCCGTACCCGGTTATGGTGAACCACATATTCTTCGAGGATAGCAGCGATAAATGTAATCTTTGTGGAGCGAGAGGGACCCTCGACCACATAATATGTGAATCCCGTACTCTCCGGTGGACGCACAATATAGACAGTAGAGACGCCCGGGAGACCCTGCTGCGCAGCTCGGACCCTGAGCTCAAGCTCCTACTCGTAAAACTAGCTGAAGAGGATCTTTCTTCTTCGTGTGCGACCTCATGCGTCTTTTATAGCCGCAGTGTGACGTGGGCTCCTTACAGGCATTGCTCTCCAGCGGCATTTGGGGATGACGGAATATCTTCTGTCAGCAACCTTACCCCCTGAGGTCGCCGCCTTCAGTTTCCTCTGCGCGGGTTTGGAGACAGGCCCCGCAGCTCGCCTTGCGAAAGCCTGGCGTCTGGGCGACGGGATGCGTGCGGGAGACTGAGATCGTGGTCGGCCGGTAGAAGTAGTGTTGTAGGTTGCAAGGTATTCCTCGATTTCATGGGGTCGCTCAGTGAAAATAAGAGACAGGGAGCGTCACGTGGGAAGCCCGGGAGCCCACATTCACAGTAGGGGCAACGGGGATACAGGTGGCCGGCTTCCACGCAATGGCAAGAGAGCGGCTGCTTGTCATAAGTGCGCCAGACAGCCGCCTTCCGAGCCGGTGGACGCAATGCAGGTCCTCGCTGAGGCCGCTGGTGGAATGAAGGCGGCAGAGCAGTTGGCGGCGGCGGCGGTTGGTATGGCAAACGTTGCACAGGCGGCAACTCTGATCGGAGAGCCGCGGCGTTGCTCTTGGGGCGTCGCTCTGGCATCACTGGAGGAAATCCGGCATCACCGGCATCACTGGTGGAAATGCTTGGCGGATCTCGTCGCGCACGACTCCGGTAATAACCGGAATTGTCGGATCAAGTGACTCGAGTATCAGTTTGTGGAGCTTTTCACCGACCACAGCGCTTATGAGCTCATGCAACGACGAAATGTCGCTAGACACGCTTAAAGCGGCCGCACTGCTGCATGGCTAACAGCACAAGGAGCCATTTCGGTGGGAGCGCTGCTGCAAGGTGCGCTCAATGGCGGTCGGTTCTTTGATGAAGTCTGCTAAATTATGAAGGGAGGTGTGGATTAAACCAGCGAAGGGTTGGTTTTTCACACCTTGCATCAGGTGGCGAAGATTCGTGGCTTTCGCCATATCTGAGTCAGCGCGCCTACAAAAACGGGTCACGTCCTCGGCGAAACATGACAACGCTCTCATTAGGCTTAACTACGCGAGCGTCCAGGATGCGCTGTGCACGAGCCCGGCGGTCTGTGCTAGCAAACATGTCACGGACCTGCTGGCGCAAGGTATCCCAGCTTTAGATATGGACCTCGAACAAAGTCCTGGGCCCGATTTACGGAACTCGCTCCGACCGCTCTATAATTGAGAGCGCTCTAAAATGCCCGCTCCTATTAGTCACCGGCGCCATTTTGAAAAGTTGCGTCACAGGAAGCTGCAATGGCGTCACGGACAAGAAAAAACGCATGACGTTGCACACCTAATTATTCCCGCGGTTTTAGACGGTTTTTTGCGACAGTAAGAGTCGGTCTAAAGGGTTTTAGAGGGAAAATGGCGGCGGCGGCGTCTGCTATTTATTAGTGGCGGAGGCGGCAACGTCGGCGCCAGCAACGACGAAGGACGGTGTACGAGGACGCGTATTACTTGCCGGACGAGCTGTTCCGTCGGTTATTTCGACTCGATAAGGAGAAAGTGGGGTGATTGTGCGGCGAACTTGCAGACGAACTGCGAGGCGTACGGACGTGCGCTTTGCCGGTGCGGCGGCAGGTGCTGTGCGCTCTCCGTTTTTTTGCCTCCGGGGGCATTCAAGTGTGTGTCGGCAACGAGCAGACCGTCGGCCTCGCACAACCGACGGTGAGCAAGTGCGTGCGGCGTGTGGCTGAGGCCATCTGCAAAGTCGGCACACAGAAGGGATGGGTGCGTTTCCCGGCGCACCCCGAGGAAAAAGCGGCAACGAAGGCTACATTTCTTCCCCGCGGCATCATCCCCGGCGTCGTCGGCTGCGTCGACGAGCGCCGCGGGGAGACCCAGCAAACCGGGCAGCATTCTGGAGCCGCAAAGGATACTACGCAATGAACACCATGATCGTGAGTAGACTGGTTTTCTTACCGCATGTTTTCGAAAGCCACGACCTCGACAATGTAAGCTCACGTCCAAGATTGTCTCCCTGTGTTTCTCGCAGATCTGCAACGCGAACATGAAGATCTTTGTGGTCGACCCTCGCTGCCCGGCGTCTTGTCACGATGCCTTTTCTTGGCACTACTCACGGCTGCGTCGGAAGGTGGAGCACGGGCTGCTGGAGGATCGAGAGTTTCTTCTGGGTAAGCAGCCTATTGATCATCGGGCCACTTCGACAGCACGTATTTAGCTACAGCAGTGGCTCGCGCCTAAATGAGGCGGGCAATAACAGGGATGACATGCAACAGTATGATGTATCGTATTTATTATTGTGTATTTACTGTTACTGCTGGTGCAGCGGCACAAGAAACATTGTTATAAAGTAAATCGTATTTCAAGCATAAAACACCAAGCCAAAAGAGGTGTTCACATCGTTATTGTCGTGTAGGATATCACAGTACATGATTATTCTAGAAGGCTGTGCTTACAGAGGTACCCCTTAGTTATGAATCTTCTGCATGCCTATGAATTCTAGTACAGCATACTGGTTTTGAGCTGCTTGGTATGAATCATTTATTACATAGGCAACAACACAGTTCACAGCAAATTTTGGTCGTGCAGGAGACAGTGGATATCCACTGGAGCCGTGGCTGCTCACACCAGTGTCAGGGCATCCTGGTGCAAACACTGCAGAAGGGCAGTACAACGCAGCCCATGCCTCAATGCGATGTGTTGTGGAACGCTGCATTGGTGTTCTCAAAAGCCACTTTCGGTGCCTTCAAAGGTACCGGACACTCCACTACGAGCCGGAGCCGGCGGTGGTCATCATTGAAGCGCGTGCTGCGTTGCACAACATCTGTCTGGAAGAAGCCCTGGCTGCAGACAAAGACGACACTACTGATGACCCTGACAACAATGGCCCACCTCTGCTTGCTGGGTACTTGGCGGGGACAGGATCCCGCATGATCTACCTGCGTGGTAGAGCAATGCGAGACCGTATCATTGGCCTCTTTGGCACAACCCGTCCGCAGAGGCAAGCACACCTGCAGATGGTGCGGCGACAGCAGCAGCGGCAGCAGCAGCGGCAACAGCAGCACCACCGGCAGTAAGCCCTACTCCATCTGGCAGCTGTGGCTGCAATGACTCACCGTGCTGGTGTGGCGAGTTGTCGCAGCCACTCTTGCTAAGGGAAGTGCCATTGCCCTGTGTTAGTGCGTGAGCCCCTGTGTGATATGATGCCCTTGGCCACTGGTAGCCACATTCCAGCATTTGTAAATTGCTTTTTCTTACGTGTGCTTGAAAGCCTCCAGTGGCAAGATATGAAGTGCACACACCAACTGCTGCTCCACCGACAGTGGTCACCAGTATGCCTTTCAGTGCATCAGCAAGCTTGCCGCACAGCTACTGCACTTTCTCCTTCACAAGTAAAAATACACGCCGAAACAGCCCGTCCAACAACTGAAATGCATCCTTGTACACCGTCTTCCGCCGTTGCTTACGTCAACCTGCCCATTTAGGCAAACAGTTGCCTGCGGTCACTATGTGTTTGATGAATTTGCGCGAGAAAAAATGTGTGGAGACTGCTAGGCACCAGTAAAGCATTTGTTTTTGCATCACGTTTATTCATTGGTCACAATAATTTTTTTCGCCACAGCTGTTGATATCAGTTTCCCAAATGTAACACACAGCAGGGAACAAAAGCATGCAGCATCAACAGTGATTTGCATATGGCTTGTCGAGTACTGCGCAGAGATTGCACAAGAACAGTTGTATCTTACACTGTGGCCAAACGGGCGAGTTGGCTGTACATTTTTAAGGCGAACAGTGCGAAAGACATAGCCGGAAAGCAGAGGAAACACAGGATGAGCGCTCGTCCTATGTTTTCTTTGCTTTCTGTCTAAGTCCTACGCGCTGTTTGCCTAAAAAACAGCTTCATCTTGACTGACAGCTTGAATGCTAATAATCACAGGTTTGGCATGTTGTGCAGACTTGTAGACCCAATGTAGCCCTGGTTTGCGTATTGCTGAAACACATTACATAACTGGTGAAATGCACAGCAAGTGCTACACAAGACACTGCTCTTCTTAGATTTTACTGGTCTAAAAAACCATGTTACGTGTACAAGACACACGAGTATCACAGACGATGATGCCAACATGGCTGCGTTTGAAGTTGTAAAGGGACCCAGAAACGAGAGCCATTAACATTGTTGCATCATACCTTTAAAGGCGGAGCTCAGGCGTCCACCAAATTTTTTTTGCATGCATTCAACACCAGTTCAGAAGTGACTTTCGACGAATGCTGGCAAGCATCATTTTTCCTCGAGTCTATTGAGGATGGAACATGTTACAATGCACACAATGGACACTGTATGGAAAAGCAGGAAAAGTAATGTGAAAAAAAAACGACTCAGGAACATGCGAACAAATTTAACAGGCACAAAATTGAAGTGTTTAAAATGTATCCAGAATACCCATATTATGATGCCTTTCATAACTGGTCACTTCAGAACAACTTTGCCCCACATTATGCACTTGCCCACATAATGCAATGAAAGAAAAGAAGCACTAGAAATTGCACCTTGTGCACCTGCCACAGCTGCAGGTAAACATTTGAAAGGAATGGAAAATAAAAGAGTATAGGAGGCTTCGACACCTGGCAGAGCTTAATTACATAACTGGAAGAAAATAAACTGCGTGAGCATCCGGGCCTGCAGATCTTACAAGAAATAAAGAAATGATGCTATGGCACATGGAATAGATGATCTTGAATAAATACAAAAACAGAATCCTGACAGAGAAGCAAACAATGTAAATAAAAATAAACACAAAACGGAAATTTTAACGTGCAAACTAAAAATAGTTCAATAGGTCTGCACCTGGCAGAGAAGTAACTAATGTTCTTGAATAAATATAAACATATTAAGCTGTTCTTTTATAAATATAAAAACATGCAAGTAATGCAAATAAAAATGAAGAATTCAATGTGGTGCAGGTGGTTCAAGCTGCTTTTGTGAAATTAGCGTCAGTAGGTTCACATTCGGGATAAGCAGCTCTTGCTGCCCATTTGACGCCTTCACAGCATCTGTCGCCATCCGTCTGGCCTGCGTGTAAAAATACTTCCAATTACAAATTATTACTGACAACCAATATTGAGATCTCGCTTAAGTTTTATGTAAAATGTCAGGTGGTAGAGATATATTGGGCAAGGTATGGTTGTAGAAGACTCGTGACAATTTCATAAACTCAGCTGTCCCAACCACCTCCCACAAAAGGCGTCAGAACAGAAGTAGAGCTGCTCAAAAGAGCGCACTCATATTCATTCCTCAGGTGACGGCTTCGACTCTGCTAAGTGCAGTGTGCGCAGCGAGTACACGCCTCCAGCATGCTCTGCTGAAAAGCAGCGTCCTGGCGGTTCCGGGCCTCAATAAGGGAATCCAAATGATGCGACTCATACAGCGTCTGGCGCAACACCTTATTGGCCCCTTCGTCTCGCCGTCACTTCCCAAGAAGGCTAGGCTTGGCCCGCGGTGAAGGCTGCAGTGGGGGCTCTGGTGTGTGCTGCTGTTAGGGCTGCGGCGAGGGCACCGGTGTAGCTGTCGGGAACGAAAATGTGCTCATCACGTGGTAGAATAAGCAATACATTTGGTACAATGTGTTAGAGGACTTGACATAAATATACAGGACAGCAATCTTGGACAGCATTGTTGTAGCATATTCCATGTCCACATTTTCTAGACTGCTAGGGGATATCACAGCCTCACTGCGAGAGAAATAAACATCCTCCACTGCGTGGAAAATCGAGAGAGATATAGTTTTGTGTATACTGTAGAATCACTGCCGTATTTTGGCTACTGCTGCAAATGCTGCCAGAGAGTATAGTGTTATTACTTTCAAGCAGCTGCCAGAAAGGGTAGTATGGAGCTTGAATAATGGAAAGCCAACACACGGTCTGTGGGGCTCAATGGGTCTTGTCGACAACTTGCTGAGGCTCCCTGTTCATCTCCTCTGCTGTAACAGGGTAAAAGGTGCGGCTGATTGGTACTGGCAAACCATTAAACTAAAAGAGCACTAGCAAAAGAGAAGCAATCAATAATGCTCAACCACTTGTCTATTCATTCCTGCGCCTCCGCCGAGACTAGAATACACCACAGATGGAATAAGCAGTGCTACTAAGGCGCAAGGCACATACATCATGTTTTTAAACGGCCGAACCCTCGTTGTTGAGAATCGATGCAAGCTGGTTCCACAGCTCACGCTTTTCAAGAGCTGTGTATGAGTTTGTTAGGTAGGAAAAAGACCGTGCCAAGAGCGGATGGCTCTCCATAGACTCTATTAAGATTATCTCTTGCTCGCTAGGCATTCTTCGTGTTGGCGCCATTTCGAGACTATCCCGCTTAGATAATTGCAGCAGCGAACACAGTGGGGAAAACAAACAGGGAATAATTTCTGTTCCGCTTTTTGAAATTAGGGAATAACAGGAAAAAAACATTTGCTCTGAGTTCGGGCTAATATGTTTTTACAGGAACATATGCGTGTGCTGCGCTGCAGCAACTTATAGCACAGCAAATAACGAACGAAAACAAGCAAAGTAGTTAGGGTGCGCCCAACCGCCTTGCTTGGTTCTTGCTACTTCTTAGCTGAATCATTTGTGCCAGACGTTTATGAGGCCAAAGAAGTTGATTTTATCCAACAAGCCGTTCTTCGTGGACGTCTTGTATTTCCTAACGCAAACGAAACAGAACCAAAATCATATTCTTGGCATATGGCATCTTTAAACTAATAACACAAGCTTACCTCAAGTTGTCTTCGTCGATTTTCGGGCCCGACGTTTCGTGCAAATTCCTTTCTGGAAGCCAGTGGCCTTCACTGGCTTTGATAATTGTTATCCGCGCACTTTGGACAACGAAGTTGAACCTTGATTTCAGACGACGCGTAAAAAAAGCAGGAACTTGCCGTGGGTTCAGCTGTTTTTTGAAGGCCGCCATGTTCACTGTTTACATCTGCCAGCGCGCCCTCATGGCAACAAAAGTTACCGACGAAAGCAGTTATTTGCAAAAGTGAATGTTCTTCATGTTTTGCTTCATGGCAGTGAAAGTGAAATACACATTTATGAAAGAATAAAACAATATTTATTTTATTCACCACATGTTCTTATAAAAAATTAGCATACGGCCTCTTGTGCAAATAAACCCTTCCGGGGCGGCACACTACTAGCCATTGGTTGATTCCGCGTTCCGTCACACGTTGACGGCTCGCCTTGTCGTCATACTGTCGCAATTTTGACGTAACGCTCTACAACTTTAGAGTGAGTTCCGTAATTCAGGCCCTGGCTCCGTCTTCGGGTGCAAAATATGCATTCCGCAGCTTCTGTGCAAGACTCCACTGGTTGAAATAGACGGCCCGCTAAAACTGGTGAAGCCCGTCGAAAGCCTTCAAAAGTGGTGCCATGGAAGGTGGCCGGCACACCGGTTTGCTGAAGCAGCAAGGGTGACACGCTAGCCAGCGCCATGGTGGTATGCTCACCAGGTCGATTCGATGAGTGGGTGCCTCTTCGCTGAGGGGACCAAAGTCTGGAACCAGTTCCACGAGACGGCGGCTGCTACGGTGAACTGGCGTGCAGACAAGCGGAAGCTGATCAGGACTCAATGAGCGGATGTCTAGCGGGGTCCTGCGCATGGAGACGTCGAGCCCACGACCTCCACCAATGTTACTTAGCAGGTGGGGCTAGTAGCTCACGTCTAGACGCCAGAGAAACACCAGCACCGAGAAGCCTTCAGAAAATTCAACAGCACAGCGAGACGGCCAGAGCGGAACGTCAGTTTCTTCTTCAGAAGCGCACAGCGTGGTGTACGAGCTGCGTGCCGAGCAGCCGCCGAGCGGCTATTGTTGTACACGCGGCAATATCAAAAACTTTTTTCTCGAACCGAAGAGTTAGGCTCTATGTCGGGGAATTAGTCGGAGTTCACGCAGCTGGAAAGTAGAGGCATGCAACTGTGGGCAGTGATGTCCGTTTTGCTCTTCAACATTGCCCTGTTAGGACTACCGAGTAGGTTGGGCAGCATGCAGGGTGCCAGGTACGCTCTATATGTTGACGACATTGCGATTTGGACCTCCAGAGGGTCAATTGGGAGCATGCGGGAAAGACAACAATGTGCGGCGGATACCGTGCATGAATACACTAACAGCTATTGACTCCTACACTCACCCAACCAATCAGAGCTACTAATAATTAGGAAGAAAGAAGACTAAGACGCTGTTATAGTATTTGTTGAGGGTGCGCGAATTCTAGAGGCGCCACTTGCGAAAATCTTAGGTTTGTTAATAGACGCCAAGGGCAACAACGCGGAAGTGATTAGGCATTTGCCGGTTATAACTGAGCAGGTGGCGAGAATGATTAGTCGGATATGCAACTAGAAGCATGGGCTTAAAGAAAAATAATAATAATAATAATAATTGGTTTTTTGGGGAAAGGAAATGGCGCAGTATCTGTCTCATATATCGTTGGACACCTGAACCGCGCCGTAAGTAAAGGGGTAAAGGAGGGAGTGAAAGAAGAAAGGAAGAGAGAGGTGCCGTAGTGGAGGTCTCCGGAATAATTTCGACCACCTGGGGATCTATAACGTGCACTGACATCGCACAGCACACAGGCGCCTTGGCGTCTTTCCTCCATAAAAACGCAGCTGCCGCGGACTTAAAGAAAAAGAAAACATAAAGTTAATACAGGCTTTTATTGTGAGCAGGATAGCTTACACTGCACCTTAAGTGACATGAAAGAAATGTGAGAAGAGAAGCTGGACATAATCATACGCAAACATATAAAAGAGCACTACGTATAGCGGTCAACGCACGAACAGAAAGATTACTACACATGGGCATTCTCAATACTGTAGATGAAATTACTGAACGCCATTTGATAGCACGGAGAATACGGCTGTCGGGAAGCAGGACATGAAGGAACTTACTCAATAGCCAAGGACACCCTTGCGATTGGTCCACTGAGGACAGAGAACCTAGGAAATCAGCTTAGAAGCAAAACGAATGTGCAGCCCATTCCGAGAAATATGCACCCCGAATATCATAAGAAGGAAGGCTAGGGCGAACGCCACCATGAGAACATGGGGCGCGATGGAAGAAAGAATTTACGTGGATGCGGTAGGACCGGTCAACAGGACATCAACGATAGCGTGCACGGATCCGCAAGGGAAACTAGTTTTTTGGTCATCAATTCGATTCCACAGAAGCACTCAGGCTAAGGAAGCTGTGGAGGCTTTGGCGATGGTTTCCAGGACTGTCTCGTGTGTAATTGCAGGCTCCAAGTCTGCATGCCGTAACTATACAAGAGGAAGGACTGGTATACACTTAAACAGTATACACAGAACTAAAGAAGATACAGACTTCAAATCTACAGTCATATGAACTCCAGTACTCTCTTTGGACGTTGGAAACGAAGGCGCTCGCGCCGGTTCCCGCGCGCTATTATCATGGGTCCCCCAACGTTCGCAGGAACATAGCAGGTAGCATATTACAGTGGGCCAATATTAGAAAACTATTGGCATAGCATGGCCCTAAGCAGGCCCAGAGTTCCCAATGAGCATCTGATGTAGGCTTAACCAATTACTTGCACACCAAATGATGGCAATGGGTCTCCATAGCGTTGCCAGTATTGGCTGTGCCGTCATCAAATCATGACTATCATGAGCCACGTTGGCCAGAATTCTCGCACTCTTTGCCATTCCTGGCCGTGACATCTTAGAATCATGGGTATCATGGGCCATGCTAGCCAGAGTGTCCCCACTGTTTGCCAGAATTGGCTATGCTATTCAAGAAAGCTGTCTGTATTGGCCTAGTTTTGCCATCACTCATCCAGTGTTAAAAGTATACTGGCAAACGCTGGTGAACCTTGTGCGACTTGCTAAAATGACATGGCAACGTTCCCTATTGCCACAACAGAAAGAGACAGTTTAAATTTTTTCAACTCGTAAACACTGACTTCAGCTCTCTATAAGAGGTTTGAGACCTGTGAAGCCCAGCCTTATGTCAGTTTAACTATAATTGGCATGTATACGTGGTCAAAGTAGATGTTTACGATGGTCCTTGAGATCAAAACACATGTTCATGGAGCACATTATAGGTTTTGATCAGTATTAGAGTAGTAGCGCTGTGCTATAGTCTACTACTTCTACTGAAATTCTATCATAATACCCACGCTACGCGTACATTTAAGTCGCATTTGAGTCAAATGCTAATCGGCAGTTCGAATGGCATTTGGACTAAACAGGGCTCTAAGGTGCTTCACAACAATTTCCAAACGCATTCGGAAGCATTCCAAACGCATGCACTCACTGTATAACAATGGTGCTCCAGCTGTCGACTTTTGTTCTGTCCGTTCGCTGAATTTGAGTAGTGCAACGACGTGAAGGCGACTTCGGCGGCGGTCAGTGGCATGTGAATATTCCGCCACAGAGGAACCGGTCTGTCGCATAAGACCGAAACGATACCATCCATACCGACAACTACAGACCTATAGAATTCTATCGTTAATACTGGACAGCTAGAAGCATCTGCAACTAACCACTAAATTCCTTTTAAAAGGTCTCGTAAATTTATTAATTAGCGAATCAGCGCTGGCATGACCCAGTTGTAATGATTCGTGCATTTATATATGGCTTAGCCGAGGCAGTAATAAAATAATATACTTTTTTGACAAGTGCACATACAGGGCTCACGCTGTTGCCTTTGTCCGATTTATGGGCATTATAACCCGCCTATTTGTATTGAATTTATGTATTTGAAAGCGTTTTTGCACGCTCTGCTTGCGCGAGTATCTGAAAACTAGCCCATGGGGGCTGGCTTCATTAAAAAGAAATCAAATGACTTTCATTTCAAATTTTTTTTTAATTAGAAAAACGCGTTGTTGCTTCAATCCAAACAATTTACTCCCACACTGCACAGTGGGTGTCTGCTTAATGGAGATCCTAATTAAAACCTTATAACATATTGGTGGTGCATTCCCTAAGCCGGCATTGTGCGCAGTTTGAACTGCTTCCAGAAACGAAATAGTGCCCTGGTGATTCACAAATTGAGCACGCGCGAAATATTGGGCCCCGCTTCTTAAACACGCAGGATCACGCGGTAAGAGATTCCTACGCTTCTGAACGATTTTCCCTGTGATCGCGCCTTTCCATGTGTTTTGCGATCTGCTTTTCCTTCCTTTTCTGCAGAAGAGAATGTTTCAAAATGTTTTGTGCATTATGTTGTTCTGTAGCGTAATTTGCATTGAGGGCTATAGCTCTAGCTGACGCCTTTATTATCTGCTCGCAAATTTATGTTTTTCCTTTGAAACATTACCTTTATTGATGAAAAGCATCGGAAATACTGGCGAGCCGCAATTCAGCATGGATTTGTTTGCTTTTGCTTTTTTGCGTGAAATTTCCTCACCAACAAAAACTATGAGGATTCTTTTGCAAGAATCTACTAAGAAATGGTGTCACACGCATGATAACCTAGCTTGTTTGCCACATGTTCCTTATATAAAACTATGAAAGAGTGCGAATATGCTTGCGTTATATTTTATTTATTGTTTTATGTTTTTGTTATTTCATGATATAATTTTAAGGCACCCTGAACTAACTATCACACGGCTCCACAAAATGCACGAGTGTCTGAAGTCATTTTGGCGGAATCCATCTCGAAGCTCCACGTTCTTCGCTTAAAAGTTTTCGGTCGCCGGACATAATGCTTCTCCTGCGGCTTTGCAACAATACTTTGCCGCACTCTCGCCTTCTGAACTGCCTATGACTCATTCTCAGAGAATTCCAAACCTCTTTCACATGACTGGGGCCCCATTCCATCTCTCTTTTGAAGTCTCCCATCTCACCAAGTCATCTCCAGGAATTGCCCTTTTCAAGGCATCGCGCTAACCCCCTACCCCCGAGAAGCGCTTTTTTTACTCACTTTCTCCTAGCAGTTCGTCCCGAGCGGAACTCTGCGCTACGCCGTTCGTGCAACCCCGCTCCCCCCCCCCCCCTCCCAAGTTCTTTCTCTACCTTTCAGCTCGAAACTTTTTCGCAACCAGAAAAGCTTAGTAAAACATAATGGCTCTCCTCCCTGCAGCCACTACTTCTTCCCCTCCCCCATAAACACCCCCGCCGTCTCCCCTGCCGCACCTCAAAGCGCGATGCATCGCCACGACACATTGTTGACTGGATGGGTCTTGCCTTGACTGGCACGGCGGCGCCCAACCGCACAACCAGGACGGCGAAAAAGCATGCACACTATAGCTGGCTCCGCTCGCACTCTGCGCACGCGAAAAAAATAATGATACTGTATTAGAGCTCCGACGCGGTGAACTTTCCTGGTCTGCAATATCTTATTTGTAACTACTACAAATATTTTATTTTGAGATACGTTCGGAAATGAATGTGATTTTGGCAGTATGTGTTGCTTTCACTACATCCGGCTTTACTTTTTTCCGGCAGGAACAGAGAACGAGACAAAGCACGAGGACGACTTCGATGTACCTACTCGCATTGCCCAATGTTGGGCTTGACGTCGTGCGCAGTGCAGATCTGCCCGAATGGCAAGAACTTTATTCCTCGTCTTCGGTGCAATAAATTCACCAAACATTCACTACTTTGTCGAACAGCGTGCTAGATATCATGTGACCTTACATCTGATGCATTCAGGAATACGTTTTTCATGTGCCGCTTATGCAGTATAGGGAACGAAACTGCTTTGTGTGCCACTATACAGACCAGTCGGAAATGATATGTGTACTACTTCCGCACTGTTTCTCATTGGCTAACAGAGTTGCAGGTGCAATAGAAAATCTGCAATTTATGGTTAAAGCTTTTGGCAAGTTATCTCTCAATGAAAAAAGGCATATTCGGGACTCTCCGACGAGTGTTTTGTTTGGTTTTCAAGTCAGCTTCAAGTCCATGTTACATGCACTGGAAGGTACTAAGACAAACTGTTGGATGTAAAAAAAAAACCAAACAAAAGTGTTTTGAGTTTCTCCAGTCGAGCGTGTTTATTTTTATTCGCATTAAAAAAAAACTAGCTTTGTTCAAAACTTGGCTTAGCGCCCCTATGGAGTAGAGGCTACAACCTGTGTATCTTTAACTGAATACAAAATGGGCTCCCAAATGAGAGATGCGTAGTTGATGAGATACGTAGATGATATTAAAACAAAATAGTACATTAATTTCCTGGCACATGCGCTGCATTTTTCACGCTGAATATCTTTACTGGAGGTGTGAAATGGCGCATTAAACTAAAAATCACCAATTTGGTGCAAGGCAAATTAAACTTTACTCTGTGCAAAAACTGCGGTGTTAGTTGTCACAAATTTTCCTGTAAAATGTGTGTCGAGTGTCTTCACGCCGACGGTGCCTCACAAATTTAAGTGTTATATTTATTCATTTCCATTTTTGTCTGCCGACGGCTATAATTAGGTTCATCATGACATCATGTTTCTCTTTGCAGTCGCGGCGCATTATGAGGTCATCGTGCAAGAGCTGTACGAGGAATTTGATTGCAGTGGAAGAGTACCCTTGCAGGAGGAGTGCAACGATTACTTCAGATATGGCTGATCAGTTCACAGGAGGACAGCTCCGTTAAGCACTTCATGGATGTCTTAGCAGTGCTACAGCAGCTTGCCGAGCTGCGTTGTCCAACCTGAGTCATCGGCACGCAGCAAACTTGAAAATAAATTATTTTCATTAAGCCTCTGCCACCATGCTCTTTGGTCCTCCTTTCCTTTAATTCCCAGGATGATTGGTAGCAGAGCAATCCATTCTGCGTCCGCTAGAGGCATGATCCTTGTAATTCAATGCAATAAGCGGGTCTTTTTCCTGAATTCTTGAGCAGCCTCATGTATTAATATTTCCTAGGTTGAATCGTACACAGTTCCAGTCATTGGGCACTGGGTTATGTTGCATGTGCCAATTTTTGAAAGCAGAATAACTGTGTTTCAAAGCTGGCTATTAATGTTTAAAAGCTGGATACCATTGTTCGATAGCCGGATGCCAGCGTTCGAAAGCTGGAAAGCCAATCCGAGGCCTTTACTGGCCCTTGTCGCAGCACGAACGGCAGGCCTGCGTTGGCCGCTCTATCGGCCGAACGTTGGCACAAAACTGGCCTGAAAGTGCAGCCACTGTGTCAAAGTGGTAGTGTTTTGTCTAAATGGCAGTGTAGGTGCGCCGTTCATGCCACTTTTAGCCAATGATTGCCCAGTGTTCACCCAATTTTGTTGTTTGGTTTTGTTTTAGAGGGGTTTAACATCCCGAAGCGACTCAGGCTATGGAGACGCCGTAGTGAAGGGCTCCGGAAATTTTGACCGCCTGGGGTTCTTTAACGTCCACTGACATCGCACAGTACAGGCAAAAGCAAATGAGGGCCAACCCAAACATTCTGCGCATTAAACGCTTTTGTTTCTCTCTTTCTCGTGTTACTTGGCTCCCTGCCGCGCCGCAGCCCGCAATGGTACCATTGTGCCTAGAACGCTTTTTGTCGAGTCATGCAGTTATTAAGAACGGCGTTGGCTTCTATTGTCGGCGTTCCGCCATGGTTAAAAGTTGCTCGCCTGTTTAATTTTCTTTTTTATTTTTTCGCCATGATGAAATGTATTAATTACAGTACGCATCGGCGTCAGCTAATTAATACGACTGCATGGCAAACACCCCAGCTTTCTCGAACTCTCGCAACTAGTAACGAAAAATTCATGATAAGTTAACGCCATCTGTGCCCAGTTTTCTTGCCACTTACCTTATTCGCAATTCCAAATATATACTCGCCACTGAGCGGTTGGCGTGAGAAACCGCGGATTCAGGTCCGGCCAGAAGTTCGCGCTAGGCTTCATGAGCAACTGTGGTGTAATATAGATTCTGTGCCGTTCCGTGAACAGCGAAAAACACAAAAGCGAACATCGCATTCTCTCTCTCTGGCAAGTCCGCACACTGCAATTCAATCCTATCCAGAGCGAACCACACCACTTATTCTAGATAGTGTCATAGCGGTATTGCGCACACGCTGGTTTTTCTTAACCATTTCACTTAGAATCATTTGCTACTTCCTGGTTATCACCAGCTTACCTTGCAATCACTGGTTTTATAAGATATGACGATGCTGTAACCGAAGTTTTATTTTTTAGGCGCCCTGCAGGCGCAAGCTGAGCTTCTCCTGAGCCTTCGCTATTATCTGCGCGTGATTTTACTTTGCTATGATTGCCACTTGCCTTCGACGGGACTATTCCAAGAGGCTGACATTTGAGCGGCATCGAGCGGCTGACATTGTTTAGCTCTGCCTGGCTACGCGCCAAAGGGTGGTGTATGTAGAGCAGAACTGATACAGGCCTTGCAAAGTAGGCGATCTGCCGATTAAAGCTCCAGACTCAATTCATGCACCAGTAGGTGATGTTGCTCGTGTTCATTTTTCTCTTGTTTTCTCAACCTTCTTTCGCAGCTTCCCGCTGACTTTCCTTTTAAAGCTCTCTCCTTCTGCACAGAAAGCAGACGTTTCAAACAGTCCAAGCGTCATGTTCTTATACTGTCTGCCCTTCTCAATCTCACCGGGCTCACACAGGACGCAGCTGGCGGCAACATGACATAGTCGGTGAATCGGTCTGCAAAGGCAGATTGGTCGGTGTTAATCACTACTACCGCATAAGGACACTTATACACTGTCCCCTCGATAAAGAATTGTTTAGCGCATTTTCCTGCATGGAGCATGATAAGGTCTTCAACAAAATTGTGAGAACACCTTGTTAATGAACAGAAAGTTAATGAACAATCAGAGCTGACAAAATCTGTGATGAAGATGCCACAATTATAGCACAGCAACTGAACAAAAACAGCAGAACGGATAGGATGCCTCTTGGGGTGGCGCAGATCATTACTACTACATTCACTGCAGCAAAAGGTGCTTAGAAACACTGCGCGGTAGATTCTAATCAGCTTGAGTAAATTTTTACAAAAGAAAGCATATAAGCATTCTAGGCATGACAAAAGTGCAGAATGAACAGCTCAGTTTTCAGCACTCAATTGCATGACAATGTTCTTCCAAGCTAGTTCACACCTTATACTCAGAATGTACTCAGTGATGTTCCCAGTATAGAAAACCAAAATGTGAATCATATTATATGTTAAATTTTATCCAAGAAAACCACTGTGACAGGTGTGCTGGACAGTCCGCCCATATGTAGTTCAGAGCAACGGAGACTGCATGGTCCCCTACAAGTTAGACAAGTGCAACACGGACGAAGAAAACAATAATGAACCAGGTGAGAAACTGCTCTTATTCTCCTTAGCGCGTGGCTCCGCGCAGCCGGAGCCAGCGCTTGTTGCAAGCCGAGACGGCGCAACACTTATGATGGCTATTTATTTAGTGCCGCTACACTGTCATAGATCACAAGACAGGTAGCCATATTTCTCGAGAGCTGCTGGCACAAAACCATATATTATACCTAGGTATGTACATTACTGACCTGGGTGTTTCAATGAGTTTCTAAATTTGCAATGTGAAGTCTGCTTCAAACCATCAAGAATATTAGAATAAGTCTGGCAATGGCATAGTGAATCAATGGCATGATGTGAACAAAAAATGAAGGAATAGTTATAAAGGCAGCAGCGAAACAATGAACTGTTTCTACTGTATGCATAATAAATATTATAAACAGTTGCGGCTTGTTAATATGTACTTGCTATGGGAAACAGGACTGCAGGTTCACATTATCTCAGCGTAAAAAGGTCGAAGAAATAAACGCAGGCGGCATGTGGGAAAAAGGAAACTCTATTGTGATAAACTAAGAGAAAAGGAGGTAAAACACATAAACAGGAAAGCTGACAAAAAGAACACTCGCGACAGACAAAGGAAACGTATAAGGACAAAGAGGAAGCGTTCACTCAACGTTCGGCGGAACGTTCATCGTCCTGACTGTGCTGTGTGAAGGTGGTGCGTCGGGCGAGGAGGTGTGGCGGGACGTTGGCGCAATCAAGCCCTCAGGTCGACGCTTTGGTGGAAAACAGGGTCAGGTAGTCCGGGCACGCCGTGATGGGGAGAAAGGCAGCCCCCAGGTCTGGTAATCCGGGGATGCCGTGGTGGATAGAAAGGCGGCCCCCAGATCTGGTAATCCGGGGATGCCGTGGTGGATAGAAAGGCGGTCCCCAGGTCTGGTAGTCCGGGAAGCAGCGGAGAAGACCAAGCGGCTCGTGTTCTGAAGCTGCCGCACAGGAAGGGAACCGCGGTGCCTAGGTCTGGTGGGCCTGGCCCTCGACGACGGCTGTCCAGGTCTGGTAGCCCGGACGTCTGCGGCTAAGGCCCAAGTCTGGAAATTCGGGGAGCCAGCAGATCTTCCCCACGTCCGTCGCCAACCGCGTTCCAACCGTTCTCTCTTCCACGCGCTCTTCGCCACGTCTCCTCCTTTTTCTTCTTCCCCTTGAGCGTCTTCGCCCGCCGCAGTGTAGCGCTAGTTTCTGACAAAAGCCCCCTTTTCAGAGTTTTTTCCATAGGAAAAAATTACAACGTGGGGCAGCGGCACACAAGACAGAAGTTGAAGACGCGACCAGAAGACACTGGTCACTGTTGAGCACGCATCACATCACCCCACACACGCACGATGAACGGCCCCAACGGTTCTCACAACCTCAGTTCGGACTAGAAAACACTGAACACACGGCAGTCAACCAAACATAAGGGGACACTATAGAACACAACAGGGGAAGCCCCGGAACACACTCACAAAACATCAATACATTGACCATTATGTACCAGAGTTACAGGATGAGAACACTTCTGTCGAGTGAAGATAGCAGACGTGAAGATAGCATAAGGCGAGTGAAGATAGCAGACGCTGTCTTGATCCCAAAAGGCATATACCGGAATTGGTAGTGTCCTGACTGAGTCGAAAAGGCAGTAATAGGTCGAGATGTTTCGTCGATAGGAACCTGCCAGTAACCCTTTGTGAGGTCCAGCTTCTAGAAGTAGTTCTTGGTGCCAACCTCCGCGAACATAATGTCCGTCCTCGGGATGGGTTCGGCGTCGGTGACGAGCACACTGTTGATACGCCGGAAGTCGACACAAGTGCGGTATGTGTTATCCGGCTTCTTCACAAGGACCAAAGGTGAATTGTATGGTGAGTG
Source organism: Amblyomma americanum (assembly GCF_052857255.1). Taxonomy (NCBI): domain Eukaryota; kingdom Metazoa; phylum Arthropoda; class Arachnida; order Ixodida; family Ixodidae; genus Amblyomma; species Amblyomma americanum. Next base: position 165,037,388 of record NC_135502.1, read on the forward strand.
GGAGCATTCAATGACCCCCAGCGCCAACATGTCACTAACTTCCTTTCCCACCACATCCCTCATGGCAAACAGTAGCGGGTACTGAGGAGTATTAATAGGTTCCTTTGTCGTCAGGTCCAAGCGGCATTGAAGAAGGTTGGTCCGCCCTGGAACCTCCGAGAATATGTCACCATACGAAGCCAGCAGCGAGTCCAGCTGGGCAGCTTGGGAACTCTCTAACGCATTAGACCTTTTGATGGCTTCAATGCCGACACCCGGCTTCGCAGCGAAGGTAGGTATAGGTTGCTCCGACTCAACCTCTTCCACGACGACGAATGACAACGCTTGGAGAGCCGTCACCGGCTGACGCTCTTCATAATTTTTTAGCATATTGATATGTAAAAGTTTTTTCGCGTGGCCGACCTCAAGCCAGTAATCAATGTCGTTCTTCCTGCCGTTCACAATAAACGGGCCTTTCCAATTGATTAGCAATTTATTTTGTGACGTAGGCAAAAGAACTAGCGCGCGATCTCCAACGCGAAGGTGCCGGCGGGTAGTGCGCCTGTCATAATATAACTTTTGCGACTTCTTTGCCTTCGCCAAGTTGTCATGCGCAAGTCGCAGCGTCTCTTCTAGCCTCGCTCTCAAGTCCAGCACGTAGCCATATGTGGTTCTCGCTGACTCGCTTAGCTGGCCCGTGGTCCAGAGCTCCTTGAGAATCGTCAGAGGTCCTCGAACTTGTCCGCCGTAAATTATTTCAAACGGGGAAAAGCCCAGGCTAGCCTACGGTGCCTCCCGGTACGCAAAGAGCAGAGGCGCGAGGTAACGGTCCCAAGCTTTGGGCTGTTCTTGAGACAACTTGCGGAGCATTCTCTTTATCGTCCCGTTGAATCGCTCCACCAAGCCATTACACATAGGGTGGTATGGTGTGGAAGACAGATGCCTGATATCAAGCATTCCATTAACTTCCCTCATTAACGAAGACGAAAAGCTCGATGCTCGATCACAGAGGACCTCCCTTGGAAAACCGATCCGTGAGAATATTTCCAGAAGACCCTCTGCCACCGTGGCCGAGTCGATCGCAGGTAGAGATATCGCGTCGGGATATCGTGTTGCAAAGTCCACCAACGTAAGTATATAGCGGTTTCCCTTGGATGAAGTGGGGTACAACAGTCCAGTCAGGTCTACAGCCACTCGCTCAAATGGTGTATCAATAAGCGGTAGACGACCCAGGCGGGCTTTCCCTACCTTCCCTTTGTGTAGTGTCTGCTGGCATGCTTCGCAAGACCTTACGAACCTCTTGATATCCGCCTGCACTCCTGGCCCATAAAACTCACTGAGCACCCTTTCAGTGGTCTTGCGGATGCCCTGATGGCCGGAGAGAGCGCTTTCATGCGCAAGTGCTAGGACTTGATTACGCAAATTTTGTGGTACCACAGCCTGCTGGATTGTTTTTCCTGGACAACACTGGAACGAACGGAATAAAATTCCGCCCTTGAAATGAAACGTATAGGTAGTGTTGTTCCTGCTTGGATAAGTCTTGCGAATTTTGCTCCGACACACATCCAGTGTGGTGTCCTCCTCTTGTTTCTTTCGGAAGGTGGGACTGGACACCTCCCACGCATTGAGGGACTCATCCCTGTGCGCCGGAGCAACCTTCGCCGTTCCCAGCATGACAGAGTCTTCAGTCTCTCCCGTCCCCTCAGCGACAGTCAGATGTCTTGGCGGCCCCGTCCCGTTGATGGAAAATGGCTCCTTAGCGCCTGGCACGTTCCCAATGATGACGTCGTACAGTGGAGTCTCCAAGCAACGAGCGATGGATTTGCCCGTGAAATATGGCGACGAAAAGAGGACCTCCGCCTCTGGGACCTTCAAACTACTGCCATCCGCCAAGAGTAGAGTAGCTCTATCTCCCGTAAGAGCTGCTTCGGGAACCAGGTCCCTCCGCACCACGATACTGTTAGTGCCGGTGTCACGCAAAACAGAAACCGGCTACCCAAACAGCTCGCCTGCCTGCACAGGCATGCTGACACTGAATCCAGCTGGCCGGTAACCCACATCCACACTGGCGACATCAGGCCAAACTTCAACCAAGGGCCTGGAAAAATGCATACAACAGGCTGACACCTCGCGGTCTCCTGGGTTCTTGCGCCGGCAAGACTGTGCATCGTGCCCTTGCTTGCGGCAGACCATGCAGTACGGTTGTTTCGGCCGCGTCCTGCAGTCCGAAGCTTTGTGTCCCGCCTTATCGCACAGAAAGCATCGCACCTGTGTCTTGGATCCCGGAGTACTCTCCCTCGACGTCCGGTTGTTGGGTTCCACCTTCTCCTTGAAAATGAGCAAATTAGTTTGCCGCTGAGCCTCCATAAAATTATCCGCAGCTACTGTGATCTCGTCGACTGTCTTACAGTCCCGTTAACGAATGAATATCGCAAGCCTCGCGTGGCAGTTGTTCAGAAATTCTTCGGTGACAATTATGTCGCGAACCTCCTCGAATGTTTTGCCACGACCACTCATTTCCACCCAACGATCAAGAAAACTAAACAGTCTGGTAGTATACTGCCTACCGGTCTCGCCGTTGTGGGGCTTACTGTGGCGAAAATTTTCGCGGTACCCCTCCGCGGTGAAACGGAACCGTTGCAGGAGCGCTAACTTAGCTTTGGTGTAATATAGAGAGTCTTCTGGCGATAACCTTCCGAACACCCGAAGAGCTTCTCCCCCTAAGCATAGGCTTAACGCCGTGGCCCACTTGTCTCTTGGCCAACCTTGACCAGTGGCCACGTGCTGAAATCGCTTGAGGTACGCGTCAAGATCACCAAGCGGCCCGTGTTCTGAAGATGCCGCATAGGAAGGGAACCGCGGTGCCTAGGTCTAGTGGGCCTGGCCCTCGACGACGGCTGTCCAGGTCTGGTAGCCCGGACGTCTGCGGCTAAGGCCCAAGTCTGGAAATTCGGGGAGCCAGCATATCTTCCCCACGTCCGTCTCCGACCGCGTTCCAACCGTTCTCTCTTCCACGCGCTCTTCGCCACGTCTCCCTCTTTTTCTTCTTCCTCTTGAGCGTCTTCGCCCGCCGCAGTGTGGCGCTAGCTTCTGACAGTGCACTAGGTTCTTCAGTAAAACTGTTCATAAAGAAGTTTGCAAGAATTAGTTTCGTTTCGTTTAAGGGGTTTAACGTTCCAAAGCGACTCAGGCTATGGGAGACGCCGTAGTGAAGGGCTCCTGGAATTTTGACCACCTGGGGTTGTTTGACGTGCACTGACATCGCACAGTACACGGGCATCTAGAATTTTGCCTCCATTAAAATTCGACCGCCGCGGCCGGGATCGAACCCGCGTCTTCCGGGCCAGCAGCCGAACGCATAACCACTCAGCCACCGCGGCGGCCTTCGTCTGCAAGAATTAATTTTGAGGAGAAACAACTAATATGCTCACAAAAAATATTCAAGTCGCTTCTGTGTTAGGTAGTTTGCAGTGAAGTTGTTATTAAAATTTTGGAAGGGCCAACTGCGTCATCGAGACGGTCATTTTATTTATCATAATTTTATGCTCTCTGAACGGCAGAGCGGGTTATAAGATGCATAATGGCGTCTCATGGCATAACATAAGTATTTTCTAGTATGAATGCTAATCTACTGCAAGCTAGCTGATACTACATATTTGTTCTCAGTCGACAGATACTTGCTGAAAGTGGCGTTCGTTATGGCATATTCTGCATAGAAAATTTCCTTCACAGTCGTTCATACAATGTAACAAATGGTAATGCGCATCGACGGAGCACTGTCGCATTGGAAAACAAAAAGAAATAAAATGAAGGCATCATCGTTGCATTTATACATACTATAGTAAAATTTAAAAGTACAGGAAAGGAAACGTTTGGATGGGGAAAATGAGGCTTTGTCTTGATCATTGCCTATAATGACATGAAAAGAATAAATTAACACCTATAAGATCTGTGAATTTCCACTTTGCCATGGTCTACACTGCAAATTTTCTTATTAACGTGGCAAAAATACATTAAAAAGCTTAGTCAGCAAAAATATTCTATAATTCGTTAAATTTCCTGTGCAGTGGAGCCAAACCAGATCACAGTTTAAAAATTAAATCAAGGGTGAATTTGTGATAAATATGTACTGGTCAGCCCGCAAATCACTGATTATAGTCATCTCGTTTATCAGTAAATACTTCCCGGACAGAAAAGATGAATCGAATGGAGGTAGAAAGGGTGCAGGCTAGTTCATATGTGCAGTTGTCTCGCCTAACTACTATCCCCAGCGCTTAATTTTGCCCCTGTATGTCATGTAGTAGAAAATCATAATATCGTGGGACGGAATCCAGATATGGTAGCAGCAATTTTATAGAAGGCAGAATCCAATAGAAACCATTTGCCCTGCAATTTTGATGCATGTTATAAGGCTCCAGCTGGTTTTAACTTGTCTGCAACTCTTTACTACAATCTCCTTGATAGCCTAAGCATCATTTTGGGCTCTCAAAGCTCCCCATATTACATATATCTGAATATCATGAATATCATTATATAATGAATGATTACCACTTCATTTGTGGACGAAGGAATACAGACAGGAGGTGCAGTAGAAACATCACTGAATTTATTACCTTGATGAAAGACCCACAAGTAGAGTTCAATAGGGCATGTGTACACTGCACTGCAATTAACAGGAAAAACACAAGCGATATTGCGATCTAAACATATAACGCAGACTGCCACTGACATATCCCAACTCCTTTCGCGACAAAGTAATATATCGCTTGCTAAACAATTTTCACCTTCCCTATAATGTAGGTTTTACAGATTTCACATTGTAACTTGGCGCCTCCCCTACCAAGCAGATGTGTAGCAGAGTTGGTCGGCCCAAACTTAAAATGCCTGCACGTTTTTGCGAGAAATCCATGCGTTCTTAATGATTCAATGCCTGTGCTGTGCTCTCGGAGTCCTTGATTAAAATGTGTCCTGACTACGTGTTTTTCAAGCGTTTGGTTTGTCATGGTGTTGGCACGTTTGACTTGAGTGCCAGCCACGTGCTTCGTCAATCATCATAAGATCTCTGGTCCAAAAAAGATTTGGTGTTTATTTACTGCAGGTCGCCCATTATTTTTCTCGAATAATAAAAAAACTGCGCAAGTGGCCACCAGTTCAGCGTTTCTGAATGGGCTGTGCTTGGGAGTGGTGGCCGCAGTGGCGCAATATTTTCGACTGGGATGCCAAGAGAAGAGATTTCCGTGGGACAAACTCTGGATGCTCTTTGGAAGGCAGGAACTTAATCCAACAGGGTGCGTGAATACGGCCTCTCAGGCGGCTGTGTGCGTGTGGATACTGTCCGCATGGGCGGCTGTTTTACGTGATGTCCTGATGCCGTTGTTTGCAAAGTGTGGAATTTCCCTCGATGACGAATGGGTTGTGGGCCGCAGCAGTGATGACAACAGCACCACCATTGAGGATGACGACGCAAGTGGGGAGCTTCTAGATAATAAATTTTTATTGTGGAACTTCTCTTTTTTTGTTGCGGAAATTATATTTGGTGGCTGGGAGGTCAACTTACAGTCAAGTTGACTTACAACAGTAAACACAGTACGTGACGCAAGACGCAGTGATGATTTGGACATGGTGCACAGGCAATGAACAAAGAACCCGCACTGAGCAAAAAAGCAGCGCGCACTGAGAGCAGGAACCTGGGCCACTGAAACACTTCGGCCACTTCGATGTCACTGATTATCCGCAGCACGGCCCTCCGGGCGCAAAACATAGTCGCAGTGTAGTCAGATTGGGGCACACCAGGCCACAGCGAAACGTAGGGTCTGAGGCACAAGAGGTGCACAATATCAGAAAGATGTGAGTAGAAGGTAGTCTCCAAGAAGGCCGGAGTGATCTCATAGGTGACGGCAGTGACCTAGCACAGTAAAGAGAGCCTACTGCAGTGCGATGGCGGCCAAAGCAGGACTAGGTAGGTAGGGGTGAAAGAAACCATGTGGTGAAGGCGGTCCTAATAGTCCTGCTGTGATTTCTGTGAGGCAAGTAATCGGGAGCATGCTGGATAGTGGGCTTGTTCGGAACAGGCAATCACGTCGTGGGCATATTCAGAAACTAGAGCATTAAAGGTAGGACGCAGTGCCCACAGGTAACGGGGGCTCTTAGCCGTAAAAAAGATAGACTAGGAAGCAACCACACTGTCATGAAGGGTAGAGTTCTTTGCAAATGTAACGTAAGCGAAAGCAATATCCCAGTCAAGAAGATCCAGTAAAATGTATATTGGAGCATATCGGTAAGAGTGCTGCTAAGGTGCTAGGTGGGGATATTTGTGCCCATCATGTGTTCGAAAGTGGCATGGGCATTGCATGAGTCGAAAGGTATAACCTTAAATTCATACAGCCCAGCAGGCTCAACAAATGCCGTCTTCTCATGGTCTTGTTCATCCATGGCAATTTGCCTTCAGCCAGAGCGAAGGCCAGCGGAGGAGAAAAGTTTGGCTCCTTATAGACGATCAAGGGTGTCATTGATTCGCTGAAATGGCTAGACATCCTTTTTGGTTTTTCTTATTGAGGTGCCGGTAATCCAAGCAGAACTTCCAAGAGCCATATTTTGTAGAGGATGAGCGATAAGTCCCATGGGCTCCGGGAAGGCTCAATAATGTTCTTGCCAAGTATTTTTACTATCTCGTTTCAGATAACCTGGCGCTTCGGGTGGGACATACGCTAGAAGTGCCAGCAGTCAGGAGGGGTACCACCAGTTCCTATGTGATGTGTGACAGCTTGACCGAGGGCAGATTTATGCAGATAAAATATGTCCAAAAAAGACGAGAAAAGTGTAGGAACCTGGGCAGACTAGGCAGGTGAGGGGTCATTGGCTTACGTGGTTGTGAACACGTCCGTTGGGAAAGAGAAATGCTGGCGGGTGGCATCGGGGCCACGAACTAGGGTAGCACCTAATGTAGCGAGTTGGCAACAAGAAAGGTGAGAAAGCATGGTCACGCAGATTCCGGATGGAAGTATTAAAGGGCAGAAGCTGACATTCAGAACTGGTAGGAACAGTGTGATGGCCTTGACAGCAGCAAACCTAAGGGGCAGCGCAAGGTTGCAGTATATCGAGAATATATGCAACCATATAGTCACCATCAGGGACCGGCAGCAATGGGTACAGGGCAACAGAGGATGCAGCTTGAGATGGCAGGAAAATATTATCTTCAGAGAATAATACAGGTGGGAAACCCACAAGGCAGTTATCACCGAAGAATGAGACCTCAAGATGGTCATCCTATAAACAGCCATTGATTTGTGAATGTTCCGACAGGAAATCTAAACCGGGAATCAGATCATGGGCGCACATGTGACTTGGTAGCGGCAACGACGACTGGAATCAACCCCTGAAAACCGTTCTGCTTTTTCCGCAGATTACCTCATACAGCGATACTGAATCCTGAATTGCCAGCCATCCGCACGTGCCTGCACCGGTGACGTGTCAACGTGCCGTACACCAGCACAAGCAACAAATCTAGATCGTTTCAACACCAGGTGGCATGGTCATCAACGCTTGGGACTTATAAGGAGCCACACTTGGCGCACCGAAATCACTTAGTAGCGACGACGACGACTGGAATCAACCCCTAAACACCGGTCTGCTTTTTCCGCAGGTCAGTGTCTTGTGTGCACTTGTTCCTTAGCTATAGTCCTGTCGTTGCTGCTGCCAAGTTTGACGTTTGAGTGTGTACTTGCTGAGTATGGATAAGAATCTGGTAAAATTTAAAGAGGAAATAAAAGCAGATATCCTGAAGATTAAAGACGAGGTCCGGCAAGAGCTCAAGTTGCTACGTGAGGCGTCCGAGCGAGACATTCGCATTGAACTGCGCGAGATACGAAATGAACAAAAAATATAGTACAAAGCATAGAATTTGCAGATTCCACAACGAAAGAACTGAAAATGAAGTTAGAGGCTGAAGTTGCAAAAAACACTGCCCTGCAAAGCGAAAACCAAGCACTTCGTGCAAAGTACGATCATCTTGAAAATAAGGCAGAGGAATATGAAAAGAGATTTGTAAGCCTAGAGCAATACTCGAGAAACTTAAACATCGAAATCCAAGGCATCGAAAGAAAAGAAGATTAACATGTTCTAGACATCGTATCCAGACTAGGCACTGCCATCGTATTCCCAGTCACGCCTGATGATATTGAAGTCTGCCACCGAGTGCCAACTCGCAACCCAGACTAATCAAACATAATAGTGCAATTTAAATCACGCGCAAAACGTGATGTGGTACTCAGGAAAGCAAAGAAGGCTAGGCTTACCAACACAGACTTAGGTTCCAATGGCAATGACCCCGACAATGGCTCAGCACCTGTATGAACAACTTTGTCCTGCGCTTAAACGGTTGCTTGATCTGGCCAGCAAGAGGAAAACAGAACATAAATGGAAATCAGTGTGGTCGTTCAATGGCAAAATATTTGCGAAGCCGACAGAAACCTCTAAGATAATACAGATTGCTGGAGAGTGCGACCTTCCAAAGATAAACTATCAAAAAGCGCATTTGCCGTTCAGTATGGAATATCAAGCATTTGCACTACCAGAATCCGTTTTCCCTCCCTCTTTGTCGAGCACATCTGTCCTAGATTTGAACACCCGTTCGGCAATAAACAAAGATGATGCTATCAATAGCCTTTTAAACCAGTTTAGCTTTAAATATAATACAATTATGTTGACTGAAACATGGTACTACAACGGCTGCAATACCCTTAACCTATATGGGTTCGGAGGATTCTTTCATAACCGTACAAACTGAAGAGGTGGTGGTATTGCAATATATACTGATGTGACTAAAAATGTTGATATCTTGCCTGAATATACCAAAATGACTGTTGTCGTGAGCGGCTGGCTTGGACACATCCGGAGCCCCAAGTAATCACGTACGGAACGCCGCCTGTATGTGGACAAGAGTGCGTACGTTGTGATCCATTTCCTTTTGACTCCACATGGAACTAATGAGTCAAGCGGACGGCGACGGAGAGGAGTTCGGGGTGCGCAGGCGACCCAGCTTGGCCGGGCCCCATTGTTCGCAGCCCCGCTCCGAGAAGCAGCAACGTAGGCGCGCGTCGCCTTTCATCCCTACCGCGGCGACGCTGCCTAAGGCCATTACCCGGGCGGAGGTCGTTCAGTGTGTGGCTAGGAGGCAATTTTGGAGACGCGTTCCTCATGTTCACTGTGAGCGCTTATCAGCTCCATATGACTGCCAGGCACTTCCTGTGCACGTGGGGGCATCAGGAAGAATTGGGGAGTGGTGGCGCCTTAAGTGGCCCCTCGGGGACGGCTTTCGACAATCTGTGCGGCCCTCGCATGCTCTTTAAACGAGTAAACTGCCGCCCCGCGGGGGAGGATGGAGTGATCCGAGAGGGGAATTGTTAGTATTCGTGACAATGACCTGTCCCCTCTCCCCAATCTTTGATTGGGCGTGTTTACGCTCCTCTGTCTCTTTTTCAATGTGTTTTCCTCTCCCATGTGTTTTATTGAATGTGTTTTCCTTTCCCCGGTCCTTGATTGGAGGCGTGCTTGTGTTTTGACCTAATTGGTTGGTGTCCCCACTGAGGGCGGGGGCTTAGGGATTAAAAGAAGACGTTTTGGTGGGACCGGGGGTTGATTTCGTCTGGTCACTCTGCGGATCAATCACTATGTACATAGTTGTTCTCCTTGTTGTACCTTCCGTTCTGTCTTAACTATTTTATGTGTGATTAAACAGTTTACTTCCTGAAGTTCCACGAGTAATGTGACTGAGCAAGTTTAGAACCTCAAGACGTCGGCATCCAACAACTTCTGCCTTTCCCCTTCGGGCTGACATCAAAGAAGAGAAAGGGGTAAAAGGAACCCAACTGGCGCAGTCGACAGAAATGCGACGTCTTCCTACTCGAGGCAACTGAAGGAGGGCGGAAGTACAAGGCGGCGGACGAGCTATAGCGTGGCACGTCCAGAGGAGAAGATTTCAAGAGTGACAGCTGGTCAACGGCGACGTGACGCTGAAGGTTCAAGTAAGCGGGCAGCTGAAGGAACCAGGTGACCAGAGTCAAGGTGGGCGCTGTTGAGCAGGAGGAGCCGACGACGACGCGGATCAAGGAGACGAGTTTCAACCGGGACCGTGCGGCGCAGCGACCAACTTCTGGGCCAGTCTTCCTTGCTAGGGCACCGGCAGCCTCGTAAAGCGGAGCTTCGGTAGCCAGGCGAGTACCTTTCTGTTTCTGTCGGGTTTGTGCTTATGCCAAAGCTTTGGGTTTTGAGAAGTGACAGTGTTAAACAGAAAGAGATGGAGAACGGGGCAGGAAACGGAGAGTTGGCAGCCGCGAGTCAGGCAAATGAGGGTCCGACGTACCCTCTGACAGTTAGCGCGCCGGTGCAACAAATGACCGAGTTGCAAGTGCAATTACGAATTGCTCAACTAGCGGTGGAAAAGGAGCGGTCGGCTTTGGAAAATTCAAGGCTGAATCTTAAGCAGAGCGGAACAGCGGGTGGGCTTGGTGAGAGCGCGGGAGCGAGCGAAAGAATGGGCGAGGGCAGAAGGTAGAAATTTGCTAACCTTATGAAAGGCATCCTCACGCCGATGCCGCTTCAAGAAGCTCTGGTACCGGGGTGGTTCGAGGACGTAGGGGCCACGTTGGGGTCATACGAAGCTCCAACCCAGTGGTGGGCTGGACTAGTTTTGCCACACCTAAGCGAGAGGGCACGCATGCTACTCACGCGGTTGTCCGCAGAGGAAAGGAGCGAGTACGCACTCGTGAAAGCTAAAGTGTTAGACGGCTTGAGGCTCACTGCCGCCGAATACAAGCGTCTTTATTCATCCGCGAGCAAAAACCCAAATGAGACTTGGGAGCAGTTTGCGGTACGCCTGCAGAACTACCTGGAATACTATTTAAACAGCTGTCAGGTAACTTCGCTAGAGGAGTTCAAACTGCTAGCCGTCGCGGACCGACTAAACGAAGCCCTCAGTGCAGAGGCGAGAGCACACGTTGCTCTAAATGATAAGCCAGGGTTCCTAAAACCTAGTGAGATTGTCACGCTGGCAGAAAACTACGACGAAAGCCGAAGATATAAGGTCGGGAAAGCAGCGAGCGCGGCGATGGCAACGAACGAGGCAGTCGAGGTAACACAGCGCGATGGAACCCAGTCCCGACCAAACAACACGCGTCCCCGGGGACGTGGACAGTGTTTCCATTGCCATGGGTGTTCTGTCGTGGCCGAGAGAAGACACGACGCACGAGCGAGGGCAGGAACGAATGTGTTTTATTCCACGACGCCTCTGCTTTTATAGCATGTGCCGAGACGGTCCTACGTCATAGGCACGTGCTTGAACTGATAACATATCACAATGGGCATGGGCACATCGCAAGATTTTGCCCGAAAAGGCAAACCGCGGAAAAGCCAGACATGGGGGGCGGACGCGCAGACCAGAAATCAGTAATCGCCCGAATATCGGTCCCCTTGCATGACAGGGAGACAGTGCACGGCTCAGTAGAAAGGCAGCCCGCGGAGGAGAAGGTCAGTGCCGGAGAGGTGACATTGTTGAGTAGCGGGAACGCTATAAGTGCGCGCATTGACTCAGGGGCCGACATCACGGTCATCCGCAGGTCGCTCGTGCCGCGATATGAATGCGCGGGGGCAACAATAAAACTCACCGGGGCTTTCGGAAAGTAGGTTGTCGCGGAGCTGGCGTACGTTCCCCTAGTAATAACTCAGGGAGCACCGCGAGTATCATTTGACCCGTCGGAGCAGGGCATACTGTGTGCAGTCACAGACGAGCTTATATCTGGGATAAGCGCGTTAATCACTCCCGAAGACTATGAGCAGCTTCTGAGCGATCGTGTCCATGCGCAAGAACAGCGAGAAGCCGAGGGTTCTGACGAAGAAATCGAAGAGAGGGAGAAGCGGGTTGACGAGGTTCTAGCGGGCGCGGTAGCAGCAGATTGCAGCGAAGGGGAAACCGCGGTGGCACAGACGACGCGGCAACGGTTTCGCGAGGCGCAGATTGGAGACGAATCACTCCAGGAAGCGTGGGCTCAGGCTAGAGAGGGAACACACGGCATGGCGGTCCGGGACGAGCTTTTGTTCCACCAGGAGCCTGTTGCTGGGCATCCATGTACTCAGCTTGTCCTCCCAACCGAGCGACGCGCAGAGGTGTTAAAAATGGCGCACGACTCAGTGTGGGCAGGTCATCTCGGCGAGCGGAAAACGCTTCAGCGGATAAAGGCTTCATTCTTCTGGGCCGGGGTCACACGCGACGTGAAGCAGTACTGCCGCTCATGCCACTCATGTCAGATGAAGTCGCGTGCACGCAGAGCAGATCGAGTGCCGATCGCGCCGATCGCTAGACCAGAGGCCGCATTCCAAGTGGTGAACATCGACTGCATAGGACCCATAGAACCACCGTCAGTTCGAGGGCACCGCTATGCACTTTGTGTAGTGGACATGAACACGCGTTGGCCCGAAGTCGTGTGTTTAAAAGCGCTGACCGCTAAGGCCAAGTGTGACGCTCTTTTGCAAATATTCGCGCGCCTGGGAGTCCCTGAAACAGTGTGCTGTGACCAGGGCACAAATTTTACCGCAAAGCTTACACAAGAGCTTCTCAGAAAATTGGGCGCCTCTCCGAGGTTCTCCACGCCGGACCACCCTCAAAGCAACGGTCTGGTCGAGCACTGGAATGGAACATTCAAATCCATGCTATTCCAGATTATTCAGGAGCACAAACGGGACTGGGATAGGCTTGTGCCATTCTTGCTCTGGGCTTACAGAGAGGTCCCTAATGAGACGACCGGGCAGTCGCCGTTTGAGTTAATGTATGGCAGAATACCGACCGGACCGCTATCCATTCTCCAAAAAACTTGGACGGGAGACTGGGCAGTACGAGATTCTTTGGCAACGCCGGCGGCAGAGTACCTGTCAGCTTTGCGCGAGAAGCTGGCCGAGGCAAACGCAAAGGCTAGTAACAACAGCACGGTAGCGCAACGCCGGTACACTGGGCAATAATACAACTTGCGCGCTGTCGATAAACATTTCACAGATGGGCAGCAGGTGTTGTTGCTTGAAAGGGATGGCGAGGGAAAGTTGATGTCCAAGTGGACGGGGCCTGTGACGGTAATGCGGAAGACGCGCCCGTACAGTTATCAGATCAAACTCGACAATGGCGCATGTCGGACTGTCCACGCAAACAAGCTCAGAGCATACCACGCAAGGGTGAATGTAGTAGGGGTGATATTCGAGGGCGACGCGGAGTTCGGCGACGTGCCCACGTTCCCCATGCGCTCAGTGTCAGGCGACGCGCTGCCGCCGGGTGCTCTCGAACATTTGAACGAAGCGCAGCGCCGAGAACTAGAGGCACTGATCGAGGAGAATGGCCAGGTTTTCAGCAGTAGGCCCGGCAAATGCACGCTAGGAGGGCACAAAATCGTGCTAAAGGAGGGTGCTCAGCCACGGGCTGGCCATGCGTACAAGGTCCCGATGGCGTATCGGAAGGAAGTGGAGAGGCAAGTAGATGAGCTCCTGGAGTGGGGACTAATATATTCCGTTGAGAGTCCTCATGCTCACCCAGTGGTTTGCGTCGCTAAAAAGGATGGGGGGCTGCGCCTGTGCTGCGATTATCGGAAGTTGAATGCGATAACCGAGCAGGACGCCTTCCCGATGAGTCTACCGTCCGAGCTGCTGTTCCGAGTAGCGAAGGCCAACTTCATCAGCCTAATAGACATGCTGAGAGGCTATTGGCAAATATCCCTTGACGGGCAGGCACAGGCCCTCACGGCATTCGTCACTCCGGTGGGGCAGTACGCATGGAGGGTCATGCCCTTCGGCCATCGAAATGCGAGTTCGGCATTTCAGAGGGTCATAAACCAGGTACTAGCACCGCACCGCGAGTACGCATGCGCCTACATAGATGACCTCGAGATTTATTCAGACACCTGGGAGGAGCATTTGAGGCACGTTCGGGCGGTGCTCGCTTCGATCTCAGCCGACGGGTTCACCGTGAACGCAGGCAAATGTCATTTCGCGAGACGAGAAGTCGAATTTTTGGGCCATGTGGTTGGGTCTGGAAAGCACATCGCTAATCCAGGAAAGGTCAAGGCAATAGACGAGATGCCGAGGCCCCAAACAAAGAAGGAGCTCAGAAGCTTTCTGGGCTTAGCTAACTATTACCGACAATATGTCCCCGACTATTCTCGCGTCGTGCTCCCACTGACGAGTTTAACTAACAGGCGGACACCGCAGCGGCTCCCATGGGATGACGAGGCGCAGAAAGCTTTTGATGAGGTGAAAGCTTGCTTGAAGAGCGCATCCTCACTTCATGCGCCTGACCCAAGTAATGAGTTCGTGATCGCAACCGATGCTTCGGACTACGCGGTGGGTGCCTGCCTTGCCCAGTGCGACGACGAGGGCCGCGAGCAGCCTATTGCTTTTCTGAGCAACAAGCTAAGCCCGGCTCAGACCCGCTGGGCGACTATCGAGAAGGAGGCTTATGCCATCATTTGGGCATTAGGGCGACTTGATGTCTGGTTATGTGGCACACAAATTGGGGTCATAACGGACCATAACCCGCTCAAATATTTGACTCTGAGTAGTCCGCACAGCGCCAAGCTGACACGCTGGGCACTCGCACTGCAGAGATTTGATATCCGGATCTAGCACAAAAAGGGGGAACAAAACGCTAATGCCGATGCAATGTCGCGACTCGTAGCTGCCAACTAGAGGCGTGGGGGTATCCGGGGCCTTGAGTTATCTCATTTATGGAGGTGTACCCTGAGGCTTTGGCAACGCATATGGTTCGGCAGCGGCAGGTGGTGCTTCTTCGGCTCCGGGCCCGCGGCACGTTGGTCTGTTCGGTTTTCTGTGTGTGCTTCACTCCAAGATGTTATGCAGCACACTTGGTAGAGAGGTGTCGTGCGCAGCTGGCTTGGACACATCCGGAGCCCCAAGTAATCACGTACGGAACGCCGCCTGTATGTGGACAAGAGTGCGTACGTTGTGATCCATTTCCTTTTGACTCCACATGGAACTAATGAGTCAAGCGGACGGCGACGGAGAGGAGTTCGGGGTGCGCAGGCGACCCAGCTTGGCCGGGCCCCATTGTTCGCAGCCCCGCTCCGAGAAGCAGCAACGTAGGCGCGCGTCACCTTTCATCCCTACCGCGGCGACGCTGCCCAAGGCCATTACCCGGGCAGCGGTCGTTCTGTGTGTGGCTAGGAAGCAATTTTGGAGACGCGTTCCTCATGTTCACTGTGAGCGCTTATATGCTCCATATGACTGCCAGGCACTTCCTGTGCACGTGGGGGCATCAGGGAGATTTGGGGAGCGGTGGCGCCTTAAGTGCCCCCTCGGGGACGGCTTTCGACAATCTGTGCGGCCCTCGTATGCTCTTTAAACGAGTAAACATGCCGCCCCGCGGGGGAGGATGGAGTGATCCGAGAGGGGAATTGTTAGTATTCGTGACAATGACCTGTCACCCTCTCCCCAGTCCTTGATTGGGCGTGTTTACGCTCCTCTGTCTCTTTTTCAATGTGTTTTCCTCTCACATGTGTTTTATTGGATGTGTTTTCCTTTCCCCGGTCCTTGATTGTATGCGTGCTTGTGTTTTGACCTAATTGGTTGGTGTCCCCACTGAGGGCGGGGACTTAGGGATTAAAAGAAGACGTGTTGGTGGGACCGGGGGTTGATTTCGTCTGGTCACTCTGCGGATCAATCACTATGTACATAGTTGTTCTCCTTGTTGTACCTTCCGTTCTGTCTTAACTATTTTATGTGTGATTAAACAGTTTACTTCCTGAAGTTCCACGAGTAATGTGACTGAGCAAGTTTAGAACCTCAAGACGTCGGCATCCAACAACTTCTGCCTTTTCCCTTCGGGCTGACATCAAAGAAGAGAAAGGGGTAAAAGGAACCCAACTACTGTTGACTATGAAATGTTGGTATTACAAAGCAAGGATGAAATCCTATCTGCTGTTTACCACCCTCCCAGTGGCAACCTTTGTGCTTTCTAGAGTTTTTGGAAGAGTTTTTGGAATATGTCTCCGAAACCAAAATGCAACTTACGTGTTCTGGAGATTTTAACGTTGATATTTTAGTAGACAGCAACGCAGCTTTCGATTTCACTACTAGATTAACCTCAACTGGTTTTACCAACATAATTTCTACACCCACTCGCGTCACGTTGTCAAGTACATCAGCGCTAGATCTAATTAACACCAACATTGAAACAACCATCCACCGTGCCGGCACAATTGCATGTGATGCAAGCGACCACTGCCCTGTATTTATGTTCTATTCCAAGTACGCAAACGGCAGTAATGTGAAAGTTCGCGATTCTTTCTCTTTTCAGTGTATTACACCTGACGCAATGAAATCGTTTAAAAATGAAGTAAGTACTTGTGACTGGTCTTTTATTTTTGAGAAAACGCGCGGTTGAGGCATATTCTGTTTTTATTGAAGCATTTGTGCGCTTATACGGCCAACATTTCCCTTTTAAAACAGGCACACGCTCGAAGGAAATAAGAAAGCCCTGGAAAACGCGATGCCACATGAGAATGATAACGCATTAAAACCGCTTGTACCATTCCTTCCTGCACACGCGTGAGCCAGAGGCTTTTCAGGAATTCAAAAAGACGCGAAATAAACTAAACGCCGAGATCAAACGAGCAAAGCATGCGTATTATCATCACCTGTTTGCAGATATATCAAGAAATCAGCATAACCTAGCTTGGAAAGTAGTGAACAAAGTATTGGGCCGCAGCAGCTTAAACACAGCCCCTGATAGGATTCTTGTTGACGACAAAAAACTCAACGGCAAGTCGCTTGCAGATTACTTCAATAAGCACTTTGTCTCCATAGGCGCAACAGCACACCCCGTGATACCGGGTGAAAATATAATTTCCAGCCCCATAAGCAATCTTTTTATGGAACCCATTGACGAAACGGAAGTGTCCAGAACTTTCAAAAGCCTTAATAACAGCGTTGTTTTAGACTTTGATAATCTACAAATCAAGCCAGTAAAACATGTACTGGAATTACTTCTTCCAGTATTGGTGCACATATTTAACTTAATTTTTGAATCTGGCGTCTATCCCAACGAAATGAAACGGTCTACAGTTTCGGTCATTTTTAAAGGTGGTGATAAGAACATCGTGGGCAATTACAGGCCAATAAGCATCCTTCCCGTCTTTTCTAAAGGGCTGGAAAAGCTTCTGTTCACCCGTCTCATGAAATATTTTACACTAAAAAAAGTTTTCAGCGATGACTTACATGGTTTCAGAGCAGGGAAATCAACCGAAACTGCTCTCCTAACACTGAAATAGACTGTCTTGGATAACATTGACAGAAATTTCGTTACCCTTGGCCTTTTCGTAGACTTCACGAAAACTTTTGACTCCTTAAGCCACAGCATCCTAATAACAAAACTCTCTTGGCACGGTGTCCGTGGAACAACCCTGGAATTAATTAAATCCTATTTAAGCGACAGAACACAAATGGTAAGCCTGGGCAACCATCGATCAAGCTTTTTTCCAGTCACTAACGGTGTTCCGCAAGAAAGCCTAATTGGACCGCTGTTGTTTTATCTGTTTGTCAATGATATTGTAAACATTGACAAATCAATTAAATTCATCATATACGCTGACGACTGTTCCATACTTATGCCCGGTCCAGATGAAAATGTGTTCAGAGAACAGTGCCAAAACTTCCTTATAAAGTTGTCCTCATGGTCAAAGTTAAACGGACTTAAAGTCAACCCAACAAAGACGAAGGTAATGATTTTAAGAGCGAAAAATAAAGTATATCAATTAAACCGTCCGATCACCTATGAAGGCCTGAATATTGAAATAGTGGAGTCACACAAAATACTAGGAGATATATTCAACAGTAACCTAAACTGGGATTTGCATGTTGTAGACATATACAAGAAAATCTCCAAGGCAGTTGGCGCTGTCTCACGTTGCCGGACAATCCTTCCAATACAAATTAAGCTTCAACTATATCATGCATTATTTGCCTCACAAATCTACTACTGCCATCTTGTCTGGGGAACCACAACAACCACTAATATGCACAAAATCTTCGTCCTGCAAAAAAGATTCATCAGTTACATTGCAAACCATGATTACCTCTCTCACACCAGTCCCATGTTCGCGGCCTATAATATCATCCCCGTGTCGCGTCTGTATGAATTCCGTATTTAACGCTCATTTTATCTTTCGCGAGGTTTCTTTCATAACTTCTTAAATGCCACTATGTTATTAAAACGTCACGAAAGTACCGTTTCAACAAGAAACTCTGAAATTTGGTTCGTCTCGCGCTTCCGCACTAATTATAAAATCCAGTCACTAAAACATAATCTCCCATCACTACTAAACAGGTACACTTATGATAATGAGCCCACACTAAACCTGTTGAGGAAACAATTTCTTAACATCTCAGAATAAAAAACGCATGAATCAGCGCTCTGATTACTAGACTTACGCAACATATCTGTTGAATAAGTTGTGATTTTCACATGACCTAGTGCACGTGCTTTGTTGTACTTTGTTGCCATTTTTTTAGTTGACATATGTGCTGTGGTGTTTTAATGAATGTATAACTGGCGAATGTATGCCATTTCCAGCAGTTTTCCGGCTTTTATGTGTGGGAAATATGATACGTCTCAGAACTTAATGCCTTGATTACAATGTTTTATTACATGATTTATTTATTGCAGCTAGAATGTTTTATGTACTATATATCTTGATCTCTGAGCACTTCTGTAGCGCACGTGTGAACACATCAGTTTTCGTTGTTTCTGCGCTGTTTAGCTCAAGGTGTCTACATTGTAGTGTTTTCAAGTTTCACCACGCCCTATCTTGTAATGGTCACCTGGGCCTCGTCAAGCTGCCTCCAGCAGCTTTTAGCCCAGGTGCTCCAACCAGTGAATATCTGGTGAATAAAAACGATTTGATTTGATTTGAAACTGCCAAACAAGCGGGGGTGCCGCAGCCAGCAGTAGCAACACGAGCGCTGCATTGGCCATCAGCAAAAAGAATGCCTGTATCCACAACATACAGACAAGATGTCGCAGAAATAAGGACATTGCGAAGGCAGGGGTGAAGGCTGGAGCTCATCACGGACTCATGCACGCCAGTGTCGCTGAAAGCATATATGTAGCGTCACCTCTGGGGGCTGCATCAGCTAGTTTTCCAGATCGGAATGAAATGAGACGACTATGGGGATGAGAGCATTAGCCTAGAAGCGACAACAAGAGGAAAAATCGGCGATAGGCGAGCCTCTGAGGTCTGTGGTGGAGCTCGGGGTGAAAAGCGGTACGAAAAGTCTGGACGGTAGCTAGAGGAGAAGACACTATGGGGAGGTGAAATGCATAGTGAGCGACTAGTGGAGTTGCCGTGTGGATGCGAGGAGTAGAGGCTGCAGCATTGCCCAACAATGTAGCCTATGCGAGAGTAGTGAAAGTGGTTTGGCCGGTCGTCTGCGGGATTCCGGAGAAACGGTGGGGGCACATACTGGTGGTTTGGAACCTCAGTGCCAGCTGGGCTACCAAGAGCACACACACTGTCAGATTGGGGTTCAAGTTGGCAACTTCTTGCTACCGGAATGCCTGGATGAGCAACGTGATAGGCAGAGGCATAGGACTGGGATAGGCACAAGGGCCTCTAGTTCACGTCACACAATCCTTGCGACTGTGTCTGCGAGGGCAGACATTTCAGAGAGTGGACGTGATGGTAGCTGCTGGCCCTCAGAGGAAGAGGTTGCTGCTGTGTCAGGATGCCGAGAAAACAGCTGCGGAATACAGCAGCTTTCAATTTGCTCGAAGCGATGGCAATACTTGATGAGGTCAATTATTGTGCAGTCCTTGAAGACAAGCAAATGAAAAGCATCATCCACAATGCCATTGCAGCCTCGTTGTCTGATTCAGTCAAAGCAATGCCCACTTTGTGGCGAAGCGCCAGGACATCCAGTATATGGGTATGTAGCCTCTGGTGGACTGGGCGCGCGAGGAAAGTTGTTGTTTCGAGGTTACCTTCCAAGCATCAGGTCTTGCCAATAATATGCGTAGTTTTTCTTCACAGGTGTCTCGGCTCATGAGCTCATTCTCATGTGTTTCATATTATATATTTATTTATTTCCTCAAAGGTCTCGGTTGAGACATTACATGAGGGAGTGGACGGTATCTGGCAAACAATGGTAAAAAATGTTAAGATGAAAGGTTGGCGACGCTCCGCTTGAATTCTAGTGGGTTGATGATAATGGCAACTTCGGTGGGCAGGTCATTCCAGTCTCGTGCAGTACGCTGAAAAAATGACTGCTGAAATGTCACAGTATGGGCTTGTAGGGGATACACTGCGTTACTGTGGCTGAACCGGGCGATGCGGTGGGCTCTTTTTATGTAGGGGTTATCAAGAGGCAAAGAATGAAAAAATTTATGAAAAAGGTAAAGACGTGCTATCTTACGGCGCGAGGCTAAGGGGGGCAAGTTGATTCGAGCTTTTAGTGCTGAGATGCTTGAGTGGTAGGAATAATTTGATAGAATGAATCGTGTTGCGCGGTTCTGAACCAATTCGAGGGCGTTAGTAAGATTAACGTGGTGCGGATCAAAAATAGTGTTAGCATACTCAAGCTTGGGACGCATAAAGGTTTGAAAAGCAAGCTGTTTAATAGGGGGAGGAGCGAGTGAAAGGTTTCGGCGTAAATAACCTAGAGCACAATTAGCAGAATTTATTATGTGATTAATATGACAGGTCCAAGTTAGGTCACGCGAGATATGCACACCAAGATATTTGAATGATTCGGATGTTCCAATCTGCAGGTTATTAATATTATAATTAGGCGCTACGTAATTACGACGACGGTGAATGGACATTAACACGGTTTTAGAAATATTTAATGACATGAGTCATGTTTTACACCAGTCCTGTATGCGAACAAGGTCAGTTTGTAATGCGAGATGGGCGGTGGAGTTAGTAATGCTTCGGTAAACGACACAGTCAACGGCAAAGAGTCGGATATGAGAAGAAATGTTACACGGTAGGTCATTAATATATATCAAGAAAAGGAGGGGCCCGAGTACCGTTCTTTGAGGTACCCCTGAGAGCACAGGTGTTAAGAATGAAGAGAGTGAATTGGCATATACGAACTGCTGATGGTTAGATAAAAACCCTCGAATCCAGTTCAGAACACATGGATGAATATTAAGGCTCGATAACTTTAGTAAGAGACGACCATGGGAAACCTTATCGAACGCTTTTTCGAAGTCTAAAACACTGCATCAGTCGGGATATTACGATCAAGGTTTAAATGTAAGTCGTGCAGGAAGAGTGCCAGTTGGGTGTCACAGGAATGATTCTTGCGAAAACCATGCTGGCTTGAGTGAAAAAAATGAACGGACGATAGGAAGGTAGCAATATGCGAGTATAAAACATGCTTCATTATTTTACAAGAAACGCTTGTTATGGAAATCGGGCGGTAGTTACTCGGCGATGATCGGCTTTCTTTCTTGAAGACTGGGATGACATTGCCCACCTGCCAGTCACGTGGAATCGAACCGGTGTTCAGGGATTCCTGGAATATGAGCGATAAGAACAGGCTACACGTATGTTTAGTATTTTTTAGCACTTTGGCGTTGATACCGTCCACTCCAGTAGATGACGAGTTCTTCAGTGACTCAATCACCTTGACTATGCCGACGGGATGAAATGTGATATTTTGCATGAGCGGGTGCGTAAAATATGGTGGATCGGGAAGATTATCAAGGGGTTCATTAGTAAAGACCGAACTGAATTCTGTGTTAAGAACATCTGCAACCTCAGTGTCGGGAATAGGAGATCCAGAGCTACTGTTAAGTGAAATCTCATTACATTGATTAGGGCTAATGGTTTTCCAAAATCGTTTTGGGTTAGTCTGCAGCATAGATGGTAAAGTAGTAGAAAAAAACTTCCGTTTAGTCTGAGCGGTTAACTTGTCGTATTCTTTTGCGACAGCATGATACTTCTGCCATGTGGAAGAAGAGTTAGACAGCTTGGCCGACCGGAACAGGCGTTTTTTCTTATTATTGAGTCGTTTGAGGGATCCATTAAACCATGGTGATGTTATTCTTTCTGATATAGTAATGGTTGGAATGTAAATACTTATAAGCCGATGCATCTCGGTTTTGAAAAGTAACCAGTTTGACTCGAGAGAATGTAGTGGAAAGTTAGCAGCGAAGGTGTCGAAGTAATCTGATAATTCACGGTTCATGCTGGCATAGTGTCCTTTATCATAAAGCGTAAGTGTTTTTTTTATTTTTTTGTTTCTTTAGTACGTTGCAATAAAAAGAAGTATGTATCGTCAAATGATCGCTGAGACCGCGCAACACAGTGATAGGAGTAAAATTATCAGGATGCGATGTTAATACGAGATCTAGAACGTTGGACGAGTGGTCAGTAACGTGTGTGGGATCAGTGACGAGTTGAGTTAAGCCGAAAGTCATACACGTGTTTAAGAAATCGCTAGCCGGGCTGCTTTTCGATAATGTAGCGGCGGGATTAGACCAATCTATTGTGGTAAAATTAAAATCACCGAAGAGAAGGATAGGGCTAAGTGGATATGTTTTAGTTTACACATTTAAGGCATCATGAAATAAGGGGGTGAAAGAACTGTCAGCATTTGGAGGGCGGTAACAAATACCAATGAGGATGGGCGGATGTGTAGTAGTGCTTCGAAGCCAAATCATTTCCAGTTGTGAAGGGAGGTTAACAAATGAACAATGCAGATCCCGTTTAGTGGCGAGCAATACACCCCCACCGCGCGAATTATCGGGTCTATCCTTCCGGAATATCTCAAAATATGGGAGAAATGGAAGAATCTCAGAATCGTGAACTGATGCGTTAAGCCATGTTTCAGTTAGTACTAAGATATCGCATGAAGATGAACCTATTAAACTGCACAATTATAGGTCTGCACCTACCAGTTTGGAAAGTCCCAAGGCGATGTGCACGCTCAATGTCGCGTGGCTCTAACTGGATGTCTAAATACTGATTAATGTGTGCAATGATATTTTCAGAATCTGACCATGTTTCTTTATCTTTATCTTCAAAGCTGTAGAAAACAAGGTTGTTTCGTCTGGACCGATTTTCTGCATCATTTACCCGGGCAGACAGAGCATTTATCGGCGCCGTGTTCTCAGTGCTGATTCCATGCAGTTCTTTCAATTCAGTCTGCATGTCATCAATACCAACACATGCTGTCTCAATTTTATCTAGTCGCGCCTTAATCTCGCAAAACGTTTTATCATGATCAACTAGTTTCATTTCAATGGACTTTAGCTGCGCTAGCATTGCTGTCTGCCCAGTTTGAATTTCCTTCAAAGCATCAAAAATATCTTTGTTAGGGCCGGGGTTAGATTCTATATCACCAGCTACCATAAGAAGTTTTAACAACATATGCGCACAGTCATACATGATGGACCCGAAACGCCGTGGGCTCGGCAGCACCAAGAGTGCACGGTAGCTACTTGGCTTAGCGTAAAGGCAATAAGGTTTCATTACCTGCCCCAAGAAGCGTAGAACGTTAGCACGGGCCATCGCTGGCGTGCTGCCGAGCCCACTGAAGGGCGCGCCGCTCCGAGCTGCCTTTTTAGCACAAGTCCACGCATGCGCAGGATGTACAGGGGTGGTTCCGGCGTTCAGGCGGCTCAGGGAAAGCCATGATGCTTGAAGATATGGTCCGTGGCCGTGTAGAAATTGCGCGGACCGGGATGCGTTGTCGATGGGCTGGCCATTCGTAGCCGAGAAAGGCTCAACCGTGTGAAGTCCGGAAAGCAGGAGTGTTGCGTCTGGACTGGAGTTGACGACGGATGCTAGGTACGGGACCCGGGGGCTCGAACACTCCAGCAGCTGCGAGCTCGAGAGTCCGAGGAACTGCACCAAGGAGCGTAGAACGTTAGCACGGGCCATCGCTGGCGTGCTGCCGAGCCCACCCTGGAAGTGCCGGTAAGGTAAAAGATGACATTCGCCGGCATCAAAGTAGGGTCCCACATATTATAGATGATGACTAGCACCTATGAGCAGAGCGAGCTATCAACATCCGTGTCATCAGTTCCAAACATGCCGGGGTATCAGAGTGACACCATGGCTACGAAAGGAGTACTAGCCATCCTCAGTGACTCCGTGCCGGTCTGACTACTTTAAGCTTCATGGCGCGATCGTATACCCGGCTCCTCCACCAACAATATTAAGTGACAAATGACACAGTGACGATCCTGGCACAGTGCACAGCCAAAGAACACAGAGCCTGCAACAAGCACAAAAGCACCGAGTACCAAAAGCGGCAAAGCGCAACACCAAAACACTTCATTCACTTCATTCACGTAGCACATAAAGTGAAAGAGGGGAAATTATGCAGCATAATTGGTACTAGATAAGAGGGCACTATCACAGTAAAGTAGTAACACAAGGGGTACTGGCAACCCTGACAAGGAGCATTGAACATCGATTTTGTGCAAACTGACGCTGTCAAGTAATTGCAGTGCAAGACATATTAGGCCTGTGCTAGCCGAAGCTCTGGAGATAGAGATAACAACCCTGAGAAAGGAGGGCTTTTATGTCTGGCACGAGAAA
Source organism: Amblyomma americanum (assembly GCF_052857255.1). NCBI lineage: Eukaryota > Metazoa > Arthropoda > Arachnida > Ixodida > Ixodidae > Amblyomma > Amblyomma americanum. Next base: position 165,061,966 of record NC_135502.1, read on the forward strand.
CCTTCATAGGTAGTCCCAGCTACACCAACATTGCATCGGCTGCACTGCAATTAGAGCGAAGCAACGTGCCATGTGCACCGCCCTGCAACCGCGGTTAACACTAAGTGGACAACTCACTTTACGCTGCGTGTCGCCTCCAGTTTGCTATGCAGCTGACCCATTTTTCACAAGGGGAAGTTCTGGGCCACTTGGTCAGACATGATGTATAGGAAAAGAAACCGTAACTTCAGACAGGACGCAAGACTGAGAAGTGGTCTTACGTCCTGTCAGAGGTTGCGGTTTTTTCCTCTACAACCCATAAGTGTGTTCGCCTCAACCACACCTATGTAGGCCAGACCAAGATAGCATATCTGTGAACACTAACCAGAAGAAGTCCTGAGTTCAGTAGACATTAGAAAGACATGGAGCACGTGTCTGCAACCGAAAGAGTATAGGTAACATGTGTACTTTATCATTATCACTACAACTCATGAAGATACAAAAAAGTAGCTATTGTGTTTGAACAGAAGAATAAATGCTATTTTTACTGCCTGCCGACCCCAACACTTACTGAAGCAAAACACTCAGATAATACAGCTATGATATAACAATGATATACCAGCTATGATATAACAACGCTCAAAGTACACAGCTACTACCTATGATACACTAAGCCAAGATACACTTCTGCTCAAAATGGACTTTGGCAGCAGCGGCGGAGCGGGTCGGACTCGGAATAATCCGTTCTTCGCTGTGTTTTACAGTCGCAGATACTGCAGTGTTCCCGAGGTGCTTCGGACATGAATCTCACCGTGGCCGGTTTTCCTTGGGAAGACTGAATTCAAACACCGTTCTCAAGCATCGTTTCCATATCAGCGAGACGGAGCCAATCAACGGGAGCCGACGGCTGTGACGAAAGCTGTGGAAACTTTTGCCAGGGTCGTACTTCGCCAGGCACCTTGGCAGCAGCGGCGGAGCGGGTCGGACGTGGAATAATCCGTTCTTCGCTGTGTTTTACAGGTTGGTCAAACCTCTTCATATTAAGTTCGTGCATGTTGCTTAGCTATCTGCCGCTGCTGCCAACTTGCTAGTCGATATTGGTCACCATGAATCGGTGTTGCAAATGTCGCGAAAAGCTAAAGAATGACGATAACGCTATCACATGCAGTGAGTGTGAATTTCGTTTTCATGGCGCGATATGTTCAGGCATGAGTGAAACGACATTTGCTTCAAAACGAGGGTCGACTAAGAAGGCTTGGAAGTGTGAAGCGTGTAAACGAGGAAAGGGTGATGCCTCAAACGATGACTCTAATATGAATCCCGACCTGAAAGTTCTTATTGTGGAAATGAACAGGAAATTGACTTCCCTTCTCCCTCTTACCGAAAAGCTAGATGCAGTAGAGAGCTCAATCCAGATGCTGCATGAAGAGTTTGCCGCTATAAAAGAGCGTCTTGATACGCAGGATAAGGAAATCAAAGGAATTAAAGGCAGAATTGGCAAGCTGGAGAGAGATGCTGGCTCAAAAGATATAACTCAGTTACAACTCAGTGTCCATGACTTAGAATGGCGCAGCAGGCGCTTGAACATTGAGATTCATGGCATTCCTGAGGCGGCAGGAGAGACCTCTTGTCAAAAGTCAACGAAGTGGCAGACAAAATTGGCATGAACCATCTCACTGAGGCGGACACCCTCGCACTTCATAGGATGTCGGCGAAACCAGGAAAGACAAAAGGTGTGATCGCCCGTTTTGTGAGGCAGGATCTTCGAGACACTTGGCTGCAGAAAAGGGTGGTTCTTAAGGAAAAAGGCGACTCAGTGTACATCACAGAAAACATGACCAACTATTCGAGAGTGTTGTTGCAAGCCACAAAAGAGCGGGCTAAACAGGCTGGCTTTGCATATGTGTGGCACGTCAACGGGAAAATTTTGGTGCGTAGAAGGAGTGGCGATGGCGCTAAGGTTATCAAGAGCGTAAGTGACCTCTCCACACTTGTTAGCTAAATGCCTTTTCGTGTAGTCGGAAACCCGTGACCCTTATCTTGAAATGGCGCACCTAGGGCACGTTACCTTAGAAGAACTCTTAAGAGAGCTTGGTGGTCAGACACAAGGTTATCTTCGTTGTTTTCACTTAAATGCACAGTCTGTATTCAACAAGGTTGCTGAACTAGAATCCTTGTTAAAAAAGGTTGAGAATTGTTTTGATGTTCTGATGATAACAGAGACATGGCAAACAAGCAGTTGTGACACTTTTGACCTTCCTAATATGACAACGTTTTCTGTTAGTAGAACTACTCGTCGCGGTGGTGGTGTGTCTGTGCTAGTAAGCTCTCTGTTACAGCCTGCCTTGCTTTCAGAATTCTCTTGTGTCACAGATAATTTTGAGATTATTTGTCTGCAAATCAAAGACGCTGTAATTGCAACTTGTTATCGCCCTCCGGATGGTTCTCTCCTTGAATTTTTTCTGTTTTTAGGTAATTTATTGTCATTTATTAACTAAAACAGATACAATATGATACTTGCCGGTGATTTTAATGTTGATATGAGTAGCAATAGTATGAAGAAAACAGATTTTGAAAATGTATTGCTATTTAATGGCTGTATAAACCATATTGTTTCTCCCACACGACTAACGTCGTCCACGCAAACAATTCTAGATTTAGTAATAACAAATTATGATGCTAACCTTGTCAGTTCCGGTGTTCTTACTTACCCTATTAGTGATCACTTGCCTGTGTTTTGTAGCATAAAATTTAGTACTCGGGGAAACTTCCACCATAAAGTGTTTAATCTTTTTCAGCCTGTTACACCTACCCTCTTAGAAGCTTTTTATCATGAGTTGGAAACAGTTTGTTGGGACAACGTCCTTCATGCAACAAATGCGAACGTAGCTTATGATGCCTTTTTGAGTTTGTTTCTTTCGGTATACCAACGTCACTTCTTATTCCAACGCCACACGGGTAATAAGAGATGTCGAAAACCTTGGGTGACAAAGTACCTATTGAAGATTGAAAAGAAAGAACGTCTGTTTAAAACATTTATGCGAACTCGTACAGCATCTGATCTCGCTACGTTCAAAAAATTTCGTAATGACTTGACTAAGCAGCTAAGAAAAGCAAGAGAACTCTACTATCAGAATATGTTCGGTACCAACGTAAAGCGCACTGACTTAATGTGGAATAACTTAAATGCACTGATGGGTCGGAGCGAGAAAAAACAGATAGTTGAAGAAGTTTTTCACGAAGGACAATTATTAAAACGAGAAGAAATGGTAAATATTGTTAATGACTACTTTGTCAACAGAGATTTTACTAAAAACCAGACAACATCATACAAAACTTTAGGGCAGAAAAACTCTAGCACAATATTTTTTGAACCAACAGATGCAAATGAAGTGTGTTCTCTTTTTTTGAGTTTAAATAATTCTCATAGTGTTGATGCAGATGGTATACAAATAAGACCTGTCAAGTATGTGATACGTATAATCAGCCCCATTCTAGCGCATATTTTTAATCTCTGCATTTCTACAGCTGTTTTTCCAACAAAAATGCAAGTCGCCCGTGTGATAGCCTTATATAAGAAAGGTGATAAAATGATGTATCTAACTACAGACCGGTGTCAATTCTTCCTGCCTTTTCGAAAGGTCTCGAGAAAATCATCCTAGATCGAATATCGCGCTTCTGCAACAAGCATAATATAATAACTACCTCGCAATATGGCTTTAGAAGGGACAAGTCTACAGAGCTGGCGCTGTTGGACCATAAGGAATATATTCTAAAACATTTTGAAGAGAAATGTATTGTTATCGGTATTTTTGTTGATTTTAGCCATGCTTTCGATTATATTAGTCATACTATCCTTTTTGAAAAACTGCATCATTATGGTATCCGGGGACATGTTTTGGCCCTGCTCCAAAGTTATCTATCAAATAGATTTCAATATGTCGACATAAATGGTTTCATTTCTCACAGAAAAAAAAAATAATTTCAGGAGTCCCACAGGGTAGCATTTTAGGCCCTGTCCTATTTAATTTGTACATTAACGATATTGTACACATCTGCTCAGATAGCAAGTTCGTTATATATGCCGACGACACGAGTGCTTTGGTGCCATCAGTTTCTGAAGCTGAAGGAATTACTAAAGCAAATATTTTTCTGCGCAATTTGGACTCGTGGATTTCCAGCAATCAATTAAAACTTAACGCGAACAAAACAAAGGTGGTAATTTTTCGACCAAAAAGTAAACAAATTTCGTTACAAGGAACCGTAATGTTTAGATCCGCAGCCATTGATGTGGTAGATACTGTCAAGGTGTTAGGGGTATATTTTACTTCAACTTTACGATGGAATGATCATGTAAACAGTCTAACCAGCAAACTGAGGTGCATAACTGCAATTTTAAATCGCAACCGCTATACTCTTCCAAAAAAAAGTTAAACTAATGGTCTATAACGCTCTCTTTGTTTCCCACCTAAACTACTCTCATTTAGTCTGGGGAACATCAACAAAAACTAATCTGTTGAAGCTTGAAAGGCTACAGAAAAAAATAGTACGAATAATTGAAAACGTTGAATACACAGCGCCTTCTTCAAATATCTTTGCTTCGCTTAATTTATTGAAAGTAAGAAATATTTACGAATACAAATTATGCAGGCAGTACCGTTTAAGTGTCCAACGAGAGAGTACAGTTTTTACTGAAATGGCAGAACTAAAACCCAATTATCCCATCTACAGCACCAGAACTCCAGAACGATGGAAAGTTCCAAAATGTAGTACTGCCTATGGACAACAAACACTCCGGTATAACCTTCCGCGATTATTGAATGCTGCAGAAAAAGAAGGCGCTGATGTATCCAATATGTCTCTTCCAAATATGTACAAATATTTTGCTACTCATACTCTTTTTTGTGAATGAACGCACAGGTCTATCTTTATGTTCAATTACATTGCATTGTTTACTTTTCAAAAAAAAAATATTTTTCCAGGACTCCAAACCCAGTGTTCTATTGAAACTCTTATTTAGGCTTATTTTATTTTGTGATGCGATATAGTGTTGTTTATTTTTTTTTCCTCTTTGCAACAAAAAAAAATGTGACTGTCTATTGTCCCGCTCTGCGGCTGTATGCACTGTAAGGGGGCGGAGGATTTTTCAAGCCACAAATGTACGGGTTTTCCCTCCGCCTCCTTCCACTTCTTTGTGGAGAATAAAACTTGTATGTATGCATGTATAATGGAGCGGAAAAACAACACTGCGAATCGACTTCTACCACGATAGACTTCTGCTGGCTATGAAGATATAACACAATGCTCAAGATAAACTGTAATATTGTTCTAGCTATTAAATTATGATGAAGAAGAGGAAAGAAAATCAACCCAGATTTCCACACAACTTTCACACATTGCAAGCAGAATGAACCCACAGACCACATCCTCATATCATTTGAAGCATTCTCTGTGCGCAAAAAAATTGAGCTGTTCTAAAGGAAGCGTAGCAGTGAAGTTCCTTGCATCAAGAAACTTATGGCCAAGAAGAAACTTCGGAGTCACCTCTGTCACACTGACAATGCTGCCATTGCTTAGTAAGAAACATGAGTCCTTCTTTACACCTGCTCTCAAGGATGCTACATCTGTCGAGCGCACAGTCAATGGGAGTTCTTTCGGTGAATAAGCCAGTCGGAAAATCTGCGGCTCACATGTTAAAGTGGATTTCGTCTGGTGCACAACTGTTTAACTTTTCCCAAACAGTTCTCAAATGGAAAGGCACTAACATTGTCCAGCAAACTATAAATTAAGGCGTCAACCGCAATGTGACACAGCATGTGTGCACAGTAGATCAGAAACTCAGATCCATAAAGAACCTCGCACTGCTGTGAAAAATACTTCAGGAGATCTGAGGCAAACGTTTTCATCTCTGTCGCAAGAACATCACTGAGCAGAATGCACGTCGTCACTTGAAGGCACAGGAAGTGTTTGTACTGGTTGTCGTCCAGCAAAGGGCGTAACACCACAGGCCTAGTGTAAAGAACGAAGGCCCTAAACTCCACTGCCTTCCATCGGTCCAATTCACCAAGCGCTCTAGGCAGACAAGCAAATTCTGACGGCAGGCTAGCTTGCTGCAGTCTTGCACTCATAATGCTCTGCTGCTGTGCGCCGAGACGATGTGGCAATGGTGCAATGTCCACGTCTGCAGCAACTTACGAACCGCTCCCAAGCACACCGTGTGCATGTAATCCACCAGAACCGGAAAGTGTTTCATCACGTCCACACGCAACTCTAAAGGTGGCCTTGCAGCGTGGTGGTGGCCAGCGTCGGCCATTGTGTGAAAAGAAAAATCTCTGCGATTCGATACCTGAAAGCAGCACACATGGGGAATGTTTGCCTGTGCTCAATTCTTTCTCCTTTTTCTGTGCAGCGGTTACAACCGTAATAACCAGTGTGTCCCTTGGTACATTTGACAAACAAACAGGGTGGTGCATCACAGATTACTGCAGCAAGGAAAACGCTGTGACGTACGCCTTTGATGATGACAGCAGAAGCTTCCATACTTTTCATTTCTTTTAGTGATGGTCGCAAAAACTGTTCAATATTTGTAGGCTTCTTTTTTGCCACAATAGAGACAGCAAATAGTCGGCTGTCAACTGCATTCGCCTCTGAACACAAAACCCAGAAGCCCAGCGAAGAGCTGTTGAATATCGGTAATCCGTCGAGGTTAACGTGGAGGGCAACCTTAGTACCTGTAACATCGCGAAACCGTTTTTCACTCTCGATCATCTGACTTCGTAGGCCTAAATGCCCGTAGTCGTTAAGAACATCAGCGTTTCACTCAGTCGTCAGTAACGTGCGAGCGTCACGAGGTAGCGGATGGCCAAGGCGACGCAAAAGCAGACAGAGGTCATTAAGTGCCGAATGGTTGAGTGAATGCTTCCGAGCTATGTCCACTAGCTCTCGTGCAGCAACGGTCGTTGAGGGGCTTGCTTCTGTGCTTTCTTGCGCTTTAGACCGATCCTCCTCGGACGACCACAAATTTTAGGCACTTTCATCAGAATCGGCTGGTAAGTGAGAGCATTCAGAAACACCGATTCGTCCTGTGGATGCTTCAGAGTATTCTTCGGGCCTTTTGCGTGTGTCCGCATTGTCGGCATCGATTTCCCTGTCTTCGCGTGCCGCCGAGGAAGGCCCAAGGTCACCCTCGGCGGTGGAGGAAATGTCGCGGTAAAAGTCACTGACCTCCATGTTCAGCCGCCGGTATTTCTGCCACTTACTGGCCATTCCAAATGAGAACGAGTGCGATCGAGACGACTCAAGCGGAGCGCGCAACGAGCTGGAGCTCTTCAAAAGGTAGGTGAGTCGATCGGCTCTTCTGCTCATCCGGCTCAGCGGTCAGCGGCTTGCGCGAAAAAAGTGGTGGAAGCGGATGTGGCGGAAGTACGTGTGGACTGAGGTACCTGGGAAGCGAAGTTAAAGCGGCAAACTTAAATTCAGCTTTTAGAATGTTTTCGTCAATCATGATGACCTTTAATAAGAGGGCTTGAATGATTATTATCATCAGGTTAATGGAGCTACTACTACTAAATGATTTTCTTCCACCATGACTGTAACTTATACCCCTGCCACACGGCAAATCTAATGTCATTCCCATCGAATGACATTTGTTCGACTTAATGTCATTTATTCTGCGTGCTGCTACACGGCCAAAAGTAATGCCATTTGCAAATGATGGCGATTGCGATGGAGAAAAAGTGCAGCATAAAAACATTTCGATCTATGCTTCAATATGTTTCGAAAAGTATTGTTTTGCGAATGGAAACCGATTTCAAAATTTTAATCCTCGTTTCAATAACGCGTTGAACACTGCTATCCATCAGGAGTCCAAGCCAAGCCAAAGTTCAGCCAGCGGCGGCAGACAAATGGCGGACGTCACTACGTCGCTTTGTGCAATGGATTCGCGGCAGCGGAATGCGATCGCTGCGAGTCGCTGCGAGCAAGAATAAATAACAAACAACTCCGAGCGCACAACTACCGCAGCAATTGACACAGCCAGCACTCCGGACTCCGGGAACACAACTCACGCGCCTGTCGCTGGCTCATGGGCTGGCTACGGCTGGCTTTGGGCCACGCTACACAAAAAAGCCAAAAAACATGCCTGCTCGTCCATTCCGGTTGGCTGGTAGCGAGAGTGACAGTTATATTTTTTCTGGTGCTACTCGGTATTATTATATAAATAAATGAACGACCACAGAATTATACGGGCGTTGAAATATTATAATGCTTGTGTCGCGTTTGAAATTTATGTTCTGTGCATATTCTCACCAAGTCTCTGGTGTCGAGGGAACACATTAGCTCGGAGTTTGCTGGCGAATGAGTTCCCCAAACTCATTCGATAACTAATGTCGTTTTCATCGAATGTCATTGTATTTTCTCGTGTGGCAGCAAACTAATGTCGTTTTGAACGAATGTCATTCGATGGAAAAGACTTTAAATTTGCCGTGTGGCAGGGGTATTAGACAAGCAAGCTGGAAAATATCACAGTGCTGAGATCCAGGCGAAACGTGCATTCTTTATGCTCACAATTAATGACCAAAATTCAGATCACGCTCAATAATTAAATCATAAATTGTAGCCTACTAAACTTCTTCAGTGATACATGCGCTTAAAGCCCCTCCATGACGTTTTCTGGCGACCAGGAACTAACCGACGATTACGGTACTCGGCAATGCTAAGTTTGAGCGCAGCTCTTCAGGCATAAGTTTTGCGTTTCAAGCAGGTTTTCTGTCACTGATTCGATCAAAAACGACGAAAACGCGTCAAAACGTTTACTAAGCATAAAAAAGAATGAACATAATAAATATGAAATAAAAACTAAATTAAGCAACGGGAAATGTAATAAAAATAAATAAAACTAAATCCTAAAAACAAAGTAAAAAATGAAAACTGCAGGGAGAAAGGAAAGGAAAGGCCTTCGCATTTCCCCTCTTAAGCAGACTGAAGTTCATTCCTGTGACTTAAGGCGAAAGCCTTTATTAGCTCGTCGTTGTCCGTCCGGCCCTCCATCCGCGAAATCTGTCACAGTATGACGTCATCAATAGCATAATTGCTATAATGCGTATACTCTTAGCAATTACTGACTAATTGGTGATCAGTAATTTATAATCAATTAGTGATCAGACAATAAACCCTAATTAGGTGGTAATTAGTAACTAATTAAAAAGGTGAAATAGCCGTAGCATAAAGAACTTAGTGAAAAATAAAACATCAAAAAGAAAATCTAAAGGATTGAAAATAAGAACAAATGAAAAAAATTAAAAGAAACGATCGTTAACATCCTCCTTAGTGTTCATGACTGTAGCCGTGCTGCCCAACAAGCACTCATTAATAAATAATTAGTCATTAATTAGCCAAAGTGGGTGCAGATAGGCTTTCGCCTCGCGCACTTAAGCTCGCCGTGAATTTCTGTAGAGTACCCGCAAAGAAGAGAAAGAGGATCGACATGCAGGAGCGAAGCAAGGCGACGAAGACGAGATGACTAATGAGGGAACGTTCTGGGGATCGGCTGCATGTCCCCTTTGATGCGTCACATGTTACTCTGCCAACTTGGGCAACTTGAATTTGAGTGGCCCATCCCCGAAATGAGATCGAAAGGTCCCTAAATGTGGATGGACAGTCGATACTTGTACGCTAGAAACCGTCTCATTGTTTTCTGCTAGACACGCCTTTCTACACGGCGCTCAGTGATTACTGAACATCTTCTCAAGATTAATGTACAGGCAATTAGCATTCACAGAATTTTTTTTTTTGCATTTCCACCTCAACTATTACGAAATTTTTTTACTGAAAACAACTAGGAGAGGAGAGATTAAGCACAGAAATGTGTTTTCTGCTTGTCTGTGTTTCTCCTGCCTTACGGCAGTTTTGTGCACAATATTCGTTCATCCCACCAATGTATGCACTGAACCTCGACTGTCATGTGTGTCTGAACAATTATAGCACAAGAATGGTTGGCTAAATATAGCTAACTCACTAACTGTCTTTTTATTCTTCTTTGTTAAGTTTCCGAACACCGAGTTCACTGTGTGGTCACTTTTGTGCAACTTACAATATGTGAAAGATGGCCTAAGGCGCGACCTCCTAGGGGCATGGTGTCGCCTTTTTAGGTATGTGCAGCCGACCACCGTAGGTTGTGGTCGGCTGCACGGCCGCGAAGCTATAGCAAGAAATCATGATTTTAAAGTCTGTACTTATTGCTTGATTGGAATTAAGGTCTCTTCAGAGCGCACAAACATATGAATAGAAATATACCCAGGAAGATATGACTGAACATATATTCTATAGAGACGCTTGGGCATGTCGATGCCAGCCAGATCAGTATCACTATGGTCTTTTGTTCATCGAAAATAAAGGTAACTAAAATGTCCAAGGTAGACGTTCGTAAAAAACAATTGATGGATTGGTGGTTTAAAAGTACGGAAGTTCTTTCTTTTTGCGCTCTGACTGATCTACTTGTGCCGCTACTTGTACTGACGCTGGGCTATCGACCGGAGTACCAAGGTTCCAGCCCGACCGCAGTGGTTGTGTTTTGATGAAGGCGAAACACAAAAATGTATCAGTGCATGACGAACGTCTGCATGTGGTCGAAATTATTCCAGAGCGCTCCACTACGGCGCCTCTCTCACTAACACCTTCCTCTCTTTCCTTACAACGCGGTTCAAGTGTCCACGTATATTTAAGACTGATACTGCGCTTTCCTTTCCTGAAAAAGTAATTTTCGTATCACTGGTCTACTTCTCGTTCTTTCCCTGACCCTGGTAGAACTCTGTAGGCAATAGCTCGTGTGTTTAAAGGATTATATAGAGAGCTTTTTTTGAAGGAAAGATAAAAAAATAGCACAGAGAGAGGCGCACAGGACAACCCAGCGTCAAACTGTGTGTCTGTCTGTGTCCTTCTGCTGGTTATATTTGTTCGAAATATGTAAAAATGATAGTGTAACGTTAAGAGACCGGAAGCGGCAGAGAGGGTGAGGGAACGAACGCAGGTTAATGATATCCTAGGAGAAATCAAGAGGAAGAAATGGGCTTGGTCAGGGCATGTAACCGGCAGGCCAGATAACCGCTGGTACTTGAAAGTAACGGAGTGGATTCCAAGAGAAAGTAAGCGTAGCAGGGGGCGGCAGATGGTTAGGTGGGCGGATGAGATTAAGAAATTTGCAGGAATAGGGTTGGCGCATCCGGCAAAGAAAAGGGCTAATTGGACAGGCACGGCCGAGGAATTTGCAGTGGGTGCAGTGAGGCTGATGATAATAGATATATAGCTTTTAATTGCTTGTTTTATTCTTTGGAATGATGCGTAAAGCTTTACTATACACTGATCAACATTTGGCATTCGCCATTCAACTGTTTAGGTTTCAACAGCGGAGGGGTGAAAAAAAGGTACGTCGTCCAAGTTTAGTACTGGTGATGCTAGGAATGAAAAGTCCGCGGTTTAACCACGCCTTCGTTGTTGTGATTTACTGCATCGCTATAATGTCTAGCGCATCACTAACAAGAAAATATGCAGCCGACATTTAGAAAGAAAGCATAAAAGATAATTTCAGAGAATGGTCATGGTACAGTGTAGTCATGGTGGCGACAGCGACTGCTCTATTTAAAAAAATAAATAAACATATCATCTATCCACTTCAACAAGGTTGGAAGACCGATGCGCCAATGTCATTCCATGTCAGAATATAATCCTAATAATGACGGGGATCAATACCTAGCCGAGCAATTTGTACAGAACATTCCTGATGTGAACAGTCTCTCGTCTGTTCACATCAGCAGGCACTCGCTCTGATCGATGGCCGTGCGGCTAGGATGATGCCCTTCTTCTTCATAGCGCATATTGTCGCCGACAAAGGTAGGGCGACACAAAAGGGGGCTCTTTAATCCGAAGGCCAAGAATACCAGCAGCGCGCGTCCGAGCGGGAACGTCGTCTTCTTCTCTTCCACACGTGCCCAGCCATGCCGTTCGGCCGCATGGCGGCGCTCGCAGAATGTGAGCAATGTGGCATTGCCCCCCCTGCTTTCATAAGACATCGCCTCGATGCCTCCGGCAAGGGGGAAAAACAGAATTGAAGCCCCGAAAGTGCGAAGATGCGCATGGCGGAGGCGATCTAATGAGTCATCAATGCGCGGCAGTGGATATGCATTCTTTTTGATAACGTTGTTGAGAGGTCGATAATCCACGCAGAACCGTAGGCTGCAATCTTTCTTTGCAACGAGAACAGCAGGTGATGCCCAAGGACTCATCGATGGTTGTATGACGTCGTCGCGGAGCATTTCGGCAACTTGTTGACGGATGGCATTACGTTCCTTCGGCGAACCACGATAAAGACGCTGACATAGTGGTCTCAAGTCACTATCGACAATAATGCGGTGCTTAGTTATTGGTGTCTGAAGAACCTTAGAGGTTGACGCAAAACAGTCGCGGAAAGAGTCAATAAGGCTTTCCACGCGGCGTTTCTGATTGGTCAGAAGGTCAGGGTTCACGTCGATCGTAATGGCTGGTGCCGTGTCCTGTTCCACTTTTCCGGGGTCCGTTGTGAATAAGGCACATTGAACGGCATGCTCGCCAAGTTCTTCAAAATGGACAATCACTGTGTTTTTCGTCAAATGTTGTGCTTCGCTACTAAAGTTGGTCACTAAGAGCTCGGTACGCGCGTGAACAAGATCGTCAAAGGCGCGAGCAACGCAAACTTGCCAAAACTGTAGCAGCGACATGTTCGCTTCGGCAATGCCCCGAGTATTGAAGCTGGTATCACATTTGACTGTGACAAACTTGCTTGCTCTCGGCGGTATCGTTGTGTTGTCGTCAAAGATGCGTAGTGCTGCTCTGTGTGGCTCGGGGTCTGTAGCAACGGCTCACTGTGTCGAAAACGATATCAATTGCTCATGCAGGTTGAAGACCGCGCCATACTCTTTAATGAAGTCCATGTCGTGAATCAGTTCTTTGGAACACTCTCGTAGCACGGCGAAGGAGCCAATGAAAGTTGCACCTCGGATCTTTATACGGCAGGTGCAGACGCCAACCGGTGTCACCACATGGCAACCAGCTGTGCGTATCTACGGCCCATGCCAAGGCGTTAGAACCTTTCTGAGGATCGTGGCTAGGTGGCTGCTAGTGACCGAAAATTCGGCTCCGGTATCCACGAGTGCTGACAAGTCATAGCCATCGGCGGCAGCAAGAATTTCGGCGGCGGAAATAATTCTTTTACAACTCGTTGGTGAGGTGTTTGGTGCCGTTGTCGATGCAGTCGTCGGTGAGGTCACCGGTGTGGTCGTCGACGCGGTCGTCGGTGGGGTCGGCACTAGCATCGTCGTTGCAGTCGGCGGTGAGAACGTCTTTGAGGTCGGCGGCTGGCGTTGTCGGCGTTCGGGTCGTCGCATACAACCGTCGGATAGAGGCTGTTCACTCTCTGCGGCAGCGGTGGTCCTACCCCCGGAGGCCGGCGTCTTCACTTTTCCCGGCGGGGGGACATGCGTCTGAATTGGCCAGCGGATGATGCGTGACTGGGAACCCGTCTTGGAGGCGGCGACCTAGAATGACGTCGTGGAGGTGGTGAGGGCAGCACATGATCGACCAGGTACTGCTCAATGTCTCGCGGTCTCTCACCATAGCGTGGTCGAGGTGAGCTCGGTGGAAATCCTCTTAATCCCATCCGCCAGTATGGACAGTTGCGGAGGACATGACCAGGCTCGCCGCAGTGGTAGCATAGTGGCCGGTTGTTGGGTGTGCGCCACACGTCCGCTTTTCTAACAGGGCGCGGGTCACGCAGCTCGACGGGGGAAAGTATCCCTGCGTTGGTTCGGCAGCTGGGCGGAATGCCTGTGGCACTGGCGCAGGACTCCGCAGGGCTTCACTGTAGCTCATGATGTACGGCTCCGGCTGCGGTGTCCATTGGGCTTCGCTGTAGCTCATGATGTACAGCTACGGCTGTGGTGCCGATGGTGGCTGGACCACTCACCTAATTCCGTCACGGATGGCATCGGCTACAGCTGCAACACTGGCAGGTGGAGCATCTAAGCGGAGGTTGCGCAGTTCTTCTCGAACCACACTCCGAACAAGCTTTCGAAGTGCATCGCCTCCGGCGACTGGCAGTGACGCACAATAGTTGATGGCCGCAACACTGCCCAGACGACAGTACTGCGTACTGCGTTCCTGCAAGGAACGTTCCATGTCCATGGCCTCTTTGGCGAAGTCAGCGACGGTTCTTGGAGGGTCGCGTATGAGGTCAGCGAAGAGCTGCTCGTTCACACCACGCATGAGGTGGCGCACCTGCGTAGCCTCGGGCATGGCAAGGTCAGCCCGACTGAAGAGAGGCGCCATATCTTCGATAAACATGGTCACGCTTTCGTTCGACTGCTGTGACCTGGAGCGCAGGGCGATTTCGGCGTTTTCCTTGCGTGCGTTGGTGCTGAAGGTAGCGAGCAACTCACGACGGAACGCTTCCTAGCTTGTAAAGGATGCCTTGTGGTTTTCGAACCATGTCTTCGCCGACTCTTGGAACGCGAAATACACGTTTCGTAGATTTCGGTCGTCTTCCCACTGGTTAAAAGTGGCCACACGGTCAAAGCCGGACAACCAGTCCTCGACATCCTCGCACCGATCGCCGTGGAAGGTTGGCGGCGAGCGAGGTGTGAGGACTACAACCGGTGGATCAGTGCCGGAAGGCTGACCTGTCTGACGGCCCGTAGTAGATGTCATGGTACGCACCGACCTCGTCAGTGGCTCACACTCAGGTTGCAGGCCTCGCAAGCGGCGGCTCGCTTTGTGGATGGGTGTTGTGTCCAAGCGGCGCTGATGATCGTCAGAATTGTCCTCGGGGTCAGCGTTCATGGGATGTCACCCCGCACCTCCCCCGAAATATTGCCGACAGATGTAGGGGGACAAAAAGGGGGCTTTTTATTCCGAGATGCCAAGAAGACCAGCAGCGCGCGTCCGATCGAGAACGTCGTCTTCTTCGCTTCCACACGAGCCCAGCCATGCCGTTCGGCCGCATCGAAGCGCTAGCAGAATGTGAGCAGTGTGGAAATATATATATAATGCAATGTAGTTGTATACAACCCTGGAAAAAAGCAGCAGATGTCTTTTAATGGAGACTCTTCAGCAATTGGTGTCTTGTGACTTTCGTGATGTCGCGGTTAATCTGAGTAAACCATGGTGAACCCCCTTTCAGTGGAGAATACCTGAGGAACATTTTTGCTTTCAGTGCAACACGAACGGGACACAAGACGAAGGACTAGCACAAACAGGCGCTGCTAGTCCTTCGTCTTGTGTCCCATTCGTGTTGCGCTGAGGGCAAAAATGAACTCTTACCAACTCGCCCAAATTTCCGCCTTGCTGAACACATGAGGAACCTATGATTTTCTAATGTGAGGTTAATGTTCAACAGCCTCCGAAGGGAACAGCAGTTTACGATAGCTAGCGAGGTGCTGGAAGTGGTAAGGGAATACGTCTACTAAGGGCAGGTAGTGACCGCACAGCCGGATCATGAAATGTAAATGACTAGAAGGATCAGATTGGGAAGGAGTGCATTTTGCGCATACTCTCGGATCCTGAATAGCAACTTATCAGTATCAATTAAGAGGAAAGTACACGACAGCTCTATCTTAGCGGTACTCGCGTGTGGGGCATCAAGTGAAGGGCAACAAAAAAGGTTCAGCTTAAGTTAAGATAAACGCCGAAAGCTATGGAACGGGAAATGATAGGTATAACGTTAAGAGACATCAAACGTGCAGAGTGGGACAGCGAACAAACGTGCATTTCTGATAATATAGTTGCACTCGAGAAGAAATGGGCAGGGCATGTAATGTGAAGGCAAGGGTAAAGGTCTGAATTCCGAGGGAAGGGAAGTGTAGGAGGGGGCTGCAGAAAGACAGGTGGCCAGATGAAGTCACGAATTTTGCGGGGATTATGTGAATGCAGCTGGCACAAGGCCGGGCTAATTGGACGGATACGGGACAAGACCATTGGCTGCAAGGAAGTCCTTTGAGGGGTAATGGCGGCTATGTAGCTTGAGTTGTATCCAACAATAGTATCATATTGTGTTTCCTGTGTACAACCTCCGAGTCTGTATGTTACTGATTTAATGCAGTGGCATCACAATAGAGAGAGAGTGGTGCATGGATCAAGGAGGTACAGCTGCACCATATGAGGGGGGGGTGGGGGTGGACAGTGACGGTAATGGTAACACTGCACTTTTCGAATGGCCTTATTTAACTCTGTATGAGCTCATTGTTTCAAGTCCGACTCTCGTTCTTCTATTCCATTTCGTGTGGAGGCACCACAGAACAGCAGGTAATGGCGCTGAAGTTATCAAGGCCATACATAAATCATGCGGATTTTGTTTCACAGATATCCTTTTCACTACACCTGCAAATTACCTTGAGGATAATTCCTGTCTGTGGTATGAGGAGATGGGGCAGTGGGTTCTAGTTGGAAACATGAAAACTATTTGATATCTACTATGGTTACATGTCTAGGTTCTCAGGCCTTGCAGTATTATCTGTTAGCGAACAGACAAAATGGATCTTTGTTTTAAGGACTATAGACACCTAATTTTTTATTGCTTATTTTATTGTTTTTAATGATCCGCAAGACTGCTGTACACAGATCACCATGTGGTATTTGCCTACACCTGATGTATATATTTTAATCGAATTTCAGCTCACCTGTTTCCGTTTTGGTTTCAACAGCCGAGTGATGGCTTTTACGTATAGGGCGCGTGACAGATGAAAAACTGCAACATTGTCACGAAGTGGTGACTGCAATCCGGAGAGCAACACGGCTGCGAGAATTGCGTCTGAACAAAATTCTTTTTTATTATACGTCTTTATTTCTGCATAAAATAGGCCTAGCCTTGCGGCAGAAATGAGGGGCTTCATGGGGGTGGAGGTGGGGGGAGGGGGAGGAGGGCTGGTCTCCACTTCTTCAAAGTGGGGTGGTCCTGTGGTCGGCTCTGCGAAGAAACGGCCAAGCCTTTCTTCTTCCTTGAAGTATAGGAGAAAAGCCCGCCAGAGCCGGAGTGCGTTCGATGATCCGATGTGTAATGGTGGATCGACCCATTCTTGCAAGGTGCCAGGTCGGTGCCCGCCCAGGGACTGAAGTGCTCGCTCCCGCACCACGTCAAAAGCAGGGCAGCGCCACAAAAGGTGTTCGGCCGTGCCTCTGGCCGGGCATGCCGGGCATTGAGGGGTCGGGTATGAGTGCGGGTTGATGAGGTTGAGCTTTGCTGGCGACAGAAGCTGGCCAGTCTGGGCGCGGCGGAGGAGTACCGTCTCTACCCTTCGGAAAGTTCTAGGTGGGCGGTGGTATAATTGCTCAGGGTTCGCCACGTGCTGGAGGATGCGGCGGCGATAGCATTGTGCGCGATGCCATGTCTCGGCCCTATCCATAGGAGGTGACGACGGATGTGCAACGTCATCACGGGCCCAAGAAGCGGAAACGAGTGTGCATCCAGGCAAAGGTGCGGAAAGAGCTGCAGCGCGCGCTGCCTGGTGTGCCTTTTCGTTTCCAGTGATTCCTTCGTGTGCAGGAATCCATCTAATAACAACAGTGTAGCCCTCCTCTCGCAGGCGTCGGGCTTCCGTTCGAATTGCGCTAAGAACGGCATTGTCTGCTCCCCCCGCGCGGCATGCGGTGTACGCTGCTTGTGAATCAGTGTAAACATGGTAGGTGCATGGAGCCGGATCCTGTCGATCTACTATTCGAGTAATGACAAGGCGTATGGCAATGAGCTCAAAATTAGAGACAGTGTGTTCCTCGGAGAGCCGTTCAACTTTTGTGGTATCTGACTCAGAGTCATGAAAAGCTACTGCGGCGCCAAGTTGAAACTGAGCGGCGTCTGTATATAGTTGGATAGCCCCTTCCTGGGCTAGCTTGTATGACATCTTCTCGTGACGTTTAGCAGCAGCTTTGCGCCTTTGGGGATTAGCTGAACTCATGTTCTTTGGTAGTGGCATATTCTCTACTAAATCGATTATTTGCCATGGTGGGGCAGGAGACGACAGCAGCTCCAATTTGTCAGTGTTGTAGCCTAATGCCCACAGGATCTGACGGCCAACCGCCGTTGTGGAGAGGCGGACACGCTGGGCTTGCAAGTGCTGCTCTGCCACATCCTGTAGGGCATTGATTTTGCTGCATGCGTGTAGGTCCTTTACTGGGCAGAACTGTGGTAGGCCAGTAACAAGGCGCATCGCCTTCCGATTGATTCGCTCAAGCTGAAGGCGGTGGGTCGCGTACATATGCATACATTATTTTTGATGTTATGAGTGCCAGGGCTATCTGACGGAGTCCCACCACTTTGATTCCCCACCCACGCGCAGAGGCGCGGCGCATAAGATGTAAAGCCTGATGGAAACTAAGCACCGTGTTATGAATCCAGCTTCTGGCTCCTCCATCCTCGTCAATAAGCATTCCGAGTATACGGATTGTTTGTTTCCGGCAAATAACCGAGACCCCTAAATGAAGAGAGTTAAGATTTCGTTCGGCCTCGGTTCGCAGCCGCGGACCGTTTATGACAGCCACGTACTCGGTTTTTTCCGGAGAGGTTTTCATGCCACATTTCTTGATGTAGTCGTGGACGGCATTAAGGCCTGTCTGCAAGGCTAATTCCTGCTCCGCAGGGGACCCAGAATTGGTCCAGAGCGTTATATCGTCCACATACACGGCACAATTTAGACCGGGTATCGACGTTAGAATTGGCGGAAGACCTGACATCGCGATATTAAAAAGAGCCGGAGATATGACGGCGCCTTGGGGTATGCCAGTTCGGTTAGGTTGCCGTGCACCCTGAGTATCCGCAACCATTACAGAGAAAGGTCTGTCCGCAAGAAACGCTTTCACGAAGCAGTAGAGGTTCCCGCCTATCCCCACTTCCTGGAGCCGTTGAAGTATGGTAGAGTGGGGCACAAAATCAAAAGCCTTTTTGACGTCAACCCCAACAACCACCCGGAGCTGTGCGCTGCTAGGGTATGCGAGAACGTCGTTATGAAGCCTTCTGAGAATATCTTGCGCGCAGAGTCCTCGTCGAAAACCTACTTACATAGGAGACAGAACGCTGAACTTGTCTAAGTACCATTCCAGTCTTCTCAGAGCCATACGTTCTATGACTTAACAAAGGTTGGACGTCAGCGATATCGGCCTGAGGTCTTGTAATATCCGACTTGGCTTACCGGGTTTTGGAATTGGTATGATAACTGATTCCTTCTAGGCAGGGGGAAGAGCACCGTTGGTCCAGCATTCGTTGAATACTTTCAACAGGGCAAGTTTATGTGATTTGGGAAGGTTAAGAAGTGTTGAATAGCATACACCAACCGGTCCCGGGGCACTTTTATGGTCTGAGTCATATAAGGCTGCCTCCAGTTCGTCTAATGTGAAGGGAATGTCGTAATCATTCGATTTATCTGAGACGGGGTCCGCATGCAAGGCATCCACCTTTTCAGGTTGGGGAAAAAAGACCTTCCCTGCTTGTATAGCTAGATCAGCCGGGGAGACGTTCAATTTCAGGGCCATGCCTTGGGAAGAGGGAATCGGCCTTTTGCGTCCAAGGACAGCTCGAAATATGTGCCAGGCCTTCGACAAGTTAACTGTTCCATTGAGCAAGTGGCACAGCAGCTGCCAATCTTGGAGAGCGAGCTGCATAGTATACTGCTTGACCTCTTGAGTAATGCGGGTGAGGGCGCGCCTACGGTGGGATGTCCGACCAGAGCGGCGGTACGCCTTGAGAGCACGAAGCCTACGATTCCACAGACTCAAAAGGTGGGAGTCCGGCTTCGGGACATCGTATTTAACTAAAAGCTTCGTTGTAGCTTTGTTCTTGGCACCGTTGATCTGAGTAATGAGTTCGTCTAATTCTGTGGGAACGTTCACCTCCCCGAGCATTCTGCGAAAATCGTCCCATGAGACGTGCTCCTCTATTCGATGGCGTTGTTGCCGCTTTAGTGACTTTCGCCCTCGAGGGGCCCATGACACCACCCCGGGATAGTGATCACTGCCCATGACATCATCAGCCCGTGACCATATGATCTTATTAGGATGGGAAACAAGTGTCAGGTCTGGAGAAGTGTCTTGTTGACCTTTGTGCTGGCCACAGCGATTGGGCAACGTAAGGTCGTTAACGATGTTGAGTTTGTCTTTGACAATGTGCTGCCATAGATGCCTTCCCTTAGCATCTGAGCGATGATATCCCCAGCTGGTATGCATGACATTAAAATCACCCCCAACTACAACGCGATCCTGGGGATATATCCTTAAGAAGTGTTCTATAAAAGATATCTACTCGATATGTCGTAGTACCGAAGGATCTGGCATAAACCGAAAAAAACAATGCTTGTTGGTCCCCTTCTAATGTAAGGCGCACTCCCGCTACCTCTTGCGTCTGCGTGCACCACGCGGACGTATGAAGCTCGGTGTGGGCAGCGCGAGAGAGAAAAAGTACGCATGCCTGCCCATAGGCTACTGGATTCGCGGATCGCGATCCTGGCCCAGGGCGTCGGTGCTCTATGGAAGGGGTGCAGTAAGGTTTGTACCATATTAGATAGGGCCTATTAGTACTAGTCTCTTGAAGCAGGATAGCTAGAGGAAGCGTCGGCGTGATGGACAGTCTCCATTGAAGTTCTGCTTGTTTGCGACGGATTCCCCGGCAGTTCCATTGTAAGAACCATATAGGAGAGTCCGAAGCAAAAATGTCATGAGGTTTCGCGCTAGTGCCCGCCATTTTGAAACTGGAAGGTGCGCGGAAGAGAAGATGATGTGTGCCCAATTCCAGGCTCTTGATTCGGAGAAGCCTGCGACAGTCCTAAGAGTGGAAGCATGCGCTTGATTACCTCTGCGCACTCCCGCTACCTCTTGCGTCTGCGTGCACCACGCGGACGTATGAAGCTCGGTGTGGGCAGCGCGAGAGAGAAAAAGTACGCATGCCTGCCCATAGGCTACTGGATTCGCGGATCGCGATCCTGGCCCAGGGCGTCGGTGCTCTATGGAAGGGGTGCAGTAAGGTTTGTACCATATTAGATAGGGCCTATTAGTACTAGTCTCTTGAAGCAGGATAGCTAGAGGAAGCGTCGGCGTGATGGACAGTCTCCATTGAAGTTCTGCTTGTTTGCGACGGATTCCCCGGCAGTTCCATTGTAAGAACCATATAGGAGAGTCCGAAGCAAAAATGTCATGAGGTTTCGCGCTAGTGCCCGCCATTTTGAAACTGGAAGGTGCGCGGAAGAGAAGATGATGTGTGCCCAATTCCAGGCTCTTGATTCGGAGAAGCCTGCGACAGTCCTAAGAGTGGAAGCATGCGCTTGATTACCTCAGCAGTGACCATTTCAATAATGTGCTTGAGTTGGACTTCATCTAAGTGCACCGTGCGTGAGCGATATTGCGCCAGATGCATTTCTGCACCGCGCTGTGTAGCACGGAGAGTTTCAGCATAAGAACGGTGTATGTGTGCTTGCTTTGGCGCCGTCGCGGAATGCTCAAGAGACATCGTTAGGGATGGAGGTGTGGCCTTCCTTAGACTAGTGCTCTCAGTTTGTGTAGAGCGGCCGTGCGCATTTTTCCCTCTAGTTTTATGTTCACCGCCTCGTTCCTTTGGTAACGGCTGACTTTGTATTGGAGGGAAGTCCTCCTTAACAAGCACAATTTGCTCCGAGGGTGATCGCTGTGCGCTGGCACGGCTCTTGTGCGCAGCCGTCGAAAACGTTTCGTTGCCATGTAGAAGCTCGGCTTGTTGCTTGCGCTCCTTTCGTCGCGATACTCGTATTCGGCGGACAATGCCGTTCCTCAGGCGTTTGGTAGCCTGTCGCCGAACAGGGCACTTCGGGTCTGTAGCTACGTGTTGACCTCTGCAATTACGGCATAGTGGTTCTGTCGGGCATACCTCGAGGTTGCCATGTGCGGGGCGACCGCAGAACGAGCATCGACGTTGGTCGATTAGTGGACACGAATTTGTCCTATGTCCGGTTTTATGACAGGTCTCACATATGACAGATTTCGGGTGATAAGGTATGACCGGCAGGAGCATGCTGTATAGATTGATTTTGCGGGGAAGTCTGGAGCCCTCAAATGTGATTAGAGCTGCTCCGTTCTTGCCCATTGGCCTGGCACTGATTACCTTGCACGAGTAGCCCGTGAGGTTGGCCACGAGCTGTTCGCTTGTTAGCCCGTTGGCCCGATATATGACCCCGCGGATCTGGCCAGAGCGAATGGTTTCATAGGCTTGTATAGATGTAGGCTTTCCAGAAATTAAGACAGACTGCAGTCCGAGAAGATGGTCCCTGGCATGCGTATGCGATACGTCGACCGCAAACTGATTGCTTCTTTCAAGAGGCCATACTTGAAAGCCTGAGTGAAGATGAATTTTTTGAAGCTCATCGGCAATGGCTCTGTGCAGCCAGTGTGCGGGGAATGAGCCTAGTTGTACAGGTGAAGTTAGCTTCATTATCACAGTATGTTTAACACAGGTTGGATCGGCAGCTCTATTTTTGTTCTTTCGCCTAACAGGCTACCAGTCATCCTCTTCAGAGTGGTCATTATCAGCCGAGTGATCGGTTCTGCCGAATGTGGTGACCATGGGAGCCGAGGAAGGGCCCCGCGATTGAAAATGCGTATCCGCGTAGCAACCATTTATTGCTGTCTTCGAGCGGACAAATTTTACGCCGTGTCGTTTGTTTACCAAGCGAGCGTTTTCTTGAGTTATCTGAGAAGTGCCTAACCCCATCCTAGGCTGCTTGGCAAATTTCTAAAATGGAAAAGTGCAAGATCCTACCTGAGAATGGTTATTTCCAGGCATGTTTTCCGTGGAAAGAACAGAGAAGGGATTGGAGACAGGTATCGCCGCACCCACTTGGCTGGATTCGTCGTCCGTCATGCTTGCGTCGGCGTCAAGCACAGCGACAGATTGCGCCGCGTTATCTGTGCCGCTACGAAGCGATGTTGCCTCGGCGGCTTGCCGCGGCTTCCCGGGAGCCATGTTGGCGGCATCGGCGGTGGGCGTATTGGATGCATCTGGATGGTTTCCTGTGGTAGCCTTCGAAATGGAAGCATTGAAACTGTTGTCCACAGGTGACAAGGAACACGATGGCACTGGCCCATCCATTTTTGGGAGCCTAGCCCAAAAACGTCCGGGCCAAAAAGCTTCGAAAAGTCGGAGCGATGCGAACGTGCGTCAGTTCGAGACGGCTGCTTGCAGCGCCCCCAACAAAATTCTTCATTTGGGCTGACTTGCGCCCACAATGGACTGAATCATTCGACGGCGGCGCAGCAACATGCGTGCTCAGCGGTCGTCGAATATAATGCCCGCCGTTCTCGGCCGTGGTCAGATTAAAGCTGATAGCGAACTTTCGAGATGAACGGTGCAAAGTTACTAGAACATTCCGGAACAACGTAGAATCAGCTCTGTCTGGATGCGATCAATCGAGATGAATCTGGTAGTGTATTGCATCGCAAACAAAGCGATAAAGCGGCGTGCCGGTAGCTTTGAAGAATGAACAAACGCTGCAAAGATTCGCCGCAATATACTCGCTGCTTCGCCGTTTTGATTCACTAAAACGCTAAAGCCAGCCTGCCTCAGAAGCAGGAATCGCAAGGAGTGAAGAAGCAGCGATTATATCGTAGTTTTTTACTCTTCACATAACCTAGACTTGACTTTGACATCATGGCAATTGCTGAACTGTTCACATCGAAACCTAAACAGGCGAGAAAAAAAATAGGTTATAAACTATTAAGCGGTCATAGGCAAATATTTCATAGGGTTCCGTGTACAGTGAAAGCTTGTACCTCATTAAAAACACTGAAACGTGCAACAAAATTTTCGTGTCTACAGTACTTTAAGAAACAATCATCACCTTTAAAGCCATAGCAGAAGAAAAAAAATTCTTTTTCTTACTTCATACACAACCTGCATTAGTAGAGGCATTCACTGAGTGCATTCACGGTTATTTCCTGACCAGGCTAATACGAAGGGTACTCAGTTAGTTGTCTGTCCAAATATAGAAAAAGTATTTGGGAGAAAATTAAACTTTCTACTTATCAGTTTAACCTTCTTGAAATTAGCGCGCAAAATTCAATTCACCTCATATGATTTTCCTTGCAACGGAATGATATGTGTTGGTGCTGCAGGAGGAAACCTGTTACTGCTTCCTTGACTACATTATCATCAGGCAACTGTAGCCTGTGCAGAGATTTCTTCATGTTACGGAAGAAAAAGTAACCACCGGGACACAGGTCTGCACAGCAGGTTGCGTGGTTGAGCTTCATAGTCATATTCCCAGATAGTGCATTTTAAAGACTTGTGAGTTAGGGAATTGTTGTGAAGGAGCAGCAAATCTTCTGACAACTTCCCACCACTTAACTTTGGCTGCCCACATAATGCCTAGGTTTCTTTATGAAGAATATATGTTTCCTGTTATTTGTTTCTGTGGCATAAACTTTAGTAAAGAAAGACACCTCCTATTTTCTGAATTGCTGTTTGCATAGTAATTACAGCTGGCAATGCCGCATAAAATTTCTTGCAGTTGATGACCCTTTTTCCATAGTCTGAACTTTTGTTTTGACTATGGATCATGGTGTTTGACTCATGTTCCATCTCCCATAACAATGCGAGATTGAATGCCTCCTGGATTTTTTTTTTTGTTAGGTCTGCTCAACCCAGAACTTTAATTTGTTGTGAGAAGGTGCATTATGAACGTTCAGCGGGGTTCCTTTCAAAGATTCTATTTTTATTATTTGCTTTGAAAACAATTTACTTGCAAAATGGGGTTTGCTGTCCACTTAGCCCACATTTCACTGCACTTGCTGTCCCGTCACTTCCAATATTTTAATTAGACTGAGCCGCTACTCTGTTTATTTTTAGACTTGTCACAATCTGCACAAAAAAGTTGAACTCTGTAATGCAGACAGTAGGTACTTCAGTAGATGCCTACTGAGCACCCCTTGTATATGTAACAAGCGTCATTCTGAAAGTGTTTGTTTTAAAAATTTAAAAATAATTACACCTTTTAATTCTTTAAGTAATTTAGCTGCTTTCCGCTAGCTGTGTAAATTGCCTGGTTTGGTTGATTGCGTTTCGGTCATTCCTGCCCACATAATACCCCTATCACACGGGCACAACAAAGCCCTATGAGAATCAGGTCCTTTTATCCAAACGCGTAAGGAGTGCAGCTACACGGCACAAATCTTGCACCTTTGCCACTAAGGACCTTGGAGGCGAAGGAGCCCGTCCGAAAGCTTTCGAGCACCAAGGTGCAGCCTGCGAGAACCTGCGATCACAGTGCTATTAACATTAAAAAGTAGAAGCAATGAAAAAAGATAGATGCAGCCAAAAATGTTTTAAAACATAATTAAAAAATAAAAATGGTGCCTCTGGGTTTGTTTTTTGTACGCGTGTTTATATTCTATGCCCACCTTTCAAAAGAGTAGAATGGTAAAAGTATTGTAGCAACACCAAGAGCACCTGGCGGCCATGGCAATAGACAAAACCTGATGCTGCTGGTGAGAGTAGCTGTTGCAGTTCTTTTATGGAAGCAATTAGAATAAAAAAGTGTCTGAGCTCGACGAATAAACAGAATTCTCCACTGAAATTTTAAAACACTCACTTCAGCCGCCTCAAGAACAACAGCGGGTGCTAAGCCTCAACGAAAGTTTCACCTTTGGGCTGCACCGTGTAGCTGCGTCGCTGTGCCTTTGAACTTTCAGTCCTTTGGTGAATAGAGGTGCCTTTGCTTGAAAGGCCTTCGCGGAATGCCGTGTAACAGGGGTATAAGTCCAGTTTTCTCCATGTCCACGTGGGCCCAATACTTATCACAACTTTAGTTAGCCATGATTGTTCATGTCAACCAGTACACACATTTAGACATGCTCGGGCATTGTTCGCATCAGTTTGCTGCTGGTTTCTTTCTAGTAGAGCGTGCTGATGTGAATTTCATTTTTCAACCCAATTTCGAAAAGACCTTGGCAGGTTGTCATTTTAACTCATTTTAACCTATTCCTACTCTCATTGCTTCAACTTTCTTAAAGGGGCTCTGAAACGCCTTCCGAGGAGAGCACATTAACTCACTGAATCACTGCACTGTGTTGCCATGAAAACCAGAGCCAAATAATACTCTCCTACACGCAGCAGAAGACCCACATTAGCGCGTCAAAGTTGGCGAGCCCCTTCGCGGCGACTTTTTCATGCTCGCACCCTCCTCCGTCCCCCGCATCTGCGTAGACAAGGTGAGAAGTGGTCATTGGTTACATTCTTTCAGACGTCAGGCAGCTACCGTGGCCGAGGCCAATAAGCCGCTAACTCCGGCGGGTCGGGAAGCTCCGCTCCCAGAGGGGGCTCGGCGAAGGAGCGCCTACCTTCCAGCGTGTATAAAGTGACGAGAGGAAAGGGAAAAGCGCGAAGACGCTGAAATTCAAAATTTATCTACAGATAACTCAGCTTCTACAAAGCGCATTTAAAAAATACTTGCTGGACACTATTCGTGAAGCGGCGTGCTTCAATATCCCAGGCCTGCCGCAACTTTATTAGAGCCCCCTTCACAGCCCTTTTAAATACTAAACAATATTTCCAATTCTTAATCTTTTATTTACTAAATCTTGGCTCTGCTGATTCTCACTGCCAGTTGCCTCATTCATTCATGTCACAAACACAGGTTTAATTATTAGTGCTCCTTTGTTCCAAATCAATTTCACATGCTGGCTTTTCTGCTTCTTGTAATATCTGCATGCAGATATTATAGTATTCATAACATAGGCTTTCCATGTGATTGTTTACAGAAATGTCAGCCCTATCAATGTAGCGACCTTCACACTAATGCGATGCATGAGTTGGGTAGGAGCGGGGGGGGGCGCATGCTAGTTGCTGCAGTGGATGCTGCTGGCCCGAATGACACCGCTGATTTAATTCGCGTGATATGCACCGGAGTGCAGTCGCAGCGCTGCAGTATGAGATCACTGCCTGCCATTTTTGCAGTGCACATAGCAGGCAAGAACTTCTGCTCCGCAAGCTTGCATTCTTCATGTGTTGCATTCCAATTACCGCTTGGAATCCATGATCACTGGAGAGTTGGCCGGTAGTCGCTGTCCACGACAGCCGCCAGAAACTGTGTCATAAATGAATTCCACTTCAGATGTGCAGCTGTACTGGTTGGCGCTGCTCTAGCGGAGGTCAAGAAACAGGTCCAGCAGCGTCGTGGGCTGATTTCTATCCTTATTCCAGAATTAAATTAGTTAGTGAGAGCAGTGCCTCTGTGAATATGGAGAGCTGGTCTTCAAAAAGCCTTACTATCACTACATTGGAGAAGTTTTTTTACACAAAGGTGGTGATAGATTTTTATAGTGGATGGTCATAAGAAGGCACCAAACTGACCTAAGTGTTATTTTGCATTGTGCACTGCGAGTATGTGGCAGCTGACGCTTGATAGTCCGGCTGTGCTTTATCCATGTTGTCTTTTTCATGTTGGTTTCTGTCAGAACAGTGCACTGTGCAGATATTAGTGGCTGAGCTTAAGTAGGGAGGTTGCTTTGCCTAATGGTGATGTTCCATTAATGCCCTGATGCAAGCACAGATTTCCGATCATCCATGATGAAAAAAATAACACTGCCTGGGTGACCTTGACTGCGCAAAAACCAAAGCGCATGCCCCAAGAACTTAAATCAAGGTCCAACACGGATTGAGGTCACATGTCATTTTATATAATTTTAAGGAAACTTTGATGGCTATCAGGCACTTATTACGTATGCGCTTTGTCCAGGAAGTTTGCATCTAACCCTGAGATTAAATTCTAAACAAGCACCCTCTCTAGGTCACATGTAGTATAGCTGTGAATTGAGGATTCTGTGCTGTAAACTATCCACAGTTATGCAACGCACACTGCCAACTCTCCAAAGCCATCTGGCCGGGTCCTCATCCCTGTGAATGTGTCTGAACTACATATGGCTCTCCAGGTTTACAGAAGCACCTTTGTCACTGACAGCTGTGTGAGCTTTGACTCTGTAATAGAGACGAACTGTTTCTCGACCTCGGCTGTAGGAGTGCTATCCAGCTCAGGTGCCCACTATAGTGTTTGTAATGGCTCATTTTCATGCTGTTGAAGTTTATTGAGAATACCTGTGACTGAGTCTCTCATACACGCACATTCCAGGCGGCAACGTGAAGCTGACATGTGGCCCATAGAACATCTTACTTCTGCAGATGTTAGCATATGTCCTTTCAAGCTTCTCATTATTGAATGAGAGATGATAGAGCCATCACTAAAATTGCCACTTGTTCTATTGTGCCCAGAATGCATGGCTTCTTGGGACAGGTAACGTGCATGTGGTAACTGGTTTCGGATTAGCAAAGGCACGAAATGGCATGAAAGTTAGATCATTGTACGAATGGCGAGCACAGCCCCACCTCCTCATGGAAGCACTCTTCATCAGTGCGAGAACACTGCAGTGACCATGCAACATGCATTGTTCACTTCTGTGGTTCAGCAACTATCGGTAGGCTTATTAAATCACAGCAGCATAACTTTTTTCTTGTAATATTTGCACTAGCATTGAATTCCTGGATGTATATTATACCATTATTACTTAGGCATTTTTTTGCATAGTTGTGAATTTACAAACATTATTGACATTTATGTAGCTTTTGGCTTTGACTCATTTTACTTTAAAATCGAAAAGTGTTTTGTCATTAGTATGTGCCTTAGCAGCTGCAGTTTGCTGCATTATTTTATAGCACCTTTCATTTTACCACATTCAGCTATTTTGCCGGTAGTTCGTTCAGAAGCAGCATCAAGTGCAAAGCGCAATCAGACTCAAGAAAGGGCGAATGAAGCATTGCAGGTTGCTAAAGCCGTGATGAATGTGTTCTCGTGGCCTACTGTGTTTTGACTATGCTGTATGGATCAGTATTATAGCTGCATGCTTAAATCAAGATTTATTCCACTGCAGTGGGTGACTACTGACCGCACGACCAGGGTGTGATACAAGCCGTGGCAGCCATGTTTCCATAATGTGTACTGTGGGATGTCATCGCTCGTTAAAAAACCACAGGTGATCGAAAGTATCAAGAGCCCGTCTTCACTACGGCGTCCCTTATGGCCTGAGCTGCTTCAGGACATTAAACAGAGACAAGTCGAGATTTGAGTAATGTGGGTCGTGACAATACAATGATTGGCATTTCATATTTATGTTGCAAGTGCACAGCTCAAGATGCCCACATTTAATGGTAGGTACATTTATTGCTCTCAAGTTATTTTGAATTTTGTATTTTGTTCATTATTTCTAGCCACCTTAGGAGGTGAAGGCTTAAAGCGGCCGTGATACTTTCGTTCTTCATATTGCAGCTTTGTAATTCAGTAACTAATACAAAAGCCTATTATTCAATTTGCAAAATTTTAGCCCCTTGGACACACTCTATATTCCAAAAATGTGATCGAAATTAAGACCGGGGAAACCCCCCAACCGGCAGCAACCGCCATATTGAGTACCTTTGTGACATCATATGGGCACACACGGTCCAATATCGTCTGCCATCATCGCTGCAATGGGCAGCATGGTCTCTTGTCCCCTATACTTTTGCGGCCATCAATGTAGCGGTCATCCCTCATATCTCATATATGACCGACTGTTTCCGTGAAAGTCGTTACAGTATATTGTAGTTTTTCTTTGGTATAGGTAGCGTCCAGTCACACTAGGCCGATTCGGCGCCGATCGACAGTCGGCGGACTGGTTGGTATACAGATGCCGTCAAGGACGCGATGCTCTGTCATGCTGTACTGACGACGATGCCAGCACGACCAATGACCACATATCATAGTAGTGTAAAGAATGAGCTTAGTGGGAACCAGAAGAGATCGGGTGCTAGTTGGTATGACATTCCTTGAACTTAAATTTTAAAACCTTATTGGACCTTATTCTAGCGACGGTGACACACACGACGTGTGTACACAAGCGAAGATGTGCTTTCAATCGGTTTTTGTATACAAAACTTAGCGGCGAGGCAAGTGACATCGGCAAAACACCGCCCGACAATGCCGCTCGTTGCTTGCCGCCTATGCTTGGGCTTGTGCAGCCAAGTGCAAGCTTCATGCCCGTTGAGGCAAAGGTCTGAAAACCTGCGCTTTTGTCTACTTTATGCGCGTCGAAAAAAGCGAAAGGGGCGGCTGTTTCATATCTTCACACTTTGATGGTAATCAGCGGTGAACTTTTGCCAGATTCTTAAATTTCTGTCGGCGGCGGACATCCAGCCCCTTTTGTTACAAGGCCTAGCGAGTCCGCAGGATTCGTGTGTGCAATTTCGGTGATTGCGGAGAGCGAATTGATAAGATTTATTGCATAAAAATAGTCATCAAGTGCAGCTTTGTCTACATATACCTTTATTTATGTATTCTGTAAAATGCTTGATCTAATAAACTTTGACTTTGAAAAAGACAGGACTGCTTAGATCGCAGGACGTGCGTACAATAAGGGAGAAATGCAGATGTGAACTGGTGTGCAGAGCATATGCTGAGGGCAGTCGACCTCAACTGTGGACAATAAATTTGTCTGTTTTAATTAATGCCAATTGCCTCTGTATGTATTTTTATATAAATCTATTGAAATCAAATATTGGTGACATTGCAGGCAGCAGATAAAATTAGCGGGAAGCAACGGTCCTACGCGAACCATTTCCCAAGCAGGTGATAGCATCATTTTCTCTTATTGTAATGTTACGTAGTGTGTAAACAAGTAAAACTACAATTTATGTGCAAGAGCAGATAATATTTACGATATGAAGAACCCACATCTTGTGTTATGCCGAGCAAACGAGCAGTACTCTTTGTGCACAGCAATGTTAACAACCTCAGCGCGGGACCGCATCTGTTGTAAGCAGTCAATACTAAATTATGTACTATTGATCTTGAAGCACTCATTGCAGGAAGTGGAAAATTCGAGTTGCTTTGGCTTTGCCAGCAGCTTGGTTTTTCAAGAGGGTTCTAAGAGTTGAAAGGAATGTATGTTTGGCTAGCACATGCATGCAGCAGGGAAGCTGTCGCATTCGGCACTTTTGTATGCTCCGTATAACGCAAGCTTACTGTAGTGCAACCTTGTTGTAATTTGTTGAATTATCAAGCCAACAAATAGGAGTCAAGAATTTGAGAGCAAGCGACATAATGCAACCACCATGCCCTTCACGGCGTACAGTAGCGAAGGCATGCACGGCACGTTGCCGATTTTCACATATGGGAGCACATGACTGCTCAAAAGAGACCACTCTCATAACATGCGAATAACAAGCTACCGAGTGCAAATAATAAAGCAGGAGCCCATATTTCTGTTTTTTCAACAATCGGAAAACTGGTGCCGCGAGCAAGTCCGCTTTCTCAAAGACCACTAAGCTCGCGTATAAGCCTTTGTGAAAGTAAAGGCTGGAAATGCATTTTGTTTCGTTCAGCTAAAACACTTTTCGAGCGAGCGCCGTCCACGGTGTTCATGCAAGAATGCAGCCAACAGCACGCGGCAGACGACACGGAGGAGGCATGCTCTCGTGATGGTACAAATCAATGATTGCCAGACCAGCAATCATTTCGCAATACAGTTAAAACTCGATCTAAAGAAAACCCGATCTATGAAGTTCAAATTTTATGAACAAATTTTGATTCCCCGGCAAGTACTCGCGTGGTTCATTATTCTCGTGAACCCGAAGTAAGGAAACGATGAATCAGTAAACCCGATTTAACAAAGTTTTTCGGAAGAAATGAGTAGAAAAAAGGAGTGATTTCTCCCATATTTTGCCCACAATGTCTCGCAGCTTGTTAGCAGCGCGCCAGCAGTAACGTCTCGGTGCCCAATTAATGGCCCTTGTTTTGTATTCACAGCGCAGTAAGCTGCTCCCCTGCATGGAGCAACGGACTAAATAATCGGCGGCACTTGTCACCTTGAATTTGAATCCGTTTTACGAGATGTTGTTTCATGCACAAGCGAATCGGCTGGCTTGGCAGACTTTCCATATGCGCAGGGGCGAGATATCTGCAAAAGTGATGCGGTAGAGTTCCAGTGCCGCTGCGTTACTATTTTAGATTTCGAAGGGCGGAAAGGTGCCGTCCTCTATTTTGCAAATTTCTCAATTTAATGAAATAATTCGTTAAATCGAGTTCTAAGTGTATAAAAAAAATTCGTTTTAAAAATATCAAGCGCACAGAATCAACTGAGACTTCCTGCAATTGCAATTTAACGTGTTGGGAATTAAACGCAATTAGCAAGGTATGCATGAAATTAATCTGTCATGGCCCCCTTTAAGAGAATCAACCATAATATAAGAAAAAGCACTTCGTACAGCAGACATAGTGGGAGGAATAAATGAAATTTCAACAAAACAGCTAACACATAGTCACTTAAAATCTGGTCTTCATGCCTTAAAAGTGAGTTACCTATGCTGGTATAAAGACTACCAATTAGTCTTCATTTTCCTGCCAATGTTGAAGTTGCTTTGTTTGCATTTAATTTTTTAGTAATAGCATATCATACTGCAATGAGCCAAAAACATATAGTAAACTCAAAAGCAAGATAATTGCAGTATAACTGGAATTTAGGTGTGAGTGTTAGCCCTTTATGACAGAGGTTTTAGCCACTAAGGTAACCGTGGCAGCCTTATTTTGTTGCAAGAATGAGGGTTGACTCTACATTATGATTTATGTGCCACCCTGCCTTATACCACAAGTCGGATATCGTAAATAATGGTTCTAGTCTTGAATTAAAAGCCCTCTGAAGGCTCCGCTATGTGCAAGGTATTCATTTCTCCTTGTTTAGTATGCTGCAGTTCTAATAACAAAATGAAGAATAGAATTTTATTTAAAGATGAGGAGAGAGTAGTGATGGAATAATATGCCGCGATCGTAGGAGGCCACAGCAGGTAGTAACTAGTAGGAAAAGAGTAGTGTACTATTAACATGCATGTATATGTATGTGTTTACCAGCTGTTAATGTGGTTGAGCTTACCAAATTTTTTTCCACGTATCAAAGGGTGTATTGTAGAAAGTAGCAGTGCAGCAGGGTCCTCTGCCAGTCCCATTCGTGTAAGCTGCAGGCATGCCGAAGTTTGCGGTGATGTGACCCTAGACGAGGATTATGATCGCAGCGCACCTGAAATTAGGCCGCGAGAATCAACGACTTTCCAGCAGCTACTTCGAGGTGCAGTTACCAATGAAGCAGACCTATAGTTTTGGTGTCTTTTAATAACAACTTTCTGCTCTGCTAAACAGTGTATAGCATGCATGGTGATAACTAGACCACCTGCTTGCATATCTCTTTTTCAATCTTATTTAATTTTTTTTTATTCAGTACCAGCGAAACTTGTAGCTTTCCAAGCCTCTGGGAGGTGTATTGTGTGCCTGTATACCTGCTGACACTAAGCCAACATTCACTAACAGAAGGATGGTTTAGGGATATTTTTTTCTTCGTCATTGTGAAACAATATAATGTAATGATTGCAATAATTGATTAGAAAAAGTAAAAGAAAATAGCCCAATGCAGTCAGATGGATGTGAACTTACGAGATTCGAATTTTGTGTTGGGTGCTCTACCTACTCAGCTATGGTGCCAGGAGTTGAATATTCTTTCGCAGGTATTTGCTGCGTGTAACCTAGCCTTTAGATGATTACCAGCGCCACCCTTGTCCATAGCGTTAGATGTAGCATGTCCGGGATAACAGCGAATGAAATGTGATCCAACAGACGAGTGGGATTTGTGCGACCACCCTCTTCAGCTACCTATACCTATGGGACCAAGGGTTCCAGAAAGTTCGGGGGATGCTAAAGCTCTGTTAACAGACAGCGTTAACGGCCCCCGCCTGCGGCTCTCCTTGCAGATACTTGTGAACATACACGGAGTTCGCTGCTTGTTTAATCACTAATTAGTTTCTTAATTTGTGCCACTATTATCTCACACATACTCATTCACATACATTAGTAGGCTGCCCTATCATGTGGAATACCACCTGCCATAGATACCTATAAAGCCTCGTTTTAACCAAGCGACACTAACATGCCTGTGTGGACTTAGAGTACCGTGTTTTACTTTGAATGAAAAGGTCCCAGTAGATTTATTTCCAGCTCACTCTCCCATCTCGAAGTTCACCTTGATAAATCCGAGTTGGGAGCTCCTGCCATGTCATGTGGCCTCGTGAGGACCCATAAGCTGCCGCCCAGTCAGTCCCGGCCATGTCACATGTACACGACTGCCTTCCATAGTCATGGCCATAATTTTTCTTTGACTACGCTGACTACACCGGATATTCTGGAGGAGGAGGCCTCTAAAACTTTTGCGTTAGTAAAGGCCCTTGTTCTAATAAAGGGCCTCGATTCTGGCAGCCTTGCTGCCATGGGTAGTGCTAGAGAGTTATCGCACAATTTCCACTCTCCCGTCGGATCATGTTCCAGGTGACATTTGCTACTGAACATACTATGTCTGTCACTATGGAAAAGGGTGGTGCTGGTGAACATCTCAAGGATAGGTTACATGCAGCAAATACCTAAAGAAGAAGATTGGACAACTGTCGTCTTAGCGGAGTTTATAGAGCACCGAACTTGTTATTCGGCGCCAATAAGTTTGCATCCTACTTTCTTTCTAATTATTTGTCTGAATAATTACATTAATATTTTACATTGATCAAGATAAAAAATTCTCTATGCTTTCATTGATGTCAATGGCTGTAGGCTCCATTCATAACTGCAAGATACTGCTGTCTCAGTATGTCGCGATATTTCACTGCAAGTTTAGATGAACCAGAAATTCATAATTTCTAACCAGAGTGGTTTGAATAGAGTCAAATCTTCTTATAATTAAGCATAATTTTGGCCTAACATTTCTTATATCCAACGTTCGTTCTAAAAATCTGCAAAAGTCTGCAAATAAACCCAAGCAGTGGGTGCTCTAAGCTGGACAACAGAAAGGTGTGGTAACGCACAATCGTTGAATTCAAAACTTGGTATAAGCATGCGAAATATCGCTCTTTGTTCTGTGTTGGAGAGCCGAAATGAACACTAGATGGGGATGCTGGCTCGGCCCAGATTTATTTAAGAAGCAACGCAATGTTTGCTTGGTGGCACTGAGCAGTATTTTAGAGGACAAACTTCTCCACGAAATCAATTAAATGTAGAGTTTGCTCATCAGGCCACAGGTACTTTCTGTAGGTAGCCCGTCAATTTCCTGGCCGTGTCGGCAGCCTATACACGTTTTATAACTCACTCTTTACTTTCCGGTTCACTGTCATGATCCCTAATTGCATCATCTGCAAGAATCGGCCTCGACAGCGACTTGTTGGTAGGTCAGTTCAGGTGCCACTACCAAGTTGTCATGAGCAGAGACTAAGTCGTCAAACGTAACCTTCAGAAGCACCAGTCGACATGATGACAATGAGATCATTCTTCATGTTTCCTTTGTAACGGATGTCAACAGATGTCTTAAATCTTCTGTCTTGCGTTCACAATTGTCCACTGAGTGCTAGATGCAACACTGAAGTCCTCAGTAATGTCGCCTTTTGCGCTCGCTGTCGACTACCAAAAAAACTTGACTCAAATGACACTACTTTGTGCTTCTGCATTGCCATTTTACGCAGCGGAGTTCATTGAGTCATGGAGAGCAGCCCACTTGCGCGCAGGTCTGCACATGTGGCAGGGGCGTGCGGCATGATGATGCGATGGTTCGATCACGTGCTTGTCATGCGTCTTGTCAGCTTGATGCTAGTTCGTACTGCCTCTATATGCACACTACTACTGTGGACTATTCAAATGATCAAAATATTGCATTTCTTGAAGTTTTTTACGGCTCCTTGTGCATTTTGAGCCATGCGAATACAAAAAACTGCTCCATTATAACCAATAGAGTGTCAGATTTTACACTCATTTCATTATGCCTGTAGACCTCGTACTGAACTAAAGCATGAACCAACAAAACTTTCCTCTTACTTTCTTATAACCGATTTTTTGCTGTATCCATATTCGTTAAAACGAGATTAAACTATAATGAAAGTGCGAATCGAATAGCAAATGCTGTCTGAAATTTAGTAAAAATTTTGAATATGAATTTTCATGCCTCTAATATTTGTTGCTTCAGTCTTGCATGCTTGTCTACAATAACAGTGGCAGGAAAGCTATATGCTGATTATATGAATGAATTTGGCAACATATCAGTTAATTGATTTTTATGATCGACGAGATATGGACACCGCACGCTCGCAACGCGAGTGGGCCACATTCAATTTTGTATAGTGCGGTTTCATTTCCAGACAACTCTCAAGATTGTCATGACTGCTGTGAATGGCAATGTGAAATAGCCTGTCGTTTCAATGACATCACCCTTAGCTGTGGCGTTGCAGTTCCAGAGAAGTTCCATAAACTGTGGATATGGGGCGATTTGTCAGTCCCGGATGTTTAAAAATTATGGTCTTCAAACACAACTGATTGGCACATCCACTCCTAGGGCCCGGAGCATGAGGCTATAACATGTAACGCTGTCATCACAGTGACCAGACTAACTGCTGTCCAGGCCCTGCATTATTTCTGAATTTTAATTCGACAGTGTTATCGATCCTTTGTCACAGAACACTCTCCAGTGGCGTTATCCGGGGGTGTAAACTCCTAATAGAACAGAGAAATAAAAAAATTCTGGAACAGCTCAGCAATGTTCCAGAAGAGGGCAAATACGGGCTGGTTGGTACATGTTTTACGAATTGGAAAAACAGCGCAATCAAAGACAAGACACAAGAGAAGCACAAAACACCAGCGCTGACTAACAACCAAATGGTTTATTGCTACAGGTGAGGCAGCATATAAATGAAAAGGCACGAGTAACAACACAAAATAAGCATGAGAGAAAGATACCGCACAACCACACAACTTGACTAAAAAAAGGGGCACGTCACTGATTAAGATACGCAAGTTCCTTTTATAGTAGATTTATCGATGGGCTGCTGATACAGGTGTTACCGAGCTTTCTGATATGGCAAGCCTCCGAAATGAGCCTTGTGGCCTCATCTTTATAACGGGCGATTTTAGTAGTCCTATTGAGGTGCGCTTCGCAATCCTCACACTCAGCACAGTGCACAGCAAGATGGTTTCTGCGAGACTTGTTCTCTATATCTTTTGCATGTCCACGCAGTCTATCATTGATACATCGTCCCGTCTCATCGATGTAGAAACTGCCACAAGAGGTCGGGATCTTGTAAACGACACCAACACGACACTGAACGAACTTCCGCTTATGCTTCTTCTGGCAGCCTTTTCTGCTTCTATCCTCATTAACACGCTTGCGCAATCCGCTAAGTTTATTCCTGGCTGAAAAAACTAGCCTAATGCCTCCTTTGCTCACTATCTTCTTTATATTGAGCGAAACTTTGTGCACATACGGGATGCACACCGTTCTTTTTCTTTCTGCCAGACCCGCATTGGTGCCCTTGATCTTTCGCAGACTACATTCTGCAAGCAGGGACTCAGCAACATTTGACACCATCTTCGTGGGGTATCCTGCTGCAGATAGCCTGTTCACCTGTGCGTGGAAAGTGCCTTTTGTCTGATGTAGACATGATCTTTGCAGTGCGGATCTTAGGCATGCCTTAGCGATACCGCGCTTAACAATCTTCGAGTGAGCTGACCGGAAAGGGAGAAGGCTCTTCCTGGACCGCGGCGAGTATGCCCAACAAATATGGTTGTTAGAAATTGTCAGTTCCATGTCTAAAAACCTGAGCCTATTATTAGAGGGGAGCTCTGAAGTCAATTGGAGGTCATTAAGTTCATAACAGAACACGTCAAAAATCTCTCCAACCATTTGCTGTGTGTCATTAGTGCGATATAAAATTAGAAAGTCATCAAAATATCGCATTATCTTAACAATGGGCGCGTCATTGAGCTTAGTTCGAAGACGCCTGTCATAACTTGCTAGAAGTAAATCGCTTAGTACAGGAGCGATGCTCGAGCCAATGCAGACTCCTTGTTTTTGGATAAAAGCTTGCTGTCTATAGTGACAAAGGTTGATCTCATGTAAAACCTTAGCTATTCTAAAAACCTGCTAACGTCCATTCCACATGCCTTTTGGAATTTTGTTACGCCAAGCGGTCGATGCAAAGGCTGACTTCCGCGGTCACAGAGCGCTGAGGCAAGGAATAGTAAAGGTCCTTCATGTCAATCGAGAAAGCGCTTACATGTGGTGGGCACTCTTCCCGAAGGAAGTCTGAAACAGTCTCGGGCTTCCTGATGAGGAATGGGTCGTCCACCTCCAGGTGAGAAAGGCACTTCTGCAAGAAAACAGCGACTTCACGTTGCCACGTGCGTCTTTCAGACACGATTGCGCGGAATGGGCACTGATCCTTGTGTGTCTTCGCGCTGAAGAACATAGAAAGGCAGATTCCTTTCGATGCCCCTACAGACGAAGCCAGCCTCGAGAGGCCGGCTTGTTCACAAAGCTGGACCGCTTTTTCTTGCACCTTGGCAGGTTTGACGGACTTTAATTCCCTGAAGTTGGTTTGGACTGCTTCTTGGGCCTTTTCTTTGTACAGGCCATTAGACACGATGACAAAGCAACCTTCCTTGTCTGACTGTAGCAGCTTCACCTTTGCATCTCTGAGGGCTTCCGCAGCGGAGGTGTGAAGACGTGTGTTTCCTTTCTTGACGTCTTTTGGGAGGCACTCAACTCCTTTCAAGATGCACCTGTTGGCGTCATCTATGGTGGCCCTTTTTGCAGCCGTCCGCAAAAGAGAAAGTAGCTCAGTTTTGTCCAGCCGCGGATGTTCACAGAACTTCGGTCCCTGCTTGAGAAGGCTGTTGACTTTCGTAGGGATGTTGACGTTGCCAAGCACAACCACTTCCTGTTGGACGGGCCCTGGAGGTCTCCTTTTCCGTGGAAGTCAAGGAACTATCTGGCGCCACATGAATTCTGATGTATTAGATGCCAAACGGAGGTCTTGTCCAAATCTTTTGTTCCCTGCTTGTGTAGATACCTCGCTTCTGCACGCGATGCTCAGGCACTCGGTGTAGAACCTGGATTGCCTTTAGGTCTCAGATCGCAGAATGCGGCAGACTCGCTTTGCATGACCATCTGAGGGTGCGAGTCCCTCAAATAAACTGAGAACATCAGGAGGCAGATAAGAGTTCTTGATTGAAAACGTGAGAAGACGAGCCAGGCATGTGGTTGCGGCCAAAGGATTGACACATATAACTGAAGAGAGGAGGCATAAAGAGGGTAGAAAAGTGCTCGATGTAGAAGAAATGAATTCCAGAAGAGGGCAAATACGGGCTGGTTGGTACGTGTTTTACGAATTGGAAAAACAGTGCAATCAAAGACAAGGCACAAGAGAAGCACAAAACACCAGCGCTGACTAATAACCAAATGGTTTATTGCTACAGGTGAGGCAACATATAAATGACAAGGCACGAGTAACAACACAAAATAAGCATGAGAGAAAGATACCGCACAACCACACAACTTGACTAAAAAAGGGGCACGTCACTGATTAAGATACGCAAGTTCCTTTGATAGAAGATTTATCGATGGGCTGCTGATACAGGTGTTATCGAGCTTTCTGATATGGCAAGCCTCCGAAATGTACTTGAAATGAAATGAAATGAACTCATAGCGGAAAGAACAACCATCAGAATAATATGGATGTGTATTCAATCCAACCAAAGGTGCACGCAGGCGCTCAGACGAATACAGAACTCGGCGACACAGGTCGCCCGCATGATAACTAGGGTCTCCAGGAAAACACACGGCATGCGGGAGAGCGACACGCTTAAGCTTGTAAAGAGCCTAGTGGTTAGCCGAATTACATACAGCATACCGTACTACAACTGCAATAAAGCAGAAATAAAGCTAGCGGACACGATACTTAGGAGAGCATACAAAACAGCCCTACACCTACCGCAGTCAACCTCGAGGGAGAAGCTAATGTCTATAGGTCTGCATAACACCTTTGAGGAGGTAAGGGAGGCACAACTCGTAGCCCAGCTCCAGAGGCTAAAAAAAGACCAAAACAGGGACAGAGCTGCTCAAAAGATGCGGATACGAGGGTGCACTGTCAGAGATAAAAAGATCAAGAACGAATACCCGATGAACTGCAACAAACAATTAGGGTAGCACCAATTCCCAAAAATATGGATCCGAACCTGCACAAAGAGCGACAGCAGGCTAGGGCACAGTATGTGCAACAGAACCTAGCCAACAAAGAAAGCATTACGTACAAGGACGTGGCTGCATACGGAAGAGCTAGACACCATAACAGAAATAAAGCGGTTACAACGGCAATTAATCATGAGCTCGAAGAAATAGCCAGTGCAACTATTAGAGATGGCACGATTGAGGAGGCCGAAGAGGCTGCCATTGCCCTAGCGGCGGCAGAGGGCTACCATGCTCAAAAACGTCCCTAATAATTCTAACAGACTCGCAAACAGCATGCAAAAACTACATAATGGCAAAATATGAGGGGGGGGGGGGGAAGCGCTCCACCTCCTAAAGACAGCCAAATTACCGCCGAAGGAAAAACAATTGCAACACATAATAATGTGGGTACCGGGACACACAGGGATCGCGGGAAATGACGAGGCGGATAGGAGAGCTCGAGAACTTACACAACGAGCCTGCCTCCAACCAAACCAGCCTCGAGTAGCCTAACGCTGAACCAGTGCCCTTATGATACTCAGAAACTCTTAATTACTACAAGGGGGTCAGGTTTAGATATCCCCCACCTCACAAAAATCTCCACCAGCACGAAGCGGTCTATTGGAGACAGCTACAAACGGGAACTTTGCCGAATCTAAACATGCTAAGCAAGATCCACACAGGGCTATATAGCAGCAAATGCCCGTGGTGCGAGGACAAAGCGACGTTAATTCATATAACGTGGTGTGAAAAGAGAACAAATGCGGCTGCAAAAAACAGAATCGCGAGTGTTTAGCAGTGGGAGAGGATGCTTTCCAGCGAGGATCCGGGGGTCCAGGCAGAGCTGGTCCCGAAAGCCTACCTGGCGGCAAGACTCAGTGGGGCCCTTGACTAGGGGCTCCAGCCCTGCCACAAGAGCCATAGACACACATCAAAACATGTGAAGAGTGCTTCTACACCGAGACCCACCCATATAT
This sequence comes from Amblyomma americanum, assembly GCF_052857255.1. Classification (NCBI taxonomy): domain Eukaryota; kingdom Metazoa; phylum Arthropoda; class Arachnida; order Ixodida; family Ixodidae; genus Amblyomma; species Amblyomma americanum. The sequence continues at coordinate 165,103,047 of NC_135502.1, forward strand.
TTCTATGAATAAAGTTATAACTACTCCTGATGGAGATCAGAGCTGCCATCAAAGAACTCAAAGGGAATCACGCAGCTGCTCTTCAGCAGTGTCTTGGAGAAGAGATGGGCCCATTGAGTTCAGTGGGATATGTTGAGGAGCTAGAAGAAAGCCTTGGGGACCCCGACAGAAGGACTCTTCTGGTAAGCCAGGCTTTTTAGTGGCTGTTGTAAAGAAATGTTTTTCTCATTGCAAGTTTTATAACCTTTTTCATAAACATGGAAATTCCGTATTCAGCATTGTATCTCGTCAGCACTGTTTTCACTGGATATTCAAAATTATGTGGTTACTTGGAAATGAGTTCACGGGATGAAAATTTGAGCTCAGAATCACCTTGAGTAAAGCTTTTAGGCCAAAGCTAAAGTGGCTATGGCTTATTTTGTGGTACAGCATGGGTACAGCGTTGTAGAAGGCTGCAGTAGAGAAGGTGTAGCTTTTCCTGCAAGCCTCCTGAAGTAGCAGCCATCGCACGGTGCTAGCGTAGACAGCAAAGTCCCTGCCGTGAAGGACTCGACACAGAATGATGCAGTGCCTCCCGCCCCCCCCCTCCTCCCTAGTTAGCACGAATAAAATTTCCTGATTTTTGATAACGCCAGGTTGGCAGTGCTGCAGTATGCTTGCACTTAATTTTATGGCTGCTTCAAGTAACGAAAATTGAATGCACCTGCCTAGAATATTGAACTTTTCCGGGAACCTGCAGGCATGAAAATATGAAGTGCAAGATGACTGCATTTGTATTGCTGTCACAGATTGGCATTTTTTGGGAATTTTTAGCATGGTCTTCAACTTTTAGCTGTACCATTTTTTACCTTTGTCACTCTAAAGTAATGTCTTGCAGTTTGCTTGCATGAAACTTGGTGAAATCATTCTTGGGTTTCGGGTACAGTTAATAAATAATAGGGGAGGGGGTGGGGGTTTAATAGATAATGCTTTATTGCATGACACTGAAAAGCTGTCGCTCAGGGCTTGAGCATTTCTTGATCAGCTTGGCCCCAGCACATTCTTCTAAACAATGAAACACTGAACTCTCTTTTCTATCTACGACGCCCGAGGCTTTCGTGCTTCGACAAATCTTACCTAATGCTATAAGTTCCACAATGCTACAAATATTGTTTACCTGTAGTGGAATGATGGCATCGTAATTCCAAACACAGACCTCTTACAAGCGAAGCAGGTAGTCGGCCCCTATCCTAATGCCGCTCTTTGACAACTTTTTTAGACGTTAGTACTTATGTCTACCTAGCGAAAAAGCGCCTTGTCGCGGATTGAGCATGAGGGGTAAGCATGTGGCCCCCTGTCACCTCGGTCACGTGACCTTGTGACGTCATCACGACCTGCCTACTGTAGCAAAAGGCAACTTGACCAAAGGACTGCGAACAAACTGCCCACCGCGGAGAGTGGCAGTTAAATTAATGACTTGTCGTGAGAAGTTGCTTGTTTACAGTAATCTTGGTCTGTCTCACCAGCGCCCGCGGTGGATGTGTTCGAAACAGCCACCTGCTGCGGCAGTGGCGCATCGCTTAACCGCTGCACCACTGTGCCATGAGTGGTATGAGGACTCTCCGCGATCTCTCAGTGTAGAGAATGACCCAGTCGGCATATGAGCGTGTAGGGAGAACCAACGCGAACTGATGCACGAAATAAAGATAAACAGAGCTAAATAAGGGCTGACTGAGTCGCGCACATAAGTTACATCTAGCTTAAACAAGCAAATCGGAACCCAATCGTTTTAACTGAAATAAAAATAGTTTTCCTGGATAGTTTATTATCTCAATAGTGTGATAGTGCCGTACGTGTCTCTGGAGGGCAAAGAGAGAGAGAGAGAAACTATTTGGTCCATTCAGGGTTTAGCGTTCGGCCTTCGTCTTCATCGCTGCAGACTCTTGGCCTTCAAAGCAGGGTTGGGCCCCTAGTCCAGGGCTCCACTGAGTCGCGTTGCTTCGCTTGCGTGCTGCACCATTGCCCTTTGGGCGGCGAGCTCGCAGCTGGTAAGCCGGCTCTCCCACTGCTCCGCTCTCGGGGTTTTGTGTTGGCGGAACGTGTAGTTTCGCTTACTCTCCCAGGTTATATGGTAAAGCGGGGGGGTTGCCCCGCACCACGGGCATGTGTTCCTATACTGTGTAGGATACATCTTGCTAAGTATATGTAGGTTAAAGAATGTTCCCATTTGCAGCCTCAGCCAACTAGCTGCTTCTTGTTGTGTTAGCCCTTTACGTGGCGGGGAGTATCTAATTCTCCTGCCTCTTTGATAGTTATGGTATTCTGAAAATCCGATCTCCGCGGTGAAGTTCTGTCCCAGGGAGTATGGCCTCTCGGCTCGGTACGTGATTTCTCGAGCCAAGCTGTCTGCCCTTTCGTTTACTTCTATCCCCGTGTGTGCCGGAATCCAGATTAATTTATGGGTTGCTGTTTTTCTGAGCTGTACTGCTTCGCGGAGGATAGCTAAGGCAGCCCTGCAGATTCTACCTTTCGTATAGTTTCTGCACCTCTCTTTTGAGTGCGTTAGGAGTTGAGTTGAGTTGAGTGGTTGTAAACTACCGGTGGGATTAGCCTTGCAGTTGCTGCCGGCAATTGCTCCACCGTAGCGACACTTAAATCGAAATCACAGAAACACTGTCCGCAAAAACCCAAATAGACACTCCTGAAATCACCATGTGGAGGCCAAATCCGTGTCCTGCAGGTAAAGTAGAAGAAGGCGAGAAGCATCCCTTCTGCTCGACTGGCTCCCGCGCGGGAAAACAATGTCCTGAAGAGAACTGTGAGGAACTCCTGCCTTCTTGAGGGATCCGAATAACACAGCCCGTTCCGCGTTGTACAAAGTACAGCACAAGAGGTATTGTTCTATGTCACCACACACACCATACGTTGAACACAATGGTGACAACGCTAGGCCAGTCTTATACATCCAGGCCGGCGTACGAGCAGAATCCGTGCGAATGCGGTGCAGCAAAGTGGCTTGGTACCTTTTGACCAATGATTCGTCTTTTCGATAGCCTTCAGCCGCTACCAGCGCAACAGCGACCTCCTACGCTTCCGCTATCCTTACGCTACGTGTAGTTGCGCAAGTGATTAGATTGCCTGCGTTATAAACTATCACCGAAGCGGCCTTGTAACTTTCGCGTCTATTCCATATATACATGGTTACATCCGTGAAGACTGTGTTTTCTAATTTGGCTAAGTACCTCTCCACATAATCTGCCCGCGCCTGTCTCCTGGCCACGTGGAGATTTGGGTCCATGTTCTTCTGATTAGGATTGACCTGCAGGGTTTTATGGATATCATCGGGTATATCGGCGGATCGATCGAGATGCCCCCTTGGGTCGGGACCCAACCTTCTCAGGAGCGCTCTTCCTGCAGCCGTGTTTCTGAGTCGTTGCAGCTGTGCTTCGTGCTCTGCTTCTGCCACCTCCACAAATGTGTTGCTGATTCCTAGCTATAGCGGCTTCTCATTCTATGTGTTTCTTGGCAGGTGGAGTGCCATCTTGTAGGCCTTGCTTAGGATTGTCTCTGCCTGTTCCGTTTCGCTTTTGATCATGGGATGGTATGGCAGCGAGTAGATTACCCTATAGACTATGAGGCTCCTTACTAGTTTTAACGTGTCTTTCATTCCATGTCTTCGGTTAGAGACTCTGGTTATCATTCTGCCTACCTGTTCGGCCGACTTGCCGAGCAGGCAGAGCGTGTGGCTGCGTTTTCTGCTTGCTTGCAGCCACATCCCTAGGACTCTTTTATCATGTTTTTCTCCGGGATGTTTTGCCCCTCTAGTTTCACTTCGCGCGGCGCGTCGATGGGATGTTTTCCTACCCTCAATAGTTCGGTATTTTCTGTAGAGCAGGCTAGTCCTCTTTTCTTCACGTATCTTTCAACGCATTTTGCTGCTCGTTGTAGCAGTTATTGCTTTTCCCCCAGGGATCCATGTTTCACCCAGACCGTGATGTTGTCTGCCTACATCGCGTACTGGATGCCTGGATTCTGCTGAGTCTTCTCACTAGGCCGGTCAACGCCACATTAAAGAGTATGGGCGAGATGACCGAGCCTAGGGGTGTTCCTTTGCTTGGCGTGGTGAAGACGTCACTCCTCAGCTCCCCTAGTCCCACCGTGGACGTTCTGTTGGTCAAAAAGTCTTTGACATAGTCATAGATTCTTCTCCCGCAGTTGGTGTCGTTTAGCCCCTCCGTTATAGTAGCGTGACCGTCGTTGTCAAAGGCACCTTTTATGTCGACTGCCATGACTACGTTCTCCCCTTGTTTGGGCATTGTCTCCAGGACCTCTTTAAGATGCAGAAGTACGTCCTTCGTCGAGAGGTTCGCCCTGAAGCCGAACATGGTGTTCAGGTAGAGCCTCTTATTTTCTAGGTGTTGCTGGATGCGTTTCGTGACGATCCTCTCGTACAGTTTTCCCAGGCAAGAAGTGAGGGAAATTGGTCTGAGGTTCTCAATCTCCAGCTTCTTGCCTGGTTTGGGGATTATGACTAGTACGGCATGCTTCCACACAGCTGGTATCTTTCCTGCCGGCAACTAGAGGGCAACATCATCTCGATAGGAGAGTGGTGCCAACAACTTTGCCAAATACAGGAAGGAGAAGAAGAAGATGGCCGAGGTAACATCCCAAGCAGAAGAGTACGCAACACACTTAGCCAGCAAGAATAGAACACTGAGCACGGCTAAAACGTAGCGAATTCTGGTGGGCAAATATCTTCAGGTGCATTTTTCGTTTATGGGACTCTGGAATCGTGTGAGAAAAATACTTTATGGTATCAGGTGTCATTGATGTCGCTGGTCAGTGCTCATTAGATTTTCAGAATGCCGACAGCCGGGCCCTGTTCTGAATTCGCACGCCGACAACCATTCACTGAACAGGCCGAGGGGGCTGGCGGTACTGGTACATCCAGATAGCTTGCAGGGCACAAGTGCAGCTCCTTTCATTCTGCCCCCTTCTCCCTTCTCTTAGGCACCAAATTTCACTGTGAGCATTGAAGTGTCCACAAATGTGCAGAGAGAGTGTCCCTGCTATCAAACCTTCAAGCCTCGAAGCACGAAATGGTCTGCCTGGCTCAAGGTACTCTCCCATGAGAGCGTTCTCTTTTCTGCCAATTGTGCTACGGCGCATACGTATTCGTTGTCACTGTGCAGCGGTACATTAGCCAAACTCCAAGGACGCCAGGATCCCTGTTGAAAAACGTATAAATGATCATTAAAGTGTGTATGGCTATTTAAAATAAGCAAACAGGTTTTGATGTGTCTTTTAGGTTCTTGTAGGTAGCGCCTGGTAGGCATTTTGCAATGTATTGGACCCTATCGGCGTCTTCCGTCAGGAACATAGAAAAGTACAGACCGCTATACAAGCCGTATAGTGAGCATAGAGATATGTAAAGGTTCTAGAAGCCGTCTCGAGGTAGACAGGTTTGAATAGGTTCGGCGTGAACCTCCTGCCCCATATATATTTGAACAGGACCACCTTGGCCTTCTTGTGCATGTTAAAATTGTGCTGGTCAAAATGAACTCGCGCGTAGACCATCGGTGTATCCCGCTTAAGAAAAATTCACACTTTCGCGCTTTGCTTCAACATTCTGCGCCATATGTGCCTTGAAGTTAAAGAATTAGCATAGAAGTTGAAGTGAACGCCTCCACCAGCTCGCCCGCACCCTGAAACATGAAACCTGTCTTGATTGAATCAGCTGCACCCCGAATTTACTTTGTCGCCTATCTAGCTAGCAGTGAATGAGAATGCTGCCTCATCATGCGACTTTAGCTCTACGCATTTACTATATTTCGGCCTTCTTGCTCGGCATAGCGGCTGTTTTCAAAAGCGTATATATTCACATTATTGATTTGATTTCTCTCGTTTGTATGAATTAATTGCAACACGGTAGTAAACTGAGCGACTTGGAGCACGTTAATAGTGTAAAATTCAAGCGCTACAAGAAATACACAGAGGGGGACACAGCGCTACTCGCAAGTGAAACGTTTTTATTCGGGGGTAACAATATATTGTATCGTGCTTTGTGTCGACGACGAAGCGGAGGAAATCAGAAGCGTAGAGGAAAAACAAGCTGGTCGGCCTGGCCGGGTAGAGCTCTCCGCCCCCGTCACTAAACCTCTTAAATTGAGGCCCCGGACATGCTCAGTGTCTGCTGAGTACGTAACACTTCTGGTCGACGATGCTGGGTGCCAACACGGATCCCTCGTGTCCTTGACGGAGCCGCAGAGTTGCTGGATTACCACACCTTCCATTAGATATGCCTCAGGACGGCGACGCCGAGCAAGCAGCACCCGCGGAGAGCCACTGGCAGCATCACCACGAACCGCGCACCTTTGCTGGAAGGTCCGATAAAGACATCGACGTGTGGCTCACTAAGTATAACCGATGGGATGCTACAGTGAAGCTAGCCAACGTCGTATTCTTTTTGGAAGCGACAGTGCTGATTTGGTTCGACAACCACGAAGACACCTTACCAGGTGGGAAGGTTTTAGAGAAGGGGTCAAGATGTGTTTTGGTTACGGATCTGCCAAAAAGAAACACGCCGTACAAACGCTGCTTCAACGTGCCCAATTACCTAGTGATACTTAAACCATGCACATCGAAGACATGATAAAGTTATGCAGGGTTGTGAATACACGGATGTCTGAAGAAGATAAGGTTGGACATTTGCTTAAAGGGATTGCTGAAGATGTCTAGATCTTCCTTATTTGCAAAGACAGTTTGAAGTCTACGGCCGACGTCATCAAGCACTGCAGAACATTCGAGGCCTTGAAGCTTCGTCTAATTGTACCGAAATTTGGGCGACTGGCCAATGTCACCTCCGTCGCCAGCATAGGCGTCGCTGCTCCAGTGTCGATGGCAAAATTGTGCGCGAGGAACACCTCCGGCGTCAAGACCCTGTACGCCGTGATGACGCAATATGCATCCTTCTCCACTGCCAATTTTACCCAGTCTCTGTGGCCGTGGAAAAATATTAACAGCCTTACAAACAGCATTTCAACAAAACTGGTCGATCGTACTTACAGCTCTTCATGCTAGAAAGGCAATCACTTCTATAGTTGGCGACATCATACACAACCTAACAGCCATAACTCAAGGACAAAACATAAAACTCCTCGTACAGAGCAATGTCGGAATTAAAAGGCAACCAGAGGGCAGGCTTGCGTGCTGCTCAAACCCCTCGCAAGCAGGTAAAAATGTAAATTTACTTTTAGGGATTGCATGAACTTAGCACACCGTAAATATAGAAAAAAAGCGGTTGGCTTGGAACAACGAAGAAACAATAACCTACACTTGGTAAAGCCAGTTTTAGGTGAATGAAGTCATCTGCCTTCTACGCATTGGCTAAACACACCTGAGACAAAACTTCCAGCTGACGAGACAAGACAAACCAGCTTGTACTTGTGGAGATTTCCTTCCAGTAAATACCTTTTTATTCTCATGCGCGAAACTTTGTGCTTTTCTTCGTTTTATATTCGATTCTTGCCTTTCCACCCAGAGCTGTTTTTAAGTGATAATGCTGTTATGCACATGTCATTGTGTTTTTAGATTCGTAACAGAACCATGTTTTACAGCGACAGCCTTAATAAGGATCTCGTGTCGTAGAAAATCTGGTGTCGGCAATGTTGGCGTTGTCACTACATTAACACGATAACCTTCAAATAGAAACATTTCGTGGAGATACGAGGAATCGACCTGAGATCTTTCAGATTGTGAGGCGATCACGCGCATAACACGCTACGCAAGCTCGCTCGTTCGAACTGAATACAAGTGGACCAGTGAATTTCTTGTGGTCTTCGACTGAGTTAAGTGCCTTTTTGCACTGAAGCCTACATGAGTAATACCCCGGCACCCCTGCAGCACACTGTCTTGTTCCACTCTTAAAAGTGGAGCGCAGTCTTCCTTCAATTTTTCTTTCAAAAATGTAAATCCTGATCAATTGCTTCGCCTGATGCACCTCATCCACTTTCTTATTCCTGAGAAGGTTGAGGATTGGTTGCCTCAATTTCCTTGCCCAGCCAAGGCTGGCCGCTGAGGTTAGCCGACCCTGGTTAAAGCTTCGACTAGTACCTATTTCTAAGATTTCTTTGCGTTTTCGCCACGCGGTAGTAGAACTCTTTAAGCCCGCTACACCGCTAAGTATTTTTCACATTTCTATACAATTCTCCATAAAACTTTTCCTAAGCCTCGAGCTTGGCGCATGATATCCTTAGTTGTCTATGCGCCATAAAAAATAAAACAAAACACAACATTCTGCAACTTGTCGAGTTGCTGCTGAAATTATTTGTCGTTGTCTTTGTACTCAGCGCTAAATATTCCTTCACTGCAACAGCCCTCATTACTGAGAAGGCTAAACTAAGCGGAAGCTGCCAGATGTCTCGCCCGTCTTTTACCGCAATTAGTAGGCGCTACACACAAATTTATTCCATTCCACCTGACTTATACAACCTCTTGACACGCATAATCACGCACATACTCGGTACTCTTAGGCCTTGTACACCCGGTGTAGATTTTTTCATGTGCGTATATTTTAGCCTGAGACAACCAAAAACCTTGTGGTTGGCGCTCGTTGGCCTTAGATGCCCTTGCGCCAAAAAAAACAATCATTTGATCACCATTCACTTCAAGAGCTTTTTCCCTATGGTCATGTGAAAAATTACTGAAAGGTATATTCTGTGGCAGGCACCGGAGAACCAAAATTCATGTGTATGATCTGCACTCTTTGTTTAAGTGTAGATATATAGAGGAGTTTGCTTTTGTGCTGCGTTTTTGCGGGCATAGAGCTCCCGAAGAAATCAATGTTTCGCAAGGGTGAAATAGTGACTTCTTCAAGATTTAAGAGATCTTTTGCACTGGCGTAGCGCAACGAGTCGCACAGTCTACATAGTTCATGTATTAGCTATTTTAACGAAAACTGAAATGTATAGCCACTGAAGGATGTTTCTACAACTGAACTGCATGACGTTATGACTGTTGTAAGTACCTGGAAGAGAAGTATTTTGACGAAACCAAAAGGAGGGCGATCCTAGATACTAAGATAACATTAATTTGGCAACCGGCTGCGTACGTTAGCCGCATGATGATGCTGAAAATTGGCAGCCACCTTTGCTCCTCAGGCACGAATTATACCAGTGGTAGCGGTGTTCGCAGCCCTTTGCTGGCATTTGATTCTTAATACCTTTTTGCCGAGCTCACGATTAGTCTCACAGGCTTCTGATTTGCGAGAGTCCGTCGAGAACTACCTGCCACCCTTTGGAGGTCGCCTGGTAGCCGACCCTGGCCACATGTTTTAGCAGACTTGTCGAGGGCAAGATCCGGAGCATTCTGCTGTGCGCGAGCCGGCAGCCTCGACTTCCTTCACAATGACGCTAGAGCCCCCCCCCCCCCCCCCCCCCCCTCCGCTAAGACCTAATGCTATCTACAAAGAAAGTGCAGAGATCGCCTTCTTTCAGTCCGCATCCACATTTAAGTCCGCTAACCGGGGTTGTAGGCGTGACTCACGAGGCTTCGGTTGGGAGAAACGCATATGTCGTTGTTGGCAAGGGTTAAAGCTTGGACGTGGTGGAATCGCACTCGGGAGAAGGGTGCAGAGATTCGGCCGAGGGCAGGCATTTCTGGAGGGAGTCACGAAACTGGAGGCCGGTCATAGCAGGGCAACAGTGCAGATTCTGGCGGAAGCAGCGCCACGGGGCCATGTGTGTGCGGAAAAAACGGACAGAGGGATGCGCAGCCGCGCTGTGAGCGCTAGGAAGCATAGAGGCTGGGCACGTTCTGCGGGAATGAATGGCGGAGCTTGTAAACGCTCGGGGAGAAAAGAATGCACGCAGAAGGGTCTTTGTAGAGGACAAGCGTAGGAGATGCGGTCGCCCTGAGGGTACCGATGAATAAGGAACGTCACCACAGTTTGTACTCTGGGCGTAGTGCACGATGGTTTTCCGGCTGGGAATACCATCAGCGATGTCGCTTTTTGAGTAGGCACTCGATGTGAGGGCAGTTTCGCAGTAGTCTGAATTCTTACAGGAGACTGCTGCTGGTAGGCGGCTATAGGCGGCTCCTGAAAGGAGAGGTCGGTATCTTCCTCTGTAAACACAGGCCGCACCGGTTAGAGGCCCTGGGCCGTCGCACTGAGCAACATGACCTGTTTGCGACGTCGGATTGATGTTTCGGATCTGCATGTTGCTCGAGCATACCGTGTATATTATTGAGCGAAGCATGCTGTGCAGCTGCAGTGCCCATCCGAGTGAAAAAAAGCGCAACAACCAACGACGTAGCACGCGCCAGCGATAAGGAGAAGCCTAATTGTTCACCAGGAGAACGCTAATATGGACCCGAAGGCTTGGCCCTGCAGTGAAAATGTAAGGTGCATAGTTCGCTTGAAATGGAATCACCTCGCCGGAGACTCTAGGCAAGAGTGGTTGAGACGGGCTGTCGTCCGACGGAGGCCTTGTGGATGACTGTGGATGCTTGGGGCTGCTAAAGTGGCTCGGCCTCGTCTTAGAGCGGCAGCGGGCGGTAGGAGGCAACGAAGTCCGCCAGAATGATCGCTCGAAGCTCGTCACACGGCCTGCAGCACAAGGAAGGGTAGGCGAGTAGGCGCTGCAGGTCGGGCGAGAGGATGTTCTAGATGACTGCGTGTTTGAATGGAAGGATGGTGACGCCGTTCAGCTAGAGGGGAGGCTATAGGCGCAGCGCCACCGACGCCGTGTAAACGTTGATGATGGCGCTCAGAGAGCAACGCCCACTATTAAGGACCTCACAGATGCATCTCACACATTAACAGATGTAGAGATGTACAGGACCTCGCCCTCGAGCGCAAGGGCGTCCGCAGCCGGTATCAGTGCTGTAAGGAGGCACTGCTCTGCCCTAACTTTTGGTGCGGCGTATTACAAGGCGTTGGCGAGTTTCAGAAATCGTGTAGCGGCGGTGAGGGTGCCGCGTGCGATCCCACGCGTGAGGCCACCCTGCAAAACCTTTCCCGCTGGCCTTTTCGACAGGCTTCCCGCCGCCTCAGAGGGCCAGTCATCCTCCCTCTAGTATTGCCCAGGTTCTTTTAAACTCAAGTTGCGTGGGATAACACTCTAAGACACTCCTCGGCCAAGCCGCTACGCGTGGTGGCGGATCCCTCTTTGAGCGGCCCGGACGTGGTCCAATAAAAGTTTGAGGAGGGAGAGGCGGCGCTCTCCCGCGTCAAACTCGGGACGGCGTCCGGACCCGTGCCTACTGCACAGAAATGATAGCACTTCACGAGGATATCTTTCTGCGAAGGTATTGGCGGAGGAGGGCCCTGTGTTCATCTAGCTTTACATATACAACATCGGACTCCCGAATTGCTAATCTAAAAAGGATGCTAATTATTTTGTGGCATCTCGAAGACCTCTCCATTTATATCATATGCCTGCTGATGGGGTGTTCTCTGGAACGAGCTCGCAGATCTCGTGGCGTCCCGCGCCAACCGCTCGCCGCGTGTCACGAGAGCAATGCGATCGAGGGTGACTGTCCGCGCCCCTTTTCGCGCGGTGTTTCGCGCACGGCGGACTGCATTGTGGCGCGAGAACCATGCGGGAACTGGCATCTTTGCCTGGGTACCCGACGCATTAGACATTCCCGAATCTCTCTCTCCCTCCGCCGCGGCCAATGGTTACCTTATTGACGGTCACGGTCAGTTTCCTGCTTATCTACACAAATTTGGATCGGCGCCGTGGGCGGAGTTTCCCTGTGGGGACCCTGTCGGCGATGCCCTCCCCTATTTAACATCCTTTTCACTTGCGAGAGATATCATTGATAGACTGCATCGCACCAAGGGGCTGACGACGGTCCGTCGTCGTCTTGGCGAGCTTAGCTGACGGGTCGTCGTTGCTGCGCCCTTCTCATCCGCGTGGCCTCCATCGTCTGCGCTGCGCTTCCCAGCTACGTTCGGGGGCGCAGATGAGGGGCGCCTTTCGACATCATAGCTTTGCCGCGGCTTCGGTGGTCTGTCATGGGGGCCCTTCAGACCACACGAGATGGACACAATTGTGTCTTCCCATATGCCGACCACGTGCTGCGGCCGTTATTCTAAGGCTGGGTGTGTGGGTGCGTCTCTCTTCCTCTCTTTGTGTGTGTGAGAGTGAGTGGGGAAGGAATGGTCAGTTTTCTTTACGCCCCTTTTGTCCCCCTGAGGGCAGGGGGATAATTTTCTTTTCCACCGCATTTTTCCATCACTCTTGTTTTCTTGTGTTCTGTTTGTGCTTTCTTCATCTCCACCTCCTCCTGCTATTCATCGCCCTGTACTTCTGATTCATTTCATGTTCATTATGCCATTTATTTAGTCTTGCGTTTTGCCTTTTCTCCATATTTGTGGACCTCAATTTCACATTAAATACATCTTTCATCAAGAAACCAGCTCACGATGGGATTTTTCACCTCTCTGTTATCGCTGAGTTAGCTTAGGACTTTATGCCAGCGTTACCATGCCACAGTTTATTTTTTCGATTGGCTTTTTACTCTGAATTTTTCCTTTGGCCGTTTGGGCCCTCTATTTTCAAATCGCTTAAGCCGGTTGGGGTTTATTTTCTTACCTTAGCATGGAATGAGACTCCTCGACTAGGGGCTGGGACCTGGTGACAAGAAAATACAAACAGCGCTAGGCAACTGGACCAGAAAGAGCAGGAGACAGATACGGCGCTAAACTTACAACTTTTTTTTTATTTGAAGAAAAATGTCGATTTATACCTACAAAAATGGGCGCACTTGCGCACAGTCCTACATCGATCTTCAGATAAAATCTACAAAATGCCACAATACACGCACGTGTTGTACCTGCCTTCCAAACTACTCTTTGTGCAGCAATGTCATTTCTTTCTCTGAGGAAATAAAGAAGTTTTGCTAACGCAAGCATTCGATTTTCTGATGATATGGAATGCTTCGGCTACTTCTCTGGTACTCTTGCCACTATGAAAAAATAACAGTTATGTGTCGTCAAAGAATGGTACGTATTTACGCACACTGCAATGTTTGGCCAGGTTCGTGTCTTTTTTATCTAATGATCTGGTATGCTCCATAAGACTAATATTGATGCAACGGCCTGTCTGGCGTATGTAAGATCACATAATTATTAAATTTCGTGCACAACCCCTTCTTGCAAAATAATAAACTTATTCACATGATTCCCCTTGCAGGCAGTATTCCGTTTGAAGCCTTCCTGCTTTCCCTGAATTGCTGGCCCTAACTTACACAGATTATTAGGAGCAGAAAAAATATCCTTCACGCCATATTTGGCCCTTACCCTCTTAAAACGATGCGACAATGCGTGCATATAAGGCATGACAGCAATTTGTTTTCGATTTTCTTTTGTCTTTTCAGTGCTCCTAAAATCCTTATTGCACCAGCCACGAGTACGGAATCTCAAAAAAACCAGCCTCTCTGCATCTCTGGGCTTGGACTGCAAGACTACTAAACATTTGTCGAATACAAGATTTTTTCACGGCCACACCAATACATCCTGTTATAATTCCGAATTTCACAAGCTTAGAGCGACAAGACACGTAGTTTACAAAAGGTTTTTCACTCCTGGGAGCGTATATACATGTTTTGACATGAAGGTAAAAATTAAAATCTAAGAACTGCAAAACATTCCCCTGAGTGATCTCGTGTGGGAACCTCGGTCCAGGCCCATGCTGTGGAAAAACATCAAGTAACTCAGGCACACATTCAGTACCCAAAGACCTAACTAGAACCAGGAAGTCGTCCACATACCGACCAATTCGAATATAGCTTCTATTTAAGTCACTCCCTACTCTCCTGTCAATATAACTTAAGGTATTTTATGGGCATTTTTCTTCAAATAAATCGGTTGTAAGTTCAGCGCACTGTGTGTCTCCTCCTCTTTCTGGTCCAGTTGTTAGCGCTGTTTGAATTTTCTTGTCGCCATGAAACACCAAGCCGCCCAATCTGCCGTCCTTCTGCTGATACCTGATCATGTAGAGGGAAAAACGTGAAACCGTTAGTTCTTCACAAGTTTTACGAGAAATAGTTAGAGCAGGAATCCCTGAAGTCACAAATAACAAAAGCAGCGGTGATGTCGAAGATACTTTATATTTCTCTCAAGCGTTAATGCCGGTTTCGTCTGAATGTGCGTTTGGTCTGGAGAAATACCTCTTGTTTCCAAAGGCGTTGCTACTACTCCTATAGAGAGAAAATGTGCTTTCATTCGGGAATACAACCTTTGATGAGTTTTCCGCTGTCCTGTGTTGATGCACCCATGCAAGGTCTATTCTTTGCTGCTCATTCACTCTCACTTTAATTTTTGTTTTCAGCTTTACAGCCTTGAAGCCATTCAATATTCGAGTGTCTACGTATGGTCCGTTTCAAACGAATTACTTCTTTAATCTACGGTGTACTTAAAACGGAATTCTGACGTTGACCCTGGGTGGCCAGGACGCGGAGCTTCTCGTTAACTTTGCCCTTTCTTTGCCCTTTGCGTTTCTTAGCGCACCATACCCTGTTTCTGAAAAGCTGCAACTGAAGTAATCAGAGCGCTTTTGTCACTTGCACTGTGCATGGCATGTTTTCCATTAATGCATAGCGCAAAAGACTTGCTCTAAGCAGTTTTCTAAGGTGCATGCGCAAGACATATTTTAAATGTTGTCAACGCTCGTTAATTCAAACAGTACTTTGGATGGCTGCGAATGAAAGCGAACAAATATGTCTCAGTTGATTTTCTTCAGCATATATTTTGCACAGGCAGTAGTAATACCCACGCTACACATAGCAAGAACATCTAGCACTGGGCTAACGAACTAAAAAAGCGTAGGTTGCCCGTCGTTAGAAAGTCGTATCCCAGGTTGGCTTGGCGGTCTCAATCCATGAACACTGTCAAATATAATGGGGAGTCTAAAATGAAATTATTAGCGAACAAGGTTTCAAGAAGACGACGACGATGGCGATAAGGATGACGTGGAGTAACCGAAGACTAAAGAAGATGAAGAAGAGGCCTTTGGGGAGGTGGAAAGAGGTGATTGGTGGAAGGGAGAAGAAGAGGACGACGACAACGATTACGTGGACTAAAACCAAGGCTATAAACGCGCGAGGGAAAGGGAGACAGGGGGGAAGAACAGAGAAGCGGAGGCTCCAGCGGGTCAGGGACGCTTCGGCTGGAAGAGAGCGACGCCGGCTACTGCTCCGGTGAGCCCGCGTTCGACGGCTTCGCACCGCGGACTTGCTGCCGTTCCTGAGCCCGTTCCGGGGAGTCAGTGGAGGACACTACCACCTGCTGCCACGCCCAGGAATGTCTCCAGTGTTGTTGCCACCCATCCGGGTGGTGCACCCAACGCCAACAACACCGGCATCACCTCAACGGGTGCTTGGACCGGGAGCTTGTACGACGCAGCCAGCGACGCCAGCCGCAGCACGTCGAACGCTATCTCGACGCCGGCTACTGGACCCATGGAACGCCGCATCCGCACCGAACCAACCGTGAGCACGAACGCCGACCGCTAACAGTAGAACACTAGTAGTAGACGCTTGTAGCAGTGTTCCCGGGTCGTGTTCATTTATAGTCTTTGTGTTTTGTGCTACTTTTGTTAGTTTTGTGCGCTAATGTGTGTGTCACATAGGGTGTATTAAATGTGCGTCTGTGCGGGTACACCTGTCGCCTAGTTCATTCTTTTGGTCCGAATTTTATCCAGGGAGATCCGTGACAAAGTTAAGTGGCGAGCTTGCCAGGATCCATTTCCTTGTTTCTTTTTGCTTTGTCACGGATATTTACGATCTCTAGACGCAGAAGGTATGGGTTTGGCAAAAACGTTAGAACTGGCGCTCAGGCTAGGTTTAAGCAAGGAAGAGGCGATGCGTCTCTGTGACGAGGAGAAAGAAGACAAAAACCCAGAGAAAGGAAATGGCGCATGCACGCGCAGACGCTCGCGAAGCCAAAGAGCGGGAGGCGAGAAGAGCTCGCGAGGCAGAAGAGCGAGAGGCTAGAAGAGCTCGCCAGGCTGAAGAACAGGGGAAGAGAATTATAGAACGAGAGAAGGAGTTTCTTTTGTGGAAACAGGAGCATATCGCGGGAGGATATGAGGAGGTCACGAGCAATTATCAGCGTTCCGGGTACAGCATCTCCTAGACTGGCCAGAGTTTGTCCAAGAAACATTAAGCAGCCGCCCCTCACATCTTAGGCCAGTTGCACTTAATCCTGCCAACAGACGTATGAATGATGAAGGGTAAGGTGTGAATGATGCCTCACCTCTTTTGCAATTGACATATTTTGACGTCACCCGTTAGTTACCTCCACATGTGATGCATGACATTGTGGGAGGTGGTGCAGAATGTGTTCTGCGGCATGTTTTGAAAGCATTGCTTTCGAGCGGTTTGCTCTCAAGGCACAACCTTTATTAGGTTTCTTCCTTCGAATATGAACCAAATGATGTCAAAAACAAACCTCCACCCATCAACTTGGCCTTCATTAACAGGAGCTCCGCTTTAATCAGGACTGCTGCTAGCAAGTGGTGCCTCATAATATTTTCTCTTTGATTTTTGGAAAAAGTATTCCAAAAGAAAAAGAAGATTGGGAATTGTCTATAGATTTTCTTGAAATTGTTGACATCGTTTTTTCATCGAAACTCACATCTCAGCACCTTGTTTACATAGACATGCTCGTGCAAACGTTCTAGAAAAATTTTGCTAAAAATATGGCTCTGATGCAATAACAACTAAGCTACACTGCATTATGGAAGGTTTTTCCGCGAGGTAGGGCCTTTAAGGCATTTCTGGTCAAAGCGATTTGAGGCAAAACATCAAATCCTCAAGTAGCTGGCTGCCTCTGTCAAGAACATTAAGAATCTTACATATACTCTGGCAAAACGGCACCAGTTGCACCAAATTTATCAACTGCACACCTCTCGGCTATACTAAAAATTGATAACATCAAAAAGTAAGTCCGCTGATTGAAGCTCACTCCCTGCTTGTGCCAGAAATGTGCTGCCAGCCGCAGTCTATGAGGTCAAGAATGCAACTCTGATCGATGCTTATACAGGTCTGGAAGTGTTTCGGTCGATACAGCAGAGAATGGCCCTGAGTTTTATCAGATTGAGCTTTTATTAGTGGCAAGGGGAGTTCTCTACATCTTTGCAACAACACTGTTGGTCAAGCAATTTGACCGCCACAAGTACTGCTACTACGTCGAAAGTTCAAGCGAGGAAAATAATCTCTGAAACGAGTGATAAGTTTGAGCACTACCTTTTGGATTTATATGAAAGTGGTAAGCCCGTTCTAAAGTGGGAGACTTTGGAGTAAAAAAAAACAGACACTTGACACAACTTTAGTTAAGCACTGACCGATCCATTGCTCTTAACCATAGGGCATAGTGAGCATGCTTTCCAATGTGTTGTGATGTCGAGCACCAAATTAAATTATAGCCTTTCCGAGTACGAACGCTGGTCAAAATGACCGCTTCAAAAGTTTTAAGGGTGAGTGCTGATGCTAGTTAAAAAGTACTGTTGCGATTTTGCTTATTCATCTTGCCTCTTGGTACCATTCGCAAAATCCTCATCGCTGCTATATTACATCTTTATTCTAGACATATTTCACAGCAGATGCGTTCATGCTACATGCATCGTACTGAGAGCGTTAGTTGGCAAACCCACTTGCCAGCACACCACACAAGTTATCACAAAACTGACGCCTTATATACTGCCTCCTGGCTATCGTTGAACTATCTCCACTATGCACCAAATTCTTGTGTGGCACTTCTCCATGCACTGGTAATATGCTCGTTGTCGACAGCACTGAACTCCCTCCTTTGTTTACAGCCCCTTTCCGATGACTCGTACAGGCCATCACTGGGTGCTAGCAGCAGTAGTTACTTCTAACCTGCTCTGCAGAAACCAGACCATTGTCAACAAGCTCTGCTCCAGACTTTGGCTCTTTTGCAGTCCTCATTTTGTTCTCCGCCATTGATCACCGCGAGAAGTGACAGCAGGTTTTTATCACATACCACAGAGCCACTCCTTCAGCACTGCTGCATTGCTCATCACTCTACAGCAGTCCACCACCCTCAAACCAATGGCATAATAGAACACATCAACCACACATTCAGCGACATGTTAGTGGCCTTAAACATCATGAGCGGCCAATTGAATTGGAATAACGTCCGACCATAATGGCCATGGGCGTACGTGCATCAAGAATACATATGCTTCCGTATTTCCGCATTGCCCAGAATTGTATTAGTCGACTCTCTGAAGCCACCTCATATCCTGAATAATGCAGCCAAATTGTCTGATAGTTGACCGCTCAGGACCACTTTCACCAGATGCACCTTCAGACCTCGATAAGTTTTGAAGCTCTGCCCTGTTCCACAGATTCCCTCGACTGGCTTAGGGCCCCATCAACCAGCCCATGTATCAGCAAAGCTTCTTGACAAATACCACGGATGGTACCTTTTTATCTGCCTAACCTCCCCCTCTTCCCCCCCCCCAGACCACATAATTGAACTCCTTGCGCCGTCCTGAGACGTGAGCTGTGGAGGGTGTGAAGCTGTACATTCCGACCGCCTCAAGGCATACTACAACCCATCTCTTATGCATGCTCCTTCAGTCATCTAGATGCTCTTTTTCCAACTAGGCGGTACTTAAAGCAGGGTGACCAAGCTAAAGCTAGCCTTTATTGAAAATAGCAAACCCATGCCACAGCAAGGCTCACGGTTGAACGGAACATTTGAGCTACCTGAGTCTCTTGGGGTGAGAATAAACATTTTCGATGCTTGTGTTGTGACCAATACAGTTTCATTGTTATACTTGCGGTAACCTATTACAAAGCCTGGGCTGCCTTGGAAAGTTCACATGACAGCTATTCACATAGTCCATGCCTCCTTCCTCCTCACCCAAGATGTATATTACATGCAGATGATAGTGGGTTGAAAAGCCACAGGTTTCCCGATGAAGTGGGCTTGACCAAATGTGTGCATCCATACATGACATTTAGCTGTCTGAGAAAAAAGGCGATCAGGCGGTTGCGATCAGATTGCAGTAAATAACCACACTGACACTAAAGGACAGATACTACAATATTATCTTCAGTGCCTGGGATTAAAGATTTCAGGAAGGCCATATATTTCTGTGCCAGCTCATAAAAAGACGTCATTTAGGTTTTACGTCATTTCTTTTTAGTCAGCTTAGATGGGATGTTTTAAATGAACCTCAACGCAATGACCCCTTTCAGTATTTTTAAAGCTGACATCGAAATAATATCACGATGCTGGAAAAATCTAGCACATTACCGAAGCGTAGTTTGTTGGGCCAATTAGTACACAATACAACGATGAAAACCACTGAAAAAGGGATGGATTCAAAAAGGGCGGGACAGTTTCCTGCCTGTCTTCTCTTTTGAGAATGCGTCCCTGTTTTGACTGGTTTTCATCGCTGCGTTTGACATTCGAGATGCGTTCGAAAACTATCGAGCCTTCTTCTATCAAGCCTATACCATTGAATTGCGGGAGAAAGCGTCAGCCGCTGGCCGTCTGCCTATAAGTGAGGACATGTAGTGTGCGGTCCTCGGATTCCAGTAAGTTGTACGATGACGGAACAACATGAGCAACAATATTGCATCACATTTTGCCAGAAGCTTGGCGATAGTCAAACCGAAACCATCCACAAGATTTGACAGGCTTTCAGAGGCGATGCTGTGAGCAGCTCGCGGATAAAGGAGCGATACAACCAGTCAAAAAATGGCCAGACATCAGTGGACAGTGGCCCGCGTTCAGGCAGACAATCAAAAAGCCGGAATGAAAATGTCATTCAGAAAGCGCAGGCATTGGCCATGGAGGACCATCCCATTACAGTCCGAGAACTTGCGAACGAGGTAACAGTAAGCACTGAATTCGTAAATTCAATTTTGACTGAAGGTTTGGGCACGACTACAGTTTCCGCAAAATTTGTAACGAAAGTGCTAAAAAAGGAGCGGAAGAAATGCCGTCTGGAAATCGTGCAGGCATGGTGGACAACGAAAACCGGGATCTGTCACGGATCTACCCGGAGAACACTCGGACCGAAAGAATGGACTGGGCGACGGGTGTACCCACACAAACGCACATTTAATACACCCTACGTGACCACACACTAGAACACAAAACTAACAAAACTAACAAACGCAAAACACAGACTATAAATACACACGACCCGGGCACACTGCGACCAGCGTCTACTACTAGCGTTCTACTATTCGTGGTCAGCGTTCGTGCTCACGGTTGGTTCGGTGCGGCTGCGGCGTTGTATGGATCCCGTAGCCGGCGTCTAGGTGGCGTTCGGCGTGCTTGGGCTGGCGTTGCTGGCGGCATCGCTGGATTCGTCGTATAAGCTCCCGGTCCAAGCGCCCGTGGAGGTGATGCAGGGTGTTGTTGGGGTGGGGGCACCACCCGAATGGGTGGCAACAGCGCTGGAGACACCCCTGGCCGTAGCAGGTGGTCGCGTCTTCCGTTGATTCCCCGGAACGGGCTCAGGCACGGCAGCAAGTCCACGATGCGATGCCGTAGAACGCGAGCTCACCGGAGCAGTAGCCGGCGTCGCTCTCTTCCAGCCATTCTGTCTCTGACCCGCCGGAGCCTCTGCATCTCTGCTGTTCTCCCCGTACCTCGCTCTCACTCGCCCTTTTATAGCCTCGGTGTTAGTCCACGTAAGCCTTCTCGTCGTCTTCTTCTCTTCTCCACCAATCATCTCTCTCCACCTCACCGAATGCTTCTCCACCAATCATCTCGCTCCACCTCACCGAATGCTTCTTCTTCCTCTTCTTCATCATCATCATCATCAGCCCTACTACACCCACTGCAGGGCAAAGGCCTCTCCCATGTCTCTCCAATTAACCCTATCCTTTGCCAGCTGCATCCACCCTTTGCCTGCAAACTTCTTAATCTCATCCGCCCATCTAACCTTCTGCCGCCCCCTGCTACGCTTACTTTCTCTTGGAACCCACTCCGTTACCCTTAAAGACCAGCGGTTATCTTGCCTTCGCATTACATGCCCTGCCCAAGCCCATTTCTTTCTCTTGATTTCGACTAGGATGTCATTAACCCGTGTTTGTTCCCTCACCCACTCTGCCCGCTTCCGATCTCTTAACGTTACACCTATCATTTTTCTTTCCATGGCTCGCTGCGTTGTCCTTAACTTAAGCTGAACTCTTTTCGTTAGCCTCCACGTTTCTGCCCCGTAGGTGAGTACCGGTAAGATTATGCTGTTGTACACTTTCCTCTTGAGGGAAATTGGTAAACTGCCACTCATGAACTGCGAGAATTTGACATATGCGCTCCACCCCATTCTTATCCTTCTAGTTATCTCCCTCTCATGATCCGGATCAGCTGTCACTACCTGCCCTAAGTAGACGTATTCCGGCACAATTTCTAGGCTCTCGCTACCAACTGTGAACTGTTGTTCCCTTGCTAGGCTGTTGAACATTACCTTGGTTTTCTGCATGTTAATTTTTAGACCCATCGATCTGCTCTGCCTGTCTAACTCGTTGATCATGATTTGCAGTTCACCTCCTGAGTGACTCAGCAAGGCAATGTCATCAGCAAATCTCAGATTATTTAGGTATTCTCCATTTATTCTTATTCCCAACTGTTCCCAATTCAGGCCTCGAAATACCTCCTGCAAACATGCGGTGAACAGCATTGGCGAGATCGTGTCTCCTTGCCTGACGCCCTTCCTTATTGGAATTTTATTGCTGACTTTATGGAGGACTATAGTAGCTGTGCAGTTGCTATATATATCTTCCAGTATTTTGACATAAGGCTCTTCTACCCCCTGATTACGCAATGCCTGTATGACTGCTGAGGTTTCCACTGAGTCGAATGCTTTCTCGTAATCAATGAAAGCTATATATAGAGGTTGGTTATATTCAGCGCATTTCTCTATCACCTGATTGATGGTGTGAATATGATCTATTGTAGAATATTCTTTACGAAAGCCTGCTTGATCATTTGGTTGATTAAAGTCTAACGTTCAACCAAATGATCCTCTTCTTCATTCTTCGGTTAATCCAAGTCGTCTTCTTCACACCTCTTTCCTTTGAAATTTAATTTAGGCTCCTTATTATATGTGACAAGGGCCCCTTCTCTCAAGAGTTTTTCCATGAAAAACTGCTCACGTCATCCTCATCTCCAAGCCATCCAGCCAACCGACTATTTTCTGTGGCGATTCTGGACCCAGCACACAACACACCGCAGATGTCCAGCACACACCGAACGTACACCACTAACAGAGCACACCAAATTGCGTTTTCAGAACACTAACACACCACTGCTATTGTCCGTACAGAATCCTTATTAACATGTTCGTGTCCACAACACACTCCTTTGTATGATCACATAACACCAAGAACAGCAACAACAACAACAAGATAAGTCCCAGAGATACCTAGAGCTGTTCAGTTAGCTCTACTCATGAAGTCCGCTCCAACGTTATCCTCTGTCTTCATTGAAAGTGGGGTTTATTTGTACCTTATCCCACCCCCACAATTTCAATAGCCACACTTTGAAATGGTAGGTCAAATGCTAACATCTTGCCCAAAGGTACGGGACCAAATCTTCCCTTCGGAACTGTGCGCTGGCACACCTCACATGAGCGAACAAAGCGTTTAACGTCACTCTGAATAGCCGGCCATAAGAACTCCTCGGTGATCCTAGACACTGTTTTTTGAACACCCTGTTGTCCGACCATAATGGCGTCATGTCCTAAGCGCAGCACGGTGTCTCGCATATCTCTCGGTAACACCAGCTGTTGGACCCGCCTTCCTGAACTAAATATGCACTCCCTGTGCAGAAAATCATTGACGAATTGATATTCGAAGGACGTACAACTCTTCTTTCTTTTCACTTTTTCCCCGACTTTTTCGAAGTAGGCTTTCAGGCTCGGGTCTTCGTTTTGCTTAATCGCAATTTCGCCGGGTGTTACGCTCAGGCACATCGTAACAGGAGTAGAGAGCGGACGCTGCTCTGGCTATCGCGTTAGCTCTTGTCTGCACTGCCGACGAGAAACTGACCGCACCCGTCTGAGCTATCGCGGGTCTTTCCTCGTTTGGATGTTCTTCAACGTCGATCATCCTCCACTCGAGATCGGGGTCTTCGACACTTCTTGCACTCGTAATGTTTCCCAAGATGAGATCGTAGATGGGTTGCTCTACGCATTTTTCCACTACCTGCCCAGTGTAATATTTCGTGGACACTAGAATCCTGGCTTCAGGAAGGTATCTTACTGTGCTATCTACAAGAGGGATGGCCGATGCTTCCCCTGTAAGATCCTCGTCCTTCACCAGGCTTCTCCGAACCAAAACTGTGTTGGCTCCGCTGTCTCTAAGCACCAATATAGGACGGTCTCCTATTTGCCCAACCACCATCGGCATTGCTGCTTTCGACTTCGGTGTTCCACTCACTGCCTCATTTTCCAGCGGCGTATGCCCTCCTTTCAGTTGTGGAACTTCGGGTGGCGTAACAAGTTCTACGCTAGAGTCGACAACGCATGCAGCTCGGTCCTGCGTTCTGTATCGGCACTCATCCAGAGTATGACCCCTCCTCTTACAACCTTGACACACAACCCGTGTTTTCTCCGCAGCGCTACTAGTCCGATAGTCAGCTGCACGGTGCCCACCTTGCCGCAGAGAAAACACCTTACTGGCGCCTTAGATGCACCGCCATTTGCTCTTGGTTTTGCCGCATCTGTCTCTAGGAACTTTTGGGTTTCCTCCTTTGCCTTACTCAAATTTCTTAGCCCTTGAGCCTCGAGGAATTGGCCTGCAGTGTCGGCGAACTCTTCCAACGAACACAACTTTCTCTCAAGAATAGCGCTAGCTTTGAGCGGCAGCACGCTAAAAATTGCTCTCTCACCATCTTGTCAAGCACCCCTTCAAAACTCTTTTCTGTGTTTGACATATCAAGTCACCTATCAAAATAGTTGGTCAGCCTGCATGGAAAATGCTTAGCGGTTTCCGAATCCTCAGGTTTCGCGGTGCGAAATCTCTCACGAAAGCCCTCTGCCGTAAGCCTGAATCTTTGGAGGAGTGCCTTCTTGACTTTCTGGTAGTCAATGCAATCAGCAGCAGGCATCCTTCCAAACACATTCAGCGCCTCTCCGACTAAACACATCCTCAATGCCGTGGCCCATTCACTGCGCTCCTATCCTTACCCCAAAGCTATCCGCTCGAATTGTTGCAGATATGCATCCAAATCATCTCTTTTGTCATCGAAAGGAGCCATCAGCTTCCTTGGACAAACTCTGGCAGGTCTAGGAGATTATCTACCCGCTAAGGAACGCTGATCACTGTACATGGTCTCCTCATATCCGCCCGCGACATGCGCCTGTTTCCACAAAAGAAACTTCTTCTCCCATTCTATCCTTCTTTTCTCCTGTTCTGCCCTTCTCTCTGCCTCGCGAGATTTTTTATCTGCTCGCTCTTCTGCGTCGCAAGCTCTTTTCGCCTCGTGTTCTTCTGCTTCACGAGCGTCTGCGCGTGCTTGCGCCCTTTCCTCTATCTGCCTTTTTGCCTCTTCTTTCTCGTCACAGAGACGCATCGCCTCTTCCTTGCTTAACCCTAGCTTGAGCGCCAGCTCTAACATTTTTGCCAAGTCCATACTTAGTGCCATCGAGAGATCGGGAAAATACGAGACAAAGAAAAAAGAAAAAGGAAATGTATCCTGGCTCAAGCTCGCCACTTATTTTAGTCACGGGTCTCCCCGGAGAACACTTGGACGGAAAGATTGGACTAGGCGACGGGTGTACCCACACAAACGCACATTTAATACACCCTACGTGACACACACACTAGAACAAAAAACTAACAAAGCTAACAAACACAAAACACAAAGACTATAAATAAACACGACCCGGGCACACTGCTACCAGCGTCTTCTACTACCGTTCTACTATTCGTGGTCGGCGTTCGTGCTCACGGTTCGTTCCGTGTGGCTGCGGCGTTGTATGGATCTCGTAGCCGGCGTCGAGGCGGCGTTCGGCGTGCTTGGGCTGGCGTTGCTGGCGGCGTCACTGGCTGCGTCGTATAAACTCCCAGTCCAAACGCCCGTGGAGGTGATGCCGGTGTTGTTGGGGTGGGGGCACCACCCGGATGGGTGGCAGCAGCGCTGGAGACACCCCTGGCTGTAGCAGGCGGTCGCGTCCTCCGTTGATTCCCCGGAACGGGCTCAGGCACGGCAGGAAGCCCACGATGCGATGCCGTAGAACGCGAGCTCACCGGAGCAGTAGCCGGCGTCGCTCTCTTCCAGCCGTTGTGTCCCTGCCCCGCAGGAGCCTCCGATTCTCTACTGTTCACCCCGCACCTCGCTCTCACTCGCCCTTTTATAGCCTCGGTGTTAGTCACGTAAGCCTCGCCGTCGTCTTCTTCTCTTGTCCACCAATCATCTCTCTCCACCTCACCGAATCCTTCTTCTTCCTCTTCTTTATTCTTCGGTTAATCCACGTCGTCTTCTTCACACCTCTCTCCTTTAAAATTTAATTTAGGCTCCTTAATATATGTGACAGGATCCCAACTTTCTCAACAGCGTTATCACAGGCGATGAGTGATGGGTTTATGGGTGAGACCCAGAAACCAAGTTGCAGTCGTCACACTAGAAACACCCGACATCACAGAGGCCAAAAAAAGCACGGAAGGTTTGCAGCAACGTCAGAGTCATGTTGACCGTTTTCTATGACTTCCATAGCGCGGTGCATCATGGGTAGGCACCACAAGGCCAAACCATCACAAACGAGTACTACCAGGAGGTCCTTTGCCGCCCTCGTGAAGCAGTGCGGCGCAAAGGACCAGACCTGTGGGCAGCAGAATCCTGGCACCTCCATCATGACAACGCACGACCCCCCCCCCCCATTCTGCGCATCTGATTCAGACTTTCTTAGTCAAACACAAAATTCCGATGGTTTGTCAGGCTCCCTACAGACCGACATGGCTCCAAGAAACTTTTGGCTGTTTCTTAAGCTGAAAGTGCCGCTGAAAGGAACCCGATTTGATTCAAGAGGAGACATCATTGGGAATGCTATGGCCCGACCAATCTTCATTCCAAAGGAGTCGTTCCATAAGTGTTTACAAAAATAGAGGAAGCGTTGGAAAAAGTGTGTGCATTACCAAGGAAAATATTTTGAAGGGGATTAGGGTTTTGTACCTCCAAATAAATAAATATATTTCTGCCGACCAAAGGTTGGATATTTCTTTAAGACGCCTGGTATTAATTGCTGCTTACAAGGACACGCACATCAGATATATTTTGTGGGGAACTCTGCACTGCTGATAACTGGGTTTACCACGTGCATAATTCAAGCAGCAACACTGGCTGTCCCTCAAACATTATGATATGTGCGAATAAAGTAGCATGTTTAGTGGACATAGCAAAGGAACACCAAAAAAGGCATGGGGTGCATTTCGTATGCGCCGAAAAGCAGTGATCCTATTTATTTTTAAAAAGGCTGAGACTTATGCATGTTGCATGCATTGAAATGCCGTGAAAACGTGTTTGAAAAATAATGTATCTTCAATAAACAATTTCGTACATTTAAACAAAACATGACTGTAGCTGTGAAAACTCAATGGCAGCTATCCAACTTCCAGATTTCTCTTTCTGATATCCAGCTAGTGGGCAACTTTAGAAAAACGGACTGACATATCGAACAAACAATTTGATGCTGTCTCAAACCCATTCAATTGTACTGGCTGATCCCTAAATTGCTAAACCACAGTAAAAGAAACTCCCCCATGGCAGTCGTCAACAGAAAGTATAAGATAATTGCCCTGTAGGAGCTAAATATAATATTATCTCCCGCTGAACATACAGCACCAAAAATACCTTCATACACATCGAAAATACCTCGATCATGAAAAGAAGCCATCATATATTTTTGAACCCGAAAGACCATTATCACCACGTTGAGCAGCTTGCAGACAAATAGCAAACTGCTGCCTTAGAAAAACATTCAAATCTGTTTTGAATATCCAACTGGCATTTGATCATGAATCATGTCAGCATCGTAATATGCATTAGCATGATTTCCAATACCACGCCCGAAAATGGACCATCTTGTTCATCCGAAAAATACAGTTAGGGAGATGTTCACACATTGGAAGCCCTGTGTAGCAGTTTTCTTTGACATGAATAAGGCATACAACACCACATGAAGGTATGGTATCCTATGCGACCCAGTCGACTTGGGTATTTGCAAAAGGGATGTAGTACTCCTAGGTTCAACTCTATCGGTAAATATAGCTCAGGAAAATAATGCGCCAGAGGAATGCATTTTAGGCACTGTCCTTTTGAGAGTGAATATGAATTCAGTAGGAAATATAATCCCCAAAGTCAATTTTATACATTCACAAGATGTAGCTGGCGTTCAAATTGTCTGCCGATTCACCAGCTTATCAGCATGAAAGAGACAGGTACAGATGATTACATATAAGCTAATTGAGTACCTCTTTCTTCCTTTCTTTTTTTGCTCCGTCCTTTATCTTTTTCCTCACAGCGCAGTTCAGCAGGTGTTCGCCGTTATGTGAGACAGATACTGCGCCATCTTCTTTCATCAAAAAAACCAATTTTCAATTTTTGAATGGGCACGGAAGAGCACTGCGAAAAGCAGATTTTCTTGACCTTCTGCTTGTTTTTATATTATCTGTGCTTCTGTCACCTTTATGGGGACCTTACCATCCTTGGCGATGGTGGATGTCATCTCTGCTGCCTACCGCGGGTATCAATGTGGACCTAGCAAGTCAACACGGTTCCAGCGTGAATCTCCCCTTAGAGTAATGCGGCCGTATTCTGTGAGCCTCGAAGGGGGACCAGGACCAGGGTGGTAGGAGCGATGAGAGTACTTAGACATGACAAGTTTATTTTATCCACGAATAATGCAATTTCCTTGTTTTATCCGAACCAGTGCAATCCTTGTTCAACCTCTAATACTTCTGAATGCAATTTCTTTAGGGACGAAGACGAAGTGCTTCTCTTCCGGAACACATCTCGCCCGTCTCTGTGTTTTTCTGGACTTCTTACTGCACCTGTGGGGTCTACCGCCCCCTCCATCGCGGTGATGGATGTAGAACACCCCGAGGATCCTCCCGGTTCCCGTTCACCCGGGGACATCGGTTCGCGGAAGCGAGGAAATACGTCGAGTGGTAGCGAGGACACAGAGCTGTACTGCGCATCAGGTGACGAGTCCTCGAAGACAGCTTTCGACTTGTCCAGTACCGCAAGGCCAAACGAAGAATTATCAACTCATTTTCGGCGTCCAGCTCGGACACTGTGAAAACAGCTCCTCAGCGATGGCCTCAATCCATCCTGTTTGTGCCACAGAACGCTACCGACCACATGCGCGTCCTCCACAGGCAAGCACTTTCCGTGTGTCTAGAAAACACCGTGCCATATGAGATCAAGGATGTTAGGATAAACACTAGGCGAAACATCCTGGCAATTGATGTGATGAACCCGAGCGCACTGACCATACTACAACATGTAACGCAGCTGGGAAACATCAAGGTCCGATCCATCGTGCCAACGAATGGTGCCACAATAACAGGAGTCATCTTTGACATTGACAATGAAATATCTAATGTGACCTACCAATTCTCATAAAACCAGCAAGCGAACACAACGTGATTGTGCATGTTGGTCGCCTCGGCAACTCACGTTGTCTGAGGATAACCTTCAAAGGCGACTGCCTTCCACCCTACGTGAAGGTCGGCCACTTTCACCATCAGGTTCGACCATTTATTCCAAGACCTATGCAATGCTTCAATTGTCAGAAGATTGGACATGTGAAGGGTGTTTGCAGAAATTCGGCCGTGTGCCCTCGATGTACCAAACCCCACTCAGAAGACAACTGCAGCGCAACCACGTTGCAGTGTCTTAACTGTCAAGGTGATCACTGCGCCTCTTCCAAAGACTGTCCCCAGATCAAGAAAGAGATCACCATTCTTAAACAAATGGTGAGAGACAACTCTACCCACAAAGAGGCCGCTGTGAAAGTACCGCGAAAACGACGTCACCGACGAAGGTCTTCACGGCGGAAAACATCAAGCTTTCAGGAAAAGTCACATCGTCAAGCATCATCATCAGCGGACGTTTCCAGCACTCCGAACACCGATGTTGGAAGGGAGAAAACTGCCAGATCTCTTTCCACAAAGGAATGGCCGCCACTTCTGCGTACACGACCGCCAGTACAGCAAGGTGCTGTATCCGAAGAGTAGCGGAATACAGATGAGCAAGTGATAGCACCTATTAGGCCTTTAATGAATGTCATTCGCGTGCTGCTAAGCAACATGCAACACACCGTCTGCCAGAAGTGCGCTTCAAGTACTGGACGCTCTGAGTCCAGTGCTTGCACCCTTTGAGTAGATCATGGCTCCACAGCCTTGGTCTTTCAGGGAAGAGGTCCGACAAGCAGCTATTTTTCAGTGGAATGCCCGCGGACTCAAAGCGCGCCTTTCGGATTTGCGTCGCTTCGTGTACGCCAATATGCTTCCCATTATCGTCCTTTGCGAGCCGAACCTATCGAACAAAATCAGGCTTTCTGGATATGAATCATTTATGTCGTCAGCTGTTTATGAAAACAGTAAGGTTTTGGTGTTTATTCGCCATGACCTCACCTACACTCATCAGCCTGTACCATCTAATGACAGTAATCAATATATATGCCTAAACGTAAGGAAAAAGAATCTGGCCTTTACTTTTGTAGGCGCCTACCTATCTCTGTCAAGTCGATTTGATTACAAAAGACTACGAGACATCCTTTCCTCAATTTCCAATCCCTGGGTCATCATTGGAGATTTCAACGCCCATCATACACTCTGGGGAAGTCGGGTCATCAACGCAAGAGGCAGAGCTCTGGTATCTTTCGCCTCTAGTAATGAACTTTGGCTGCTGAATGATGGAAGTCCTACGTTCTTACGTGGCTCCACGTACAGCAGCCGTCTTGACTTGGCTTTCGTCTCACGAAGCCTAGTCAGACGTGCAGGGTGGTTTGCGGACATAGAGACTTACGGAAGCGACCATATCCCCACGTACATCAAGATCAGAGGATTGACCACTTCCAAAACACAGGATACGAACCAAAGAGTGGACTGGCCTAAATTTCAATCTGTTATGGAAGAACACTGCGACGCCAATTCATCTTTCGACTTGGAAGAGGCAATCAAGAGCGTGGTGCAAGACGCAATGCGTACTCTAACGTGCTCCTCGAAACCTAATGATTTTGATGTGGAACTAGAACGACTACGAGCAATCCGACGACGTGCTGAACGAAGGTACCGACGTACGAAAACAATGGACGTTTTACGGACCGCAAGGCGCACGCAAAAGAAGATACAGCGCCGGTTAGACAAGCTCGAATAGCAACGTTGGGCTGCCTTCTGTGAGTCGCTAGATCCACACAAGCCTTTATCGCAACTATGGAGAACGGTGCGCGGGCTGCGGACACTTCCCGCACAGCGATTCCCATTCAAGGCGCTTGCCCTCTCTCAAAAGAGATCGGAGGTTGACGTGGCAGAGGATTTCTGCGCCAGATTATCCGGCGAACTCACAGCTATCAACATTCCATCGCCTTCGAGGAGCTACCCGCCACCACGTGATTTCCGGTTGGATCTACCTTAAGGCAACATTAGCTTTGTGTAGCTGCACATCAGCGCCAGGACCTGACGGAATTTCCTACCGAGCTCTGTGTCACCTGGGGGGGGCGAGCGAGAGAAGTCCTTCTTGAGGTGTACAATGAATCTTGGAGAAATGGCACGCTACCAACAACCTGGAAGACAAGTCGCCTTGTTCCACTGCTGAAGCCTGGCAAGTCGCCGTTGGAGCTCTCATCATATCGCCCGATCCCTTTGGCGAGCTGTGTGGGCAAAGTAATAGAGAGGATGGTCCTAGGACGCCTGGAGTGGTACTTGGAGTACCACAACACCTACCGAGATGCCATGGCGGGCTTCCGACGCGGTCGATCATCGATCGATAACGTCGTCGACCTGGTGACCTACATTCAACATGAGAAATGCCGTAAGCGTCTCTGCGCATCCTTATTCCTCGACGTTAAAGGGGCGTATGACAACGTTACGCATGAAGCCATCCTCTCTGCTCTCGCAGAGGTAGGAGTGGATGGTCGGATGTTTCAATGGATACGGAGCTATCTATCCATGCGATCCTTCTTTGTAAGCACCGAGGAAGGCCATACTTCTCTTCACTAAAGCTACCGCGGAGTCCCCCAGGACGGTGTACTTAGCCCCGTGTTATTTAATCTAACTCTAATAGCTCTCCTTGAGCACGTGCCAACCACAGTCAGGCTATCAATGTACGCGGATTACATCTGCATATGGACATCTGCAGTAACACGCCTACAGTTGCGAGCGAGAATTCAGAGAGCCGCAACACAAACTGTTATCTACCTCCGTAATCGAGGCCTGGAAATTTCCTCCGAGAAATGCGCACAAGTGCCATTTACGCGCAAACCCATGGCAAACTACAGTGTAATGATAAATGGCCAAATAATACGGCAGGTTCGATCGTACAAGTTTCTAGGTGTCATAATCGACAGGGACTTGTCATCGAGCCCACACATATCATACGTGAAAAAGCAGTTAACAGGCATCTGCCACCTGTTCAAGTTTTTCGCTGGCAAGACCTGGGGAATGTCGCCTAGTGCCATGTTACATCTGTACAGGGTGCTTTTCCTATAATTTCTGCGATACAGCTTGCCAGCAATAAACAACACAGGCAAAACGAATCTACGTACAATACAAAGTCTTCAGGGTCAAGTGCTCCGGATCTGTCTAGGCCTGCCTCAGAGTGCTTCAACAGTGGCTACGATAGCAATCGCTAGAGACCACCTTGTCAAGACCGCATTGAAATTGAAGTACTCAGGACCCATATAAGGCATCTAGCCAGGAATCCTCGTCACCATTTAGCCTCTCTACCAGCGGACAGGCCACACAAATCTTTGAGCAAAACGATAACTGCACATGATGAATCATTGCCAGCTTGTTTCACTCCGGCTGCGAGACCTTTGATCCCTCAATGGTGCCTCGCTCAGCCAAAAATCAACCTCGCAATACCTGGTATCTCGAAAAAAGCTGATCTGTCATCACCAGCCCTTAGACAGCTCACGCTACTACATTTGTACGAGAACTACCGTGACTCAACGCATATTTACACTGATGGATCGGTCCTTCCAAACAGCTCCGCGGCGGCAATCGTCATTCCAGAGAAAGCTACAACAATCAAATTTAAGACGACCCGCGCGACAACATCGACGGCAGCAGAGCTCGCAGCGCTCTTAACTGCTCTTCATCACATTGGTGATGAACCGCCACACAAATTGACAATATTCTGCGATTCGAAGGCGGCACTGCAATCTCTACTGTCACCTCTACGACGCAGACCGCACGAACAACTAATCTGCCATATTAAAGAGATGTTACACCATATAAGTGATGCCGGCCATGAAATAACGTTCCAGTGGCTTTCAAGTCACTGCGGAATTATCGGCAATGAACGGGCGGATCACGCTGCCCGCTCAGCCCATACTGAGGAGCGCCACGTCCCAATTCCCCTTTCTAGAACTGACGCGGCACGGAAACTCCGCCTACTTGCTCGGCAGTGCACCGAGTCGCAATGGAATGAGCCACATTTAAGAAATACGCGACTGTACTCACTTGATCCAACATCTTCGTGCGTCATCACAGCTTCGCCGTAGAGACGCCACGATTTTATATCGACTTTGGTTGGGTGTTGCCTTTACTAAAGCCTATGCCTTCCGCATAGGGATGTCCGACACCCCAACCCGCGACCACTGCGGCCATGAAGAATCAATTGGCCATATATTGTGCTCCCGCCGCAGTACAGTCCACAGAGGGCATGCCTTAGCCACGAACTTGACCAACTGGACGACCAACCGCTATCCGAAAAAAAGAATTCTACAACATCGAAAGGACCTACCGTCGCAGAAGAAGGCCGTGCAAGCGCTTTTGCTCTTCTTACAATCTACCGGCCTGTGTGAAAGACTTTAACTGGAACGCCTTGTGTCTGTGTGTGTGTCTCCATGTGTGCACGTTCCTTTTTTTGCGTTTTCCTCTCTGTCATCTTTCTAACCCCTATCCCCAATCCCCAGTGTATGGGTAGCAAACCGGAGACTCACATCTGGTTAACCTCTCTGCGTTTCCTTTTCATTCTCTCTCTCTCTTCTTTAGCGTCTCTGTCGCCAACAGTGTTACATACATTCAAAACTAAAACAAATTCACCATGGAGCGTGGCCAAGCTATATTTGAGTACGACTATGGGTCTTGGACAATGCAAGTAAAGTGAACTAGAACATAAGCATTCGAGACGCAAGCAGACGCGAGTTTTTGGAGG
This sequence comes from Amblyomma americanum, assembly GCF_052857255.1. NCBI lineage: Eukaryota > Metazoa > Arthropoda > Arachnida > Ixodida > Ixodidae > Amblyomma > Amblyomma americanum. The sequence goes on from NC_135502.1 coordinate 165,136,408, forward strand.
TCATGGATATGTGATTCGGCTGCAGTGTCATGGATTTAGTTATTGACAAGTGATAGAGACAAGATTTTTGGAACGTTTCCTACAACATCTACAAATAGGAAAAATAAAAAGAAGAAACTGAGGTTTGTGGTGTTCGTAACCATCCTGTTTCTGAAGAGATGATAATTAAAGCTATAGTTGTTTATCAAAGCTTCATTCTATAAAGCGAAAGCAGGACAAATCTCTGTCCCACAGGCAAGCTGGTGGGATGCTGGAACTGTAGCTGTAAAAGTGCGAGTGTCCCGCCTAAATCGAGACGCCTGTCACATTACATTGAAGTTACCGGGGTCATCTATTTTCTCCGATACAGCCAACATAGGGTATGACGGTGGTTAAACCGCGATGGTGTGTCGACACGGGAAAAGGAAGCTCTGCAAGACTTCAACAGAGTGTGGGCACAGTGCGAGTACGAAGCAGTCTAACCAGCCGAGTTCAAACACTAAGAGAGTTAGTGCGGCAAGTGTGATTGCACAACAGCTCACTTACACGATTTCCTACGTGCCTGTCGAAGATAAGGATAAATCAATTCTATGAACAGGTACACTCTCACTCTTGCTCTTGAACAGCTGGTGCCGGACCTAATCAAAAATGTGCGTATTAATGCGCGAAGAAATATCCTCATCACTGAAATCTCCAAACGAGCCACCGTAGACAAGTTTAAGGCTGTGGCAGACCTTGGCAACATGCAAGTGCGCTCGTTCTTTGCTCGTGGGGGAGAAATTTCTGATCTAGACGTCGAGAAATATGGTACGAACTTGGTACACATATGTCGCTCTCTTCAGTGATTCGAATCAATGACGTTCACTAGTATGGGCAACCAAGGTACGTGAAACCGGTGTCTGAAGGCACCAGTTTACCACTGCACGTGAAGGTTGGATATGTGAGGCATCCAGTGCGACCTTATGTATCCCGTCCCGTCCTCTGCTGTTGAAAAAATGTAAAATGCTGTGACGAGTGAGGACTGCATGCACGAGAAAGGAAACGTGACTTTGTTATGGTGGAGACCATGACAGACCTGCGTGTAAAGTTGAAGTGCCGAAATGTGCATAGTGCAAAGGACCTCATTAGGAACCTCAAGAGAGTGTCCGAAACTAATATTACAGATGAAGAGCTTGAAGAAAATGGTGAGAAACCACTCTTTTCACAGAGAGGTAGCAAAAGCAGTTCACCGCTGGAGAAGGCGTACATAGAACTGGCGAAAGAGCTCGAACACGGCAAATGAAGCGACAACGCATCAGCAGGAACAAGGGCACTCTGCTGTGCAGAATATATCTCCCCACCTGCCCAAGTGCCAAATATGCTGACCCCTCGGGAGGACTCTGCAGCGTGACCGCAACTATACTGACGCGCACTGTAACCACTGAGGCCTGTCCGCCTGTGCGTCTGCCGGATGTATCTGCCACATGCCCGTTGCAAGGGCAGCTGTCCAAATTTTAGACCCTGTTGAGCCGGTCCTTGGGACCTTGCTACGCGGAACAAGGTGATATTTCATTGGCTTGTGCTTTTTATAAAGACATGTATGCATACAGGCTGAGATGTGACTGCTTTGATGAAGCTGAGATGAGTACCGTTTAGAAAATCCACATAGGTACCACGTAGCTATAGAGATGGGCAAGTCAGGTGAACTTAAGTATGGACAGAGTTTTTCTTTTATTCTTATATTGTCTCCAGCTAAATTATCAGATTATGTTTAATCACAGTATACCCAAGCTGTAGTTGAAAGAATTAGTGGAGCTGTAATTGTCAAAAGAAAGTTTGCATTTATTCACGGCTCTTAGGCACTTGTGGTGTCATCTGGCTAACATGGCCACTTGCGGATTGTCTAGCTGCCAAGTTAATCCACAATATAACTTCTCCTGAGGACATTCAACATATCTCTAAGTGGCTACACATAATTAGCAATATTCAGCAGCTACGTACAGCAGCTACACTTCGCGTTTTGTCTTCAATTCTGTTATCTTGCACCTTCTTTGCAGTGCGCTTTACTCCAATCCTATCAGACATGTGTACAGTGACTGAATGATTATTATGCATAAATGTTTTTCATAGCAGGCCACTGCCATCGCAGTTTTCATACCTTTTTAAGCCATTTCAGCTATCCTGATTGACCCTGTCCAGAAATCTTGAATAATCAAGGATGCCCTTTCAGCAGATTGGTGCCTATCACAGTAATATTGCTATCATAATCACAAAGTGGAACCACGTCGCACATTCGCAACTACACGTAGAAAAGAAACAATATATTTCAGTATCTCACTTTGAATACGCAGAGTCGTGCAATAGTCGAACTCGCGGCAGTAAGAGCAATGACCGCTCTACATATCCCAACTGCCCTTCTCTTTGTCAACCAAACTCAACAAGTGTCACATACAGCACCAGTGTTTTCATTACAGAGTTAACTGTAGGCTAGCGTGGTAACTATATATGAAAGCAGAATTTCACCGCCTATTTCTGTCGATACAGTGTACAAGATATTTAATCGCCAGCACTTTTCTATTTTGATGCTCTGCGTTAATACATATGCGTATTCTCCGTGAAATACGTATGCCGCTAAGATTCACACGCCAGCGCGCAACCGTATTCAGAGGTAAGGAATGGAGTCGTGCGCGGCGTTCGGCCAATCGACGAAACGACTGCGTTCAGCACTCGCACGAGCTCCAGGAGCGATATCCAATTTCTTTCTCGAAAATCACTATCACTGTTCACTTCTTATGTGCCGTACGCTTCACGCGCTATCCGGCGAAACGGCTGCGTTTTGCGTTTGTGCCAGGCCCAGGAGTGGTATCCACATTAAAACAGATGAAGCAGCGGTGCATCGATTGAGTCACTGATAACGTGACGAAGATGCTTCAGAGTTGCAGCATTTGCGGCACGTGGTACACAGACATCTGCTCACTGAAGGGTACGGAGCACAACAGTTTCGCTACATTTCTTTTTCGTGTGTCAAATATGCTTGCAGTGGAACCACCGATGCCTCCTTCGCTTCAGTAATCGGGCCTTCCCCCTCCCCTTGGGATGCTCCAGTAACTCTTGTTCGTAAGAAGGATGGATCATAGCGTTTCTGCGTACATTGCCGTCGTCTAAATGCCGTCATAAGAAAAGACGTATAACCCCTCCCTCGAATCAACGACGCCATCGACTGCCTTTTTTCAGCCTCCCACTTCTGTTCTATTGACCTCCGGTCGGGGTACTGGCAAACTCCTGTGCATCCCGCCGACAAAGAGAAAAGAGCGTTCATTGCTTCCGACGGCATTTATGAATTAAATGTAATACTAGTCTGCCTTTGTAATGCGCCCGCCACATTCGAGAGATTTATGGACACTATACAACCTGTTTTTAAGTGGGAAATATGCATGTGCTACCTAGACAATGTTGTTATTTTCGGAAAGACGATCACTGAGCACCGCGACCATTTAGGCCTCGTCCTGGAATGTACGTGCTAAGCTGGCCTTGTGCTTAACTCTAAAAAGTTCCACTTTGGTGCACGTCAAGTGTTAGTGCTTGGCCCCCTCGTTGAGAAAGACTTCGTCCGACCTGATCCCGCCAAGGTTGCAGCTGTCGAGTCGTTCAAGCCACCACTGTCTGTCAGAGAGCTGCGGAGTTTCTTGGGCTTATGCTCATATTTTCTCCACTTTATTTATCGCTCTGCGGACATCGCATGGCCCCCGACAGGCCTGCTTCAGAACGACGTTTCTTTCAAGTGGACCCCTGAGTGCGACTCCGCCTTCCGCCAACTGAAATTTCTTCTTACGCCCCGCCCTGTACTTTGCTGCTTCGATCCCTCCGCCCCCACAGAGATTCATACCGCCGCCAGCAGTGTTGGTCTCAGGGCTGTGCTCGTCCAGCGCTCCTACAACAAAGAGCTCGTTGTTGCGTATTGGAGTCGCTTGCTCAGTAAGCCGGACCGCGATTATACGGTCGCCGAGCAGCAATGCTACGCCGTCGTCTTCGCCACGCAGCGTTTCCGTTCATATCTATACGGACGCCAGTTAATCATCGTCACCGACCGTCATGCCCTCTTCTGGCTCTTTAATCTTCGTGGCCAACGTGGGCGGCTGTCCGGTGGGCTCTCCGGCTACAAGAGTTTTCCTACACAGTTGCCTACAAGAGCGGTTGCCGGCACGCTCAGCGGTCAGCGGCGGTCAGTGCCACCGTGTTTTTTTTCTGATTTCACCACATTCAAAGCGCAACAGTAGGGATACTGAACTCTGCGTCTGTCCTTGCTGAGGCTGAAGACCCCTTCCGGTAGAACCACTTCTGCGTGAGAGATGGTCTCCTATGGAAGAGAAATTATTCTTCTACAGTCCAGCGCTTCGTCCTGGTGGCTCCAAAGAGCCGGTAGACCTCGGTCATGCAAGCCATGCACGGCGACCCACATCTGGACATCTTGGATCGGCGCGAACGCTCCACCGTACCCAGGCTTGCTTCTATTGGCCGAAAATGCGGGCCACGACTGAGCGGTACGTTTTCAGCTGCACTCACTATCAACGATATAGGCGCCCTACTAGCGTCGCATCTTGTTAGCTTCACCCTGTGACACCACCTGCCGCACCGTTAGAACAAGTGGGCATAGGCCCCCGGGGCCCATTTCCCAACCCCTACAATAGGAACCGCTGGATAGTGGTTAGCGCTGATTACCTTACTCGGTATTGCGAAACGGCAGCCCCACCCTCGTCTACAGCGCATTATGTGTCCTCTTTTATGCTACACTGGACCCCCAAAAGCTATCATCAGTGACCGTGGTCGGGAGTTCATCGCTGACGCCATGGAGAAGCTACTGCAATATTATCTGCAATATTCTTTTTTATATTTGTTATAAGACGTGTTATGCACGCAGTATTTCTTTTTATTTTTGTTATTTAAAGTGCAAAGAGAAGACAGGCGTACGAGCTGCCTCTCAGGAGAGTTCGATAAAAGGGTTTTGAATTCAATGCAACCACACGCATTTAAAGATAGTGACTGCCTGAAGAAACGCAACAATTTATGAAAATACACTGCACGTCAAAGGATCACTTCCCCTCGAACTATTAATTACTCACCACGATTTTTTTCTGATTTTTAGTGACCCGTGCATCTATTGAATATCAACAATTGCATTCGATTGAAAGCATTGTATTCCCAAAAGAGTTTGTCTTTGCAGTAAGTGCAAATAGTGAATCACCGGTGTTTAAATTTGTGTTCGAGGAACAAGGAAATGAATTATAATTCTTGTTCAGACAAAATCTCACATCATGAAAAGCTACAAGAGGGCAAGTTCCTCTGCTATAGCATAGATCGTTCAATACTTTCCTTAATTAAAGTAAAAAAATCTATCAAATTAGTTTGAAAATACCGTCAATATGCCTGCAAGATTTTACTGAAATTTTAGGGAGACGGTACGCTAACCTACAGTAAACATTGTGCGAAATTTCATTGTTTTCGAGAGTGGAAGCTGTAATGATCCTAAACCAAACAGCCCAATATTAGCCTAGCATTCCACCTTAGGACAGTTTATCATACTTATGAGGCCTTTTCCTTTTGTTTTCCCTCCAAGAACATCACCGCCAGCTGAACTCTATGCTGCACTGATGGCAGCAGCGCCAGCGGCGGGTCCAGCGGCCCCTGTAGTTGCGGCTACAGACCAGGCCCCGCCAAACAAGAGACTGCGCGACGACCAAGCCAGCAACGAGCCTCTGACCGACCATCCAGAGGGCATGGACCAAGCATCATTTACAGTTGTATCGTACAAGAAAAAGAGAGCTACTGGTGTTCCTGTAGTTTTCAGGCCCACTGAGGAAAGAGGAAGCCTATGGAAAGCCAACCCCAACATTGTGGCTTCGGCGGTTGTAGCATCGGCTCAAGAAAAAGTCCTCAGCCATCGCATTCACAAGGATGGGAGCCTGATGGTTACAGTATCGACGCTGCCCGCCGCCAACCGTCTGCTCACGGTAACTAAGCTGGCTGGAGTGGCTGTAGAGGCCAGAGTCCCATACTCTTACTTGGCAAGCTATGGCAAAATACAAGATGTACCTGTCACCTACACAGACGAAGATCTGCAGGAATATCTACGCGACCAAGGTGTCCTCTCAGCAAGGAGGCTAATCGCCTACACTCCTGAGGATGGTGGAAAGATAAAAGCGGTACGCCGTCGCGCAGTAATATTGGAATTCGCAAAAGATGCGCCGCTACCAAAACGAGTAACGCTGGGGTTCTGTAGTTACCCTGTAACTGAATACGTCGGAGCAGCAACTCAGTGCTATAAATGTCAGAGGCATGGCCACATATCAAGACACTGTAACGGCCCCGTGCGCTGCAAAGTGTGTGCTGACCCCCACTCGCACAAAGAATGCACTTCGAGAGCGCAGCCTAAATGCGCTAACTGCGGTGGCCCACACCCTGCTTCCTATGGAGGGTGTTATAAGAAGAAAGCAGCTACAGTTGCTCGCACGGCAGAGCAAACACAAGGGAAACCCCCTAAGCGCCATGAACCACCACCTAACCCCGACGTTGTTTTCACGACTACGGCAGCTCTTTCCGAGAATCAGTCAACACAGCGTGGCAGAGCAGCTGACAAGACCTACGCAGATGCGGTAAAAAAGAAGCGTGGGAAGTCCGTTGGTTCTTCTCCTTCATCAAAGCTACTGCAACGCACTACACAAGACCCGACAAACAGCGTCGCTTGCTCTGACCCTAGGGCGCCACAACATGACAAGATCAGCGGCAGGCAGCAAACCGGAAGCTCTGAACAAGATGTCACCTGCCTACTGATTCCGATGCTGTTTGCAGCCATCAAGGCTCTTATCCGTGCAAACCCCTCGTCAGGAAGACTCCCAGAAGTAGAAGCTGTCCTTGCAATGAAGCCGTTGGTGTCGGTCTCCTACGCTCAGCAGGGGCATAATACCACACTGCAGTAATCATGGCTTCCGCAGCGTGAACGTCACCGCAGCTGACAATCCACAACATCTTTCGTACATGCACCATTTTCCAGTGGAACGCTCGCGGGCTACGCTCTAAACTCTCAGATTTCCGACAGCTCGTGCGAGCGTACCGCTTCCCCTTCATAGTCATCTGTGAATCACGCGTCGAGGAAACTTTCCGACTCAATGGATACTATTTCCATCATTCACAACGACCAGATAACGTCAGCAGAATGCTGATAGGCTTTCGCAAGGATATCTCGGCCTCACCGGTTGATGTCCCGCCTCACAGCGACAATGAATACGTATGCGCTGTCACAGTTATTGCCGGACAACAGTACACTCTGATTGGAGTATATCTTGAGCCAGGCACGCCAATTCATGCTTTGAGACTTGAAGACTTGATAGCAAGGACGCCCTCTCCGCTTATTATTTGCGGAGACTTCAATGCTCATAATGAAACTTGGGGCAGCTCAGATACACGTGCCCGAGGTGCCAAGCTTGCAAAACTTCTCTCCAAGCATTCAGTTCAGCCATTAAATGACGGCAGCATCACCTACCTCCGAGGCCCGACTACTACCAGCAGCATCGACGTGACATTTGTCACAAGTTCATTCGCCCACAACTTTGGCTGGTGCACTGATTTGGAGACACGTGGAAGCGACCATTACCCAATCCTCATATCGGCTTTCCATGCGCAGAGGAAACCAAAGAAATTCCTTATAAAATCTACAGACTGGGACGCATACAAGGACGCTGTAAGCAGAGGAGTTACTGCGGCAACTCGCAATGAGGAATTAGCATCGACAATTGCGTATTGCCTCAGGGCGAGTACACAACTTACAGCTAAAAATGATAACCTACCTCAAATGATGACACATTCCGAAGGCTTTGCGCTATACGCAGGCGAGCTGAAAGGAAAGCTCTGCGCACAAAAAGCCTCGATGACCTACGTGCATGCCGACGGGCACAACGTCACATTCGGCGCTACATGGATAAACTCAGTCGGCAAAAGTGGCGTGACTTTTGTTCTACGCTAGATGTGCGCAAACCAGTAACCAATATTTGGCGGATAGTTAGAGGTATGCGCACGCCACTTCAACAACTCCATCCCTTCGCTGCACTCTCCCTTCACGAACAAAAATCTATAAAAGAAGTCTCAGAAGAATACTGCAAGCTGCTGTCGGCAGGGTCAGGGCATTCGACACTCTCCGCAGATGGTCAAACAGGCATCCGAAAGGCGGCAGTGCCAGCGTTAGACCTGCCTTTCACAATGGAAGAACTATCCACAGCTATCGCGGAGACAAACAGGCACACGTCTCCGGGTCATGATGAGGTGACCTATGACGCCATTGCAAAGCTACCCCGCACCTCCCGTCTTCGACTCCTGGAGTATTACAATTCTTCCTGGATGGCTGGTGAGGTCCCCACGGAATGGAAACTGGCGAAAATCGTGCCCGTTTTGAAACCCTGTAAGCAGCCAACAAGCTACGCATCATTCCGGCCCATTGCCCTACTGAGCTGCGTAGGTAAGCTCATGGAGCGCATGATCTGCAAGCGCATAACTTGGTTCCTAGAAAGCCGAAATGAGTTCCCCCAAGAAATGAACGGGTTCCGTCAAAACAGGTCTGCGACTGACAATATCATCGCCCTCGTCTCATCAATTGAGGAGTACCTTCATGCTGGGTACATCCCAACAGCTGTTTTCCTAGACATCAAGGCCGCTTTTGACTCCGTCTTTCACCATGCAATTCTCGCAGCCTTTGGCAGTCTTGGCCTTGGAGGAAGGCTATACAAGTGGATTGGGCATTATTTAAAAGAACGACAAATTTTTATTACCACTCCAAACGGTCCAACATGCTTTCACGCAGTGGAGAGGGGCGTACCACAGGGAGCGGTGCTCAGCCCTCTCCTGTTCAATATTGTCCTTATTCACATAAGAAGACACTTCCGCGAGGGGTCCGCATAACAATTTATGCTGATGATATCTGCATCTGGGCCGCGTCACGTTCGCGCTATATTACCCAGCAACGTCTTCAGAGAGCACTATTGCACATTTCGATGTACCTGGCTTCCAGAGGTCTTCGTCTCTCGCCAGAAAAGAGTGTTGCAATGGCGTTTACAAGAAAAACGATGACCCGATATCCGCTGCTCCTAGGCGGACGATCGCTGCCATATGTACGATCTCAGCGATTCCTGGGTGTTGTAATCGACTATAATCTGTCATGGTCACCTCAGATCAAAAAACTCCGTGCGAGGATTACTGCAGCGTCGCAAGTGTTCAGGTTCATGGCGGAAACAAGGTGGGGTAGCAACTGCCGATCAATGGTTCTGCTTGAAAAAGCCTACGTTGAAGGAACCTTGCGCTACTGTCTACCAGTGCTTCAAAGATTATCTACATCAAGCAATAAGACTCTCAATGCTGCATGGAACAACTGCCTGCGAATATGTCTTGGCCTCCCAAAGGGTTCCTCTGCATCAGGAACAGTAGCGGAGGCAGGATGTCTCCCACTAGAGGTAATTGCCGCCCAGGAAACTATGCGTACCCATCTCCGCCATGTCCTGCAAGGGAAGAAGCACTTCCTACACCGTGTCCACCTAACTCACAGCAACTCTAGCTTTGGCCAGGCAGTGCAGCTCCTGCCCCTTCCTACTATTAATCAGCCTCAGAAACTCCTACCTCTGGCCTTTCCTCCATGGACATTCTCTCCTCTAAAGGTGAAGTCTGTTCCAGGTGTGAATGCAAAGAGCCGCATGCCACAGGCAGCACTACTGCAAGCTACTCTCGCCTACTTAATCGAAGAATATACGCAGCACACCCATATCTTCACCGATGGTTCAACTACTAAAGAAACTTCTTCTAGTGGCCTTTATGTGCCCTCAACAGGCCATGCCCTTTCTTACCGGCTGCAGCGGAGGACCTCCTCTACAACAGCTGAACTTCACGGCATTAAGGAAGCTGTTTCTTACATCCTGCGCCGAACCGCCGGCCGTTGGGTTATCTTCACCGATTCAAAAGCATCTCTGCAGATCCTGGCCGACCTGCTGAAGAAAACGAATCACCAGCCAGTTTCCCTGGACATTGGGTATATCCATCATTTAGCTATTGCCGCAGGCCACTGCATAACATTTCAGTGGGTACCTGCTCACTGTGGCATTATGACTAATGAAAAAGCAGATGAAGCGGCCCGTAAGGGCCATCAATATCAGAGATACATTCGAAGTTTTCTCACGAAATCTGATGAGTCCCAAATGGCTAAAAGTTTTGCGTACGAAGAAAAGTATCGGCTTTGGAGTTTGCCGACACATCAGTACCAATTTCTTCACTCAATCGACCCACATCTTAGATCAAGACTCTCACCCGGAATTCCTCGACAACTCGAAACACTTTATCACCGACTTCTTCTGAATGCTGCATATACAAATGGCCTGCGATACCGTTTTGGACAAATGAACAGTCTGCATTGTGACAACTGTGCTTCGATAGAAACTTTGGAACATATCCTGCTTGGTGCCCTGCGTATGCTAACGAGCGTGCGTGCTATGAACATTGCATGCAGAAGCTCTGCCCAGTGCCCTAACAATGGACAAAGTTTTAGGCCCCTTAGCCTGCTTCAGGCAACAGAGACTTGCAATGAACTTTCTTTATACATATTTAAAAGACATTGGACATCAAAATAAGCTCTAAATTCACTTGCAGGTTACCTTCATGCATTCTTCTTGCAGTGAACTTCGTCAGCCCATTCGTCGGACTATGCACTCCATCATTCCATAGGTTACATCAATACTCGCCACTGCATCCTTAGTACCCATTTCATGGCTGCATTTTATCTTCGTTTTTTTTCCACCTCTTCCACGCTGCTCTCCTTCAGTCTTTATCTCCCAAATTCCCCTCCCTACGCAGAGTAGCATGCCAGCGATATTGAAACGCCGGCTAAATTTTCTGTTTCTTCATTAAAGAGTCTCTCTCTCCCTCCAAGAACCAGAATTCAGGAGAAGAAATCAGAACATGTACGTTGAAAGTAGGCGTCTAGACAACTTCGTACAAAGACGCAGCATTTACGCCAGTTGGCCTCGAACGCGCTGCACGGAAGAGCTGTTGCGTTTTAGGGGCGACAGGATGATCACGTTTCGCTTTCTTGGAACACTTTTTCTTCTTGCAGCTTTCCAATGGATCCGCCGACACCGAGTCAATGTAAGGATGACTTCCTTGGCACAACAAGCCCTTGATATCGCTCCACATATGCAATCTCCTGATAGTATCCGCGAATGTAATGCAGCACAAAACCCTGACACACGAGAACCAAGGACGGCTAACAAGCTTATCTTCGAGACTAGGCGTCCGTCGGCTGTTCTGATTAGGAGATTTGTGCGTTACGAGTTCGTGAGGAACTACCTGACCGATGGTGTTGTTCTGCGTGTGATAAGAAAGTATCAATGCGATTACAGGCTTGGTGACACCAACCTGCGCTGCTGGAAGACTGGGCTACCTAAATAACAATAATGCTTATCTTAGAACAGCAGTATTCGCGGTACTCGAGCGGACAGTACTACGTTTTCTATCAGAAAGTGCGTTCATGCACTTTATTATATATGAGCAAACATAAATTGGAGCAGTGCAGTCGTGGAGATAGTGAAATACAAGCGCAGAGAATCATGTTGCTTCAAGGATAGTAATGTATATTTGGGCCGCTCACATCTCAATGCGCCGATTATTAATTAACAATGTCTCCCTGCCGAAAAAAAATTAAACATGGATTCACTTTTCACAACGGCACCTCGCAAGTGCTCTTTGATAAAATCCGGCGGCATTAATGCGTAATAACTGCCCATGATTGCTGCACTCAGCACTGCTTACACCTGGGGATGATTCGCATCACATTTAGTTCCTAGGCGTGGCGAAGCCATGAAAAGTCCCACTCATTCCAAGAAAAAGGAACACCCGGCATGTTGCACTGAGGAAAATGAACACACACCGGTACAACTGTCATTTTCTCGGCCCAGTTACATCCCTCAAAACATTCCTTTAGACCAAAACATCTCAAGCACATACCCTCAAACTAATCTTGAAAAAGAAAACTTTCCAAGCGTATAGATCCAAAGCAGTTGGTTCTACAAAACAACACCTGCTGATTTCAATCCTTGCACTCTCTTTCTGTAAGCTTGCAAAAACCACAGTATGTTGCGCGTGCCCGTAATACGACGCGAAGTTTGCAGTCCTCACCTTACGCTTCCTGAAAGCTCAATGAACCTCCAATAACTACGCAAAGCACTTCGATGTGGCTATGAAGTTCATAAGTATGAAATACACAACTACAGGTACTCACGATTATTTGATCTAATCCGCTCGGAATTGCTTCTCAGAATATGACGGCCTCTGCCTAAAATTTGTGTGTGATTAGTTGTCTTTCAATTAAACTTTGTTGGATCTCTCGGTAAATGGAAAGTGCCTATATGGGTCGCCCTTGAACATACTGTCATTCAGTGCTTCCCAAAAGGTTGCTTTCGTTAGTGGATTTCTGGGTTCATTATTTTCTAACTTTATTTGGAGAGTAAATGTTTTACTTCCTAAATCCAAATAGACCTTTCTATGTTCTTTACCAAATAGGTATGCCAGCCTTCAATTTAAGGCACTTCCCCTTTTCACAAAATCACTACTCTTTCCTGTAAGCAATGAAACAAGCAACCCTTGTGTTTTTAAGTGAAAATATTCTCGCTGAAGACAGAATCCTACCATTAAACGCATAATCGCTCGAACACTGAACCATCGTTGTACAAAAATATAAAGCACTTCGAAAACTGATGGGAACTAGCTTTATTCGAAAATAGTGTTCGATACATGTAAAACATTTATTCATGCACAGATCCCCCTTACCAAGAATTTTTAAAAGAAGTCCAAGACAGACGAGAGGGAGAGAACCCCTATGTTTAAGAGCCACAGAATAATTGGTAAAAATATCCCGTGCATGGAGCTCCGTGGGGGGGGGGGGGGGGGGGGGTACTTGATCTGATGTAGTCAGCACTGGTCCTTCTGGCGCCTTCGAGACTTCCTTCATCCCCACTTTACCTTAACTGAACAGAAAATTTTTTGATACTGCAACAGGTGAACATAACTACAGAAGCAGACGTTTTTTGGACAGAACAGCGTGAGTGCAGTCCAACCATTGCATTATGTTATTGCTGGTAACAAATTCTTTCTAATCAGGCACTTTCTTTTTGCATCCCCCAGCATGTGGACAGGTTCAGTTTGAACCTCGCATTATCAACGGTCTCCGGGCGCCTGAAAACCGGTACCCATGGATCGTAAGTGTGGAACAAGCACAGAATCAAATTCTTTCCGCAATGCCTACTTTTTTTGTAACATTAAACGTTGGCTATCCTCCGCAGTGACTCAGTGGTTCGGCTACCGAGCCGGAGTTCCCGGCTTGAAACCCGGTCGTGGCGGCCGCGTTTCGACGGAAGCGAAAGGCACAAGGCACCCGCGTGCTGTAGGATGTAAGAGTACGTTACAGATCCCCAGGTGGTCGAAATTATTCCGGAGTCCTCCACTACGGCACCTCTTGCTTCCTTTCTTATTTCACTCCTACTTCCCTCCCTTTCCTTACAGCGAAGTTCGGGTGTCCATCGAGATGCGAGACAATTACGGGGGCATTTCTTTTTCTCACAAAAAAAAGTTTTCAGCGTTGGCTGCTCGCACCACCTAACTCTACTTAACTTCTGGCATTTATGTGAATTGGCATAGTTACTTCGGACGTTCCATGTCGGGTACAAGATCCACTCAGGACGGGAGTTCTACAAGCTAGCAAGCTAGTTCTCAAACTCTTTTCTCTGCAAATTTCTGAATATATTATAAAGAGAGAAAGCTTTGTTGTTTCTCGTTCTTGTTTCTGGAATTCTGGCGTGCAAAGGCAACGGATTTACTTCTAAAACGCGTGGTAGTAGACAGCATTACAGCAATTTCAACCGCTGCTGTTTTGACGCGTTAGGAATATAAAGTCCAAACGAACGAAAACCTCGTGTCTGTCCTTCTTTCGGTGTACAGCCTCCGAGGAAGCAGAAAAAGTGCGGGACGCTTCAGCTTCGCCCTTTCGGAGTAGAACGCGGCAGCTTGTTGCAGTGTTGCCATGGTATTATGCAATTACGCACCAGTACACAAGGACACTTCACGAAGTCAAAGACCACTACGTATTCACGAGGTACAGTTTCATTGCGTTCGAGCGAACGAACCTTCGTAGCGTGTTCTGTGCGTGCTGGCTTCTTAATATCAAAGGCCTCGGCTCGATTCCCCTGTATATACAGAAAACTTTTATTTCAAGGTTATCATGTTACACCAACTTTTCTACGACACGAGCTCGTTAACGTTGTCGCATTAAAAGGTTTGTGGTTTATGTGGGTTTAACGCCCTAAAGTGAGTCAAGCTATGAGGCTCGCTGTAGGGAAGCGCTCCTGGAAATTTCAACCACCTAGGGTTTTTTAACGTGCGCTGACATCGCGCGGTACATGGGCCTTTATCATTTCGCATTTATCGAAATGCAACCGTCGCGGCCGGAATCCAACCCGCGTCTTCCGGGTAAGCAGCCGAACGCCAGAACCACTGAGCCACCACGGCGCGTTAAAAACAAGAAACCCTTGGTACACGCATGGCCTCCAGTGTGATTCGACGTTCGGTACCAGTGAAAAATCAGCTTATCTTCTCGCTGCTTTAGAGCGCTTGGCCACCACCGCAGCCTTCCTCCTCAAATCTTCAACTGCCTGTCTCCCACGCGCTGTTTTGGCGGTAGTCGTCCTCAATAACTTTCAACCGTGCACGCATGGTACAGTCAAGATGCAAGAACACGTGGGCGCTGCCATGTACGAGCCCAAGATCGAACGCGTGGACCGAACGCAGGAGAACGCGAGCACTTGGGCGAGTAAGCCAAAGTACTAATGCGCGGCCGCTGAGATGCATACGCTTGATGGCAGCTCATCGAAGACTTGATCAAACTAGCCACCTCATTTGAACAAACTGGACAGCATCCCTAATTATTTCAAAGAATCAGAAAGAATCTCTCCGTGTGTTAAACTTCCACTCTCTATAGTTGTGGCACTATGTCCACAGCTGCACAGAGACGGCGGCACCAATCTGTGGCGCAAGCGATAGTTCCTGTTACTGCGCTAAAGGGGCAGCACCAGCCAGTGAACTCACAAAATCGGAGCCCGTAAGATAAAGCATTTCCATCCGCATCAACCACATTGACGACCCATGGGTTTTTTTCGCCATCGTCAGCCTAACTATGACCACAGAAAGACACGATCGTTTCCTGTCTCCCTCGAATTTACACGGTCATTCGGCTGAGACCGCCTTATCCCCGCAAACTTCTTAATCTCATCCTCCCAACTGACTGTCTTCCAACCCCTGTTATTCTTGGCTGCTTCAGGAATCTATTCCGGAAGTGATCTTAACGACAATCGGTTACCCTATCCTGCTTTCGCATTACATATCCTGTCCATGCGCAATTCTTCTTTCTGATTTCGATTGGAATGTCATTAACTCGCGTTTGTTCCCTGACCGACTTGATCACTTCCTGTTTCTTGGCATTACACCTATATTTGCCCTTTCCATAGCTGGTTGAGCTGTCCTCAACTTAATATCGCCCTTACCTCAGGCTCCCAATTTAAGCCCAGTAGGTAAGTACTGGTTAGATAAAACTGCTGTGTACTTTCTACATCAGATATATTGGTAAGGTACTATTCTTGACCTGACAGCGCCTACCAAGTGTACTAGGCTTTATTGGTATTCGCCTTGTTATTCCACCCTCGTGGCACGGGTCACCGGTAACCACCTGCCCCTTTCGCACTTCCAAACTTTCTCTCCCTTTCTCAAACTTCTCTTCCCTTTCGAGAATGTTGAATGTTAGTTTATTTTTGCGTATTGACCCTTTGGAAATAGGCGGCGAGAGCGAGAGGAATCCGCCGACGCGGCAGAGATCACGCCGAAACACCCAGCGGAAAGCCCGATCGGTACAGGACCGATTTCTCCCACCGGAAAAGAATCCGCTGATTCTTATCGGCCAATACCACGGCTAGTAGGAAGTTTCACACCCTCGGCGACAAATAAGGTGGCGTCCTTAGATGTAGTACGCCTCTCTTTGGACTAGATTCGCCGTTGTCACAGCCTTTTTCAGCGCGTTCACTAGCAATAAATGGGACACCAGTCTTTCGCTTCGTCTCATCTCGCCTATTAGAAAAGGTAACAGTGATAGCATTGTTTTTTTATTTATAGTGACAATTTTGCCCTTTTAGTCTTAAGAGGAGCGTCGGTTTGTTGACAATAATTGTTGCCCTTCTAACAATCAGATGGCGCCCCTAGGCTAAACTTATCATTGCGTCTCTGTTTTAAAAATGAGAACGAAACTGTGTAACGACCGGCAAAATAGCTTACGGTTATGGTAGGCAGACAGCGTCGATTAACCTCTTATCATATCTGTGTACGCCATCAGCAGACGACGAGCGACTACATAGCGGTCGGCACGTGTGAACGTGGCAGCATTTAGAGGGCCATGGATTTCGCTCGCTATCGACGCCGAACGCCCAAGTGTGAACAAGCCTTTGCCATTATAAATGCTACTCTGCACTTTTAGGGTCGGTGAGGGAGAGGAAAAAGAGGAGGGTGGGAGGCGAAGGGTGCTTTAATGTCTTGGGCGTGGTGGGTGGTTGGTTGGAAAGCCATCGCAGCACAAGGTTTGGTCAAGCGCCCAGGTTCTTTCTTTTCTGTCAGGCCACGCGTAAAACCCCAACTTGATAAGGCAGTTGAGCCGCCCGCCGGAGTGGACGTGCCTAATGGTGTATTCGACTGGTCGCTCTTGTGATCCGGTTAAATTTGGCAGAGTTGGAGCTGCTCTTGCTCGGAGCGCATAGCGAGACTAGTCAGGCCAAATTGTCAGCGAGTTTTTAGAGCGGAAGCGCATGAAGCAGGAGGAGGACGTAACTTCCGGAACCACAACGCGGCACCGCTGCTGGTGTCAACATAGCCGCCCGTGGTTGCATACAGTCGGCATCGCGGTCGCCGCTTAGCCTGTACCTATCGCTATCCCGGTTCTCTGTCCCACAGGGCGTTCATTTCGCGAATATCGCCTTTCAGATAGCACTGTCGTCCTCGTCTGAGCTGCTGCTGGAATCCCTGTTGTCTTGTGACAGCAACAAAGACAACTCTTGGACCGTTTGCCTCACACAGTGCGGCCCCCTCAAAACACAACACAGCAAAGACGCTACAACTGTGTGACTGCGTCAAAGGCCTACACTTGCTCCTGCCTTTGCGTAGGATACGCCGAAGCCCGAGGCCTCGCACCGCTTTCTAGAAGTGTCGGAAGTGGCTCCGTCACGCGACCTCATCTCGAAGCCACTCGTCCATCCCGAGTTTTTTTCTCGGAGTGCGTCAGAGCACTCTGTTCCGGAGGCGAGTACTCCGAAAGAACTAGCCGAATGTTATCAAAGCGGCCGGTTTCGACCAGCCGAATCTGCTGTCGCCTCTCAGACTGATCTAAAGCGACCAGTCAAAGACACTATAAGCCAGAGCCGGTCTGCGTATACGCACGGCGCGAGCTCGGACGATGCGATCGGTCGCTGGCAAATAATCGGCGCTCCCGCTAAGCGTGGCGCCATGCGCCATGCTTTGATGAACAGAGCACTAATTAAACTGGGAACTGGCCAGCAATGTAACTACTGGAAAATTATTGTCTTCAAGTTACGAACAAGAAGGAAAGAAAATGAGAAGGCCCTGTAATTTGCGGGGTAATGTGCTCATAAGTACGTACTCCTTGGAGAGATCAGCTCATTCAGGTTCATTCTGGGGCACTCAGCGCGAAAGCCACTCGAACAAACACAAAATTTGTAGCTAGCATGTGCTGTATTTTCCGAACTATAGTCCGTGGACTGTAAATGTTTAAAATCTTAGAGACCCAGAAAGGGGGTCTCAATAAAGGTGCGATATGTCTGGGATGTTAAAAGACGACGGTTCATAATTATCCCCCAGCAAGAAATATTTTAACGCATTTTGTGAAAGCTGAGTTATATGCAGACAAAATTTGAACTTCGGCGACTTCGCGCCTTTCCCTCTCTCGCACGTCAAAACGGCGGCGCTCCTCCGCCGGCCCCACTCACTCGGCCCCTCCCCTACTTTCGCCGGTTGCGGCGCACGCGGAGTGGCCGCGGCCGCGGTAGCGCGTGACGTCTGAAAGAGTTTGGCGCTGTGAACCAGTGATAAACCTGGAAGCTGACGTCATTTGCAAGACGTGACGTCGTCTGCCAGGTTTTCATCCGAAAGCCCGGCACCGCGCGTCGCCGCGAGGTGCGAAAGCGGGAATTTTTAAAAATGTATTGTAAATTTCCCGCCCGCTTCCGAGGTATCGTACACGGCATGGACACTCGGTGGCCTGTACTCTACATAGTGCAAGCAATTTAAACACAAGCTCAAACACCCCTTTCTGTGACCCTTTAAATTTCGCTTGGTCCGGATACATGGGGGTGCGGACTATCCATGATTCAAGTTTTTCAGATCGCTTGGCCTAGCAGGTGACGAAGGCTAGCGTGGGTGAAGAAGTAAAAAAAAGCGGCATCTTACTGCCAGTGCGACGTTTAGCTGTGCAAAACTGTATAGATAAATAACCTCTGATATGCAATCAAATTCGATATGCAATCAAAAACTGCTGGTGGGTTCTACAGTGGCTAGTTCTTGTTGCTTGACTTTGTGAGCGCATACGAAGACAGCTTGATTAATGACGACATATGCGTCGTAGTCCTTCTTGAAGAAAAGTTGCGATGTCTGGGAAAATAGGAAGAGCCTTCCGAGCAGGATTCAATATTTGAACTGGAGAATACGCAAGACGTATATAAGCACCGAGCAGGGGAGAAAGAATTTGACGTCGATGGAAAAAGTGCACGTTTGTGGGCTGGTACAGGAAGGTGTTAAGAAAATCTGCGCTGCATCTGTGAAACATAGCGGATAGTCAAAAACTTATTTTCATCCGAAATTTGTATCTGCGGACTGTACACGGGATGCGGACTATAGTCGGAAAATATGGTATACACCGCGGACACCCGTATGAGGGAAAATGGAATTGGTTGCTGAGATTTCTTACATTTTTTTTCGTGGTTACCCACATAGTTAGACTGGATTGCGCAAGCCGTAGCATGTAATCTCGGGCGCTTCAGGTCAGTAGGAGATGTTATATTTTAGGCGTGTGGGAAATACCGAACGTGTATGTTTGCAATCAACACCCCCCAAAATGCGGTCGCAAAGCTCTAAGATACCTGCAACATGTCGTATACACCATTTAAGTCGACTTTGCCACATATATCCCAACAAACATTTCCGCGTTTAGAGACAAAAGCGTCACATGCGCGTTCATGAGGGCGGGCCGCTGCGCTTCTGTGCCGCTTAGTTCAGGTGAAACGATTTTCGCTGGTTGTGCGCGCAGTCGTACACTGCATCGCCAGGCTGAAGCGAAATTTTGATCCGTGCCTTTCCTATAGAAGATTCCCCTTTACGCTCTAAACATGAATACGTCTGTATTAGAGCAAGAAGAGAGTAAGCTGTCATCTAGAGCACTGTCGTTCATAAATGGGAGTGCGCTAGAGGACAGCTCAATGCCTTTTTTACTCCTTTCGGTTTAAGATAGATGTACACTACACTTCGGAAAGAACCCACTCTACAATGGGTGCAGATGTTAAATAATCGCGATGCGGCTGACGGTCGCAGTATTCGGGCATGGCTACAGCCCAGTGATGGTTGTGAGAGGAAAGCACCTACTGCCTTCCCCCTTGCAGGAATTTTTGACGAAGGAAACATACAAAATAACGTTGTTCGGCGCAGAATTTACAGAACATTGCGTAGTCAAACAATGTTGTTCACCACACCTTCTTGACTGCCTCCTTCAAGAATATTACATAAACCTAATTCTAGCTCTACCGCGGCGACATACCCGAATATTCAACGGTAATTTCATCATAAAAGTTGATATCTCTGCATATCTACCTTATGACAGGCTTGGATTTTTTTCTGTTAATCTTTTTTTCTTTTTCTATTTTCAAATGCAGTCCCCTTTGGTTTTCTATGGCAGTCTTGACTGCTCGATGCGAGCTATGCAAACAATTTCAAAAATACTATCTCACAGTTTTCTAATTTTGAAAATTTTTGTCCAAGAATGATGCGCATATGATCTCAGATATGTTTATTTATTTGTTTATTTATTTATTTACTTATTTATTTATTTATTTATTTATTTTTACTTCACAGGCCCACAAAGGAACATTACATGAGGGCTGGGCTCTCAGATGTATTAAGTGATTAGTTCTCCGATTGATGCCTTGAAGCGCTCAGGGGTGTTAAGTAGAACAGTTTTCATTGGCAAGTTGTTCCCCACTCTGGCAGCCGGCGGCTAAAGAAATACTTGAAATGGGCAGAGGTGCACGCTCGATGAGGATGCACTTGTTTCGTGTGGCTAATACGGCCTAAATGACGGTGGGCTGGGGTGATGGTGGTAGGGCTCAGGGGTGAATGATAGAACTCATGATAAACGGAAAGTCTTATAATCTTTCCGCACGGTTGAAGGAAAAGAAGGTTAACTCTAGATTTTAGCGTTGTAACGCTGGTGTGTTAATAATAATCTGAATATATGAAACGGACCGCGCGTTTCTGGATGGATTCCAGGACTTTGGTAAGGTTGATTTGATGAGAGTCTCAGATAGCAGATGCATGTTCAAGTTTCCGCATAAGTTAAGTTAAATAGGCGGTTAGTTTTACTGAAAGCGGAGTAAGCCCTCAGGGTATGACATGATAATCAGGAGGCGAAATCTTGACAACGTGGTAATGAAAGCCAGATGAAACAGCTTTTTATGACGCCACTCTATCACATTGCAGAAACAGCATGTTTGTTGTCGCCAGAAGTTTCCGGGTTTAGATTTTGCTCAGTAAATTTCTTTGGTGCGCAAATGAATTACACGCAACCTCGCTTGAAAAACGCCTTAATCAGTCTGAGCTTAGCATGTGCCATAAAGCTCCACTGCCGCCGCTGCTTGCAGCTCCTTAGACAGACAGTCGCGCTTCTAGCGGAACCTTCTGTCCCCGCCTCGAACCTGTGACGAAGCTTCATGACAAAAAGTTTGTCCACAACGTCTGAGCTGCGGGCTGTGGGCGTGTAGCGATAACGTCTGGTTTGAAACTCCCTGAGGATATGCGCTGCTACATTCGTGGAACTGCATCGTCTTCTCTTTCTTTTCTTCGCGTGGCAAAACTGGCAGCCACTCATCAAATCAGGAGTTTGCAGCTCAGGCGTTCTAGAAAAGTGTTTTGTCCTTTGCGCATGACACAAACAAACAAAAGCTCTTCTTATGCGATGTTTTTGAGTTGAAGTAAGCCTAACCATTTCATAATCATTTTCTTCTGCCAGTATGCGAAAGGAATATATTCTAATTATCTCAAGGTATCCAGTACGTATAATGTAAAAGGTTCAGGATTGCCGAACGCGGCATTATAGAAGCGCGAAGTTTGTTTTCTAGGCGCCGGTCTTTCCTCATTTTGTTATCTTGGGGATTGTATGCATTTTCACTATGCCTGGATACCTCTCCACACCAGATTCACCCCTTCGCCACACTATCTCTACATGAACGGAAATCTATAAAATCAGTTTTTTCACAGCCTTTCAATCCAAACATAAATTGTCAATCGTACCTCCCAGAGGCGGCCGTACTGCGATGGGTCAATCATTCACAATAATAGAACTAAACACGGCTATCGCTGAGTCAAACAAGAAAGTCTCCGAGTGATAAAGTGAGCTATGAAGCTCTTGCAAAGTTGCCTCTTAGCTGCCGACTTCGCCTGCTAGAGTATGACAACTCTTCCTGGCTTACTGGTGAGATGCCTGCGGAGTGGAAGCTGCTTAAAATTATTCCCATCTTGAGACCTGCAGAGTAGCTAACTACTCATCTTTCCGGCCCACTGCCCTACTAAGTTGTGCAGGTAAACTTATGGAGCGTATGATCCACAAGCGCATAAAGTGATTTCTCGAGAGCAGCAATATGCACCCCCAAGAAATAAAGGGGTTTCGTCAGCAGAGACCTGCTATTGGCAATGTGATTGCCTTTGTCACATCACTTGAAGAAGACCTACTTGCTGGCCGCATCCCAATCGCTATGTTTCTCGACGTCAAGGTTGCTTTGATACTTTTTTTCACCATGCTATTCCCGCAGCCCTGGGCAGTCTTGGACTTAGAGGCAAGCTGTACAAGTGGACGGAAAACAATTTAAAAGAGCAAAAAAAATTATGGGTACCCCAGACGGCCTAGCATTGTCTCACGCAGTAGAGAAGGGCGTACCACAGGGTGCTGTGCTCAGCCTCCTTTGTTCTATATCACACTAAAAAAATAACACGAAACCTACCACAAGGAGTGCAGATCACGCTTTATGCAGATGATTTCTGCATCTGGAGCGAATTGAGATCACACCATGTCACGCAGCGACGTCTTCAGAAAGCATTACTAAACCTCTCCACGTACTTGGCACTTGGCACCCCAAGGACTTCATCTTCCCCCGGAAGACATTGTTGCCATGGCATTAACAGGGGAATAAATGACCAAATATCCGCTCTTTCTTGATGAGAGGGCGCTGCCCTGTGTACGGACCCAACGATTCCTCGGTACTGTCATCGACCAAAACCACTCTTGGGCTCCCCATGTTAAAAAACACCGTGCGTAAAAAGTAGAAGCATAACAAATCTTCAAATATATGTCGGGAACACGCTTGGGCAGCAAGTGCCGCTCTATGGTTCTCTTTCATGAGGCCTATAATGATGGTCTCTTGCGATATAGTTTACCGATTTTGCAGAATATGTCTCCAAAAAATAAGAGGACACTGCAGGCAACGTGGAACACCTGCCTGTATGCGCATCTGTCTCGGCGTCCCGAACAGCTCCTCCACCTCTGGAACAGTTACGGAAGTAAGATGTCTAGCGCTGGAAGTCATCGCCGCAGAGGTAATGCTTTTAGCCCATCAATGTCACATACTTCAAGGAAATAAACACTTTCTGCACCAAGTCTATATACCCCACAGCAATTCCGGCTTTGGTCAAGCTGTGCAGCTATTGCACCTTCCTGCCATCAGTCAGCCATGTAAACTACTGTCTCCAAAATTTCCTCTTTGGACACCTTCACTTCTCGAAATCAAGCCGTTGACACCGGCCCCGGGCGTCGCCGCGAAGAACGGTGTGCCGCAGGCTGCGCTGCTCCAAGCTGCTCCGATCTGCTTAGGTGAGGAGTATTCGCAAGACACACACATATTTACTGATGGCTCAACTTTTCACCACTCCTCATCATGCGGCCTTTATGTGCTCTCATCAGCCCAAATGCTTTCATAGCACCTACAGCGTAGAATATCATCCACCACAGCAGAGTTATACGGAATAAAAGACGCTGCCTGCTATATCTTTCGCCATAAGCCAGGCGCTGGGTAATCTTCACGGACTCACAAGCAACGCTGAAAATCTGTAACCTACTGAAGAGAACAAATCACCAGCCAATTTCTCATGGCATTGGATAACTGCACCTCTTTGCTGTTGCTGAAGGTCACTGTATATATTTTTAATGGATATCACCTTACTGCGGCATCCTGGCCAACGAAAGTGCAGACGAAGTGGCCCGCAAAGGTCTACGGCTGGTAACTATAAGCGCAGCCTCTTCACAAAATCAGATGCGTCCCAACTTGCCAAACGATATGCCCGGAATGAAAAGAGCAGCCTCTGGAACTTGCCAAGTCATCTAAACCCCTTTCTTCATTCCATCGGCCCACAGCTCAAATCCAGACTACTAGACGGCCTTCCGCGTCATCTACAAAAAAATTATAATCGTCTCCGTCTTAATGTTGCATTTACAAACAGACTACGATACCGTTTCAAGTAAGCAGACAGTCCGCACTGGGAGAACTGCGGCTCAATTGAGATTGTACTTCACATCCTCTTCGAATGCCGAGCTTATGCCAACGAACGTGCGAACTATGAACAATGCATGCAGTCCGTCACCCAAGTGCCCCTCACAGTGGACGCAGTATTAGGTCATATAGGCTGCTACAGACAGGAGCGACGTGCAATCATATTTTTATTTTACTATTTAGAAGCTATTGGCATTTTATACCCCTGTCACAAGGGACTTCTTCACGGCCTTTGCCGTAAAGTTGTCTTATTACACTAAAAGAGAAAAACCGAAAAGGAGCAGCGGGGCTGCTAGACGGCAAATCCACAGGAGCTAGAACGCGGCCTCCGTGAATGCCAAAAGTCACCGCTGTGTGTTTAGCGGCGCTAGTAACATTATGAAATTAAAGCAGACGGTAGCACTTCCGCTAAGAGGATAAGAGTGCTTTCGTGTATGTTTGAAAAAGTAGCTATCACGACAACAAACGAGCGTTCTGACGGTGAGAAACGGATATTTTGAAAGAAAAGTTTCTTTCTTTTTCATCGTTCCCGGTCCGACCACGGCAGGCGCACTGTTTCGTTTGGCTCCTCGTTGTGTGTGAGAAGCGTGCTTTGTTTCTTATGTCCTTGTGTATGTCAAAGAAATTAGGCTGTGCCTGGTTAACGTGCTGCCGTATTCATGAGCGACGAACCGCAAGACGTTAGAACGAAGTGTGTACTTGCCATGAAGAGCAAACGAAGAAAAAAACAGCAAAGCGAGAAGCACTAGCACGTGTGTGTCGATGCGGCTGCTGAAAAGCGTTCAAGTCCTTTCTTAGCAGTGTAGATGTCTTAAGTCATAGCCTCCTCTACGGTTAAGTGCACTGTAATGCAAAATTAACCTTTAAATAAGATAAATTAGATATTTTTTAACGTTTTAAAAACTAAACATTGCGTCAATTTTTTATTCCTCGAGCTCGCTCGCTGGCGCTGCCGTCTGTATTGCTCCTTTAAGCAACTTTAAGGCCGCTGACGGCCGCCTTTGCGGCTACGGACCTTTTTTGCAAAGGTCTCGACGCTTTGCCGTGTAGATGCGCGTCACGCGCCTTTGGGGCAAACGACCTTAATTCCTAAGGCCTTACAAGTGGTCGTGCGACAGGGGTATTAGAAAAACTCTAAATTGCCCGAACATTTGATCACCCTGCTGTACATGCACAGAACATGACTTCGGTATCATCCAATGAAGCCATCGTGCAGTGAACTAATGCGTTACAACCTTTTTCAATGACTGCACTCTTTTCTAGCACCCTTCTATCTGTATTCCCCAATTCTCACCGCTACGCAGGGTAGCATGTCAGCGAATATTCCCGCCGGCTAAAATGCCTGATTTTCATTAAAGAGCTCTCTCTCTCTCTCTCTCTGTAGGCACCTCTCAGTGGCGAAATCTGTTAGTGATGCTAGCAGTAAATTCTGATTCGGAACATATTTTGGACCACTTAAAGATCCAATTTGAAGTAATCTGGAACAGTGGAAAGCCGATTTAGAAGCACTGCGGAGAACTAAAATTTCGCATTTGTCGCCCTTTGGAGCAACGAAACATAGATTCATAAGCATTCAAAGGCCCGTAGGTTTCAGTTGCCTGAGGTCTTAGCCCTATAAATAATAAAAGTCTGGCAAACAATTAACTTTACAAAACTCTTGTGAGGGCAAACAGTGCTGAAAAACTTCGAACGCAAGTGAAAGTGCGCCCCGGCATTACAATTTTTGCTAATGGCGGGAATTACTCACGATTTGTCAGATTTATGGTGCACAGTTAAACATGAGCAACCTTTCTGAATGGTGTCACCGAATGTTTCCTTGAAGAGCGCATAATTTGAATATATTTGCTAGCACACTGGCTCAAGTGGGCTGCTATGTGGATCTCCGCACTTATTTACAGAGCTCGAAAGAGTTAATAAATCGCCGCCCACGAATTTGTTCCGTTTTTGTTTTGTCAGTGAGCTCTGTGACGTATCCTTACAGAACTGCATATGCGTTATTCAGAATAAGCTATTCAGACTCAATCGCTTGCATAAATTTGTGAGTGAGGACAGTTTTTTATCATTGAGTGTCCTGGATGAAGCAATTGCCGTTGACAATGTAGAAAGTCTGCACAAATCCTGCACGGCGTATAGCGTGTTTACTTCGTTTAAATGGACGACAGGGGGTCGGTGTTGCCATGTTGTCCAACTGAAACGAGTGGCAAAGTACTAGCGCATCAACTTCAGTTGTGCCCACCTATAACGAACGCTGACCTAGTATGAATGCGATCGATGTGACAGCCATGAGGTTCAATATGAATATAGCGCTGTGCCCTGGGTATAACGCACGTATCTGAACGCGGTACTCGGTTCGTAACGAGGACGCATGTACTACCAGCGCGCGTGCGAAAATGATAGGCTGCGAAGCTACGGTCTTTAAGACGAATGTGCCGTCTTTGTCATAGACAACCGGGAAATGGTGGTTGCTGTCTATATCAAACAATCCTGGACAAAAACCATTTTTGCATGGCAGAGTTCATGAACGAAATATTTTCATATATTATGAGATTTGCTGTAACAATCAATATATTCGCAGATATTCCGTCGAGAGGATTGCATGTTTTTGCCATACTCAAAAGCGTTCTCCATTGAGAAGCCTATAGGATTGGACAAGTTGGTTAAACATGCTAAAGGGAAGGATGGCGCAGCATCAAGTAACGAGGATAGCAGGAGAGCGTACACAAGCACAAGCGCGAATTTTCAACCTCATTGTTTGGCTGCCACTACGCGGAATTTACACCAAGAAACACGCCCCACAAAGTAAAGAAAACCAAAGCAGTGATGCACGTGGACGCGATGTGCGAAGCAACAAATCAAGATAACGCGCACGGAAAACAACATGACGACTACACAGCAGCACGGTGAACATCCCTGACGCAGATGACATACTATACAAAACATTAGGTAAAAGACATCAATAAAACAGGCTAAAATCTAAGCGAATCACGAATATATCACCAAAAGAACCTGATGGAAGGCCGTGTCACAAAAGAAAAAGGGATAATGACGAAGAAGGACTAAAAGCGCCAAAATAACATGAAAATGAAGCCTACAACGCCAACAGAACACAGCTAAAGACATCTAAAAACTCACTTGAGTAACAGGACGCATAAAACGAAACTACAAAGCAGCTATTACACAGCTAAAATTTGATGACAGGTGAATGAAAGCAAACTTCGCACGAAAGCACAAAAGCATGCTGAAGCAAGTTCGGGGCCTCGTCGCGGCAAAAAAAGAGGAATAGCAAAACCAAAACAACCTCTTAGTTAGGTTTGCCATCCAGAGAGCACTTACATTCGGTGAGGAAAGTTAATTTCTTTTTCCGTTGGGCAAATTGATGCCGTGTTAACGCACGTCTTCTCTGCTCGCCCTATTTCGTGCGCTTCTACAATTTCACGGGTAAGCTGATATTTGTGCTTTTAAATAACAGAGCATTTCTTCAGTAGCGCACTGCAGTTGCATAACCTGCCGAGTTTGGCTACATGATCTTCAGATGCTAATTGACGTAATTTTTGCGATGTTTTTTTTTCAGACGCTCTTTTTGTAAATTCCTATGTGGCCTATGTAGCAGGCACCACATGTTAGAGGCATCTTGTGAACGACTTCTTCTGAAGACGCTAAAAATTTGTCCTCGTGGTTAACCGTGCATTTCCGCTTCGCTCTCTAGACTTGGTAGAATTTCTGACATTGGGAAGGAAGTTTGGCGGGAGCGGTGCATACCACTCTGACTTTTCCGCGTGCTCCTATTCTTCTGAGGTTGTCTGGAACAGCATGAAGGTATGGAATAACGACAACCGTGCTTTTCGTGAGCTCCTCCTTTTTCTTGACCTTGAGTCGATCCTTTTCTTCATCACTTACACGGGCCTCTACTTTTTGTTTCGAGTGCAGGCTGTCGTCGACCGATAGCAATTAAGGATCCGAATAGCCCGCTGTCTTTAGGTGTGTCATCTGCATACTGAAGCTTCCGTTCATTCAATGATGACATTATTTCCTGGCAGCGTCGGTGAAGCCGTGCTGCACAATGGCCCTCTTTACTAGTTTGGAGTGGGTTGACTGGTATGGCAAGAGGCCTTTGCTTCCTCTGGGTTCAAAACACCAACAGGTGTGATTATCTCTAAACGTCGGATGGAGGTCCAAAAACCTTATACAGTCTTCAGCAGGAAGTACATAAGTGTGTAGCAGGGGTTCTAAACCGGTCGTGAAATTACTCAGTATGCTATCAATGACAGCATCATTTTTCGCTTGCAGTAACACTAAGTAATCATCTACAAAGCGAAGCATGTTCATCATGCCGGAGCCAAAATGCTTGGCCACAACCGAGCCCCGGTGGACCAGAACCAGGTCACTCTGAACCGGCGCGATACACGAGCCAGATACCTTGTTTTTGCAAGTAGATCGATTTGTCGTAACAGACGATAGTAGAGGTGAAATAGAACTTCATTTCTAAAAAGGCAGACCTCTTCACATCAGCGGCGTTTTGAAATCTTACCGTGCTGTGGTGGTCTATGCACTCTTCTTCATGTTGCGGTAAAAAATGATATAACTCTTTAACGTAAACCGAAAAGACCCAAAGCTTTCCTCAACCCTGCGTTTGTAAAAAATCGATGACTGACAACGAAAAGAGTCTTCAATCGCTAGTATTCCCAGGTTCCTTTGTAAGTACAGCGCACTTTGAACGTGTCGCCGCATTTAGTCAGTGGGATGACGCCGCCAAACTGAGGAACGTTTTCTTCAGCTTGGAGGACGGTGCTCGTACGTGGTACGAAAACCGTAACCGGCTTTCGCCTTCCCGAAGTTAAGAGATATCTAAGTGCCTCCAACGAATTTTAGCCTATGCTGGTGATGTCGTCCCTTTCTGTTCAGATAAAAAGTGTCCTTGAAGCCTACCAATTAGCTGAGCAGTTATGTGAACACTGGTGCAGCTCTAAGTTTGCATAAATTTAAAGCTTTTACGATAGGTTGCTGGCAAGGAAACCAGATATTCTTGACAGCACAAGCTGGAACACGATTCCCTACATTGTCATGGAGTTTCACTACATCAGACCCAAAATAAGGATATCAGAGAGTCAGAAATTGTATCGTTCAGGCGATAAATGCAGCCTTGGGTGAGCCGGGAGCTCTGGATTTATTTTCCGGCATACGTTCGCGCATTCTTCTTTGTTGCAATGCACATGTGTGTATTCCAAGTGATGCATTTTGCGAAGAAGACGGTACAAGCGATGCCTGTGTGGCGCTCTCAATGAAAGCCCATGCGTCCAGACAATTTCTTTTTACCTCTAGAACCTGGCCTTGTTCACTTGTTTATTCCTACAGTGTCTCTTTCTGGGAGCTACAATCCATACCTTTCCTCTAATTGAGCTTGAAAGACAACTGATTTCTTTCCTGCCTTATCTGTTTGCTTTTACTGGTCATGCCGCGCAGGAGCTTTGTGTGGTTCCCTTACGGAGGTTGCTGATACATTTCATTTGCTCACTGTTCGCTTTTCTTTGCAAGTTTTCTGTTACATGTCAAGAAAACAGATGGCAAATGTTCCCTCTGCCCGCGCATCGCTAGCTTTACGTTTGGCTTTGCCGTCTCACGATGGATCGCCATGCTGAACGGCTTCGTTCAACTAAGCCTGTTTGTGGTGAAAACGAAAAAGGTTGTGGTAGTGAAAGACTTTTATTGGCTCCAAAAGAGTACGTACAGGGAGGTATGATTGGGCCGACTCTTAAGAGGCCGACCCTCACAGATAATAGGTCGAGTTCCTAGTGCGGGACCCCGGTGGTGTCGGCTGCTGTCCGGGCGTTCTCAACCAGGGCGTTTTGGGCCTGTAGGTTTAGAGCAGCCGAGCAGGTTCACCTCCCAGTCCTCTTGGTTGGGGTTGGGGTAAGGGGAATAGCAGGGCTGGAGGGGCAGGTCCACACCATATGGTAGATGTCCGAAAACTTCTCCGTGCAGTGCGGACCGCTGCCCGAGAAAGAACGGTCGAAGTGTTTGAGAGCTGCCGGGCACAGCAAAGTAGTAGTGCACAGGCTGAGCAGAGGCAGCTCCTTCGGCTTTCAGAGACCTTTACACAGGCGGGCATAAAGGCCCTGGACATTTTGATAGAGTAAAACAATGTCTTTGTAGAAGTAAGCCTGAGGGGATTCAAGTTCCTGGTCGTCGGGGACGAAGGGGAATGCCCGGTGAGAGAGCGCGTGAGCGGCGACGTCTGCTGCCTCATTTTCCTGAAGGCCCTTGTGAGCAGGAGCCCAAACAATATTCCGGTGAGCAGGGTCCCTGGTGTAAGCGCTGTTTCGGAGACGGCGATAGGCTGGGTACGGCACCCAGCCCTGCTCGAAGTTCTGACATGCCCCTCGTGAGCCAGAAATAATTCTTTTGGAAGTGGGATGAGATGCAGCCAATGCAATGGCGGCCTCCTCCGCGTGTGTCATGTCACGGGCTCTGAAAGTGAGACCATTCACTGTTTTGGACTGGTAGACAACTTAGGGCAACGCGCGCACGTGAAATGATTAACGAAGGAGGACGAAGAATACAGAGTGGCTTGAGTGTGGTTGATTGCTGCGTTTGCTCTCTTCTTGAGTCCTAGTTACAACATATTTTGGCGAAGAGATTGTTAGTTCAAACCAAGACTTGTACGTAGAGTCATCACCGCCCGTCATGAGCTCTCCGGGTTTTCAGCCGCCGCTGCCCTTCTTGCCGACTCCTGGTCATTCTGCCCTTCCACGGGCCCAATGCCGTTCCGCAATTACATGCCGCCACCTGATGCCTCCACACTGCCCGCGGAACGGTGAAAGGCCATCCTGCTAAAGTGCTTGGGACTAGAAGGTCAGCGCATTTTCCGCAAATTATGGATTTCGTCTACTCGAGCGCCTACGTCTACTCCATCACACTCCGATGACGAGGCACCTCGCCGTGCCGAATTCGACAAGGCGGCGGTCAATCCTGGCGGAGCACTGCAAGTCTTCTGTGAAGTTGATCGCCGCGCGTCATCGTTTTCGCCGTCGAGTGCAAGCTTCAGGAGAGACAGCTGATGAGTACACCGCTGTTGTTCGTAGACTTGGAGACTGCAGGATTGGGAGCCTAGCGGACGACATGATCAGGGACCAGTTGGTGGAGAAGACCACTAGTCAGCGTTTGCGTGATCAGCTTCTCTTGAAAGGCTCTTCCTTGATTTAGTGGTGGGCCGTGAGCCATGCTCAAAAGTACAAGCAAGCTTCCAGTGAAGCCAAGGAGATATCTGAAGAGGTCGCTCCAGTACAGCGCGTTGGATGCGAGCGCGCATCGAGACAAGCACCTCAGACCTATTGCCGCAAATGCCATGTCCACACATCGAATACTTTATCTACACTTCCATAGCACAAGTGCAACCCCTGCGATTCTACTGCCCACCTAGCGAACAACCCCGCATTCCGATCCCGCTAATATAAGTGCCGCCGGTGGGGCAAAGTGGGCTATTCGGAGTCTCTCTGCAAGTCGTTTGATCGTCAAGATCAGCAAGTCGAGGATACTGCTGACACACCGTCGATGCCGGACTACTCAAGCAGTGCGGCTATTCTACATGTTGAAGGTCAGAAAAATGGAATTTTTGCCTCTGCCCTGATTAAGGCAAGTTCATGCGCTTCCTGATTTACGCCGGCTCATTTGTGCCTGTTCTTGCTGAAGAACTTTATCCCCTTTATTTCGCGGATACCTGTTCGCTTAAACCAACCGCAGTTAAACTAAACTGGACTACCCTAAGTCTAGGAATATCATGTAAGGGTGCTTTCTTTCAGCAGCGAAATTCCGCGATCGTACCGCCTGTATCCTGTCGTACCCGACAGTCCTGCTTGGTCTGCATGCCATTGCGGCTGTGCAAACGACGATCAAATATGCATCGTTGAATGTCTTTCCCTGACACCTCATACACCCGTCCGAGCTACTTCTGAGCTACTTTCGAGCTTCGAGCATCTCTTCTTCAAGAAACGTGCACAAGCTTGGAATACAAGACCCCGTTCCTCCTGTCGCTTGCAAGCTCCGACGGTTGCCGTTTGCCATTCGCGAGCAATTTTCCGCGGAGCTACAGAAGCTAGAAGCTCAAGATATTATTGAACGTATCGATGCTTCTAAGAATTTCTCCGAAAGTAGTTGCTCGGTAAAGGGACGGCCCCCATCCACTTGTGCGTGGATCTGAGGGAGCTGCAGGCAATTGTAGTTGATAGTTTCCCTTTGTCACAAACAGAAGATTTCGTGCATAGATTGGTCGGGTTGCACTGTTTTTCAAAGTCGTAGCACGCCTCGGCTTACCACCAGGCACCGCTCAGCTATGAAAGTTGGTGACTGACAACCCAAGCGGCACAAGTAATTGGCCCAACATTGGAACATTGGACTTGGCAGCAGCGGCAGCGACACGACTACATCGCTAAAAAGCTACTGCTGTCTTCGCAGATCTCTGGATGCACCTGTGACTGGGTCCAAGGAACACCACCCCTGCTGATGTGAATCTGCGTACTACTGCGAACGGTCCCCGCTGCTGTGAACTTGCGGCCACCTGAGGCCACCGTCATCCAACTGCGTCATCGGACACTTGGCGCTGTATTGGCAAAATCTGCGCAGACGTACACTGGACCATCTACTAGATAAAAGAGCGAACATCGGGGCAGCGGTCACTTGGCAGCAGCGGCAGCGACACGACTACATCGCTAAAAAGCTACTGCTGTCTTCGCAGATCTCTGGATGCACCTGTGACTGGGTCCAAGGAACACCACCCCTGCTGATGTGAATCTGCGTACTACTGCGAACGGTGCCCGCTGCTGTGAACTTGCGGCCACTTGAGGCCACCGTCATCCAACTGCGTCATCGGACACTTGGCGCTGTATTGGCAAAATCTGCGCAGACGTGCACAGGACCATCTACTAGATAAAAGAGCGAACATCGGGGCAGCGGTCACTTGGCAGCAGCGGCAGCGACACGACTACATCGCTAAAAAGCTACTGCTGTCTTCGCAGGTTAGTGCAATATTACGCAAAACTTGTATGCAGTTTATTCCTGCCGCTGCTGCCACCTTATTTGAAACTTACTCGTCGTAACGTTATGCTTTGTGTTGCGTTGAACTGTCAGACCTTGTGAAAAAAAAAACTATGTCCAGCACATGTTGTTCTTGTGCATCAACTATTCAAGAAAGTGCTCCGCGTGTGATCTGTACGGAATGTAACTGTGCATACCATTTTGGCCAGTGTGCTGGGGTAAAAGAGAAATCGTTTCAAGCTAAGCCCTCTGATTCGAAAAAGACGTGGCGCTGTTGTAAATGCCGAGCAGGAAAGGCTCCTATAACAGACAAAGAGGACAATGGCTCTGATTTTGAACCTGATATTCGGAAGACTCTTGCCGCTATCCTAGAAAAACTGGAAAGTTTGCCAGAACTAACAAAAAAGTGGACCAAATTGAACAATCTGTTCAACACATGTCCATGAAATTTGATGACTTCGAAAGACAGGTTTCTCGTCAAGAGAATGAAATCAAGGCTCTGAAAAAAAGAGTAGCTGAATTAGAAGAGAAAGACGATATGACCCAGGCGGCGCAAGCACAACTGCAGCAAGATGTTAAATACCTCGAACACCGCAGTAGAAAACTTAACCTAGAAATACACGGTATCCCGTTTCAACCAGATGAAAATCTGCTTTCTGTATTAAACAGTCTTTCCCCCAAGCTTGAAGTACCGCTTCTAACAGCAACAGATATTCAGACGATACACAGATTGCCTGCCCGGAAAGATAAGAAGCCAGGTATTATCGCTCGTTTTACCCGACAAGCGACAAGAGACACTTTGCTTTCAGCCAAGAACAAAGTAAAAAAGAATGATCCGCCTATCGTCATCCAGGAAAACCTTACTTGGTACAACAGAGAACTGCTTCGTCGGGTGAAGGACTGGGCAAAAGGAAATGGTTATCTTTATGTATGGCATGTAAATGGAAAAGTTCTTGTCCGCAAATGTGCAGGGATGGATGCCATCCATATCAAAAGAGAAGATGACCTAGAACAGTTGAAACGAGTGCTGTGCTTGCCGAATCGATAAAGGAAAATAAAGTAAAGAGAAATAAAGATGCAAAACCATCTTCCTGCTGACTTAAACTGAATTATTTCCTGTTTTTCGCCCGCATCGCTAAAAGCTGTACACATCAACGCACGATCAGTGAAGAATAAAACACAATCCTTAGAATTTTTCATTGAATTCAAGTTCACTGCGATAATGTTAAGTGAGACGTGGAGAACCAATGAAGATAATGTTTTCAGAATGACTAACTATAAAACGTATTACCTGAATAGATCTGTTGGCCGTGGTGGGGGAGTGGCAGTTCTACTGGATATGAACGAAAATGGTGAAATGCTTGACTCATACAGTATGATCACACCGCACTACGAGGTCATATCACTGTCTGTGGGGAAAATTATCTATTCCGTTTGTTATCGCCCACCCAATAGGGATATAGCCGTTTTCTTGAAGTTTTATGATCACTTTTTATCGTTTGTAGCAGACGGAGGATACCTGCTTATTGCTGGAGGGGAGTTTAACATCGACATGTGCAGTGATAAATATCATACTAGAGAATTTAGCACTATGTTGGCTTCAAACGGTTTCACCAATGTTGTTGAAATCCCAACGAGAATAACTATTGAAAGTCAATCCACCTTAGACTCGTTCATCACCAATTTATGCCACCCGAAACTTAAGGCAGGTGTATTATCGTGCCCCATCAGCGACCATCTGCCTGTGTATTTCTGTATGGAGGTGTCAGCGCGAACTTTAAAACAACCGGAAGCTTTCACTTACCAGTGTATAACAGACGTTGCACTGGAGGATTTCAGAAATGCCCTTAACAAAGTCGACTGGACGCAGATTGCTGAGCTGGATAATGCAAATGATGCTTATAACCAATTCCTTGATATATTCAAACAAATCTACCAGTTTCACTTTCCCAATAAGACATATCAGCGGTCCCGTAAGAGTCGTAAACCTTGGATCACTCCTGCCTTGCGCCAAGAAATAAAAATGAAAGATAAGTTATATAGAACGTTTCTGATGACACGCACGGCTGATAATCTGAAGGCGTTCAAGCAGTTCCGTAATAAATTAACAAAGAAATTACGATCCGCTCGAAAGGACTATTGCTCTGCATTTTTGGACATTAAAAGGGGTCGTCATGACCTACTTTGGTCCCGTCTAAACTCTTTGTTGCAACGCAACCAATCCCATGCCAGCGTACAAAGGTTGAAGATTAATGACAATGATTTAACTGGAACTGAGTTGGCTAATGCTTTTAATGATTTTTTTACGCAAATGCCAACCTATGGATCGCGTCCAGATGCATGTGAGTACATAAACTGTTGTAACGATAAAACAATGTTTCTAGAACCTGTTACAAGAGAGGAAGTTGTGTCAGTATTATTAGGCCAAAAGAATTGCAGATGCCGAGACATTGATGACCTTCAGATAGGACCAGTAAAATATGTTGCGGATGTTGTAGCCCCCGCAGTTACGCACATATTCAACCTCTGCTTAACTACATCTTCCTTTCCAGAAAAAATGCAGACCGCCAAAGTAACCGTTCTCTTTAAAAAGGGCGACCAAAATGACTTAGGTAATTATAGACCTGTATCCATACTTCCCGTTTTTTCTAAAGCATTAGAAAAAGTTATGCACTCCAGGTTCACTAAATTTATTGACCAATGTAATTTTCTCACTCCGTGTCAGTTCGGTTTTCGCAAAAATAAATCAACTGAAGTAGCACTTCTACATCAAAAGGAATATATTCTCTCCCAGTTTGATAACAGAGCTTTCGTAATAGGTATATTTGTAGATTTTTCAAATGCATTAGACATGGTGAATCATGAATTACTCCTACAGAAGTTATGGTACTATGGTATCCGAGGCCAGGCTGCACTGTTAATAAAATCATATCTTTCGCAAAGAAAACAAGCAGTTAGCTTACATAATGTACTATCAGAGGTAAAACCTATATTTTCTGGCGTCCCTCAAGGCAGCGTGTTAGGCCCACTTCTTTTCAATATATTCCTTAATGACATTGTCAACATTAACAAAAATGCCAAATTCATCATATACGCTGATGACACGAGTATTTTTTTTGCTGGGAAAAACATTCAGGATCTAATAGTGTCTTGCAATACAACAATGGTCACGCTGGAAAAATGGTCGAAATCTAATGATATGCGCGTGAATGAAAAGAAGACAAAAGCCGTAATATTTCGCCCGAAAAATAAGCCGGTTTCTATTCACAGTTATATTCTATATAATTCTCGACCTATAGAAATAGTTAATTATTTTCAAATGCCTTGGAGTTATATTTTCTTCAACCATGTCATGGGAACACCATGTAGCTCACGTTGTCAAACAACTGGCTAGAGTAGTGGGCATGATTGGTTGTACACGGCACATTCTTCCGACGTCACTCAAACTAACTCTTTATAACGCACTTTTTTATTCTCACGTAAATTATTGTCATCTTGTATGGGGAACTGCAACACATTCTTGTCTTCGCAAAATACACATGTTGCAGAAAAGGGCCCTTCGCTACGCCTTCAATGTTAGCTATGGGTCACCCAGTAAAGGTCTCTTTCTTGCAGCCGGTGTGGTCCAAATCTATGAATTATATCGATACCGGTTGAGCATTTGTTACAAAACAGAAATAAAAAATGGTACCAACCATATTCGACGATTGGCAAAATTGCAAGAGAAAACCACAAATTACCCTTTCAGACAACCCGAACAATGGATGGTGCCAACAGCACGCCTAAACTCCGGGCAAGAACGTTTGCAATTCACACTCCCTTCCCTTCTGAACGCTTATACATCTGCACATTTTGACTTATTCACCTGTACTCTTAAGGTACTGCGTAGGATGTATATAGAAGGTAGCTACGAACAATTTTCATCCTCAGCTGTGCCAAAATAAGTCTTTGCTTCTGTATCTCATATTTTATGTATGAGAGTGTGATTGATATGTAATAACAATCTTTTTATCCCTGTGTTTACTCAGTACGCTTGAAGTGCTCTTGCGATGTATAGCATTACATTTTTGTTCTTTTGTTTCGTTTTATACGACACCTGAAGTTGAGTCGTTGTTTGTTTGTCTTCTGCTGTTGCCTGTAAAAATGGGGGCTGCGGCTTTGTCAAGCTGTATTCTTTACAGCTTTTTCTGCAGCTCCTCTGTCCATATACCTTTGAGGCAGAAATAAGTTTATTATTATTATTATTAATATTATTATTATTATTAAAGTTCGCCCTAAAAAGGACTAGGATGGAACCATCCTGTTGCAATATTGGGCCGATGACCTGTCCTGCTTGGGAGTTTTCTTTGCCCTGGATGGCCTCTTTTGTTTCAAGCGAGTTAGCTTCGACCTTGCTTCGTCACCTACAGCTTTTCAGGAGATGATGCATTTATTACTCGAAAGATGCAAGGGGGTCCTTTTCTGCATCAACGACATCATAGTTCATGGCACCACTCGACAGGTGGCTCCTTGAACACGCCGGTTTCTACTCCAAGCTTATTCCGCATTACTCCGATGTCGTTCTGTCTATGGGTGCCCTGCTTCGCGGAAGAGACTAGCCTTCGCTTGGACCGTTCTGCTGACTCAAGCTTCAAGTTACTGAAATCCATGCTGACGCCATGCGACGTGCTGCATTTTTTACTCTGCCCTTCCTGCTGTCGTAACGACTGACGCTTCCGGATACGGGCTTGGAGTGGTGCTTCAGTAAGATGACGGCCATTCCCTACCAACTGTTGCCTTTGCATCCCGTAGCTTTTCACCGCAAGAAAGAAAGTGCTCTGTTGGCGAACGTTAGCCCCTTTAGCTTTAGTTTTGGCGTGAGAATGCTGGCATTAGTAATTTTGGGGCCGGCCTCTTGTTCTGCGAACTGCTCACAATGCACTTGTCATTTAGCTATTGACGAAA
This sequence comes from Amblyomma americanum, assembly GCF_052857255.1. Classification (NCBI taxonomy): domain Eukaryota; kingdom Metazoa; phylum Arthropoda; class Arachnida; order Ixodida; family Ixodidae; genus Amblyomma; species Amblyomma americanum. The sequence continues at coordinate 165,174,270 of NC_135502.1, forward strand.
GGATCGGGACATCGCCCGTTCTGAAATTCGCATTGCTCGGCCCGCCTGTCGTCTTATAGTAACTATGCTAAGAGTACCGTAAAAAGCAGCGTAAATTCAGTTGCGGATAGTCTCTCTCGCCTTCCGTTACCGACCACATCATGCAGTGGGCCAAATGAGTTCGATGCAAGTGATGACGATTTTGTCTGCCTGCCATCCCCCGCTGTGACTTTACAAGAGCTACAAGAGGCAAACATCAGTGACGCAGTTGTTGTGCAAGCCACACAATTTACATCTCCGATATGTCCTAACAAGAGATCCCTGCCGCGAAATTTCAGGTCACGCTATCTCCTACGCACGGGGTTGCCCATCCTGCAGCACGTATTGCACCGAGGTGACAGAATCGTCGTTCCTGAAAGTTTGCGACAACGCGTCATAGACATCGCGCATTAATCAACCCCCGGAATCAGCCGCACGAAGAAAAACTACGAGAGCTTAACTGGTGGCCGCGATGGGACGAGCACATTGAGGTATTACTATGGGCATGTGTCGTTTTCCAGTCATGTGATAAGCCAGCTCGTCCAGTTTCAGCTCATGTGCAACCTGTCTCCTTCCTGCACAAGCCTTGGAATAAGGTTACCATTGCAGTCGTGGCATCTTTCGGCCAAGATCCTAATGACTGTCGCTTCGTAATCACACTTGAAATATATAGTAAGTGGCCGGAGATTTCTTTCACAAATACTATCACAACAGAAACAGCTGAATTTCTTCTGGGGCTCTTTCCTCCCGAGGCTTACCTTCAGGAAATTGTGTCCAATTACAGACCACAATTCTCATCTGCTGACATGCAAACTTTTCTCAAGCAACGGGGGATACGCCATTGCTACTCTTCGGTTTATCATCCCCAAGCCAATGGAGTTGTCGAATGGTTTAATAGGTTTTTCAAGGCATAGTTCAGCTGGCTCTGTACGAGCGACGTGACTTACGTAGCGCTGTTCTTGACTGCCTCGGTGCCTACCAATGTACGTCACAGGCAACAATAGGAATCGCACCAGCCGTCTTGCTTCATGGGCGGTTGTCCAGCACAATACTTAACGCCGTGTGTCCACCGGATCAGTGCGCTCCGATGATCCCATGAAAGCTCTCCATAAAAGCACTTAAGCTCTTGCGACAGACCCTTAAGCTGAAGCAACTAAGTATAAACTCTATGCGGACCAGAGGAGTGGAGACAAGCACCGTGACATTCATATCGGCGAGTACGTGCGAATTCGCAAGCCGACTGTACGAGGCAAGCTGTCTACTCGGTTCTCGGAGCCTCGAAGAGTTGCGGTGCGACGTGGACCTGCCTGATACCTGCTGCATGCTGGGCGAGTGTCGCATTCGTCCAAACTTTCAGCTGTTCGTCAAGTATTCGTTCAGCCGCAACTTCCGTCCTCAGCTCTGGCTGCGCTTTGCGCTCAACATTTTTCTGTTCATCGACTGTTCCGGAGTGCCGAACAGTCCGCATTCCGAAAACACAGATGAGAGTTTATTATGTGACATGCCTTGAGCCGAGCCTAGCCCCAATACCGCTGATCTAAGCCAGAACTGTTCATCGCGCCCGGCTTTGCCCACTCGAGAACCGACAGCCGCTCCTCAACCCTCGTACACGTCAACAGCAGCAACTCCTACTTGCCTTAAAACGCCCCGCAGAGCCACACGTCAAAAGAAGCTGTTCGCTAGACTAAGGTACGGGTCAGGAAAATTCTTATTACTTTCCAGCAATCTTTTTCCTAATTGTGGCAGAAATTTAAGCAAAAATACGAGCCTTCTAAGCGCGATGCACTCGCGCACGCAAAATCACTACCGAAGGATGATGAAAACAGAGCGGCTTGAGTGAGATCGATTGCTGCGTCTGCTGTCTTCTTGCTCCCTAGTTCCGATACAACACTGTTCAGAGACCAGTGAATCTTGGTTAGGGGAGTGTACAATGCCAGAATCATCCTCTTAAGTGGGTGCCAGTTCTTGTAACATGTATCTGTCCCCCAAATTTTTGACGAGTGGTGTATGAAGACATAAAAATGTGCGCCAGCATCGTTGAATTCTGCTTCTGTACACAAGGCATTTTTGCAGGCCAGCAAGGTTGATTCTTTGCATTGAAAGGAAAACAGCGGCGATATATCATAGCGGCCAAATGCAGCGGCCAACGAAGCTGATCTTTTTGCCTCGCAGCGGGTTCGAATCTCGCTCGCTACCAATGATATCTTATTTCCCACCCCGATAGAGTGGGACTGCACCGAGGAAGGGGGAAAGGGGGGGTCCCTCCAACGAAGCCTGTATGATAAAAATATGAAAATCCTGAATATATCTTCTTTGTGGGTTTGTTTCTCTATCAACTGATCGATACACACCCAGCAATTCTGGGCAAAAATATTTTTGAGCGGAAATCATTGATTGACGCAAATTGTTTACACAATGTAAGATATCGCTATAACAATATATGTGCAGATCACCTGACGCCAGTCTGGAATTTTTTTCTTGACGTTTTTGCTACCATAAAAAGAGTTCCCCATAAGTTTTCTATGGCAGTCTGAGTATCTTACAATTTAGCAATTTTCAGAGTTTTTGTCAGAGAATGATGGACATGTGTGCGGCGGCACAGCGATGCGGACCCGAGTGGGCGTCCGTCACAAAAGACCAAAGCGCCACCTCTACGCCGCTTCTGCACATCTCGAAATCTCAGTCCGTGTGCACGAGCGTCATTGCTCTCCACATTCACCACTGTTGGAGGCATTGAACCCATCAACTGGTAATCAGCAGTTGAAAGGCATAGCCACCGCTGTGTGCGGAGCGGTTCCTAATTGAACATGCAGTTTTGCGGTGCCTAATATGGCTGGCGCCTCGTTACCATAGCCGTCCTCTTCCACTATCTCAGACTTCGAGTGTCCGCAATGTGGCTTAAGGGCTTTGAAGTTCGGCTGCGGAGACCAAGGTCACGGCGTACAGTCTCTGCCGCATTTCGATGTCGGCGGATCGCAACAATGCTCTTATACTGTGCACTGTGAGCGCAAGCCAAAGGACACCGGTTCTCTCAATTATTCGCGAGTCCGCCATAATGGCGTCTCCCGTAAGCATGTGCAGCATCAGGGCGTTATACCCCAGCATGCCATAGCACTGGCTTTCGATTTTTTTTTCAATCTCAAGGGGAAAAATCAGGTTTATTATAAATGTGGAGGAAAACAAAAATTACCGCTCTCATTCAGATATAAACTATAATCGAATTCGGATTCCAAAACAGGTAATTCCGAATTGCGGGATCTTTTCAAGCTAATTTTGTGCTTCAAAATAATAACAGTGCTCCAGGGAACAATATTACACAAACTTATACTTGCACATTGAAATGGGGAACTACTGGAGAATTACTTTCTAGTATCTTTTTATGTTTTAAAGTATTTTCTCGTTGGCCGGGCCATTTGCATCAAGGTATTTCTCTGCCTATATCAGTCTAACCGCTTTTGCACGCTCGCCGTAAAGAGATTCATCGCAACATTGTTGTGGCCATTTGTAATGTCGAGCCTCAGCACGGCGGTCTTTCTATGGAATGGCGCTTATGCATGCAGCGGTTCCATTGATTTATTCCGCCAGGAGGCGTAAAAACTTCATCGGCAGGCATTGGGAGGCATCAGTGTTCATGACGGGCGTTTGCAATAGCATGCCAGCCGCCCCCGCACATATCGCTCCGCCATTTTTCAAGGACCACCCCTAGAAATGTCAGCTTGTGGCTCAGATATCCGGAAAGCGCCTTTTTCGTGCAGAAATTAATTTTCGCCTCACTTTTGTAAAACGCGCTGACGTTTAAAAAGTCGAGGAAAGCAGGCTTCTGCTCAAAAGTGAACAACGGACATCATAACTCAGCCCGTTTCAGCAATCATATGTTGTCGTCACTCTCTTTGAGTCGTCGCATCTACCTAAAGACGCTAGCTCGCGAACAAACTCTTCGCTACTATTAGTCTCGCTTCAGGGACAGTCCGTTGTTTATTCATCGTACTCTTGCAACGCAAAATGTTTGTTTCCCTGTTCTTAAAGCTTGTCACGGCCTTATACACGACCTCTGGTACATAGGAAGTGCGCGTAAAGCGCATCATTGTTCTATATAAGCCGGCTGCGGCTCATGCTAATACTGCCCCACTTGGGGTGCTTCACATGTGCTAGTTCAAGCGCGGGACGATGCGAAGAAGATTACCGGCATCTGCGGTGGAACCCTGATCACTCACAAGCACGTTCTAACCGCTGGACACTGTTTGTTCCTGTGAGGGTTAGCACTGCCTGTCGGTTTGTAAGCGGAGTGAAGTATATTCACTTTTAATGCTTGTAAAGCCTAGTTGCAATGGAGCTCACGCTCAGATTTCGTTCAGCTCTTTGCTCTTGCAGCAGGTATGCTGGTGACCTAGCATTTTTTTTTCTACAACCCGCACCTTAAGCGGTACATATGGCGATAAGCGCCTGGCTTTGCTCCGTGCTTCATGTATAGTCGCGGACAAAAGTCTGAGGACCGCGTTTTCATCAAACGAAGCCGATAGCTGTGCTATTAGCCAGCGGGTGGAGACTAACTTGTGGAGGTGAATGTCAAAATTTTGTTCTTTCGTCTCCACAAGCGTGGCCGGCTAATATTAGAGCTATAGGCTTCAATTGAGGAACACGTGTCCCACAGACTTTCCTACGTGACTTTACGCCAGATGGCGACCACTGTAGGGATGTAAAATTTCAGGAAATTTTGAATGACGGAAAAGAACACGAAAAAAACAACTTATTTTTCGGAAATATTCAAAACATTTGAAAAATACCAGAAACAGGCATAGAACAGTACGCACAACTGTCAATTCAACACTGACGTGTTTCTGTTTTTTTTTTCTTGCTTTCTTGTCGCTAAGTCCTAAATTGCAACACTTTTCTTGATTTTGTCGTACCTCTTATTTGCGCCGTTGATTGTTTTAGCTCGTTTAGTAGTGCTGATCTGGCAACAGTGTTTGCAAATGGCACCGCCCAGTAACATTAACGCGCGCTTATGCGCACCGTGAGAGCGGTCCGGCGACAGCGAAGAGAGTTTTTTTTTCGAAGGTGCCCTGACTTCTCCAGGACTGCAGTGACGGCGTGAGCCATCGGTCTTGAATTCCTTGCCGTCGCCGCTATGGTGAGACGTGGTTCGAACATTTGGGCGAACTTTGGCGTATTGAACAGCGGTAAGGGACCAGCGGTGTGCAGGTTCTGCAGCGCCATGTACGAGTTTCCGAATGCAACGCGCTTGAGGAGCCACATTGCAAAGTGACGGAAATGTACATAGGATATTAAATCCTCTGCACAGTCGGTACAAGACGAATCCTCGGAAACTTCATCTGGTTGCAGTCTCTCCAGAAGCCCATCAGTTGAAATTGCGAAGTCGGAGAGCCAGTCAACAAAAAATGACAGCATGACGGACAAGAAAGAGGCTGGTGGACTAGCTACTCAGAATGCTTCCATGGTAACTTCCCTTGACAGAGTGACACCGGAGTTCAAAAGAAAGCTTGATGAGGCCCTGACACGAGCGATATACTAAAGTTGAGCACCTTTGTCGCTCACAGAAAACAAATACTGGCGGGAAGTTATCAAGCATCTAAGGCCCGCATTTGTGCCGCATTCGCTTGGCGGACGGCTTTTGGAAGCTGAGTACGTCTGGCTGATGACACGAGTAGAATAAAAATTCTGTTCTCCGCTCAGCATCTCGTTTCTTACTGACATCTAGACCAACGTGCGCAGGGAGAACGTCATGAACTTTGATGTCAAGTTCCGCAGTGCCGTGAAAACAGATGATCATATGCACAAATTAGGGTATATAGGAGGTGAGGTTGCAAGGGTAATAGAAAAGCTTGACCAGCAGAAAGTTTTTGCCTTGCTTACTGACAACGCTAGTAACATGAAGGCTGCATGGGCAATGGCACAGCAGCAGTATCCCACAGTCACTATGCTGGGTTGCTGCGCCCACGCACTAAACTTGCTTTTGTCAGACATGGTTAAGATGATGACTCTTTAAGAAGTTAAGAAGGCGAGATGTGTGATAAAGTATGTTAAGCACTCTCATGTGGTTTCTGCTCATTTCGAGACGAAACAGCTAGAGTGGTACGATGGAATTAAGACCACTCTCAAACTGCCTGCTGAAATACGCTGGGCAGGTGTTGTGACGTCACTTGAAGGCTTTCTCAAGGACAAAAAAATTCTGCAAAAACCAGTGATCACCACTGAACTGGGAGTAAGCAAAGAAATCAGGACAGCAGTATTAAACGAAGACCATTTCTGGAGGGATTTGCCGAGAAGTTTTGACATGCTGATCCCGATTGCGCATGCAATTTCTGAAACCAAGTCTGACAGCGCTCTCTTATCAGACATTCACAAGATATTGCTCAATGTGTCTAGAGAAGTGGAAAAGGCCCTCCCTAATTCTTTTTTGACGACAAGCGACAAACTACAGTCAAAATTCTCTGTGACAGACGCGATTTCATCTTCCGTCCAGCCCATGCAGCGGCAAATTGGCTTGATCTGAGGTGCAGAGGACGCTCTCTAGTTCAAGAAGACGTGCAACATGCCTTTGAACATATCACTCAAGCTGCAGAGGGCCTAGATCTGCGTGTCAGAAAAGTGCTTTGAAATGGTCCTGGAAAGGGCTCGACGACTCTGCGAACGACGTCTCGCCAACCTAATGGTGGCAAGGCCTTTGTGCTACTGAGCCTCTGACACCAGTTGCGTCTCGCCTTCTACAAGTCCCACCCTGCACTGCTGCCTGCGAAAGGAACTGGTCAAGGTTCGGCAGTGTCCACACCAATAACAGGAATGGGCTCACGGGGAATAGAGTGCAGAAGCTGCTTTTCTTCCGCTCCGAACTAGAGCTTAAAAACTGTGATTTGACGAGTGACGATGGAAATGACTCCAGCAGCGATTCGGGGTAATCTGAACTGACAGCAAGTTTTGAACATATATTTTTATGTTATTCCTCTTATGCCGTTCTAGTCAGTCAATAAAATACGAAAAAATGTATATCATTCTTTGATGGTGCATTTCTGCATAGGTTTTTTTTAACTGATTGACCTAAGACATGTGGTGATAACTGCTACCCACTCGCGACAATATTTTCTTCAAAGTAAGGCACGTATTACGGTACACTTCCTAATTGATGTTGCCAATAGCATTTTTTACATCTAGTTTCATCATACGCGGCAATCAACGGCATGAAGCTTATACTATTACTAAAAAAACAAATCAGCTCTATATTGTTGCCAATGCCAGAATGTAGTCCCATCTTTCTCTTTTGGGACGAGTTACATTTGATTTTTACATAAATAAGCCGTACACAGCGACCACATTGAACTGAATGTTACCCGTAGCTGGGGTAAATTTTCAGTTCCAAAATATTGCCATGTATACCCACGTTCCCATATGTAATGCGGGACAGGGCAAAACAGTACGGCTCAACGGTGCTCACTGTGTTAGTTTCCCGCTGACGACGAACGCAATGCAAAAGGGGCAGTACAAGAACAGCATGCTAAAGCATCTCAGTAATTTATGCTCTCTTTTAAAACGGTGTCATATCTAATTGGTACCAAAACTAATTGCAGTAAAAGGAGAATGGCATGCTAGCTGTGACCCTTTCTGTTATTCTTCTGACGCAACCGTTTAGCACGGTTTTATTCTTCATATGCAAAATCTCAAAAGATTTCTGCTGATTGGCACCAGACTGTTTTTTTTTTTAATTTTCATGTATTTAAAGAAAAAAAAACAAAAAACTGGGTTTTTTCTTCAAAATTCTCTGTTTTGCGATTCCTCCCATCCCTACCACTGTGGTTTCCTCCAATGCCGCCACCTCGCACCTCCTGAGAGCGCCTTAAACCCATCCGGGCCACCATAGCGTCGACCACTTCATCGAGGCACAAAAGGCAGTTTCACGCGAAATGGGAAAGAGATAACGTACGCTAAAAAGTAGTGTAGTTCACAGTGCGAATCAACCAAACGCTAACCGCTAGTGTATATCCGCGTTAAGTACGCTATTTTTCAAGTTTAGCATATGTGATTCTCGCGTACGCTAGTTACCAGCATGCGACGTGCTTTAAAGCAGGTCCCTTTGCGGCACAGTTGCAGCGTTGTTCTTACTGCGTTTTACAACACGTTAATGGTCTGTAAACACCACATGAGGCTTTGCATCTCCCCCTCTGTCGCATAACGGTATAACTGACCAATAATTCTACTTAATGCTTATTCCTTGCGACGATTCTGGCAGTCCTTGGCGCAAAAAAACGGCAGCAGTTTGTTGAGAGAAATGGTACATGGTTTTGTAGCGAAAGTTACACTGGCGACGAACTTGCGATTTCGCTGTGGCGGGGCTCCGAGGAGGCACAGAGACAGACCTTGAGCCGCTGCCTAGCAACCGCCGCATCTGGGTGGACGCCGCGCGCTCGCTGCGCCATCTGGCATGACGTCACACTGAGCGCCTCGCCGCAGAGGCGCCCTTACCCGCCCTTACGCGCTTAACCGCTAACCAACGTATTCGATGGCGCTATCTATGGGAGCCACTGAAACCCCCGCACAATCACTGAATAAAGAAAAAAACCTGTGTGGAGGCTGGGAGTCAAACCGGGGCCTTTGGCCACGCTACCACTCAGCGGAGGCGGAGGCGCTACCACACCGCCACGACGGCTCAAAGTTTAGTCATGACTAAAGGCGTATCTCGTGAATGCGCGGGTTTCATATAATAACTCTACCGATCCAGAAGTCGCCAGGCTTTCGCTACGTATATCCTGGCCTAAATGAAACCAACTGTGGCCGCAACACTTTCAGCTATATAAAAGACTTCCTGACCGATCGAGCCGCAATAATCAGAATCCAAGAGGAAGAATTTGGTCCGTATCAAATGGGTACGCGGGGGACACCACAAGGCGCGGTGCTATCCCCCCTACTCTTTTATTTGGCGATGCTCCATCTCCCAGACAAGTTGAATGGTATCGAAGGCCTACGGCATGCGCTGTATGCCGATGATATCACGATCTGGGCCGCCGAGGGAAACTTAGGGCGCATGGAGGAATGCCTGCAAACAGCCGCTCACGTAGTGGATCGCTACGCAGGGCACTGTGGTCTCCAATGCGCACCCAAAAAGTCTGAATTTGTGCACCTTAGGGCATCCCCTAAGGACACCATCCAAATACATCTCTCCTTAACAAGTGGCCCCATGCACGAGGCCAAAGAGATTCGAATACCGGGCTCTTCATCCATAACCAAAGAAGAGTAGACACAACATTGCACAAACTCCGCAAAGTTTGAGACCAAGTAGGCCGTATGGTCCGTCGCGTCTCCAACAAGAGAGGTGGTTTACGAAGCAGGGATGCCGTGCGGCTGGCCCATGCTTTCGTAATCAGCCGAATCCTCTATTCGGTCCCTTATCTACCCTTGCGGAAACACGACGAAGACAAAGTTGAGGTAATATTCCGAAAAATGATGAAGGGGGCACTTGACCTTCCTTTGTCCACATCAAATGCGAGACTTCTTGTATTGGGAGTGGTGAACACTTTTCAGGAACTCAAGGAAGCTCATCTCACAAATCAATACACGAGGCTAGCCCAAACGAAGTCGGGTCGGCACTTGCTAGCCCGCCTTCACATCCAACATGATTTTTACATTCAGGAGCGGGTCCGAGTGCACGAACTCTGGAGACGCGCCGTCAGAGTTCGACCCCTCCCCACTAAGATGGACAAGGAGGATCATAGTGGTCGTCGTCAGGCTAGGGCGGAAGCCTTAGCGCACCACTATGGCAACAAACAAGGTGTCTTTTACGTAGATGTAGCTGGGGCTACCCACGGGGGGGGGGGGGGGGGGGGGGGGGGGTACACGGCTGCGGTCATACATCTAGAAATACAGGTGGATGGGCTTTCCTTTCGAGCCCCAGGCACAACACAAGCTGAAGAGGTTGCCATCGCCCTAGCTGCTTCTGATTCAAAATGCAAACTCATGATAACAGACTCGCGTTCGGCATGCCGCAATTATGAGGCTGGCTGGATAACTCCACTAGCTGAACGAATACTAAGGAACTGCAGGCGGGATACCGATCCTACACCCCGCTGCCTGGTTTGGTCTACGGGCCATGAGGGCCTAGCAGGAAACGAAGCTGCAGACGCGGCGGCCCGAGCACTCATTCACCGGGCGTTCCCATTGGCTCCTGAGCACCTGGAACCTGAAGGTAGCTACTTACTCTTCTTCAAAGCTATAATAATAATAATAATAATAATAATAATAATAATAATAATAATAATAATATTATTATTATTATTATTATTATTATTATTATTATTAAAAATAATAATAATAATAATAATAATAATAATAATAATAATAAATCTTTATTACTCCTCAAGGAATACATATATGTTCCCGGGCCTGCCGAAGCCTCTACATGGCTTGTATGGCAGTGCCCATCAGCGGGGCAGCTCCAGCGTTCGGAGACAATGGTATGCACTTTTTCATTAAAATAAAAGGTTTTAAACATACTGTTAGAGAAAAACACTGAACCTCAAACTTGTATTTTGCAAGTATGTTAAACAAATGATATATGCATATTAATGCTTTTTTCAATGTTGTCAACATGAACAGGGAAGCAAAATAAAGAAATAAAAATATCAAACATCGAACAATGCCTTTGCGCACATACACAATGAAAGTAACTGTATCGGATGCTCCTAAACATCATAAAAAACACAGAATTAAAGCACTATGCACCAATTATTTTTGAAGTTCAATTAACGCTCTTTTTACTCCGGATCGTGTTGTTTGCTGTAATACTGTTTTAGGGAGGCGATTAAATGTGTGGGGAATGTAGTACTTTGTTATGCTTTTTCCGTAATGTGTTCTCATGGAAGGTATTTCAAAAGCAGAGCTGGTACGTAATGTTCTCCCGATGCTGCGTCGCTGTCTGAAGTCAGTGTTCCAAAAGTATTTGGGTACAGTGTAGGAGAGAAAAAGGGTGTGAAAATCCGGAAGTTTTAAATACTTAAACAATGTAAGCCCAGGCGCAGGGGGATTGGTTTTATAGGCAATACTTTTAAGAATGTTCTTGAGTAGACCATTAATTTTATCTTTCCAAAACAATGAACAGTTGAAAAAACAGGCTATACCATACCGTACACCCGAGTATGCTAAAGAATGCAGGATAGTTTTTTTTATTTGTAGTGGAACGATCGATCGTAAACGTAATAATAATCGTAATCGTAATAATAATAATAATAATAATAGTCATGTTTATTTTCGCCACTGAAATACAGAGGAGCGAAAATAGGTGGCTGGAGAAAAGGCTGCTCTATCAGCAGCTTGACGGCTCTCCAGCCACCTTTACATCAGGAGCAATGGCGAGGCATACAGTGCACATCTGAAACACCATTGTTATCTTTTTGCTTTTTTTTCAAGGGCCTATCTTGCAGTACAACTGCACTTGCAAAACGAAATGGAAAACGATAATAAAGGATTCATTCTTATACATGTGCACAACACAGAGATGATGAAATAACACTGAACGGCAAACAGAAGGGGAAAACGGACATGAAAAACAAGATCAACATGGTTCACCCGACAAAGAGGTTGACGATGTGTCTACGCGGGATTGAAATGACATCCACCCTCTGGAAGTCGAAATCACTTAAAATGGATGGTAATGAATGTCTAATTCTTTCGGTGCCGTAGCCAGTACGCGAAAAGGGAACAAACCATGGTGGCTGGTACCGAAAAGTGTAGGTTTTTGGATTTTTTGTAGGGTGTGCTAAATTTAAAACTGTTTCCGATCTTCCTTGCACTGCTTTTCTGTAAGCACATAGGAGTTTGTGTGTGTAAGTATTATTTGCTGTCATAACCTTGTGTTTTCGGAAAAGTGGTTGTGTATGTTCAAGCCTAGATTTGTTTTCTATTGCACGGATAGCTCTCTTCTGAAGTAATAAAAGTTTGGTAATGTTAGTTCCGCAGGTGTTTGCCCACACTAAGGCGCAATAGTATATTTGTGAGTTAAATAGATCATTGTATAAAAGTTTCTTAATGTTACTCGGAAGTATTTGGCGACATCTGTTCAACATACCTACGACTTTGCATAGTTTCAATGAAATTCTTTTAATGTGTTCATTCCAAGTCATATTTTCAGAAAAGATTACTCCTAGTGTTTTTACATGTTTTACTGATTTTATGCCGTAGGGACCTAAGTGAATATTCTCAGGTGGTGTAATGGGGGTTCCTGGTGTGCGGAACATAATGCATATTGTTTTAGATTCATTCAGAATTAATCTATTTATACGGCACCATTGCTGAAGCCCATAACAGAAAGTATCTGCTAGATCTTTTATTTCCGAAAGGTCCTTGCCTGAAACCAGCACTGTGCAATCATCTGCATATACTATGACTTTATGTTTTCCGGGAATTCTTACAATATCATTTATATAAAAAAGAAACAGGATAGATCCCAGAATACTCCCTTGTGGAACTCCGGATCTCATAGGTTATACATTCGGCTTAAGGTGGTTTAATTCTTGTCCTTGTCCACGCACAAATTACGGTTTTCAAACACTCAGGTATGTGTTGCCATCTTTCCTTAATAGAAATGCTTTCACTAATCAATCCATTCTTTCTGTTTCATATAACGCTGTCAGAAATATGTTCTTACAAAACAATGAATCATATCCAACGGTAAAACAAACTAAGTATCCATGTGCTCTGATTAAACTATTATTTGCGTGTGTGTAACAGTACCGAGACTATTCTGGTGATCTGTTATGAAGATATTGTACATATTTGTTATTTCATGCATTCTCTTGTTATTGTTTTACTGCTGCCTGTCATCGCCGTGCCAAGCCGCTACGGGAGATTGGAGCTTTGTCAAGCCGCGTGCGCGGCTTTTTTTCCTTTCTCCTCAGCCATTGTACATAACTGAAATAAATGCAAAATGAAATGAAAATGAAATGAACTGGTGACGCCCATCAAGATAGGATTTAATGAGGCGATGAGAAATTCCCCGAACCCCATATCGTTCCAGCTTGTCAGCGAGTATGAGATGATTAACAGAATCAAACGCCTTTCTGAAATCGATATAGATTCCTAGTGTCGCTAATTTATTTTCAAAGTTTTCTAACACCGTTTCCTTATGAACTAAGAGAGCGTCTTCTGTCGAGCGAAACTTCCTAAATCCAAATTGATGTTCGGTTATCAAGTTGTACTTTTCTGCGAAAGCGATAATGCGTGAATTGATTACTTTTTCCAATCCTTTTGAGAATATGGGCAGTATGGACATGGGGCGGTAATTTGTCAGTTCGTTTTTATCTGCACTTTTGTGCATTATTATTACCCTAGCAACCTGCATTTGAAGAGGAATTTCTGCACTTGAGAGTGAAATGTTGTAAATGCGTGTTAAAACAGGTGCTAGTTCATCTATTACATGCTTGATTGGTTTAATTTCTAAACCATCTGAATCGTGAGCCCGGCTGTTTTTAAGGGCCTGAAAGAGCCTTGTTACCTCTGATACAGAAGTGGGGCTAAAAAACAAGGTATTTTGCACGCTCGAAATATTTCTGGCTGCTTCAGAGCAGTATGTACTGTTTCCGACTTCAACAAAAAAATCGTTGAATTTATTAGCTAAATCTATGCCAATCAATGCTGTGTCATCAATAACAAGGTTGTCGATGACTGCCATTTGTTTGTTTTTATTGAGGATGTCATTTAATTTTTTCCACACTACGTCACCGTTTCGCAAGCAGTTGCCGTCAAAAATGCGCAGATAGTAGTTGTACTTTGCTTCCTTTAAATTCTTATTTAGTTTGTTTCTGAAAGACTTGAATTCCTTCCATGTTGATTGGTCGCGAGACTGGATAAATGAATGATAAAGTTTGTTTTTCCGTTTAATAAGCTTGAAATGTTGGCGCATAACCCAAGGCTTACGCGACTTTTTGTGTTCCCGATGTGACTTGATTGGAAAGGAGGTGAAATAGTGACCTTTGAAAATTTCCATGAATTTCTCACACGCCTCGTTTGCATCATTAAGCGCGAAAACATCGCTCCAGTTGGTCTGCATGATTGCATGTTGAAAGCCCTCTATTGTGTAAGGCGTAATTTCACGATATGTCATTGTATTTGACCTATTAGGTTTGAAAGGCTGAGTGTTCTTGATAATGAAGAAAATTGGCAAATGGTCACTAATGTCACTGCTAAGCCTTCCCGATATAATGTCGTCGGCAGAGTGGTTAGTAATAAACAAGTCAAGTAGGGTTGATGTGGAACAAGTGATTCGCGTCGGACCGGTAATGACATCGCGGAAACCATTGCTTTGCATGATCAGTAAAAAGTCAGCAGCTGGACTAGTTTCTTTTTGAATATCTATATTCATGTCACCACCAATTGTAAGGATGCCTGCTGTTTCATTGGCCCAGGATAGCAAAGAGTCACAAAAACACAAATTCAGAAAGGTTTCCGTTGGGTGGTCTGTACAGTACAGCAAAAATGTTAGCATTATTTCTAATACATAGAACTTCATAATTTTCACAGATCACGCTATAGTCATTTATAATAACAAAACCTGACATCGTGATCAGAATAGATACGCCACCCCCTCTGCTATTCTGACGATTCATATAGAAATGATTGTAACCGGGTAGCAGTAATTGTTCTGAGTAAGTGGTATACCAGGTTTCGGTGAACATGATTACATCAAATTTCTCACCGCAGGATTCAAGTAGAAACGTATGTCATCATGTTTTGACGCCAGTGACCTTGAATTAACGTGAAAAAGTTTCGTCGATTTGCTTGCATTGTTTGCCGCCACAGTGTCAACTAGAGTGCCTGGAAGGACAATGTCGTCTGCCATCATCAACGGATACAGCGCTCAAAGCCTGGACGACCGCACAGCCCAACGCCTGTTAGTCAATTGAATTAATCTTATCGATATCACTTTCACGGAATAGCTGTACCTCGGGCGATGTTTCAGTGCGGCGAGCAAGGGCAGTGCCATTTCTTGTCCACACAAATTTCCAGTTGAGCTCACGCTTCCGAGCGATAGCCATGCCTAAAATTTTCTTCACCAGAGGGCAGAGGTGTTCGTTAATATAGACTGGCTCTTCTGTGGATGACTCGTCCGCGGAATTTGTATGCAATCCAATGTCAGCGTTCGTGATCCTTTTCTTGCAAGCTTTCTCAAGAAAGTTGTCACGTTTCTCACGCTTCTGAAATTGCACAACAATGTTCTTTTGATCTTTGTTTTTTGTTGCTACTCTGTGACAGACGTCTATGTCGTTTGCTGATAACGGTACACCGACAGCTTTGCCAATCCTATCAATGATGTCTGGCAGGTTTTCGTCCTGCTTCTGAGTGACGCCCTTAATTTCGACGTTCCGGTTTCTTGGGTAATGTTCTGATTTTACAAGGTTGGTTTGGCACGCATCGAGGTCTTTTTCCAATGAGCGCACTTGCAATCGGAGGGCTTCATTTTCCTTCTTCAGTGACTTATTTTCACTGAGAGTGGCTTCAAGTCGCTGATTTGCCTCATCTAGGCTCTTACTGATGAAGCTCATACTTTGTTTCATTTCCTCTAAATCAGTGCGAACCCCTCTGTCCTCCGTGCGACAGTTTAGTTCTACTGACTCTTTGAAAGCCTTTAGTTCTGCCTTAATCTCATCACGTAACTCTTGGAAAAGCTTAGAAATTTCTTCATTCTTCATTTTGACACAATATGTAACTTTTATCACATCATATTATAAGGATAGGCATCGCCTCTACCCGGCCCCTGCAAAGGGACTGGGGAAAGCAAACGAACGCGTTCTACTCCGATTATTCACGAACACAATGCTGTGCCCGGCAGTACTAAATCACTTCGATCCCGCGTTCACTGGCAGGTGTAAACACGGTGGGGAGGTGGCTGACGCCTACCACATGGTTTGGGCTTGCCAGCGCAACTCAGCTCTCTCCCCCCACCCCAACCCTACCAGAGAGGAATGGGAGGCGGCCCTGCTTGGCTGTTCGGACCTTCAGTCCCAAAAGGCTTTGGTCAAGAGGGCTAAGCTGGCGGCTTCGACCAATGGGGTCCCGGAATAAGGACTCCACCCATTGCGGGGCTCTTTAAAGAGCCTCACCTCTTTCATTAAATAAAGGCTTTTCACCACCACATGCAGCTAACGCTGCGTTTGTGTTCACGTGCGCAAAACTAAATGTGTAGAATGTGGCCTGGAGTAGAAGGCAGCACGCATTGCTTGCTTATAGCGTACGCAAGGGTATAGAACAAAACTCCTTAATATTAAAACTGAAAACTCGTCTCAGGCCACGAGGTCACCACTAGGATCGTGTACGATGTGCTGCGTCGAAGGCGCTTCTTATGTTCTGAAAAGTCTTTATACAACAACAGCTGCAGGAATTAAGACACATGCCTTTGCATAAGAAGGAATTTTTTTTTAATTTACAGACGATAAGATAGTCTGATGCGATGAACTACGCAAGCAGAAGGATCTTTTAAGATGATGATTATTCATTTTATGCTTTTGCACGTCATGCTTTGCCTTTTCCCGCATCCCATTGCCTGAAGGCTGCGCCAGCTATTTTCCTTTATTTTGGCTTTCTTTTATAGCTTGCTGACGATTTTATTCTTTGCGTAGCATTTTCGCTTCGCATTACTTCGGCTGAATTTATAGCTCGCTAACGACCTTTAATGCTTTTACATGTGTTGTACACATTTGTCTTACTTTTGCGCCGCGTTCGCCAATCAGCCAATGACGTGCGCCTGCTTCGAGTCATCAGCTGACACGCAATCGCCTCCGGCGCCGCTCTCTTGGTGTCGTCACTTCTCCCAATTATCCGATGCAGCTTTTCACTCTCGTCTAGAGGCGGTTCTCGCGATCGGCTCTACGCAACCCGACCCGCCATAGTGGCTCAGTGGTAAGAGCGCTTGGTTACGGAGCCGGAATACCCGGGTTCGAACCCAGCCGTGGGGGCCTCGTTTTGATGAAGGCGCAACCCAAAAGACTCCGGTGTGCTTTGCGACATCCGTCCATATTAAAGGTCCCCAGGTGGTCGAAGCTATTCGGACCCCAGCACTACGCCACGCTTTGGAGCACAGCCCACACTGCCGGGGAAACTCCCAACGCAGAACGCTTTCCGCGCGCCGTTTCCCGCACCAAATTGTTTTAATGCGATAGCGTTAAGGCTTAGTAGAACGTCGAGTTTGCCGAGTCGGTATAAATTCATATTGGAGAAAACAGCGCACAAAAGACAGAATACCGAAAGAAAGACAGAATGAGCGCTGACTCGCAGCTAAGGCTTTATTCATAAAGTCTGTGGTGTGTGAAAAAAAGCAATGACACACGAATTAAAGGCAAATGAGCTCTTGTTTCTTGACAATTATAAAGCCGAAGCTTCACCGGCCTAGTTAAGCCTAGGTCATCGACGCCGCAATTTGACCTTCAAGTGGAGGAGTGTTGGAGGTGTGGCAGTCACGTGACATACCACGTGTAACTCGCCGCAGCTGCAACCACGCGTCGCCGCCGGGCGGACCACTGCACCCACCGCCGCCTTGGCATCTGTGGCCACGTAACTAACCACGTGACTCGCCGTTTGACCATAAGAGGAGCTGCCGCCGCTCTCCCGGCATTTGCATTGCAGTTCCCGCTATGGACGAACGGAGTCGGGCGGAGTCGTCTACGTCGTCGAGAAGATTTCCACGCCTAGCTGAGCTGAACTACAACCATTTTTCGAACGGCGCACGCACGTTTGTTTTGTTTTCATGTATTGCTATTATTTCACGAGTCATGCCTGTCCTTCATACTTTATATACCCCAGGTTGCCTTTCTTGTTTTTTTAAGCGATGTTTATTGCCACAAGAAATAATAGGCTATGTAATCATGGATGACGAGTCTACTTAAATAAATGAAAAGAAAGTTCGCTGGTGTAATAAAGCCAATAAGTAAACGATGATACGGTCTCTGTGTCCAAGCGCTATATGGATCAGGACTGTTCGGCGAGAGACCCGATGCCGCCAGTTGCCGAATTCTCGTCGTCTCCATGAGCAAAAAAATTCCTGGGGCCTTAGCTCCGCTTAAACCTAATGTGTGCGTTATAGTGTAGTCACGTCCGTCTCTCGGAAGAAGCCTCCATCTGTTCTTGCTCAGTAGATGCAGAATCTTCACTTATAGCCTGCCGCTGTCGCCATTCCGCATCTTGGCGGCGTCGTTTAGCGAGACGTTCTTCTCGCTGCTCCGGCGTCTCGGCCGCGCGCCTGGCCTTCCTCACTTCTTGGGCTCGCTGCTGACCCGACCCGCCTTGTACCATGCTACAGCTTCGGAATCTGTCGACGTGGATTCGCGTAGCCTGTACTGCTGTCGTACAGAGTATGTGCGCTGATATTCCGTCTCTCCACTCGTAGCGCATCTGACTAGGGAGCGCTTCGCACCCACTATTTATATGCAGCCGACTAACGGCGCGTAGTACGTGCTTTACTGCGCATGCGCGGCTATGACGTCACGCACGGTGGAGCCGGAAGCGACTCCGGCGCAGCGGAGAAGCCGGCGGACGCGGCGGCGTTGCACCTGTGACGTCATGCGCGGTGCCCCTGTTGCTGGGCGCATTCGCAGTAGAGGGCTGTGGCAGGCTCGGCGAAATCGGCTTTACATGGCGTAGTGAAGCTATCGCTTCAAAATCGCTTCAAAATCTCCGGACAAGCAACCTAGTTAGGCACGTAGGTCTCGTGAACTTGTAGCATCATTGTAGCGTCTTCTAGGAAACTGGGCACGGTGACAGGTGGAAGTTAAATTAATTATTGGCCAACAGAGGTTTCCCAGGAGGAGCAATCTGGGTCGCACCAGCCGCACCTTTGACTACACACGCCATTGCAGGGCCATCGCTTAACCGCCGCATCACTAGGACAGCCAGTGCGGCACCCAGGACAGGAGTGATGACTCCTAGGGATCTATAAATGTAAATTCCGCATATACGGGCGTTCTTTCTTATTATTTCTATGTATAATTCATTTTGTAAGTACACAAAGTGCAAATCGGGGAAAACAATCTAAAGGCGTCTTACAACAGCTGAGAAAGGCCTGAAACGATATATGGACATTAAATTCACTAGACCAGTAGTAGTAGAAGACATTTATTCGGCCATAATTTACAGTCCGAGCATGTGGACTGCCTGGGCGACCAGAAATTGCTGTTCTTCCCCTTCAGCGCCAAGCCAGTCGAGCAGGGTGGTAATGGTTAGAGAAGCGATGGGATAGGAACCCAACTGCTGAGCAGCCGGGCAGTAGAAGAGGCCAGGTCTCCATAGATACAGGGGCAGTTGGGACAGGAAGCGTCCGATCGGTAGCGAGAGAGAAAGAGGCGAGAGGTGGTGATAAGAGCATGCATTTGGATGTGCTGAAGAAGGCGAGTCTCCGTTTGTGAAGGCGGAGCTCGAGATAGATCTTTTTTATGGTGCGGCGCAGGGTGAGTCTTCCACCGTCCTCCGAGGGCTTGGGCCAGGGGATCAACGGCGCCCGGTAAAATGTTTCGCGGGTAAGCTGATGGGCGAGCTCACTACCGTCTATCCCTGAGTACTCAGGGACCCAGCAGAGGAAAACGTTGGAAGGCTGTAGTGCGGAGACCGCTCATTCGACCTCCTGCTGCAGTGAAGGGGGTGGAGTGCGATTCTGTATGTGGCAAACAGCGGTATTAGAGTCTGAATGAAGTGCGTGCTCTGGAGAGAGGGAAGGAGGCCAAATGACAGGAGCGCATGCGCAATGGCGAGGACCTCGAAGGACAGTGCGTCTGGAGGGCGCAGGCACTGCCTGCTGGTGTAGGTTTCTGGTCCAGGGAGGTGTGGATGGTAAGGGCATAGCCACAGGAGCCTCGAGGAGCCACGTAAGTGGCGTCCATATCATGATATCATGGTGCTGCGCGGCCTCACGACGACGGCCGGCGTGCAGTACGGGGGACATTTTGGCCGGGAGGGGGAGGATACGAAGATTGGGAGTCAGGTTGGGAATAGGAGAGGTAAAGGTGGAGATGGGACTGGGAGACATACCCGCCTGAGCCAAAAACCACTGATCCTGACGGGTAAGGGAAAGCCGGGCAAGCTGCGAGTCATTGTGGGCAGTGAGAAGAGAACAGAGATGATTGAAGAGGCCTGTGGCAAAGAGCTTAGCGGTAGAGGTAGCGATAGGGAGGTTGAGAGCTGCCTTGTAGACGCCCACAAGTGTAGTCTCGGTTTGAGTCCGTGGGAAGCAAACATACCATACAAAGTACAGGACCTTGTTGAGGGCGAGCGCGTGGGCAACGCAGCACGCATGGGCCTCGATCGTGGAGACCCGAGCGCCAAGTGATCACGCGCCGCATGAGAGGGGTTACAGAATGGCAGGTGGTGATAGCCTGGTGGAGGGCTTGCACGTTCTTGGCCGCATGCAAGCGGAAGCCAAGAACTTTGCACTGGGTGACGACAGGAATGGGACAACGAGAAAGTTGGAGGGAGACAAAATGGTTGTGCGAGCGCTGATACGAGGAATGGTTGAGAAGGAGAAGCTCGCATTTTTCCGGATCAGGAGAGAGACCGGTGGTGTTGATAAAAGAGCTGATTAGATTTAGGCCACGTTGTCCTGTACGTGACCCACTAGACCAATCGCATCATGCTCTTAGAGTGTCTTTTCTCCCTCTGACCGTCTGGTTTACTGTTCCGCAGAACGATCGGTCCAGGAGGGCGAAAGTTGTCCTTCGTGAGGCCTAACAGGCTCACTGAATCTGTGTGAAGCTTGACCTTGAGGGCAACCTTGGCAAAAACATAGCTATATCTTGCCACGACTGGCATTCGAATATGCGGGGCGCGAATAGCTTTTCACATTAACTTTATTTCCGTCGACAGAAACAACGGAGAAGGCTGGAACAAAAAGTGAAGCAAGTTCACTTGATTGCGTTCGAGCCCCCTTCTTTTTTCAAGGCATACAGTAAAGATAGGTTAGTATTTCAATAAAACATTCACACTTACATTTCCTAGTATAAGGAGAACAGTGTACACAACGGCAGAATAGAATACTACAAAGAAGATAAAAAATAGGAAATATGTCTTAAAAGGATTCATGCTGAATTTACACAAGTCTATATTAAGTACAGCAAATTTAAAGTAGAGAACGAAGAACAATTTCTTAATGACAACAGAATGTATATACACTTAGTCAGAAGGGCAATCGGTTAATATAATATCATGGTAAATAAGCATTAGGGCAGTGTAATCAGACTCAGCTGTCTGATACTTGTTCAGACAGAACAAGCTTTATCTCAGAGATGTTAGTGTGGCTAATGTAAAATCGATGGTATTCAAGTTTCTTTAGCAATGTCGGTAGGGAATGACGTAGCATTTGTTGACCAAAACATGTCCGTGAGTAAGGGATTTTCAAAGGATCGGAAAAACGTGCATCACGTACACATTATGACCTTGTTAATTGTGCTATGGATTTTAGTTCTTGCTGATTGTGGCGAAGTTGTTGTTTATATCTTCTTTTCAATGTAAATAAATATAAATTATGTCCACTTGTTACATTAAACCAGATAAAGTTGTCATCTGTGTGGGCTTGCGGGTCGACCCCGGTGATATGACGACTGGATTTCTTTTAGAGCATATGCAAGTGATTTCGATAAGTAAGGGTGGTTTTTCCCTAAACGAGAAAGCAATGATTCAAGTGTGAAAAGAGTCAAGGAATTGTATCTGAGCAGTTTAACAGCTTATGGTAAGTATGAGCGGAAGTTTGCGAAAATTCCTACTGATTTATACATTTTAGACAGAATATAATTAACAAGAGTGTCCCAAGACATATTTTTGTGTAGGTATACTTTAAGTGTTTTAATTGTGTTGACTATTTCAATTTGTTCAGATCCTAATCCCATATTTAGGGCGTGAGGTATCTTGGATTGCCTTGGAGTGAAGACGACGGCTTTCGTTTTGTTCGTCTTAGTTTCTAGGGAGTCCGCTGCGCTGCGTTAATATCAGCCTCTAGTGACTTAAGTTTACGGTCACTAATTAAGAGGGTAGTGTCATCTGAATAGGATATGTAATGCACAATGGAGCTAATGGCAGTAATGTCATTTACCTATAGGTTACATAATAGTGGCCCAAGAATGCTTCCTTGGGGTACGCCGGCTTTGACAGGTCTGTGTGATGACAAGCTGTCACCTATTGAGACGGTTTTCATTCGACGTTGGAGATAGGAAGTTGTGAGTGCTAGAGGTGTTCCTCTCACTCCCTATACTTCAAGTTTCTTTAACAGTGGGACCTGATTAAGCCCATCAAAAGCTTTACAGTAATTAATGTATATACCAACTACTGTTTCTTTCTCTTCAAATGCGTTCGCCACTATAAGAGAGCCTTATGCTATCTCCGCAGTCGATCACGCCTCGCGGTAAACTGCAAAACACACTCGCCCTGTGCATAGCGCAACGCCCTCTTCATCAACTAACCAACCCAGCAAAGCGAAACCATGAGCCAACCAGACTAAGCACATGCTTGCCCACCTAAACTCGCTATTCCTACATTAAAACCCTGCCATCTTTTTCCCGTCCTGTAGAAAAGAAGAGCAAATAGGAGGCGACCGTGACGTCAGGTCACTGACCTGCCACCTGCCGCAAAGACAGGAGAACAGGGAGAAGACGACGCAGGGAGAACGCGTTCAATCGCGTCTATGCTCGCGGACGGCAACGCAGCAGAAAAGCATCGCGGGTGTCACGTGACTTGCGTAACGGGCAAACGCGTATAGTGTTGACGTCACAGTCCGTGGAGCTGCGAGGAGACGGCGCCGTTAACGCAGTACTGCTGCGGGAAGCTTCCCGCTAATGTGAGCGGGGCTCCAGGCTCCCTTTCTCGCTTTGAGCGACGTGCCTCGATGTAGCCAAGCACGGAGCGCGGCAGTGGAGGAAAGATGGCGACAGCAAAGGGAGTGCGAGGAGAAAAGCGGAGTAGAAGGGTACGACGGTAGCGTAGTTGTGTGAAGGCAACGGAGTAGTGCGTGGCGCCTTCTGCTGGCTGATGACGTCATCAGTAACAACAGTCCTAAACATTTAGCATAGGTAGATGCACGATCCGCTATCGTGAGCCGCTTCCGTCGGGCTCCACGGCGCGTGCGCAGAACGCCTTAAAAGCGCCAGATTGCGCCACGCGCTTGTTAGCTGCTTACCCGCCTGCCGGGTCGGAAGCAAGCAGCAAGCTAAAAGGTGGCAATAAAATATGGTGTGAACGTTGTGTTTTTGAGCACCCACAAAAATTTCGTCATTATGTTCCCGCTTCTCTGCGAAGACCACAAGAAAAAATTGTAAAGTCAAGCATCAAACAATGTTCACCAAATGTACTACCAACGTTGTTTACTCATCACCCTATCATGTGGTAAGCCCTATATCGGCTAGACTGGCCAATGCATTAATGACCGGTTAAGACAGCACAGCACATCACTGCTATTGGATAAAACGACCAATCTCCGAAAAAGTAAAAAAATTCAAAACTGTACTCCCCTGCTAAGCAGTGTAAATATCATCGGCCGAGGCAAAACGCGGATAGAACGTGAAATCTTGGTAGTTTTTAAAATAAAGTCAGCAGTGATTGCGTTAGCGATACGTCAATAAAATTTTCTTCTAAAGAATACCGATTCATGAATGGGATATCGTCTTCACGTGCAGGACAGAAGTACGTTCAAAGACTTACCTTTCCTTTTATTTTGTTTAGTTTCCCTTTGTCCGCGTTATCTGCTCACGCGCATGTGTGCCCTGCTCTCCTGGATTTGATCAAGTAAAATTTTCAATTGTGTCTCTAGCGTCGGCTTCTTCGTTTCCGGCGGTGCCGCAGTGACCGGGCACCCACTGTGCACGCACGGCACATCCTCTCTGCGCGAGGCGTTCGATGCGCGAGCGAATTTCCCGCACTAGTGGGGTACCGCTGCCGTTAGATTGCAGGCGGCTGAGGGCGGCGCGGGAGTCGCACTGCAGAGCACTCCTGGTCGGCGAAGGGCCGAGGGTGAGCAGCAGGTCCAGCCCGAGCCGTATCCCCATCCACTCCGCCGTGGTGGAGGAGCCCATGAAGGTAGCG
This sequence comes from Amblyomma americanum, assembly GCF_052857255.1. Lineage (NCBI taxonomy): Eukaryota > Metazoa > Arthropoda > Arachnida > Ixodida > Ixodidae > Amblyomma > Amblyomma americanum. The sequence goes on from NC_135502.1 coordinate 165,198,336, forward strand.
TGTTGCTGGCTGTGCAGTCGAAGGGCGGGGATGGTAGTCGCCGCTGCAAGGGAGCAGTTGTCGCGGGCCACTGAGCCACCGGTGTACACGAGGAGATGGTCCTGGAGCTGCTCGTGTATGACGACTCTGGCCAGCTGATGCACAGCACAGAAGGGTGTGCTCCGCTTTCCCGCAATGCCGACGACGATCTCTCGCTGTACCTCCGAGGCAGCAGGCCAGGGCGCGCAGGAGCCGTAGGGGGGTAGGCCTTGTGTTAATTGCTCATACTCGAGCAGCGCCGCGCCCATTCGTGAGCGCCGGTGCGAGTGCATACGCTGCAGCAGCGAGCCGCCGTCCGGTGCGCGGTGGAGCCGGTCGATGTGATTCAGTGCCCAGCGCGCTGCTTGGAGCTCAAGTGAAGCGACGACCTCGCGTCCGCTGCACACCAACTACCTGCCAGCGATCTGCCCCTTGCGCTGGAGGACGTGCGTGCGGCCATCCACGGCCATCTCCGAAAGCAGCACCCCGACCCATGCATCGCAGGAGGTGAGAGCATCGACAGTATCACCGGCTGTCGCGTACTTACACGGTCACAACGCGCAATGATCCTCCGCGCGCGTATTGGCTGCGTATGGACCGGGGAAGGACGGGTGCGTCACGGAATCGCGACGAGTGATGTGAGTGACGGATGCGGTGCAGTCGAAAAACTAGAACACCTGCTCCTTCACTGTGCCGCGTTCGCCGATACTCGTGATATGCTCTCGGCCTATAGGGCGGAGGGCATATTGTCACGGCTTGCTTGACGTAGAGGCCAGCGACGAGCACAGCTGGTGGCAGCTGGTGGTAGCCGGAGCACAAGAACACACGAACCAGAACACAGCTCCGTCAGCAGCAGCGTCGTCTTCGGCACGCGCCAATCGCACTTCAACTTTCTCTTCGCTACAATATTACCAGCCTCCATCAAGACGCTATTGTGGCCGCAGGGCAGTGCGCGCACTCGTGAGCGAACTTTGGTGAGCCTCTGTGCATTCCTCGAACACACGTGCTTGACGTCCCGTCTGTTCTCGGTCAGGTAGTTACACGCAGTGACCGAATGCTCCGCAAGTTCTACCTTGAACGATTAATAACTGGACGCCCCCCTCCAGTTGTAGCCAACACAGTGCTGTGCGCGTGTGTTTTAATTCCTCTAAAATGAACTAATCACGCGCACAATCTGGACACATTTCTTATGGTGTAAATAGCTTGTACATACTACTTCTCCCGCTATCCTTTCTTCCTGTCCCCTCACCTCTTTCATTTTATTTCTCCATTCTGCCTGCTATCCTTTATTTCCGCTGCCCCAGTTCAGTTGTCAGTATCGATGGCAGATGCCGGGGCTAGCAAAAACTTTTTCCTTCCATTTTACTATTATTTTAATAAAACCACTACCACCACCACCTCTAGCGTCGTCCTTCTGAATTAATTCCTTCTCTTTTGTACCCATCCTGTTCCGCTGGTTTCTCCACCTGGTACCATGCACCAACTTGCCCAACAAGCTGCGTTTCTACAATTCAAAACAACGCGTATCCAGTGGTGGCCCGCAGAAGCTGGTCGCAGTAACAGGTCGCGCTATGCTATTACAGTGGTGTAGGCGTCGCTCGCGAGAGATGCGCCAAAACAGCGCGCGCTGTCAGCGCGCCGTTCGTACGCCCGAGGCGAAACTAATCGGCGGCGAAATGATGAGCGCGCTGCTCAAATAGAACCCCAGAGCCACCCCCGTTTAAAAATCCGTGTTCCGTGTTATAAGTGCCTCCCTCCCCTTCGAATCCAGGGGCAGCTGCGCTCAAAAAATACCAATGCCGAGTAGCGTAATCGTCGGCTAATTTTTCTATGTGTCGAGCCACCGCTGGCTGAGTGGTTCTTGGCTGCTGGCCCGAAAGAGGCTGGTTTGAGTCCTGCCGTGGCGGGCGTATTTGAATGGAGTCGCAATGCTAGAAGTCTGTGTTCTGTGCGATGTCAGTGCACTTTAAAGAAGCCCAAGTGGTCGAAATTTCGGGAACCCTCCACTACGGCGTCTCCATTTCCTTTGTGGCTTTGGGACGTTAAACAGCATAAACCTTTCCTCTTTCACTGCTGTCATCCTCCCTTCTGTCATAATGCAGTTGTGTCCACCGACAAGTAGGAAACCTATGGCGCTTTCATTCCTTCAAAACAATTTTTTTTCTTTCCGCTCAAACCCGATCGCGGCGGCCGCGTTTCAATGGCGGCGAACCTCAAAAGGCACCGTCCTGTGCGATGTCAGTGCACGTTACCTATATGGTCGAAATTGTTATGCGATAGCAAAAGGTGCTTCTCGGCTCGTTCGGCGGCGTGCGATATGTCGCACTCGGTCGGGGAGGGAAGTAAATAAAACTGAACAAGGTGCTAGCTGGATTCGAGACCGCACCGGAGCGAACAGATCAGCTTCTCTGGCCGCTGCGTTACACCTGCATCTCATCGCCGCTTTTTTTACTTATTACCGGTCGTTTACCTAACAAGACAAAGCACTTTAAAGGGATTTACACGAAAAGAAGGATTTACGGGGATACGACTATTTACCTGGAAGGCTAGCTTCTAGATGTTAAAATTCCTTTAGCGCCAACAAGGGCTGTGACATTGAGAGCCGGTCTGGTACATGATCACAACTATCTGTGCCTCAACAAACCACAGCGTCCTTTCCCGAAAATACCTGCTGGTAGGCTGTTCATTCAGATCGCAGTAATAACCAGCCATTCAGGAGAACCAAATACCAGTTGACGAGTTGACACAAAAAAAAAAACATGTCAAGCCTAAGTGCCCCCCTACCAAGGTGTGCAAGTGCCAGTGGCGACACTCATCAACAAGCTCGGCGTCGAAATAAGAGCGCTACCATCAGTCACGAAAGCTGCATTGAAGACGCAGAGGAAATCGCGCAGCGCTAGATATAAAAAATGGAAAACAATGGCTACAGTTCAACGTGGCTAGAACGTAATTATGCAAGCAAAATCAGTGTGAAACACGGTTTCCTCTGACACAAATCAAGTGTCAAGGTCAACGTTAAAGGTCGAGTTTCGATGGAGGTGAAATTCTACAGGCCTGTGTGCTGTACGGTGTCAGGTGTGTGTGTGTGCGTGCGTGCGTGTGTGTGTGTGTGCGCGCGTGTGTGTGTGTGTGTGTGTGTGTGTGTGTGTGTGTGTGTGTGTGTGTGTGTGTGTGTGTGTGTGTGTGTGTGTGTGTGTGTGTGTGTGTCGGCTGAATTGTGTAGCACTAGCTACATTACGGTAGCATTTCGAGCCTTCAGCGTGACGGCGCCGCCACGCTGTCACGTGGTGCGGAGCAGCTGCCGGCAGCGCGGCTCCGTGGCTGATCACGTGGTTCGTCACGTGGTTGGTCACGTGTCCAAGTTCCACTCGGCCAGCGGTAGCTATCATGTCACTCCAGGTTTAACCAGACCTAAACCACCGCCAATTTTTTTATTAAAGAGTCAGCATGACTTTTAGAATACGTTATTAATCGACAGATATAGATACATGCCGCATTCCCGAAGTCCAGCAAGTTCCGATGGTGGGGCTCCTAGATAAAGTCTTCTACATCCGACGGCCGACTGGCTGGGTTGTCTTGTGAAATTTGCTGTGCACATTTTCACGGAAAAGTTGCATATATATCTGAAACAAGCAATTTTATAACGATTGCTTGCTTATCGCTGAGAAGACACCGTTAGTGCTTTAGTGACACCACGAGTGTCCTGTTGGCAGATTATTAGGATACCTCTTCACGCAGCTGACGACAAGCGTAACAAGCTTCCGCCTTCACTGAGACACTATATATTTTTGTATTCAGGAACTGTGAAAACCAAAAACAAATCGATGAGATAGCACCCGCTATAAACAAAGCGCTTATAATGCAAGACTGTCTGTTTCCCTCATAACATGGGATGATTAGGACGCTGCCGAATGCTGGCCAGCTACTCCAACGTTATATAGTTGGATGACAGTATGATACATTGATTTCTTTTCAATTTGCACTGTTTTTATGTATTGATTACTTTGACGCATTGACAACTTTCTCTTCTCTTTTTCTCCCTTGTCTAACTCCTGTTCTACTAAATTTCGCAATTGCATTGCCTCTCTTAGTTTTGTAGGTGGCTTGCGTTGTCCTCATTTTCTTCCTTGCACGCTATATTCACGTACGCAACTACTGCTAGGGCTGAATACTCATTAGCCTCCAGCACTGTGAAATACAAAAATGGAAAAGATGGCCTAGAACTGTGCACCTCCGCTGCAGAATGCGGCATATACAGCAAGTCTAGTGCATACAACCCTGGAGCAGACTTGCTGGAGGACAAGCTCCTGAGTAAACTTAATAGCGATTAAAGTACGTCCAGTCGCGCGTCCATCGGCTGCCTGCTAACAGCCTCATTCGCGCCGTAGAAGGACGGGTGCAAGGAAGGAATTCCTTCAAAAAACAAGCCCATTATAATTGCACGTCTTGGAGCCATGGCACTTTGGTGGTTTCGAGGGGTGCTGTGAAACACAACGTGCGTATAGTCGAGATTCTAGTTCTGTTCTTAGGTCTGCAATTCACCTTAACCTCGCAGGAATCTGTAAGCGTTAAGTGGGCCCGAGACATTTTCATCGATTCCTTGATCCCGCTTTCAAACCCTAAGTGCAGCATGTGTACTTATACACATGTTTAAAGTAGAGTTAGAAGATCGTAGTTTCCTGCGACCTAGTATGGCTACATTCCAGAAGTTTCATATCCATTTGGTGAAGGGGCCTTCTTTGCTCATAGAACGCAAGGCTCGCTACCCGCCATTCAGTATATGCCGACGAACGAACCCAGGACTCCGTCCTCAGTATGGCGCCTTCCCAGAAACTCCTGTGACTGTTTCGCGCTGCTGGCGGGCGATCCAGTACTCTGGGCTGATGCAGCAAAGCTTCTCACGTAATGTACAGCCTGTTTCTGCGTTGGTGAAAAAAAATATTGAAAAATAGCCTTTTTCAGGCATACCGAACGCGTCTGCGTCATTGTAATTCCATCATTTAAGGGCACAAGAAATAGATACCCTGTTAATAAGAAAGTACGCTAATTCCTAACACTCAACTTTTCACAGTACAGTACTTAAAAAATAATTGGATCACCCGGAACATTAAACCTTACAAAGAGCTAAAATCACTCCACAAAATTATAAGAAGATATGCTGTATTAAAAATAATCAATTGTTTTTAACGCATTACGTATAAATCTGTCATTAACTCGCTTTTATTCCCTGGCCCAGACCGCTGTATTCATGTTCTTAACGTTGTACATGTACCATTCTCCTTTCCACAGCTCCCTGCACTGTCCTCATTGTCCTGCACCTCATTCACCCGCCACGGTGGCTGACCCGAAAGACTCGGGGTTCGATTCCGGCCCCGGCGTTCGCATTTCGATAGAACCCAGATGCTAGATAACCTTTCAGTGTACGATGTCAGTGCACATCAAAGAACTCCAGGTGGTCAAAATTTCCGGAGCCCTTCACTACAGCGTTCCTCATAGCCTGAGTCTCTTTGGGACGTGAAGCCCCCATAAACCATCAACCTTTTCATTATCCTCAATGTTTCTGCCCTTATGCGACTACCGGTAAGATAATGCTATTATAACGGGTGTTTCAACCAACGCTCTCAAAATTCCAGAAAACTGGCTCGTCCACAAAATGAAGATGTTACCAGGAACAAGCTGTCTGCTGCGGCGGAGATCACTTATTATGGACACGTTCATAGATAGCTAGTAATTATTTCGAGTCCTCTATTTCTTTTTAATTGCCACGGCCTGCCGATTAGCGATTAGGTGACTCTTTAAGGAAATGTTCCTTCTAGTGCGCTCGCACTAGTAGGCGCATTTTCCGATTTCCGGCACACGTACAGTCTTTGTCATAAGTTTGTAGCCGATGGCGCAGGGAGGCCGAGCGCCTGCGGAGCCCAGTGGCACCGCTGCCATCGATGATCTAAGCTTTCGTGCTTCTAGAGAGTGTGGAATGAAAATTGAAAATTGGTTGTTGGGGAAAGGAAATGGCGCAGTACCTGCCTCGCATATCGGTGGACACCTGAACCCCGCCGTAAGGGAAAAAATAAAGGAGAGACTAATACCCCAGCCGGACGGCATTCCTCTTAGGCTTTTCCAGCAAAGGCACCATTTTTCACCAAAGGAGCGAAAGCTTAAAGCAGCAGGGACGCAGCTACACGGTGCAGCCCAAAGGTGAAGCTGTCGTTCAGGCTTAGCACCCGCTGCTGTGCTAAAGGAGGCTGAAGTGAGTGTTTTAAAATTAAAGTGGTATATTCTGTTCATTCGTTCAGCTCAGACCATTTTTTTTTATTCTAACTGCTTCCTTAAAAGAAAAGCAGCAGCAGGTTTTGCGTATTGCCTTGGCCATGTTACGTTTGGAGAGGCGAACATGCCAAGAATATTCAAGCCACTGAGAAGCATCAATCGATTGAGGCTTCAAAGGGCCGTCGACATGGTTGCAGCGCCACGAGTGCAGGTGTTGGCGTCTACAAGGGACCTTTCTCCCTCCCCCCCTGCTGTTTACGGGGTGAAATAGCCGTCCGCTGCCTAAGAACGGCTTTGGTGAACATGTCGTTTGTTCTAAACGCCGGACCCACGCGGGACAACTTTCTCCCGGAGGGGACGGCGGGGGAGCCGGCAGGTGGCGGGGTTGCAAATAAGCCGTGGCAAATGCGGCCGTGTTTGACTAAGCCAACGTCGCCGGAATCTTCGTGCTTCGAAAACAACCTCGTCTTAGACTAAGTGCTTTTCCTTTTACGTGGGACCTTCGGCAAACTGCAGTGGCAACCTTTAGTTCCCACGCTACACGTGGAACCTTCTGCAAACTGCAGTGGCAAACTTTAGTTCCCACGCTACCGCTGTGAAGTGTAGGTGGCTGACCTTCGACGCTGCTTGGGACCCGCTTGGGGCTATTCATCACTGCAGCCTGGACAGCGCGGACTATAACTTGCCAGAAGTAGCAAGAGTGTGTTGTTGGGCGTCCTGGAAGGCGGATCCTAAAGACTGGACACGTGATCTACATCACAGTGATTCGACGCAATTTTAATGAACTAAATTCCCGAACTAGGGACCTGAGGACAGCGGACCTTATTTAAGCAGCGATCTGGCGTGTGATGAGCCAGCTCCCGATTCACTCTTTCGAACTATGTAAAAATGTAAATAAACCCTTTCAGTCTCTTGTTCACCTCGAAGACCTCATCTCTTCTTCACCCACAACAGCAGTCTCCCGATCCGGAACCCGGGGACACCGACCTTGGCGAGAGACGGCAAAGGAGAACCAGGGGCCCGCATCTAACAACTGGTGGCAGCGGTGAGATCGAAGAGCAATCCCCCAACACCAGTGGCCTGCTATGGGGTTGGAGCCCCACTCCTAACAACTGGTGGCAGCGGTGGGATCGAAGCGCAATTCCCCAACACCGGTGGCCTGCTTTGAACTTGGAGCCCCACACAACTGGTGGCAGCGGTAGGATCGACCATGCGGCGTGGTGTTGCTTCTGCGGGTGAGTGCTTGAACTTGCTTGAGAATCGCCAGGCTTCAAATGTTTGGGTTAATACTTTGAACTGCTGGGAATCGAGGGAAGTTGTTCAGTGAGACAAGTGTGTGTAGGTCACGTCAACAGTTGTTCAGCAAAGTCAAGGCTCAGAGCAGCAAACATGGATCTAATGAAGTTGCTAAGGACAGATTTGCTGTCATTGTGCGAAGAGTTGGGTGTAGACGTAGGGGTTAAGATCAAAAACTCGGACATTTGCAAATAGCTCTTGGAAACCGCCGAGGAAAGAATAATTATCGATACCTGGGAACTCCTCCATGCAGAGCGAAAGAGAAAGGAAGATGAGAGAAAGCAAGAAGAAAATGACCGAAAGAAAGAGGAAAATGAGCGCCAACAACTAGCGGCCGAGCGAGAGGAACGAGAGCTCAGAAGGTTGCAGCTCGCGTATGAAATAAAGAAACTGGAAGATGAGATCTCGGGAGCCAAGACTCCAGAGAGAGCGAGTCAGGCCGGATCGTTCCAGTTGGACAGACGTGACGACGTAAAACAGTATTGTGAAACAGCGCACAACCATCATGAAGATTGCGGAGCTGTAATGTTGAAACGCTGTATCGAAAGCCACGGGGAGACAGAGGAGGAAAGCTCCATTGCAGGCGAGCAGGGCGTTTCAGGGGTAAGCGCTCAGGCCGATAAGCGGTCGGTTGAGGACTGCTTTCAGGAAAGCGAACTGCCCAACTCGGGTGCAGCGGAAGGTCCGTCTGTCAGCAGTGTGGAGCTGACCTGCGAAGGCAAAGCGGCCAGTTTGCAATTGGACAATGGTCTATGAGCAGAAAAACTAGATTAATCTAGTTGTGGTCAGGAGGTGCAAACAGAAGTGTCTAGGCGAAAAAAAGGTATTGGGCAAGGACCAAGCAAAAGCGGTTGAAATTTCAAGCCCTAAACTTAGCTGCACAGACAGGTGCTAATGTTAGCATACATGAAAATGCGGCAGAAGGAAAAGAAAACCCTTCCCGCATTGGACCTTGTAATCTTGCAGCTACAGTTACTGGTCAGAGGGCACGCGCAGGTGCTCCTAAAGGCGACCGCAGTAATAGAAAGGGAACAGCGCGTCCACATAGCAGAACAGGGGCCAGGCTTTTCAAAGGGCATCGGCCAGCGGGAAGACACAGAGCCCCCCCGACCTAATAGTAAGGCGGTAAGGAAGAAAGGAAATCTACCCGAAAGATCAGAAGGCGCTAGATCGCGGGACACCCGGCGCATGCGAGCGCAGGGGTCGAGCAACAGAGACCGCGCACGCAGGCATGTTCAGCGCGCGCTCTGGAGAAGGATGCGTCCTGCATTTTCCGCACTCTATTCGAGGAAGCGCGCAGGGCGAAAGGGTAGGCGGGCTTGCTTGGGGCGAGAACAGAGAGCAGCTTCTCGCTCCGGTCGCTGTCCGTCGCCCGGAATCGGTTATCGGCACTGCATGGGCTACCGGGGCCTTCTGAGCTCGTCGAGGGGCTGTGGAGATGACAGTAGCAATCAGGAATGTCTTTTTTCAGTTGCCCTTTGTCACGAGTTGACAGCAGTACAATCAGTCAGAGCGCGACCCCGGCGGGCGCGGCTGAAAGAATAATCCTTTCGATGCGGGGGTGGTGAGCCATGTTTCACCCCGCGTAGCCATTCGAAGTAGGTGTTTTTTTTTATTATTATTCCTCTTTCGGTTGTGTGCGTGTAAAATCTGGGAAGGAAATGCTACTTTGTTTTACGTTAAAGATTTGGATTTCATTAGGTGTTACTGTTTTCTTAACAGTTATTGTGCCATTCAGTTAGAAAGTACATGCGTTAATTTGGGATGGTACCAATTGACAAAGGCACTCACAGGAGTGCAGCGAACACAGTTCTTGAACAGTCGTTGAGCTCTTTGCGTAGGTAGAACCACTGAGAGGTAGCAAGTTTTTTTTTTGTGTTTGAAAAATTTCGCACAGGTTTGCTTTTATATATTTAGTACATTCAGACATATAAGACTTGGCCGAGATACCAAGTGCTTTTCGCTGCATAACGGCAGTGTTGATAATGTCAGGCGAAGGCAAAGAGTGTACTTGTGTTTAGCGGCACTAGGTTGGCTAGCCGATTTTGGTATTCAAAGATTACGCGAATGAAGTGAGGCTGCAGAATTCTGTGGAGAACAGCTGTAGCAGCTTTCTGTACAAGTGATAGTGACGAGGCGCATGACTGACTCATTGAGTTTAGGAGAAGTCTCTCGCTAGTACGGGACGGAGTAAGGATTGCGATGCGCAGTCGCATCTTTGTGAGTTCAACTCGAACAGTTGATTATTAGACTTGACCGTCAAGCTTCTTTGAAAAGAGCCAGTGGATTAACTTGACCGAGGGCCAAATTTTAAGCAATCTATCGGTATTCCGGTGGTATAAGGGGATCAGAGCTTTGGTTGATAAGGAATAGAGTTTCTAATCAAATTTGTACGCTTTGACGCACCACCGCGTATTGTACAACTTGGCAGTCTGTCTGGCGATATCAGATGAGACGCGGACGCTCTCTTGACCCTAAATTCGGGCACAATTGAGGTGCCAATTTGTTTGTTTATTCTAGTTTTGCTTCCAAAATTGCCACCCCTCTTCAAGACGTGTTCGGCGAATCGGGCTTTGGCAGCGAATTTGGCAGACATGGAAGCCGATCTTAGTAGCCAAGACTATTGCTGTCAGCTACAAAATTTTGTGCTTACGTTAATGTCGACAATGCAGTAGTATTGCATAACAGCCTGGCGGCTCTCGAGTGAATTTCGTGCACTGCCTGGGTAGTGGCGCAATGTTGAGTGGCTGGTTTCGACTAATGCCTCCGTTGTCCGAGGTTTTGGACTCTGCTCTGTGCTTGCAGACAAGATGAAGAAGGGCCTCCCACGCTACAACTCAAGTCATCTCTCCTCGACCAGTGATTGTGACCACTGGCCGATCGAGATTGTCCTGGCCGCGGAGGAGCTTTTACGTTTGGAGACGCCAACGTGCCAAGAATATTCAAGCCACTGAGAAGCATCAATCGACAGAGGCTTCAAAGGGCCGTCGACTAGGGAGCCTACATGCCGCCTGGATTAGGGTGGTGACATCTCTCCCAGTGTTGCCGAAAACGGCCGCTAAACATGACGGGCAGCCATGTTGTTCCCCTTGAAGAGAGCATCCCCGGCTTTCAGTGGCGTGGTCGCAGGGGCGATCTACAACATTAGTTTATATTCTAGTTTATCGGCGTTTCTTTCGAAGTTAGTACCAACAGATGACGCCGTTCCGACGACATAGAGCAGTTCTCAGCGACGGTGCATTACACTCCGAACGGGTCTCTCCTCTGCGCGCGTCATCACGCCAAAAGGCAGCGCTTATCAATTACGTAAAAAGGGTTCCTCCTCACGATGAGCACTAACCGAGCTTAGGTGTTGGGCGTTCAGAATTTAATGTTATGACGGTAATCAAAAGATTACGCAGGCCCACTTTTTAATGCTTATCAATTACTTGGTTCATGCGCGGCCTGTACAGAATGTGGCCGTAGTGGCTGTGTAGCTTATGTCGGGCATAATCGCCGCAAGTGTTCTATCGCTGGATAGCTTATGTCGAGTATAACTGCACCGGACTAATTGTAGGTCTCAATTAATTACCGGTAATTAGTTAATTGTAATGTAATCGAAATTTACGCTACATCACTAAGTCGCTGGATAGCTGATGTTGAGTACAATTGCACTGAACTAATCTTGTCTTACCGACCATTAATTAGATAACCGTGATTAAAAATCAATCGTTATGCTCCATCATCAAGCTATATATCGTTGGATAGCTTATGTCGAGTATAATTCCACCGGAGTAATCGCAAGTCTTAATTACCATTAATTGGTTATTTGATTTAAAATTGAACCTAATGTTATAGCATCGTCATATATCGTTGAAAGGTCTCGATGAGTAGAATCGAAAATGGAACGGTAAACCGAGCTAACGCTGGTCTATGTAGGTTTAAAATAAAACCACGCAACAGAAGCAAAACAGTAGCACCTAATGCTTATGCATTCACAGCACGGGAAGAGACTTAAGTGCCCCAGTAGTTCTATTACCGACATCACAATGGCATTTGCGTGTGCAATGTACCATTAGTTTGTGCATTTTGCTCTTCTGGGAGCAATTACACATGCTCTACGCAATGAGCTATGCAACCCCATACTAGCACACTGTAGCTTCAGCAAAAGGTATAAACATACTTAAAAAAATTTAGGGAATCTTGAGGCTGATGTTAACAAATTAAGATCGAGTGTTGTAAGCGTCTTAGTTTTGTACAGATTGCCATTGAGTTAACATTAAAGCAGTGCTTCATTTCACATTGCCTACCATTTTTCCACGTGTGCTGTGAAACTAACTTACACAGGGTGTTCAGTAGGAGGCTAAAATGTTCAGAGTGTAACATGAGACTTGCTGGAATGGAATCAGAGAAAGAGGAGCAATACAAACAATGGGACAAGTGAGAAAACCTAAAATCAAGAAACCAAATGACATTTTCAGACGCCTTCGTGTAAACATTCAAGAAGCTTCTTTTATTGCCGACACACTTCTGGCAACTGTCAATTAAAGGGGAGGTGCTCATATTCTTTCTCAAGCAAACTGACAGAATATATAAGCATCCGCAGCCAGCTAAAGTGCATATGAAATTACATTCTTCCATTATCAGCATCTGTGAAACCAGTGAAATTTTTGTACACATATCAGTCACTCCTGTAAAACATATCTGGTGCGCACACTTATGGTGTAATTGCAAACAGGCTTATTATTTTTAAACATTGACCGAAGTAAAGCAGCTTCGTTGCTCAATGAACACTTCTACATAAAACAAAATATACTGATAGCCATGAACAAATTGCATGAGTGCCGTACAGAGGACACAACAAATGGGCTAAATTAGCAGGACTAGTAATGCAAACAACCCAAATGATAATGAGAAACACCACGGCAACTCTGTGGGAGCGTATGTTTTACAGCCCCTAAATAATGCAAGGCATGGTAGTGATGCTCCAGCCACAAAAATAAGACTGTTACGCACTTCACAAAAGACTTGAAACAGTGGTTTACACATTTGCATCTAGTTCCAACACTTGCTCCTAAAAACTTCACCTTTGATGAACACACTAGTGGCGCGCACTGTAAATCAGTTTGCTATTTCCAAATGCTGACTGAAGCAAAGCAGCTTCATTGGTTAGTGCACACAATTTGCAAGCAACAGCTTGCTACAGAGAGGTGACATAAAAATATGCTGAAAGACGTGAACAATTTACAGGCGAGCAAAGTACACACGACATACACAGTGAAAGTGTCAGAGTGCTATATTCGGGTACAACCCAAGGAAGTAGTGGCATATGCCCACCGACCGTTTCCCTCCAGCCAATAGCGGTGACCGATTTTCATGACAACGCGGTCAATCCGATTAAGCCACGGTTAACTGCCGTTCATCTGCCACTCCCAGCGATGCAACTTCCCAGCATTTCTTTACTTGATCGCTCATTACTATGCTGTGACCTTTGAGCGCTTAAGGATTCGGCCTCCATGGGTGAAGCTGCGGGCAGAGGAAGTCGACTTGCATCAGTGGAATCTTCCCCACTGGCTTTATCTGTTCTCAGAAAGGAATGGGCAACGCTGTCTGCATAGATAACAGTGTCGACAGCTTTGGGCGGCAGCAAGGTGGTTGTTAAAGGTAGATCATACCCTGGTACCTGAGCACATTGTAGTGGACTGACAGTGTCCTGGGAACTCATGCTGTCACTCAAAGCCGAGTCTTGTGTTTGTTCGGCTGTTGATGCGAAGACAGGCTCTAGAGCAGCACTACCACATGGTTCATTTCCAGTGGGGTCAAGTACTGGGCTTTGCGTTGGCGTGGCCGGACGAAAGCAAGACCGCTTCTTCGGAGGCTTCCGGTGTTTCGGGATGGCTGAAATAAAAAATTCAGTCAATAGGGTAGCACTACACTCAAGAACTGCAGAAATTCTGCATTTACAGAAGAGCAACCTAGTACCTGCATAAAACTTCCAAATAAACTTCAGGAGTAGTAATATCAGTTGGGTTTTAAGATCCCAAAGCTGTACTGGGGGGCTTTAGATTTCTTACCGCCAGTGCATATTTAACAGCGTCGGAAAGCATGCTACGACTGGCAATGATTCAGTCGTGCAAAATTGTGCTCAACAGCAGGTTGTGTTAGCAGCTGAGGTACCATTGATGCAACTAGAATTACTAATCGTCCTGAATTTTGCCATTTTAGCTTCTGTGCCAGGTGACATAGAACAAATGAGAAAGCACAGAATGCAGTCTGCTACACGATATTTGTTTGATTCTAGACGTCCCCTTTCTCGCAGGCGTCGGGTGAATTATAAAGAAAAAACGATGCTTTACAAAGTATAAACACACTATAGGTGGCCTTGTGCTCTTTGAATACAAGGCTATATCTGTGTGTTACGTTTTGGATCTTAGTATCATATATATATGAGTGCATGTAATGTGTAGAGAAGATAAACAGTAGTCCCTTAGAGAAGCAGTGGGTGTTCAAGAAAAGCAAATATAGTAGGGGTAGGCAGAGAGTTAGGTGGCAAAAGTTTTGTTTAGTGCCATACTTTATACCTTTATGGCTTACACGGAAGATTTCAATTGTCATTCATTCATTTTTTTTTTTCAATCTACAGTGAAAAATGAGCCAGAGGTAATGCAGAACCCGTTAAAACACGGCTTAAGGTGATTTTATGTTTGAAGGTGCTGTTCTAATGCATGATCCTACAATAACGTGCAATATACATATTTTTTTTATGCCCGCGATTTAGTTTTACAAGAAATTAATTGCATGGATCCCAACAAATTTCTAGCTAGGGATCTAGATGCTGATGCAAACATGCGCTGTAGGAATGCTTTGGATATAAAAGCCATATCAATAGACCAAGAAGTTTGTGTGGATAATGTGGCCACAGATGGCACAGGAACCGGTTAAAGGGAAGTCAGTAGGATAGGCTTCGTCCTGCTATGGACCTTGAAATGCTGATGGTGATGAACCTTTCTTTGCAGCCTTCTAAAAGCAGATGAGCGCACATTTTTGAGCTTGCACAAAGCAACCACAGCACTACCGTATACGTGTAGACAAATTTCTTTGCAAACATTTCATATGAATGAGGCAGAGTTGTATTTAAGAGATGGATCAAAATTAGAAGCTTACCTCGATAAGTAAAAAGTGTGGGAACCGCATCTGGCCTTAGCTTCTTTAAGCCATCCTGTCTGTTTTGCTCGAAACTTGTTTCTTCAAAATGTGCCTGAAATGAATGGCAGCAAGTACTTCATAAGCATCAAGAAGTATATTCATACCTGCACATAACTGTGACAAATGCTGCAAACCGGAACATGACTAGCGTTACAACTACAGAGCTGTTTCTACCTGCTGTAATGTTTTCACATGCAGTCTTTTACCAGGCTATAGTGTCAAGCTAAAAAAACTGGATAAGGGCTTCCTAAAGGCTTCATATGCATGCCAGTAACCGGGCATATACAAAATGGGTTCTTTTAGTCTGATCTTGGGTTTCCAATCTTTTTCTACCGAATAGCGTCGTACAGCAGAACGGTGCCTAGATAACCAGACCTGACTGAAAATAAGTTCCTCCGACCACAGCGCTCACGAAACAGCGAACGCGTACAATGTCAGAGAGATGTAGAAATTTATTTTCACTACCTCAGTCATGTTCTCTGACATGAGTCTTGGCGCATGTATTACAGCGCAAACAAGGAAGCGGGCGCCAATATATCGTGAGTGCACTCGCGTGAGAATTACAGTCAGCGAGGGCGAATGCGAACCGTTGCTTCTCGCCCTTGGTGCTCGAGACACGCCGCCAGCGCATCTAAAAACTAACGAGAAGATTGCACCCACGCCCGCAATGCGTAGCCTGTTATCAAACCCACGCCGCGCACGCCGTTCGAGGCGTCCGTGGTTTAATTATCGTAAACGTGAAGCACAGTACACCAAACATGGCAAGCGAGCAGGTAACAAAAGAGAAAAAGGTACGGTACTCACAGAACATATGCGAGAAGCAGCAGTGGGTTCCCAGCAGTCTCGCTTTACTTGTGCCAGCCAACGTTTTCTTCGGTTGGAGTCAGCCGGGAAACGAAACATCCGTGTGCCCTTCCTGCAGTGGTTCGAGCACTGCGGAACGCAACACCCGGGCATTGCTGCTGCGTAAGCTTCCTGGCGCACTTAGTGCAACAACCGACAACATATGACTGTCCCACTCAACGATGAACGGCGATGAAGACGCAACTGCTGCAGCAGCTAATGCGCGCCTATGCACGGCGGGGAACAAGATGGCGCGGCGTCTTCCCGTAACCATGACAACACACGCGCTGGCAACATGGGTCTTAGCGGGAGGCGGCATGTGCTGTGTCAAAGGAAGTCACCACCCTAAGCCGGGAGGGGGCGCGACATGTAGGCTCCCTACCGTCGACGTGGTTGCAGCGCCACGAGTGCAGGTGGTGGCGTCTACAAAAGACCTTTCTCCCTCCCCCCCCCCCCCCCCCCTGCTGTTTACGGGGTGAAACGGCCGTCCGCTGCGTGAGAACGGCTTTGGTGAACCTGTCGTTTGTTCTAAACGTCGGACCCACCCGGGACATCTTTCTCCCGGAGGGGACGGCGGGGGAGCCGGCGAGCGGCGGGGTTGCAAATAAGCCGTTACAAATGCGGCCGTGTTTGACTAAATGAATGAATGAATGAAAAACTGTATTGTATAAGGGTTATTTCTCGCAGCGTAGGTGGAGCCCTCAGTCCAGGGCCCCAGCGGCCTTTGCAGTCTTGCGAGCCCTGTCGATCAGCTTGAGCTGCTAGCCAACGTAGCCGGAATCCTCATGCTTCGATAACAACCTCGTCTTAGACTAAGTGCTTTTCCTTTTACGTGGAACCTTCTGCAAACTGCAGTGGCAACCTTTAGTTCCCACGCTACACGTGGAACCTTCTGCAAACTGCAGTGGCAACATTTAGTTCCCACGCTACCGCTGTGAAGTGTAGGTGGCTGACCTTCGACGCTGCTTGGGACCCGCTTGGGGCTATTCATCACTGCTGCCTGGACAGCGCGGACCATAACTTGCCAGAAGTGGCAAGAGTGTGTTGTTGGGCGTCCTGGAAGGCGGATCCTAAAGACTGGACACGTGATCTACATCACAGTGATTCGACGCAATTTTAATGAGCTAAATTCCCCAACCAGGGACCTGGTTACAGCGGACCTTATTTAAGCCGCGATCTGGCGTGTGATCAGCCAGCTACCGATTCACTCTTTCGAACTATGTAAAAATGTAAATAAACCCTTTCAGTCTCTTCTTCACCTCGAAGACCCTCTCATCTCTTCGTCACCCACAACAGCAGTCTCCCGATCCGGAACCCGGGGACACCGACCTTGGCGAGAGACGGTACAGGCGAACAGGGGCCCGCATCTAACAACTGGTGGCAGCGGTGGGATCGAAGCGCAATCTCCAACACCAGTGGCCTGCTATGGGGTTGGAGCCCCGCTCCTAACAACTGGTGGCAGCGGTGGGATCGAAGCGCAATCCCCCAACACCGGTGGTCTGCTTTGAACTTGGAGCCCCACACCTAACAGCCACCAGGGGCACTCGGTGTTGCTGCAAAACTTTCACTGTCATGAAATCTTGGAATAAAATATAAAAATCCGTACAAAAAGCAGTCAGGCACACCTTTCGCATTTAAAAAATAATGTTTTCAAGCATTGTTGGCTGTATCTATTTTTTATTGCTTTTACTTTTTGACATTGGATGGCACTGCGATCCCAGGTTCTTGAAGGCCGAGCCTTTGGGCTCCAAAGGTATCTGAATGGCGCCTTCGCCTTTAAGACCCTTAGCGGCAAAGGCGCAACATTTGTGCCGTGTAGCTGCGCCCCTTACGCCTTTGGATATAAGGACCTGATTCTCAAAGGCCTTTGCGGTGCCCGTGTGACAGGGCTATTAGAGGAGAAAGGGAGAAAGGTGCCGTAGTGGAGGTGTCCGGAATAACTTCGACCACCTGGGGATGTTTAACGTGTGCTGACATCGCGGGCGCCTTAGCGTTTCGCCTCCATCGAAACACGGCCGCCGCGATCCGGTTCGAACCCGGGTACTCCGGATCAGTAGCCGAGCGCGCTGACCTCTCAGCCACCGCGGCGGGGGAAGGAGCGGCGCTAGCTTCGCAAAAGTTAGTGTGACATTCGCCTTGTCGCTTCGTTCGCAACAAATCTGCGCGAAGGCGCCTGCATCTACAGTCAAGGTGTAGCGTCACCTTTCGGGAGCTCCGACACCGGCTCACGCTGCGCAAACACGCAGGTGACCAAAGCCGCTGCGGGAGTTCAAACATAAGTTGCCAAAACTTTCGTGATACAGCGTCCCAGGTCTAAATAATTCAAGCGGTCATCGCATCTTCAGCTCAAGAAAAAATGTCCTCAAGCGAGCTTCGCTTTTAGTAGCTGGAGACGGCCGTTGTAATGAAAAAAGCATTACAAGCCCCATAAGCTGAAAATCGACCTGCCGGCAGCCACGTTGCGAGCGTTTGATGGTACAGATAAACGAACGATGTCGTCCTTATGGAACCTGGCAGTTGGCGGTTAAATTAAAGACTGGTCGCGGAAGGTTGCTCGGGACAGCCTGCATCGCACAAATTCCACCGGTGGTAGCAGCACCTCCCATCCCAGGGCAGTGACGCACCGCGTAGCTGCTGCACCAGTGCGCAGGAAGTGGTATGAAGACTGCCAGGGATCTACGAATGTTAAGAGAGAAATGCCAATTAATAAATTTAAAATACATTGGTACATACATTGCCGCCCCAAAGAGTGATCCTTTCGCATTCTCACACGTTGACGGTCCTAGAAGTGTCTTTACAGAAAGTTTCATGCTCCTTACGAAAGCTTTGTGTTTCCTTCCAGCCGTAAGCTCCGTGAATTTACCATTTGCTCTTTTTACTTATCAGTACAGAAACACTCATTCATTGTCATTATGCCCGGCGCACTGTACCACTTTCTCAAAAGTTTGGCGACTACAATGGCCGTGTCAAAAGCGTGAGCACTGCTATCGGCGTTCCGTAGTTCCGACATATGGCGCCGGTTGAGGAGTCGTAGTGCTCTTTCTGATAGTGCTAGAATACTGGGAAGTCTGCCGATTGAGGCGGGGAGCAATGGGGGCGAGGTGTCCGCTGGAGCGATGAAAAGCTTAGGGGCGCTGCCTTTAATAGGAGCGTAGAGTGACTGCGTAGTAGCAGTGTTGCGCTTTTGTATGCCATATTGCTCCCCTAAGCATCCATATGATAAGGTAAAGCCGGAACTCTTGCCTGCAGGAGGTGGGCTTGGTGGAATGGTTAGAGCAAGTGCTGTCACAATCCGCTTGATTCTGGTTGCCGATGTTCCTTTATTCTAGGCATATTTCTATTGCACCGAATGACACAGCTTACTAGCAATGCGTCGCCTCCACGAAGGCCTATCGCAACGAGTTACGAAATTACTTCCCATGTAGCGGATTGGTGGCGCCATCTTTCTTAAGCGCCACAAATCACAATCGTTTTCTTTTTAACAGTCGGCGAACACATGCTGTAAAATGGCGTGTTATTGAAACGAAAACATCGTTTTTAGTGAACATGTGCACATGGAACAAAAAAAAATGCCAGCATCGGACTAGAGCTAAATAATGCAAATAAGTTGGCTGCTCCGCAGTAAATGAATGCTTTTCAACCATGTCATAGGAGCGCGAGTGGAACAGGGAAACCGAATTTGATTATGCTCTCTGTAAGGCTTTTAACAATGAAAAGGCAAATAATGGTACACGTCTACATCATCTAGCCAGATTACAAGAAAATACTGCTACACTCCAGACCCGCCAGAGAGAATTTTGGAAAGTGGGAACCTATGAAATAACACTTGGCATTCAAACTATACAAAACAAGTTACCCAGACTGTAAACAGATTACATTCCACATATATTCAGTTTGAAAAGATTACATTTAAAGAACTTCGCAAGTGTTTCCTACATAGTAAAAGTTTCTCTGCCATTTATATGTTTTCCTAGCCGCGTTTGTTATTCTAGATTTACTTATGTCTTTGAATGTTGTTCAAACAAGAAATGAATATAATTTATTCATTACCTAACTCATCACCATTTCATTCCTGCTTATGCTGTTATTTAAACTGCCTGAGTGACCTCTTGCTTGCTCCTTTTTTAGTGTTTTGTTTGTTTGTTTGTTGATACAAAAAATGAAATGAATCATGCATTCTTGTGCACAAACTTGCGTTTTTTTATGTAGTTATTTATCTGCAGTTTCTTGGTTCCTGCAGTTTCTTCCTGTTTTCTGTGCAATGTGCCAAGCCTTGCTGTATAGTGTACAGGGGAGCTGGCGGCCTTGTCAACACGATAGCAAGGCGGGCGAGTTGGTGAAATACTATATCTAAAAAATAGCAGCGCGGAAAACGGGGACTTCAAGGGTAGAAAACACACGACAAGCGCTCAAGCTGTCAAGCTGTCCTATAAGGCAGCTTTTACTGCCGGAATTAAGATTATTATTACTATTATTATTATGCATAATATTATGCACGCCATATCTCACGGAGATTGGCTTTGGAAAAAAAAGTAAACGCACACCTAACAATAAAGACCTCCAATTAGAATATAAGATAGCAAGAAATAAAGTAGTTGCTCTTCTCCGCGCTGCAAAACGTCGCATTTTCTTACACAAATTTAATCAATCATCCAAAGTGCCAGCAAAACCTGGTCGCTGATAAACCATCGCAGAGGAAAATCCCAGACTGCAAAATCTGTGATAGAACATTTTCCTGGAAACCCTGTCGAAACAGCTGACTTGCTCAATCATTTCTTCAGTCAGGCTTCAAGAGAGGCTGTATCTAAGCCTCGACAAGATGTGACACTCGGTGATTCTTTGGCAGCATCTGCATTTTTACCGCGGTTTTCGAAACCTGACCTTGCTCGGATCATTTTCAGTTTTTGAACGAATAAACCACCTGGAGTAGATGGCATATCTGTAAGCTTGCTGAGAAGGAACGTTGAGGTGCTTGCAGATATTATGCTTTTCATGCTAAATGGCATCCTAGATACTGGAACTTTGCCACAAAATCTAAAAACTGCTTTAGTTAGACCACTGCATAAGGCAGGAAAGAAATATATTATTGAGAACTATCGGCCCATATCTATTTTGCCCGCATTATCTCAGGTTATAGAAAAATTTTTGCTTGAGGTCGTGACTTCTTTCATTCAAAAGTTTTCAGTTTTGTCTGACCGACAATTTGGTTTCGTGCAAGGCAGGGGTACAATTTCGCGTCTGGAAGAATTTGCAGATGATTTGTATTCTGCTTTTGAACACAATCTATTTAGCTGTGCTTTTTTTCTAGACGTTTCCAAAGCCTTCGACTCAGTTTGCCATGACATATTACTTCGTAAATTATATCTTACTGGTTTTAGGGGCCCGTTCTATACTCTACTTCAAAACTACCTCAGTGATAGGTCACAAATGGTTGTTGTAGGCACCAAATACTATAGCAGCAAATTAGCCCTTGGTGCCGGTGTCCCTCAAGGGTAAATTTTATCTCCTCTTCTCTTTAACATATTTGTGAACGATTTGATTTCAGTAATCCCAAATGGTAAAGTGTACCAGTATGCGGACGATATCGTCCTTCTAACGAGGCATATTAACTACAAAAAGGCAATTGAATATCTGCAGCAATCCGTGCATGAAGCTATGGTCTGGCATTTTAAAAACAAACTCACTGTCAATCAAAAAAAGACAAAAATTATATGCTTCAAAAATCCCTTGAAGATTGGAACCACGGTCATTCCAGTATACCTTCATACCCAACATTGCCTATCCTGTAAGTGTAGGCCTGTCGAAAATACAAACTCGGTTAAGTATCTCGGTATTCATTTCGATAGTGACTTGTCGTGGCATAATCATGGTGCGCATGTTTCCTCCAAACTAAGGTCTGTCGCATGTTTACTCTTTAACATTAAATGTTTGGTGCCGTTTCAGACTAAAAAAAATGATAGTACATTCCCTTGCATACAGCACCTTAAGGTATGGTATAACGGTTTTCGCTTTCTGCGCCCAGCGTTGGCAGGACAGATTTGATAACCTCTTAAAAATACATTAAATAGTGTGGCATATAATCGCGTGACACCATCAAACAAAGACATTTTTCATGTTCTCGGTTTCCAGTACTTTCAATCTTTATTCATTTCTACGGTTGTGCTGCGTCATTTCTGGACGGATGAATTCAAGCATCCGCACGTCTCCCCGCGACTGCTGGGCAAAGAAACGCGCTTCGTGGTACCACGCGTATCTACTAGATACGGAGCAGCAAGACGCTGCGTGTATGTCCCCCAGGATATTTAATAATTTGTCAGACGATTATTTTTCTCTGGACTCTCGGTCTGAATTGAAGAGTTTGGTACGCTTGTTGTAATGCATATGTATGCTCTTATTTTCCTTTTGCTTGTCGCAGTTTGTAGTGATCATGCTTTTGTTTCGATGCCTGGAGACTTGATCTATGCTTATCACTGCTATTTTCTTTTCTTTGTTGGTTTTAAACATGTACATATATACCGTAACCACATCCCTTAGCTGACGATGCCGGGCCACGTCACGCAAGCCACCATTGGCTTAGATGGGCCCGTTTTTTCTGTATTGATTTTTGGGTGCTTAATAAAAATTATTATTTTTATTATTATTATTATACAACTCTATAGGAGCGCTGGCACGTCGCTCGCGACGCGGAGAGAAGACGCGCAGCAACTGCTTCTGCACTTCGTTTGGTGCGTTGTTTTCTGCCGAGACACGTTTTGTTCCCACGCCGTGGTGCAATGTGAACTGAAGAGAAAAGCGGAAAACCGATGCGACAAGACAGGCTACGCGTGCCGGTGGCCGCTCGCGGAATTAAAGAAGCATGATCCGTGTTTGGCGCTCCGCTGAAAGCACATCGACGTCATGCTTATCTTTAGTGCATCAGGAAAAGAACAATGGCAATTGCGCTTGGTATTGTCAAACAGTTTACCGGCAATGAAAATAATGCTACACGGTATCCGTTCATAGTGACGCTGTCGCTAAAAATGAGAAAGTTCTTGATTCCCCACATTCACTTTCACCGTGCTTTTTACGGTTCGTGTATGGGTTAATGTGTTGGCCACTACATTTGCGTGTTTTTAGCTCACTCGTGGCTTGATGTGTTTATTGTAATGTAATTTCCATGTAAGTAAAAAATTGTTTTGTGCATTTAATGCCACGCAGTCATATATCTTTATCTTTTTACTCCATGGAATTGTTTATAACTTGGCTTTTATGGCGCGATGGGGGGTCGGGAGGGGACAGCGCTCGCTTGCTGTCCCTTGTTGCAAGTTCATATTACCTCCGTCCAAAATATTTTCCTCAATTTCTCATTCGGCGCTTTACCTTCATTTTTATAAGCGTTTTCATTCATACGCGCCTCTGCGAGAAAAAGGTGCGTGACATTCTTTGCTTAGTTGCTTTTTTCAAGTGCTCTTTGTATAGCTCTTCCAGCATGCAAAGTGTACGCATTACGCAGACACATTTATGCGCAGGCTAACGTACCTTCAAAGGCCGTGTAAAACGCCACGTTTGATAACCCAACTAGGCGGTCATAATAACGGGGTTAAATGCAATCGTGCCTCGGTAATTTCGAAACATTGGTTCCCAAACAAACTCCTCCATAAACGAAGTTGTCCGTAAACCCGAATCAAGAATAAAAATATATTGTGAAAAAAGTGGTATTTTTAGGGTCTCCTTCTTTGCATGGTAATGGCCAGTGATGCTGAAAATATATTCTGAAAACAAAAAAACACGTATATATATAGGGTCTGCTTGTGTGCAGAGTAACGGTCAGTGAAGTTTACACACCTTAGGGAGCTCAATGCTCATTATCCTGGTCGCCATTAAGCTTGAAGAAATGTGACGCGCCTAAAGGTGCCTTTAGTGGTCTGCGTATGAAACGCTTAATGCCGTCGCATGGTTAGATGATCCAACTTCTACTACATCTGTTGACATCCTATGTTTCAGACTGCTGAAAGCTGCAGCATTAGGCTTTGTACGTAGGTCCAACTACAGAGAGAGTTTTTTCACAGCTTTTCTTGCAATGGGCAAATCGCTATGGACGTCGAGTCGGTGACATTTGCACTGCAAACCATGAAGCGAGAAAAGAAAAGGTCAACAATCAGTCTTTTCACCTGCTGTCCTAAACTCAGAACGCATAAACTTCTCATTGGGCCAGAAAGAATTCTGTTCCCGCCATCGCCCGTACTAACGCGACAAAATTACACGGGCCCCAAAGGGTTCTGTGCCTTCTTCCCCTTGTCCGCTGTCCGGACAGCGAGTTCACTTTTAACGAGGCGTAAATACTCTGAAAGAGTTTCGTGCCCACAATAAAAGTTAATAATTTTTGTCGATCATTTTAAGAAGGGTCGTATAACGCGGCACGACTGTATAAACATGTGGGCAATCACATTCCCACAGTACGTTCAGTAATTATATATTAATACGCTCGTCATAGCTGTCTTCCTGAGCACACTTTTCTTTCGCGAGCACAAGCGCACTTCTAGGAAGCTACGATCATGAGGCTCGGGCTGCCACGATCTGATATATTAGGCGAAGCTGATGGCGCCTAAGCAGCAAAATTTAGTAATCAACGCGCTAATTCCACTCCTGCAACATGAAGCACACTCCCATGCCACCCTGAACCTCCATCGGTGAAGAGACCCGCTCTCTGCCCGCCGACGACACACTTCCCACTTTTAGTGCACGATACTGACAGCAGGGCCTTGTGAAAATAGGGACGTCGATCCGCCGATGATGCAGTTGTCGCATGCTCACTGAGCGTGGTCCTCGTATCGATAGACGCACTCTGAGCTCTCCTTGCGAGGCTGTGTCGAGATAGCTTTTGTAAGCGACGTTAGACATGCTAAAAGTGTCTTTAATCGCTTCTTAAAATCGGTGTGAGCTAAAGCCTGCTTCAAGTTCCCTACTTCTCAAAGTGTTTTACGCTGTGCGATACGTCGAGAAAACGAGCACGCCGCTACCGGATGTGTCTTCGGCGCGCGTTGAAAACTGGAAGCGCCACACGCGTTCATCCGGTTTAAAGTCGCCATCGATTGCTTCCAGATGCCCAACACAGCAACGCACGCCGCCTTTCATGACGAGCGAGCGTGCTGATATCTTGCGTTCCTGCTGCGTTTCTTTCTTTTGAGCGTGCGCACGGGGCCTGTTCACCCGGAAAACGCGACGAATCGGAGAACCTTGTTCCTTCTGCCTCAAAATTGAGAAAATTCTTGAAACAGTCCAAGCATACACACAGAAGAGTGGAGCAGTTTAAAATTCGAAGACGAAACCAAAGCTGCAGGAGCAGGTGAGCACGTATATTCGGCGCATCACACAGTTTAATAGATTTTAAGAAGCAAGCAGCATGGCGCAGGTCGTAGTTGACGCTGTGATGCGCCGTTTCATGTTAATTATTAAGGAGTGACGAAAGACACTTCCTGGAAAACATCACTCTTTGCGCCCACACGACAGCCTGCCTAACGTCGCCTAATAGAGTCAGTGTGTTTCTAATGGCCGCGTAACGCTTCTCTCGATACGCAGTGACCGCAGCTGCATAAATGGTTTATCGAAGCCCTAGGCGAACAATTAGATCCCACCTGGTTCCCAGGCTGGTTCACATGCAAGCTAACTGAGCGGCCTCGTCGCCCTGGCCGCTCGAGGCGCCACAGCGGCAGGCTTCGCAAGCGTTTTCACTTCCATGTGAAACAGGCTTGACGCTGCGCCTTGGCTAGATGCAGGAGCCCGCGTGCATAATTATTGCAAAGGAAGCGACAGATTGAACGCAGCACTAACATTCGCGAGCGCGGCTTCCTCGGCAACCCGAGAGAGAGGCCAACCCTTTCACCCTCTATACCCTCGGGGAAAGAATGCCTTCCGGGTAAAGGACGTTATGGTAAAGTCCAGGCACGAAGCGAAGAGGGACTGAATTTTAGGTGCGAAAGCACTCCGCCACTAGGCCTATAAAGTTTTTCGTCGCCATCAATTAGCCGAGTGGCAGAAGCTGCTAACTCGGGCTACCAACTTTTAAATGGTGATCTAACTCACCGGGAACCGGATTTGGCGGATGTGTATCTGAAGCCTCACGGAAGTAATTGGTCGGAGCTGGCAACTTGGGTTACAAACACTCAGATGGGAATCGAATCTATCAGGAGCCGAGTCAGAGGCGCTACTCCTATAGGCTATGCGGGAACTTCCATTCGGCTTGATTGTAAAGCGAGGCTTTGTATCTGGGTCGCTCCTGCCAAATTGGACAGCATACATCACGGTCATCCTCATAAGTATGCTTCAGGCAGGTCGTAGTTGGCTGGTGACAAGGCTGAGCGGGCCATGGGACGAGTCAAAACCGACTTGCCCACCCTCGAAATTCCGGTGGCCCACCCCCATAATAAGGCCGTCACGTCCTTAAATGTGGATGGAGAGTCAGGATGTCGAAGCGTTCGCACAATACTGCGTTTCTGGCGGAGTCAAATTGTCCCAAATTTTTTTTTCACATCCTCTTTTAACCCCGCACGGATTTCTAAAGCACCGCCATATCAAACCCCACACTTGACAGCTATTCGCAGGTGTTCGCCAAGGCTTGGAAGCGATCGCCAATCGGTCCGATAGCTCCCAGAAAACACCAATGTTAATTATAATACTAAATTAACGGACTTGAAACTTGTGGGTTTGAATAACAACGGATAAATCGCCCTTGGACAAGACTCAAGAACGATAAGAAAAACAGTGGGTATATTCAACAGAGAAGATTACGCACCTCCTCTTTCGACGTCTCTTCGTTGTGCACTGGCCGCTGCAGGTGTAATTGGGAAGCTCGGGGTTCCACCTGCTCCGGCTGGAGGTGGACGGAACGCCACGAGGTGGTCACAGTGTTTAGTGAGGCATTTGGCTCAAATAGTCGCCGCACTAGAAGTGCTCATGGAAGCCTCCCGCCACGCAACAAGCGCTTCCACCGCGTCTGCCCTGGCTCCTCCATCGAGTATGCTCATTTAACTTCCTCATATGTCTGTTTGCGACACCTTCTAAAGCCAAACGCATCACTTGTCCAAGTATATTCAGAGCACGTCGGTGGACATGCACGTCGCGTTTGACTACGTAGACCTCGTTTTGTGAAGGCAGTAAAGGATGGCTGGTAATTATGAGGAGGAGTTTCAAAAAATAAATATTCTCTGTAAGTCAACAGATAGCCGCTGATTTTGGCGTAAGCTCGGAAATTCCGCTAGTGGTTGGCACTCAGAAGTATCGGGCTAATTACTCTTGGACTTCAACTAAGATATACTATACGCGAGCGACGTTCATTCTTTGCATAGTCGATCTCAGTCAGAGATTCTCATGAGCGCCGCTTCGGAAACCGCGGGGCAAATTTAACTAGTTTGCAGTTTTTTCTGCCAACACACGTCGCTAAAGGGAACTTTGAGCACGTAGAGCCGGCTTTTGAATTTTACGTACAGGATATGCAGACAACGCACACCCCTGCGATAAGGGTCTGAAAGTGGCAGATGTGGAAAGCAAAATGGGAAGCAACAGGAGTAGAGCAGACGCCGCTCTACGCCACTGACGCGTTAATTAACAGAGATAAGGTCCTATTTCCTAGCAGCCTCTGTTCGTACCCTCCTCAAAATTTTATCAACGCTACCAGTGACTACCGCCGCTGCAGAACGCAGTTTCTCTACATTACAAGAGCGTTAAGACATGCTTTTGCAACCGAACAGGTGAAGGGCTCCTTAAAGGGAAGCTTAAACGGTTTTCAAATCTCATTACAAGCTGTGGTTGGGAAGAAGGGACCTTGAAAATCATGTGTGTAAATTTTTTCTAGATTCTGTCCGCAAAAAGAGCTGCAATCGCTTCTTTAAAAAACTCGCCGCCGGCACGGCCTCGTCGCTTCCGGAAGCGCCGGGTGGGGGGACGGCCGAGAGGGAGAACTGGCGGAAGTGACGCCATTCACGGAGAATCGGCCGGCCGTCCGGCTGCTCTTGCTCCGCTATGGCCCGCGCTTTGGTGAACGACAGATCGACGCAACCTTGTGCCAGAACCCTTTGCTTTCTCAGGTTCGGGCGTTCTGTGTAATGCTTGAAGCCTGTATATAAACCTGTTTTGGCATGGTAATTCCTTTGAACAGCGCTCAGCGCACAGCTTGGTAGAATCTGTCGGTTGTTCTCCCCCATCCTCTTGCACGTTAACCACACAAACTGGCGGTACGCAGCATACCGAAACTGCTTGCACAAAATATGTGTATCAGTATTTCTCTTTTCTTAATATTACGTCCTTAACTCTTAGCAAACATTTTGCTTTTTCCAGGTACTTCACATCTATGCTATGCTAAAGCGACGTCCAGCACTTACTGAGGCTCACAGTCTTGAACTCTTTTGGGCTCGTTACGCACTGTGTGCCTTGTTCTTTTTCCTGGTTTCTTGCACCTCCTGGCAGCACAAGCAACGCTCTTAATCCTTCATCAGCGAGCAGCCCATGCAGCTGCACCTAACTGAACAAAATACCTATTATATCAACCTAATATACCTTAAAATTTATAAACATCTGCATTCATGAACGCTTGGTCACGGCTGACGATCGACAATAGCGCCACAATTCATGCAAATTTGTCCTTGAGTCAGAACGGGAAAGTTGTCGATCCGCGGCAGGGATATATCTGCCACAAGTAATTCTGCTGGTTTTTTTCGATACGCAGCAGCAGCAGCAACTGTATCTCGCAACACGCCAGTTTTGATGAGGAGCACTGCAAGCCCGGAAATGCAGCCATAATTAATGTTCAAAATCCTAATGGGCATCCGAAAAGAAATGTACGCGGGTAAGTGCAGAAGTTTCGTGGTTTAACCATAGCACGAACATGCGATAGAAGGAAGAGCGCACACGAGAGCTTCCTCCGTCGTCTCGTCTCTTCGCGCTGGAGTAAAGCTTTGCCTATTAAGCATGTCTCGCACTTGATAAGCCCTATATTATCGCATATAATAAACCATATGCTTCTTAGCGGAGAATTCCCAGATGAATTAAAGATTGCAAAAGTTACACCTATCTATAAAGGTGGTAGTGAGACCAATTTAGGTAATTCTAGGCCAATTTCAGTTCTAACAGTTTTTTCGAAGGTATTTAAAAACGTCATCAACTACAGGTTAAGCGATTTTTTCAAGAAACATCGCGTGATAACAGAATCCCAATACGGACTTCAAGCAAACAAATCAGCAGAGCAAACGCTAATTGACATCAAGGATAAGATAATTGAAAATATAGAAACAAAATTGTTTATTCTTGGCCTATTTCTTGATCTAAGCAAAGCCTTTGATACTGTTCATCATAATATTCTGCTAAGAAAACTAGAAATATATGGCATTAGAGGAGTGGCGCTAGAACTGATTCGCAGCTATCTGGAGAAACGTCATCAATATGTGTGCATCCATAACTGGTCCTCAAACAAACTTGAAGTGCATCATGGCGTTCCGCAGGGATCCATTTTGGGACCCCTCCTTTTCCTTATTTATATAAATGATATTACAGTAATACCTGGATCCCCACAAATAATAATGTATGCAGACGATACTAATGTTTTTTTCAGCGGAGAGAATGCTGAGGATCTGCAGAACTCTGCTAATGATTATTTAAAACAGTTATCAAAATGGCTTCAAAGTAACCGCTTGAGTCTAAATATAAATAAAACTAAGTTCTTAATATTTAAACCAATAAATAAATCAGACTGCAACTCAGTCAGCATTAGATTTGAAGGACGCTCACTGGAGCAAGTTACTGAGCAAAAATTTCTGGGTGTCTGGTTCAGCCACGACCTCTCATGGAATACCCATGTTAATCATCTTAAATTAACCCTGTCTCGCATCATTGGATGTATATATAGAGTACAACATCTGATACCCAGACGCTTAAAACAAACCTTATACTATTCCCTGTTATACTCCAAAATGAGCTATGCCGTCTTAATTTGGGGTACGACAACAAGTACTAACTACTACAAACTTAACCTAGTACAAAAACGAATGTTACGCATACTGGAAAATTATAAAGGTCATAAGCAGTCTTTGAGAACACGACCACTATTTATCAAATGTAATATGTTAAAGGCTGACCAAGTGTACCTCTTCAAACTATTTCAATGGATTCATAGACACAAGCTACATAGTTACCCAGTATATAGTTCCATTCTTACAACATTCGTAACCCAAAACGGAAAATGCCACACGTTAGAACTAACTACGGAAGGCAAACATTGGGTTTTCAAATACCTAATGCGTTGAACAGCAAAGATTTACAGTTGAGCTTCGATACAGGTCTCCAGGCTTTTAAAAAATACTGCAGGAAGCTTCTTGTGAACATTGATATTAAAATTTCATTAACGTAAATGATTGCAAAAGTTTGTACATGCGTTCTCGTATTCTCTCTTGCCATGTCCCTGTCATTACCCGCAATTTTCTGTACTGTCTAAAAGACAGCCATAGTGTCTCGGCTGCCCAATCAATATCATGGTTGCGCGTGATTGTGCGGTGACTGTTGGTTTGAAACCAATTTGTTGTGCTTTATGTTCCTGTTGCAGACATGTTGCTATTTACCATTGAATTATTGCATTGTTTTATACTTATTTTTGTATTGCTAACAAAAGTGTTTGTAATGACATGCTATTCTCGCAAAGACTAGTTCCTTACAATTGCAACATCGACTGCCTGTCCGAACATTATTATCTTTTTTGTTCCCATTGTGTAAGGGGGCCGAGGCCTTTGTCAGGTGCGTGGACGCCTTTAGCCTCGACCCCCTCTTAGACTGTGTTTAAGGAAACAATAAAGAAAGAAAGAACACACTCCAACTCATCCAGTTTGGCGTTCTTTTGCAATTCTAAAAGGCCAACTGGTGTAATTAGACAAGTTACTATAAATAAATGAACAAACAAATGCTTTACCTTGCGCGACTCGTGTAAGCATGCCGGTGATGTGAATTTGATTATGTTTACGGGCGTTACAAGAAGTTGGTGGCCAGCATTTTATGAAGAATCGGTACACAACAACGTTTCGACGCAATTTCCTTTTTTTTATTGCTCTTTAGACATGCACCTACACAAAAGATATGCACGCGCATGCACCTACGCAAAACATACGAATCAGTCGAGCGCCGCAGTGGCTCAGCGTATACGTTGTGGTCGTCTGCTAACCCGAAATACGCGGGTTCTGTCCCGGCCGTGGCGGTAGAATTTCGACGAAAGCAAAATTCTTGAGGCACATGCATTCATGACCACTTGATCATGGCTGACGATTGACAATGCCGCCAGAATTCATGCAAATTTTTCTTTGAGTCAGAACGGCAAAGTTGTCGAGCCGCGTTGCGATGTCGGTGCATGTTAAAGAACCCCAGATGGTCGAGATTTCCGGAGACCTTCACTACGGTGTCCCTCATAGCATGAGTCGCTTTAGGGCTATAAACCCTCATAGATCAAGTCAAATCAAATCGAGATTTCCTGCACGAGAAAACGTCGAGACTTGACTTTCGCTGCTGGCGTACTCCGCGGCGTCGTTGGTTCCGCCGTTTTCTGAAGCTCCAGATGGCTCGAACATGCACGGCGAGAGTCTCAACTGTCTAACACTGCTTCAATTGTCCATAATTTCCATAACGCAGTTCTTAAGCCAGCCGCATGAACGCCGTCTGTGCTGGCCGGTGAGCCCCGTGGATGACGTCACGACGGTACCGGCCAATCGCGGACAACAGCGGCATTCGCTCGGCGCCCAGTGGCGATGGGGCGCGTTCTCTTCTAAAAAACAGCTTTTTTCGCGTACTTCCGCTCTTTTTCAATGAGATGTTCTTTTCAGCAGACTAAAATCTATGAAAGGCCGCAGGAAACTCATTTTTTTTTTCGAAAAGTGCTTCAGCGTCCCTTTAACGGCTTAGCCCTCATGTCAATTGATCGGGCTCCATTTAGCGTTGACTAAGTTATTTCGGCATTAATGACGAAACCAAGGCGACTTGGGATTACAACATGACGAAAATGATATTGCAATCCAAACCAGAAGTAGAATTGGCTAGAGAAAAAGAAACACCGTCATATACAAAACTTTTTTGTGAGTTATATTATGCCACTCACATGAATATGTAGCAGTGCTGATACTAATGCTTATTTGAAGCAGTGCATACATCGCTAAGGTGTCCCTTATGGGTGGCGAATATTTCATGTTATGTTTACAATGCTGTGTATGTTATTCGTTGTTTAAATTTTAAGCTGTGTGCTTAGTTTTCACTGTGCGTATATGCTTCGTACCAGCTGCTTCTGTGTAAGTAGCATTGGCAGTAAAGAAGGTGCATACAATGCCACACTGAAATGAAGGTCTGTTTCTTGTATCTTTCCTTTACCATTATAAGTTTAAAGAAGCCAGATTAAACAATTTAGTTACGATTTTATGTGTAATAGAATATTAATGTCTGAGTTTTGTAGTTGACGTTTTCGTATTTACTTGAGCGCTTTATACGATCATTTTGTATTAATTGGTTGCCGAGTACGAAAATTCGTCTCCGGGAGTCATTATAGTTAAGGGCGTACCTCAAATGCGCACCAGACACACTTTATATTATTCACGCTTGTATTCGAAAAAATCCTCCTCTCCCTCAATCTAAAAGAAATTTGTTCGGTTGCCCCCCCCCCCCCCCCCCCGGCAGGAAAAAAAGATCCTAAGTGCCTGGTAAAGTCATTTACGTCAAATGCCTTTAGCATGTAGGGAACTTAAGTGCCGGCTGTCCTGCGGTACGACATTCCGTGCTTAGACATGCTAAACAGCCTGCTATTTTTTTCGCTCAAAGCCTAAACTATGCGCATAATGGGAGAGGAAGCTCAGTGTAAACTCAACGTCCGCTGGTGACTTGTTGCTCTACCTACGGAACCTAATCGAAGTGCGCATGAGCTTTCTTATGCTTCGTCATTTGGCAGCAAAAATCGTTGGACATAAGCTCATCGCCTCAGCGCAATACTCAGGAAAACCTGATTGGCATTAGCGGCCGAAAAGCCTGGAGTGGCAGGGCCCTTTTGACATTTGACACGCGTCGGCCCGGTTGGGCGTCTGACACGGCCACTTTTGCGTCTATGCGCTCATGTAGCTACTCGCCTTCATACGCTGGCGGTCTTGCGTTCGATTGATTTCCCGGGATACGTCATGGACCCCAGGACCCCATTGAGCGAAGACAATAGTCTAGTTACAAGCATTGTCTTATTAGCAGTCTCGATCCCAGCCGCGGCGGTCGCATTTCGCCACCATCGAAATGCTGCAGGATCGTGTACTGTACGACGTCAGTGTACGCTAAAAGAACCCCAGGCAGTCAAATTTATCCAATGAGGCCTCCGGAACAGCTTTGTCCTGCTTGCCATCTAGTAGGACACTGCAACACGACACTACATAACTATTCGGCTAAATAAAGGTTCTTCCCTCTCTTCCTTTCTTCACAGCGTGGTTGAGATGTCCACCGAGAAGGGAGATAATTACCGCGGCTTTCATTTCCTGATAACCACTCGATAATGCGTTAGGTGTACCCCCTAAAGTTGGTCTATTAAATGGCTTGTACAAAATTACAGCTCTGTGTCGCCCCTGTACTAGTGAGCTACAAAGCAAAAAAAGTGCGTCATCTGTGCTGCAGTAAATCAGAGAGATTGGTTTTGGCGCCGTTGTGACGCCGTAGTCTTGTGTTTCCGCCGAGCGTAATGCGAGCCTCGCGCGCTAAGCTTCGGTTTTGTGTGGAGCATAGCACCAAATATCTTCGTGATTGAGCGTTTCGGGAAACGTCTTTTACGTGATAGAGTATGCAGCTCGTTTGGTCGAAAAGGAGTCGCTGTGACCAAGGACTCATTTCATCACGGACCATGTCCGTTACGGCAGCGACGTTGGCCTGTAGAGCTTCAGGGCCAAGTTTCGCCAGTTCCTCGCGGCCAAAGCATCTTACAAGCTCCCGAAGCTCCTCGGTGGGCAGCCACGTAGGCGTGTACTGGGAAGCAGCTGCTGCAGTAGCCTGACGTCCGTAGTGTGAGCCCTGTTCCTGCAGAGAACGCCCTGTCAGGTGCGCGACCGCGTCGCATCCGAACGTAGCCAGAAGAAACGCCCGGTGCGTTGAGTTTGTGTGCGTGTGCTTGCCGCTGGGCGGCGGCGGACGAGCGACACCCTCTCCCCCCCCCCTCGCGATCAGCAGTTACGTGGGCACCGTTGGTGAGTGTGCGCCCGTAGAGGACGGACCTGCGTTCTGCGTTCCACGGAATCGGCCGTATGCACAGGCCGAGGTGGCGGCAAGTTGGCGCCGGAGAGACGGCTCGCAGCCCCGGAGGGACGCTAGGCCCTGCGAGGCACGCCGCCCCGGCAGGGTGTCATCCGATATGGTCGCGGTCTGCGCTTGGGAGCGGCCGACGCCTCCGTAACGGCAGCCGGGTTCCCGGAACAGGCCGACATGTTCCATTTACAGTGAGAGAGTGACGAAGAGCTGGCTGCAGAGGAGGACCCCGAGGGGAAGAGAAGGCTGAGGAGGACACGGCAGGAGGGACAAAGTAGAACGGTTTTGGACACCGTGCAGGGAGGCAGCATCCTGACGGCAAAGTTCTGACCACAACTGTAAATAGTTTTCAATAAATTCGCCACTGTATAATCTCAATTCTTCGTGTGGTCTGGCTGAATCGGGAGGAGGAGAAGAGAGAAAGGAGAAGAGAGTAAAGGAACCTGCCTGACTGACACAGTCGACAGCATCTCCCGACAGGAAAGGGCCGGCCGCGGAAGTCATAGAGATGGCAACAAAGGGCCCAGGGCTACCAGCAGTCCAAGACATCTCCTAGAGTGAAGCAGGTTGGTGTCATCTAGATTCTTACGCTGGGCACTATGACATTTGTGTGAGGGTCAGGTTTGTCTTTCGCCGATGAGATAGCGCTACTGAAAATGAAAATGAAAATTTGAGAAGCCGAACTGGGAAAGGAAAAAATGCGGTACGAGAGAGAGGTCAGGGAAGCGGTGGCCGGTGTAAAACAAGAGGCGGTGCGTCCGGAGAATGAGACGAACATCGCGGAACATTTCGAGTTAGGCCAGAAAGCGGAAAAGGCAGCCAGCAGACTGGAAGGCCCGAGTGGCGGCACTGAGGCCGCAGTTGTGAGACAGGAGGTAGGCCAGAGAGCGGTAAAGGCAGTCCACAGACTGGAAAGCTCGAGTGGCGGCACTGAGGTCGCAGTTGTGATACAGGAGGTGGCCAGAGGGCGGTAAAGCCAGTCCACAGACTGGAAAGCTCGAGTGACGGCACTGAGGTCGCAGTTGTGATACAGGAGGTAGGCCAGAGAGCGGTAAAGGCAGACCGCAGACTGGGAGCCTCGAGTGGCGGCACTGAGGTCGCACTTGTGAGACAGGAGGTAGGCCAGAGAGCGGAAAAGGCCGCCCGCAGACTGGAAGGCCCCAGTGGCGGCACTGAGGTCGCAGTTGTGAGACAGGAGGAAGGCCAGAGAGCGGTAATGGTAGACCGCAGACTGGGAGGCCCGACTGGCGGCACGGAGGTCGCAGCTATAAAACAGGAAGTACTCCAGGGAGCGGTAAAGGCCGACCGCAGACTAGAAGTCTTGAGTGCCGGCACTGAGGTCGTAGTTGTGAGACAGGAGGTAAGCCAGAGAGCGGTAAAGCCAGCCCGCAGACTGGGAGGCTCGAGTGGCGGCACTAATGTCGCAGTTGTGAGACAGGAAGTAGGTCACAGAGCGTAAAAGGTAGCCCGCAGACTGGAAGGCCCGAGTGGTGACACTGAAGTCGCAGTTGTGAGACACGAGGTAGGCCAGAGAGCGGCAAAGGCAGACCGCAGACTGGAAGGCCCGAGTGGTGGCATTGAGGTCGCAGTTGTGAGACAGGAGATAGGCCAGAGACCGGTAAAGGCAGACCGCAGACTGGGAAGCTCGGGTGGCGGCACTGAGGTCGCAGTTGTGAGACAGGAGGCAGGCCAGAGAGCGGAAAAGGCAGCCCGCAGAATGGAAGACCCGAATGGCGACATTGAGGTCGCAGTTGTCGGACAGGAGGTAGGCCAGAGAGCGGTAAAGGCAGTCCGCAGCTGGAAAGGTCGAGTAGTGACACGGCGGCTGCGATCGAGATACAGGAAGCAGGTGTCAATGTGTCAAAGGAGCGCTATGACAATTTGAAGGAAACTGATGACAGGTATGGAAGTGGAAGTCTCTGTGCTGGAGCGAGCAGGCTAGCATCCAGGAAAAATGCGGTCATCGAGGATGTCAGACCTCCGGATCGGTTGGAGGTGGCAACCGCAGTGGCAGAAGGGGTGACTGCACTGAAGGAGAACAGTGTCAACAAACAGGAATGCGCACATGCAGCTGTGGCTGTAACGGTCACCGCAGTAGAGAAGACTGGTAGCGCTGACGCTGAAAGAGGGCGCGGCAGGCATACAAATGATCCAGAGCGTGAACAGTCGAGGCGCGAGCAAACTGCGCCGCTACCTCGAGGGAGACTGGCTAACGCGCGAGAGTGCGAGCTCATGATGCCGTAGCGGTTGAAATTTTACATGGCAGTGGAGGCGAGATCGCCGGCCGACCATGGGTGCAAATGACGTCACGGGAGTGACAACAAGTAAAAACTACGCGACTGCCGAATGACCCTAATTGGGCCAGTCACCAGGGTGGCGGAAAGACTAAGCTGCGCTTCGCAGAAACGTCCATGGAGAGAACGCGCGGTCGAAATTGTAACGAGTGCCAGATGGCGCCCCGTCAGAGGTCGTACCACAGGGGACGGCCAGTTGCACTAATCTCCAGGAGGCACCCACCGTGGCAGATCACCAGTAAGGGAGATTGCATTGAAATAACTGACCGCTCTCCACCGCACGGGGTTTAGAGCACAACGTGGCGTTCGAGATGGCAATTGTGCGCAGGAAATAGCGACCCCAACGCTGAAAAGCTGCCGAGGCTTATAGCACCAGCTTCATTGGTAAGGGGAGCGGGGTGAAAGGGATTACGCTGATCATTCTTCCTTTGTTTTAGAGTTGTCGTAGTGCCCGTGGGAGGATGGCGGGACACCAGCCGCGCGCGCTTGAGGTGTGAGGTGTGATGCGTTCTTTGGGGGCACGCATCACAGTGGCGGTGGAGGTGTCCGGAGCGTGGCAGCGTCGCATCCGGACATAGACAGAAGAAACGCCCGGCGCGTTGTGTTTGCGTGCGTGTTCTTGCCGCTCAGCGGCGACGGACGAGAGAAACTCCCCCCCCCCCCTCCCCTATCAGCAGTTACTTGGGCATCGTGGGTGTGTGTGTGCGCGCGCGGGCCGGTCCTGCGTTCCACGGAATCGGCCGTATGCACTGGCCGAGGTGGCGGCAAGCTGGCGCCGGAGAGACGGCTCGCAGCCCCGGAGGGACGCTGGGCCCTGCGAGGCACGCCGCTACGGCAGGGTGTCATCCGATCTGGCCACGGTCTGCGCTTGGGAGCGGCGGACGCCTCAGTAACGACAGCCGGGTTCCGGGAACAGGCCGACATGTTTCATTTACAAGGAGAGAGCGACGAAAAGCTGGCTGGTGAGGAGGACCCCGAGGGGAAGAAAAGGCTAAAAAGGACACGGCCGGAGGGACAAAGGAGAACGGTTTTGGACACCGTGCAGAGAGGTAGCATCCTGACGGCAAACCTCTGACCGCAACTGTAAATAGTTGTCAATAAATTCGGCCCTGTATAATCTCAATTCTTCGTGTGGTCTCGCTGAATTGGGAGGAGGAGAAGAGAGAAAAGAGAAGGGAGGAAAGGAGCCTGCCTGACACGCTCGATACCTGTTGCCTCCTTAGTAAAGTCGGACACTGTTCTTGGCGGGTCACGGAGCAGTCCGGCAAACAGCTCCTCTTTTACGCCGTGCATTAAGTGGCATACCTTCTTGGCTTCGGGCATAGCAGGGTCGGCCCGATAAAACAGTAGCGTCATGTCCTTGATGAACATCGCGACGCTCTCGTCCTTCTGCTGCGATCTCGTGTGCAGGGCAATTTAAGCCTTCTCTTTTCTTTCGCTGGTAGGAAATGTCGCTAGCAGCTGTCCAGGACCTCTCAGGTGGTAAAGCAAGGTTCGTGGTTCTGAAACCACATTTTGACTGAGTCCTGCTGCGCAGAGTAGACGTTGCGCAATTTGCGCTCGCCGTCGCACTCATTGAAACCCGCCCCACGGTCAAAGCTCGCCAGCCAGTCTTCAACGTCTCTAACCTGTTCTCGAGGAACGGTTGGCGCCGACCGAGGTGCGTGGAGGATGACTGGCGAGGCATTCCTGGAATGCTGAGTTGTCTGTCTAGCCGTGGTGGATGATATGGCCCTTACTGGCGCTTTCAGTTGGCCGAACTCCGGTTCTAGGCCTCGCAGACGGCAGCTCGCCTTGTGGACGGGTGTTGAGTCCACGCTGGAGAACAGGCGTCAAGAGTGTCCTCGAAGTCAGAGTACAGGGGACGGTACCCAGCACCTCCACTAAATTTGTCTCTGATAAACGATTCTGGCCCACAGAACGGGTTTAATTAGACATGCTGGGTGTGCAAGACACCACGGAGCTCCAGCGAGGAGGATGGCAAACCTCTAGCCCCTAGATTGTTCAAGGCATGGCAAGTCCCAGCTAAAACAGTTAGGCCGCTGTACGGCGCCATGCACAGGATGGGTTCTTACTGTGGGAATACGTTCCTGCATTTGTATGCCTCCAAACCCGATGCTTTTGCATTCGCACACGTAAGCAGTTTAAAGTGTGGGTCTATGTACGTTGTTTGCCGTTCACGTAGAGTGGAATCTTGCGACTGAATATTGACGAGTGTGACTGATTAGAGTACCAAGGCCCTGTCGCGTCATGCCCTTAATGCGTAGCTTGACGTAGTACTCGCAAATTCTCCAGTCCATGCGGCACCTAGCGGCGCAGGCAAGAAACGGATACTGGAGGTCCAATGCCAGACGCCCTTCGCCAGTCTAATGGAAACGCGTTAGTATAACGTTCATTGAACCGAAAAACCCAACAAAGCGGACGGGGAAACCACATATGTACTGTTCCGCAGTCTGTGTCAATGCATTGACACATCATTTCATAAACCCATCTTCGGGCTTAAACGGTGAGCGCTGCAGGACTGCCCGTATTGAGGTTTTCGTGTGGTCTGTAAAGAGTCACAGTCAAAGTACTATTTTAGCCAGTTCTGGTGGCATGATTTCGTGTCTCATAGTATCTAATATCTTCTCCTAAGACTACTAAGGTGCGAACCTCAAGCGCAGCTGTTCTGCTCATACTCGCCTTTGCTATCGCAACGTCGGCACGCATAAACTGCAACCGCTGGGATCAGATCGCGCTTCAAGTTAGCGTTTTAAATTTAAAGTTATCGCTAAATGCGTGCAGGGAAGCAATTCGTGGTTGTCGGCTTTTCTCGCCGCATCTTTTCTCAACAGGTCAGTGGCACTGGGCTCACTATTGGACCGCACGCGTTACTGCGAGTTCGCGTTCGCGTATTCGGCGCCGCTCGCCGGACTGTAAGTTTATGCCCCCGTATTGCGTGAACTACCAGCAAGCGACGGCCGGCCTATACGGCAACGGTTACACAAGCGCCTTTATTCCGAATAAGGTCCGTGATGGGCGCACGCCTAGGACCGAAGTCCACACATACAGCGAGGAAACGCGCTGGAAGTTAAGCGGTGCTCGCTCGCAAGGAGTGCCGTTGCCATGGAGGAGCTCCTTCTAGATTTCATGTGCGTCCATATGAACCATCCACATGCAGAAGAGTTTTAACATTCATACACAGCCGAACTTGCTGTTAAATCCCGCTAAGGCTCAGCAGCAAGTTAGCCGAGAAGGCTGTCAGGAATTCCTCTCAGTAGATTTGCACGTGGTTGTAATAAGGCATTGATGTTTCAGTGTCCCCATGATAGGGACACATTGTACATAATAATGTGCCAGTATCCAACATATTTCTTTTTATATTACTTCGTTCACTACTCTGACTTGTTTAGTACACACCTTCCTTAGTTAGCCTCAGAGGCAACAGCCGCAAATGCAGCAATATTCGAGTTCTGCAGAGTAATAAAATGGTATGATAAGGAAATAAAATTCAAAGGAGCCATGCGGCATAAGTCAAAAGCATGTGTTATGGCTTGCCCTACAGTGCAGCTAACATCAAATGCAACACTTGTCCACGCACATAGACAAGATTATTGGCTGTTGTGTGCCTAGATACTACTTTCACTGCCACTGGAGCTGCACTTCATGCATTATGCCTTCACATCGAGCTGACATACACATCAATAATAATTTCGCACCTTCAGCTTTTACGCCAGTGTTCTCCTGCCTCCACCACAAGATGATTATAATGAGCTTGCACCGAGAAGGAATTTTGTTGTTCTTCCATTAATAATCATACTCACATAGACAATATGCATGGAATATTTTTATTATAAACCAGAGAAGAATAACACCTAAATTTTCACTTGAAACATTTGCGCTAAACACATCGTTTCTCTCTACTCGTTTTCAGCAGAGAGGGAGCAGTGCCATTCACTATCACTGATGTCATTCCCACCAAACATCTGCGTTGTCAAAGAAACAGTAGTGTTTACGGTAAATGCTAAGTGCCTTTTATTGTTGAAAAATGAGACTGCCGTCTTATGGCACTCACCTGTCTCAGCCGTTCCAACACTACTTGACAGCAATCACACAGATTCACTTGCAAACCATTATCACCTTTAGTAAAGCCCATTTTAGAAAATGCATACCAGTCTCCACCAGCAATATTCACACAACACTGGTGAATATTTACGCACAGTGGAACCTCAAGTGAATGCATTACATAGCAGCAACAGAAAAAAATTGTTCCTGTGAATCGTTGCAGATTTCGAGCAACAGAGTACACAAAGCAACTGATTTAAAAGCAATAAGCTGAATATGCAAATGAGATATAAAAGGTGGGTGCCAATAAACTGGTACGAGCTTTCATAAAGACGCATGAAGCCTTCTTGACACCATATAAGCCATTCTTAAGGTATGAAACCAAAAAAAAAACACCAGCAGATACAATTCGTGGTGGACAGAAAATGTTTAACTGATAAATCGGCATTCTTCCTGGGGGTATTTCACTGTATACTGCACAAATGTAACTCATAGGTGAATTGTAATCCTAATTTACAATTTTTGTACATGCATCGGGGCAAATTTATGTAGCATCTACCATTGTAGATGCACACTATACTAAGCTGCACGATTGTGGGTGGCGATGTAGTACTTCATGAACTACTTGTGTGAAAGCCATGGAGTGTCAACTTGGAATGCCCAACACCTTACTGTCTGTAGGAACTGCGACATGACTTGTGCCATGTTCATTTCATTACATGTCTGTCGGTGCCTGAAAAGCAGTAGCCTAAAAATGCACACGAATACAGCAAAAGTAATCATAACTGCAAAAGGCGAAGTGGCCCCTTATATATGGTGTTAAGACGCGCTGCGTCACCTGCCTGCCATTCAAGTCATGCTTCATAATGTGTAAAGATATTTTGTGGCTTCATTGGGCACATGGTCCTGAAATCATCTCTCTCCCTCTACAGCGCTTACATGAAAAACGCACAATGCCTTCAGTAGAGCACCCTATTAAATGGAACTGGTGTGAACCAATACCCGTCTTGCACGTCTCAAGTCCTGGGCTCTATTTAATGCCATTTGTGCATGACACAGATATATTGTCATATTTCGTGATTCAAGTAACAATGGTTAGGGTGTAGATATAGGTTTGCTTCTCAGGATTTGAGTAAGGAATGAATAATGTCATGCGTCTTTAATGTGGACGCTTTGGTTCCCGAGAAAAAGTGTATATAAAGCGAGCCGTCCGTAATAACTAATCTTGAATAAACAGAAAAATAAATATTTGTGAAAAATCGTTTTATGATTTCACACTCTTTCTAAGCGCAGTGGTGGGCTGGGAAGTGGAAACTGCGCAATCTTAGGAGCTCAGGTCCATCATTCTGTTCGCCATTATTTTCAAAGCCAAACGGTTTAGGCTGAAGCACGTTTGAAGCGCTTAGTGGTCCATGATACGAATGATACTGCCTGTTGATATGATGAAGTGCGACTGCGACTGTTCACATCCCAAAAACACGGTACTCACTTGGCTGACGACTGCTGAATGTGGTTTTCAACGAAGCATACGGACAATTATTTTTCGCAAGCAGTCATCCTATGCGGAAAACGGTAAGGTGCGTTTACCTGGCACCTTATCACTGTAAAGCATGAAACCATGCACACATATAAAGGCAACTACTGCGGCATTTGCACATTCGCTTGCCTTTCGCTTGTGCTCTGCACTCAAATTATAATGGGCGGAACATCTGGTAGGGGCACTCGGGATTTTGTTCTCATCGCTGTCCGTATTAACGGGACAAAAATACACGGGCACAATCGGCTCCATGCATTTTCACCCGGTCCGTTGTCCAGACAGCGAGTTTACTTATTAACAAGGTGCAAATACGCTGAAAAAGCTTGGTCCCCAGAAAACTTTCCATAATTCCAGTTGTCCGTATTAACGGGGGTCGTATTAACAGGGCACGATTGTAGATGTGTCATGTGAATTTTGCATGAGGAGTATTTGCACAGACTACAAATGTATGCGCAAGACTTGCAGTGATCAAAGGGGCCATTTAGATATCTGAGCCACTCTAGAGAACGTTCTGTGTGACAGACTCTATTTGTCTTTTACCGCTGTTAGTGTGCTATATTTCACATACATGCTTCATGATGTTTTACAGTCTTCTTCATGAGCTCTTTAGCTTGGTGCCTAGGCACCTACATCGAAGTAGTTGAGCATGGCTGACAGGCCTTTTCAGCTGCACAGTTTAAAAAAAAAACATCAGAACAGCGAAAAATTGTTATCTGTAAACGAAGGAGCACTTAGTTTTGCAGAAATTGCATAAAAAACTATGGGTGAAGACATCCTCGGAAAATTATCAGGATGTGTAACCTGTGTGTTTTCATGGGCAATAAAAATTATAAGTGCATACAAGTCTGACTGCTGCACAAAGGGGTTGGCAAACGAAATCCGTGAAAAAACCGTTGAATTTCATCATCTTAATATGTGAAGTTTCAGGAAAGCAAAAACAACGGCCTATGCCCCCGCTGGCCTATAATGAAGACAGTCGACTTATGCTTCACTAATCTTTT
The DNA here is from genome assembly GCF_052857255.1 of Amblyomma americanum. Taxonomy (NCBI): domain Eukaryota; kingdom Metazoa; phylum Arthropoda; class Arachnida; order Ixodida; family Ixodidae; genus Amblyomma; species Amblyomma americanum. Next base: position 165,241,082 of record NC_135502.1, read on the forward strand.
CTGTATGTATCTCGACGTATTCGTTCGAGTAGCATGTAAACATATGTTTACTGGCGGACTTCTGAGCAGAATGCCAGCCTAAGCGACAGCTCCCGTGGCCCTTGCTCGGGAACGAGTTCATGGTGTCCGACAGCTGTCATGGATACACAAGGGAAATAGAAAGGCTGTGCAGCACGCGGAGTTTTGGCGAATATCATGTATCAAGTACCAACCCACGTACGCGATCTAGGCTTTGACTTCGGCCACCTCCGCTTTCTCAACTTTCTCTGAACGGTTACTATTTCGGATTTAGCGTTAGCCCAGGCAAACTCAGGCCACCGAGAGAAGCAACCAACACGATCTGCCACGCAAAAATTTTGTAGGACTACTTCAGCGAAAATGCATTGTTAACGCTCTATCTATGCACGAGACCGAATCTCTTCGAAAGTATTTATCTTTCTGCGTTCGCGTTGCACACTCACATCCCGACTTGATTTGCTGCACCTTCGATCGCAACACAGATAGCTGCATATTCTCATCCGAGAACACAACACAGCGTATACTCGACGTGTTCATTGCTGACTGCTACCAACAAGTTAGCGGCCACAAACGCGGCAGATGAAAAGCGCGACGACTGCAGTCACCACGCGCTAGCGCGGTGTTGCCTGCCCGCTAAATAATGGCAAAGACGCCAAGGCTCTTGCCTGTAGTAATGGATAAGCACGGTGCCAACACGCTTGTTTTCACAGACACCGGCCACACAGCAACACTTCACCTTCTCCACAGCAGATTGCGCAAAGACGTTCGTCTGTTAGCGCGATTTTGCGAGTGTCGACAACCATGCCTTCGCCACAAATTTGGTCTGATAGTCTGTGGGGCCCTCAGAAAATGTCAAAATTAAGTGCTTAGGGTCAAAGGCACGGTTAGCCTCCCACAAAACAGCGAGAATTTCGACACAAGAAAGGAACGCCCATACATTCAGAAGCGACGAGCTGTGTTTGGACCTCCACTCTTGCCATGTTGTCAGACTTCGCAGCGCCCTCTGAAGTTGAGTTTACTTGCGAATAGACACCTAACTTTTTGGGGCGTGTTTTCTTGTTTGTAATCATGCGAAAGGCATTATTATACATGGATTTCAACCTGGTATTCTCTGCGGCCGCTAAATAATTTATAATCGCATTTATTTCTCGTGCTGCTTCGGCTTCGGTTTCAACAGCCGAAAGAGGATTGTGACGTTAACGTGTGGTTACAGGTTATGTGAGACATAGAAAAACGGCAATATTTTCGTTTCTTCCACATTCACAACCGCGCAGGCCCTTGGGAAGGTTGGCTTCTGCACTACAGTGCAATGAAGCAACGAATATATGGACGTTCTTCTGTGCCTCACGGGACACAAAACATCATTTGATGTTACAGCCATCGTTCGACGATTGAAATCGAAACCGAAACAATATGACAGAAAAAATTCAATTATAAATTATTTAGGGGTCCTTGGCGAACATCACATGGTAATTAATGCGCAGTATTGTCTTCCGCATCATTGTAGAGAAGAGAACATGCTACCAAAATTAGGTGTCTATGCTAATATAAGTGCCCCCCCCCATTTTTCTTCACTTCAAAACCTGAAGTGTCTTTGTCCGGTTCGTTTATATGAACTCACCTTTGGCACGACCCATCGCACAGTGTTCATTAATTTAGTTAGTGAATGTTTGTTAATTGCCTTCTAAATATATGATTTTTATTACCCAATGTCAGTTGAGACTGGAGCATGATCCTGAAAATTGTCTATTCCGATTTCAATCACCCCATTTTTAGGAACCTTTGAAAGTGATAACGAAAGCCCTTGTATACTTTCCTCTCTAGGAATGCTGGTAAGTTCTTATAAAGTTTCATAGCGAACCTGGCAAATGCACTTTACCCATTCTTACCTTCCTAGCTATTTCTCTCTGGAATTGTAGATGTTCCGCCACCACAAACGCTAAGAACATGCGTTCGTTAATCAATTTGAATGGTTTGCCGCCTAGTGTAAATTGTTCCCTTCGCAGGCTATTGCAAGTTCCTTTAGATTTATTAATACTAAATTTTAGACCACTGTTTTGCTTTGCCTATTCAGATCCTCAGTAATGTTTTGCAGTTCGCCTCATGAGTTACTCAGCGAGGCAATGTCATCAGAAAATCTAATATTAGAAAGGAATCTTTTATTAACATCTATCCCCGACTCCTCCCAATCCACTTGTATGGATACCTCCTGTGAGCATGAGGTGAAAAGTACCGGAGAGATCATGTCTGTTTGCTTGACACCATTACTGGTTGGTATTTTACCCCTTTTCCTGTGTTTAAGGCCGCGCTTTGTTAACGCTTACATTTTTTTAGTTCTTTAGCTTCAGGCCACTGCGAGCTTCAGGTCTACGCGGAGAGTTCTCAGGAAGCCCCCGAGCTCCCCACTCATGTTTCCGCCGCAGACATTAACAAACGCGCAGGGGTCGTTTGGCACCATCGATGCTACAGCCAAGGGCCTCTAGCATTGTCAAGCGCGCCAAGAAAGCCCGCGTGGCGCGTATGTATGCATGCGGCCCCGCTCGACTCGGCCGGTCCACGCCAGCGGATCCCCATGCCACTTCTGCGGAAATATGCGAACCTGCCTCGTGTCACGCGAAGGGCCCTTTCGTCTGCTGGCATTCTTGACGGCGCCGAAGCGTCGCGGGCCTCCGCCATCTCAGATTTCCGCGAAGGGCCAGCAAGTTAGTGGCCGTGCCAGTTAGCTGGAAAATCTCGTTATCCTTCGATAGGCGACGCGCAGGTGCAGCGGCTAAAGTAGAAAGGATAAGAGCATCCCGTGATAATGGCAAGAACTCCCGCGTGGAGAGGGTGTTCGGGTTGTTTTCGTTACGTGTTTCTTCTTTTTTCTTTTAGTCGTGCCCTGGGCATGAGGTTGTGCTCAACCTTTATGGGCTGTGGCTGCCTTCATTGGTTATCGAACTCATGGGCGGGCCTCGAAACATGACTGCCCTAACTGTAAAACCTACAAAAATGCAAGGAGTGCATTAAACATCAGTCTTTTCTAGTTTAGCTATAGGCTCTGTGGTTGGTTCTAGAAGTACTTAGGCTTTAACCTTGGGTCGATAAGTATGGTCATGTATATTGTTTTCTCTGAGAATTTTCCCGTTAGTTAACAGTTAGCTCGACTGTCTGTGCTGTCTGCTTCTGTAACTCTGTTTTCGCTTGTAAATTCATGTGAATCTAATTCCTCGCCTTCATCATCTAGCATAGTCAATCGTCTTCTCCTTGGTGAACACCGCCGAATTGACCACGTTTGGAGCGGCCCTGTGCACCTCCTAAGAAAAGGAAAGAACGAACCATCAAGAATTTACTATGTAGAGGACAATAGTCGCTGCCCAACCGCTACAGCTATTCTCGTGTACAGTTAAATACGCCTTTTCTACACGCTGGTATCGGATTGCCTGCATGGCTGTTGAGGTTTCAACTCAATGAAGTGTTTTCTCGTAATCCGGGAACGCTATATATAGAGGGTGTAATATTCTGTGCATATCTCTATTTTTTACTGATAACAGGTAAGTGTTCATGGCAGGGACGAATTTTGGGTCCCTCGGGGGGAGGGGGGACGGTTTGCAGAGCGGGCTCTCCAGTTTGCACCTCGAATTTCTTAAGCTTTTTTCTCCGGGAAAGAACTGTGGTCTGCGTGACATTCCTCTCAAACATTTCTCACCTGGAGGAGGGAGCGCGACCACGCCTTCCGCATGCACCCCCCCCCCCCCCCCCCCTACTCATTTCTCGAAACATCCGCGCCTTGTCTACTGTCGAGTAGTCTTCGCCTGTCTCGAGCTTTGGTTGATGGAAGTCTAAGGCTGATCTAATTCTCTCGTAAGTTGCAAGCAACTGAGAGTACTCTAATCATTCTTTAGTTCTTTAAGTCCTTGCCGTTCCCTGTGTTAGCGATTAAGGTGATATTAGCTGTGTGTATGAGGTCGCAAGGCATTGCGTAAACGCAGTGGCAAGTTTTTCTAGTGTTGTGTCGTGACCATCTTTCAAAATATCGGCAAATACACGAGCTTCATCCACTCTTTGTTTCCTTTTGCATTGCTAGTTAGGCTTTCTGTACATTCTGTTTTTTTACAGGCTAGCTTTACATTCCCTCGTTGTTGTCTTTATTATTTCGTCTACTGAACAATCCATTCTGTCTCAGTTTACCTTATGGATATTTCTAGTGGAATTGCCCTCCTCGTTTCTGCGTTCGTATATTTAATTTTCCTCGATGTTTAATTTCCTCTTTATCGGTTTTATATTCCTTCCTTATTAAAGCTGCGAACTGGGCGAGTTGGTATTGATTCATATTTGAACAGCGCAATAAAACAACCGGGACACAAAGAAGAAAGGACACCACAAGCGCTTTGGTGTCCTCTCTAGACCACACTCAATGCTCTCCTTGTTACAAGGACAGGGATTACAGTGACAACCGGCAGGGAGCGAAAGTCATAACTATAAATGTGATTCCCACCTCTCCTTGTCACTCTTCGAAATTTGTTTCAGAAAACTATGGCCACGCCGTCGCCTATGTCATGCGTTCGTGATTCATTGTCCATGCAGCAATAGTGTCAAACACAGACTACACAGGCGCTGCTATCAATTCGCTGAAATAGGACATGAGGGGAATGCGTTTAATGAGAATAGTGTTTCGATATGTTTTCCAGGTCAAAGACCGCACCAGAACCCATACCTGCTCTTCGTGACACAAACGATCATGTCAAGGGACTTCTGTGTCGCCAAGATGCAAGGGTACTACTACAATCCATCGACTATGTTTTGTGCCTACCGGCATGGTTACGACGCCTGTCAGGTATTGACAATAACTCATCCATGCATACCTTATATGAACGCTATAGCGTCAAGAGCACCGTTCAGCGGCAGCCACAGAGTTGTCGACGTTGGCATGTCGAGAAAAGCATTTGGCCCACCTGCCACCTAGGTTGCGCACGTGACCTTGTGATGTCATCATAACCTGCGCACTTTGGCAGGCGGCAGCCTGCCCACCGTCGCAGGTGGGCAGGCTGCCAGACTTAATGAATGGTTGCGAGAGGTTTCTCGGGAAGAGTAACCTGGGTCTCACAAGCCCCACCGGTGGCTGTGTTTGAAACAGCCACGTGCCGGAGTTGTGGCGCATTGCTTATATACTGCACCACTGCGCCAGTAGGGGTATGAGGACTCCCTACAATCTATGAACGTAGCGAATGACCAATTCCGCATACATGGGCATATAGGCAGAAGCTAGGCGACTGAGTTCGCAGGAGGGTAGGTAAATTGTATTTGATGGTGAAACAAAGAACAGCGTCCATGTCTGCGAAGTGATACGCAAAGAGGGTGCTATGTCGCTGAGGAGACCCATTAACGCTATTGCGTAATATCCCTCAGGCGGAGCTGAAGTGTTCCTTCAAGTTTTTTTTAAAGTGAAAGGTTTGCTGTTTTATTCAAGTCAGGGACATCGGCGCCGCAAATTGACCTTGAAGTGGAGGAGCGTTGGTGATGTAGCTCAGTCATGTGTTACTATTTGTCCTGTGAGTTACCCAAGTGGGCTATGTCGTCAGCAAATGAGAGGTTACTTATGTGCAGTCTTATACCCCCCTCTAGCGCGAACGGAGTCAGCTTGAGCCCCTGGAGAGTATTTCATGTCATACGGTCCCCAGTAGCACAAGGTGGCGGGCCCATGCGGGTCCGACATGGGCAATGAGGGCTGGTGGCTGCCCGCAATAAACCTACATGGGTCTCTCGTGGGCGCAGTGCTGGCAAAAAAAGTTTTGGGCTGCCTATTTTATGACTGAGTGGGCCCCTCGTCAGCTACGCATGGGCTTAAAAAGAGCGGCCAGCCCACCTGGGTCCCGCCACAGATACATGCGGGCAACAGTGCGGGCTCTATCATGGCGAAGTGTGGCCAGCCCCTATTGGGGCTGCCCGTGCAGCGCATTGAGGGAGCCACGGTAGTTTTTTGTGGGCAGAGAGATAGTATTCCCGCCTTCGCCCTACATGGGTCCTGTGTGGAAAATACAGGGGCTAAACTTTGGGCTGCACCGCGGCGAATCGTTGTAGGCATGAGTTTGGGCTGTCTGAGCAACGCCTACGTTGGTCCCACATGGGCTACGCGTGGGCACATTTGTCATTTCCGCATCTTCCCCGCCTCCATCCTAAACAGGGTCTGAAAGGTCTAAGCATGGGCTGCATGCAGTTCGTGTGCATAAAATATGGGGTTACATGATGGTGAAATGCGGGCAAACCCAATAGAGGCGGCCCCTGCAGCACCCTCAAGGATCCAAGGAGGCTAGCTGCGTGTGGGCAAACATACGATATTCCCGCCTACAGCCTACAAAGGCACTGCGTAGAAAATACGTGGGCGGCGCATGGGCATATATCAGCCATTCCCACACCTTCCCCGCCTACATATTTGGTAGAAAAGGGCTATGTGTGGACTATGCAGCGGCAAAATATGTGTGCGTGAACCGGGGCTATACGACGGTGAATTGCGGGCAACCGCGATGGGGGCTTGCCGTGCATCACTTTGACGACACTGTGTGTGGAAACAGGAGTATATTTCAGCCTGTAGCCTTCGTAAGTCCTGCGTCGATTATTCTGGAGTTTGGAGCGCAGAAACATCACGCGTAATGTTACCGATCGTTGCCCGGCGACACCTATGGACATGTAGTTCCACTTACATCAGCCTGGCTGCATATCAAACATTACATGTAAAAGGGCTGAATGGAGCATGGGCGCATGGGTGAAGTGTGAGCACACACACACACACATATATATATATATATATATATATATATATATATATATATATATATATATATATATATATATATATATATATATATATATATATATATATATATATATATATATATATATATATATACTCAGTATATGGGCTGCCACTCAGCACGTTGATGAAGCCAGACAAATGTGGGCAAATAGCTTGCATTCCCGCGTTCAAGCTAAATATATTCTGCATAGAATATGCAATTAAGCATGTTTTTAAGTTATATGCGCTTTAAAATGGCAAAGCATATAGGTAGACGAATTCCGGCTGCCAGCAATAACTGAGGCGGTCCCCTCTTCCTACCTATACTCTGGTACAAATGGTTCTTGTCAGTTTTGTTGGAGGTCATTTGATATTTTGAACTTTTTATGGTCCCTTGATGTTCGATTTAATGAGATTTTGCAGTAATGCACATTTCGTTGAAATCTACAATAGCACCTTTGAGATTAACTTTTTTTTTGAAGTTAAGTAAAGCAGACGTTCTGCAGATCATATCTTTGTAGCATAAGGCGAAATGTGGTTTACGAGAAACTTGGTGCTGTGCTAAAAAATATGCACTGAAAGCTCGTTAATCCGGTCGGCAAAAGACCAGAAAGAAAACAGAAAAGCTAAGAAAACAATTTGTAAAGTTGTTCTGCAAGGAGCTGAAACATTGTCGCCTGCTTTTCACATGAAAACTGCACGGCAATGATGCACGGAGGCGCGGAGCGCCTTAGTCTAACTGCAATTTTGTAACAGTTCGCAGTATATATTTACCATGACGCTAATAGCCACGCTAATAGCCACGCGCCAGCTCCTAGCGTGCTTCCCAACGCCGTTCAAATCCAGCGCGCTGCTGCGAGGTCACGTGGCAGGACCAGCACACCCTCCTCCCCTCCTCTCCCTCGGTGCGTTCCGGAGTGATAGCCGGCCAGGCCTTACGCCACGCCGTGCCGTGCTACGTGCTACTGCTGTTCGTGTACTGTTTGTGTCTGATTTCAAATTCGTTCCTTCAAAATTCCGTTTGGATTTCCTGCTTGTCGTAGCTCGCGCCGCGTGTCAGCAATGCAGCCGCTCGTGTACTTTGTGAAAAGTGACCACGCCGAGAAGCATGGAGCCGTTTTATAGTGACAACACGATCGGCTTCAACCGTAGCAACCGCGAAGCAAGAGAAGAAAGCGGTTACTGGAATGCGTCGAGTCTTCGTTTCCACAACACGTTCGACTTCAACCATAGCAGCCGCGAAGCAAGAGAAGAAATCGGTTACTGGAATGCGTAGAGTCTTCGTTTTCAGGTGAGACCCATTCGGAAGTTCCACGGGCTATAGGTGGCGCGCGAGGCAATCCAATATGGCTCCCGGAGAGATGATCCGTGCGGCCGCATAGCTGGTCTAGTCCATAAGCGCAGCGTACGGCCGGTCTCTTCGTTGTGCTCTTCGCTCGCTAGCAACCATGCCACCTTCGTTTACTCGGCCATTGTGTCTAGGAGACACAATGAAACATATTGGACAAGAGAAAAGACGAATCCGGTGCTTGATTGAAGGCGAAGAAGTCCTCAACGCCGGCCACCTGATCTGCTGTGGCCTGAAGGATTGCTCCCCTGCGTCTGCAACTGTGCAAGGCCTCTGCTTGCAAACATCGCACGTGAAGCAGAAGCCGCACGAAGTGAAGTGCGTTTATGGAATTGATGCCTCATTGCAGGTATGTGAGTCTAGATTTTGCATACAAATTGTAGTATGGTGCGACGCGAATGAAAAAAAAACGGCCCGGTCGCACTGTCGTTGCGACGGTAATCGCAGCCGCCGTTTCACATGACAACGATGAATTCAGTCGGTGCCGTCGGCACCAGCGCCCTAGCGTCGGTGCCGCCTTTCAGTGGCCGAAAATTCTTCGGCTGCAATATATGTCTAGCATCGTGTCAGGCGTTGATTTCGTAATCATGGGTAATAATATCGAGCCATGATGTATTATGTTCAGTAATACGTTTTCGTCTTTCCAAAGCAGACAACCAGGCTGACTACTGTGGCCGTCGCTTCGACCGCACCGACGCTGCGACAGTGCGACCACCTTGTTGAAAGTCTGTCGCAGTGGCTCTGCGACGAGAACGACACGCATTTCTGTCGCACAGCGGCATAAATCGCACTGCGCTGCGGCAACAATCGCATCATGTTAAACGGCCCTGCGATAACTGAGGCCAGATCTCGTTTCATAGGCAGTGTGGTCTCAAGCGGTGCCCGAATCGCAGTGAAAAGCGCGTGCAAGCAGCAGCTGCAATGCACATTGCTCTCTCTCGATCACGCGAGTTGTGCTGTGCGGGTGAAATGAAGCGAAATTCTAAAGTAAGTACTGATATTTGCGCACGAGCGCAGCCGAGCAGAAATAACCGCACAGCCAAGAGTGCCGCGATATGGTTTAAATTAACTTGTTCTACAGCGCGCCACTTCGAGTTCTCTACATTTACTACGTTTTTGGCACCGTGCGTACACGTTCGCGGCACCCGTAACGATGTTTCCGTTTGCAGAGGCGTTAAGGGAGAAAGGCATGCACGCAAAATTGAATGAAAATCATTGCCGCTTGCGAGCACCCAGTCAAAACGCACTACAGGATTTTAAGACAGAAAAGTTTTGTAGTCTGTAGTCTTGTCGTATTTTGGGCATGTCTTGTGTAGTCTGTATTGTCTTCTGTAGTCTGTCTTGTCTTTTGTAGTCCTGTCTTCTGTAGTCTGTCTTGTCTTTTATAGTCTGTCTTCTGTAGTTTGTCCTCTCTTTTGTAGTCTGTCTTGACTTCTGTAGTCTGTCTTGTCTTCTGTAGTCTGTCTTGTCTTCTGTAGTTTGCCTTGTCTTCTGTAGTGTGTCTTGTGCAGTGCTCGTACACTGTGTAACAGTCGCTGCGGTCACCTGTCAATTAACACAGGATTTGTGTTCTGGAGTAGGCTATGCTCAAAAATGCACAGCTTTTTAATGGTCGCCTGTCAAATAACACAAGCTTTGTGCACTCCAGAGTAGTTCGTGCACAAAACCACTAGAATTGAAATGAAAATGATCAATATTTATTTACTGTTTCGTGCTTTTTTTTCGAGCTTGCTGATGCATGCTGTCCAGCGTTGTCCTGGCCGCAGGTTCCTATATACATCGCCCATGAGCCAAGAAAAATGGTTTTTGTCTTGGCTGAAAAAAACAAAAAAATAGAGATCACCGCTGCTACCTGTGCAAAAAAAAATGTGAAAGCGTTGAAGCTTCCTCGACACTGGTCGCCTTTCAAATTTGGCACCATGGTTGTTTTCTTGTTGACTTGATTGGTTATCAATTAACTCTTATTTTACCCTCATTTCATCCCAGCAACGATTTCGAGTTTTCAAATTTCCCTCCACGGATCGTTCCGGCCCACTCACTGAATACCCGCCCAGTCTAATCACGCGTTCATTGCCTTTCGCTTCTCAATAATTACCTAATTGACTCTAATTTATCAATATTTTTCCTATCTTCTGTTTAAGTATAGGACACTTATCACTCGTCACGTGATTGCTCATTTCGAGTTTTCAAACTTGGCGCCGAGCTTTGGCTTTGTCCATACTTCCAGTTTTTCAAACTTGGAACTACGCTGTAGCTCCACCTTCTTTCAGCGTTTTCAAATTTCGCGGCACTTTTTCTCTGGCCCAGCCACTTTTTGGACATTTTTGGCTGTACATAATTATCAGATTATGAAATTTTCGTTTCGAGCAGCATCCTCACATCATCCTCTGCCAATTACACAACCAATCGTATGACGCTATCTCTTCTGAGTTGCCCACAACTGCTGCGGACACGATCCCCGGCAACATAGATTAGTGAACTTCTCACTTTATTCAAAATGTTGTAATACTGAACAAGGCTTATGACTGGCCGAGTTGGTACTGACTCACCTTAAAACCAGCCAGAACACACAAGAAACCATGAGCTCAAGAGGCGGGACTAACAAAAATTTAATTGAAGATTTTGATTATTTGATTTGTGAGGGTTTAACGTCCCAAAGCGACTCGGGCTATGAAGGACGCCGTAGTGGTGGGCTCCAGAAATTTCGACCACCTGGGGTTCATTAGCGTGCACTGACAACGCACAGTACACGGGCGTCTAAAATTTTGCCTCCATTGAAATTTGACTGGTGCGGCCAGGATCGAACCTGCGTCTTTTGGGACAGCAGCCGAGCGCCATAACCACTGAGCCACTGCGGCGGCATCATTGAAGGAAAGCCGCAAAAGGAGACCCGCGAAGAGATACAAGCGCACAATAACCCAAAGCAGTGAAATGGTGAAGTGCAATCAAAGGTCACTGGCATACTAATGAATCATCTAAAAAAGCAAATTCCTTACGGTGAAGGTTTTCCGATGGCTTAGCCACACGTGTCCTTAGCCTTACCGATGTAGTAAGCCTCAACTATCTACCGACAGATTTATCCCTTCCATAAACCACTGATGTGTCGTGGAAATTAGGCGTGCAAAGAGGCTTGTCATCCTCAGATTTGCATTCACAAGATTGAGCATACAGTGCCAGATTAGAATTTGTCTTCCCCCTATAGAGTGAAAGTGCTCAGTCAAGTGCAAATTCAAATATCTGCCTGTCTGCCCATATTAGTTGCAGCCATAAGGCAGTGGAACGCAATAAACTCCATTACTTTTGCAAGTGGTGAACCTTTTTTTGTGACACTGTCCATTGTGGACAAGTACCCAGTTTTATCAAGATATTTTAATGGCGGCGCAAAGGCCTACTGTCTTGCACTTCGCTGTTAAGACAACAGCAGCATTACACTTTTCCGCGACTTTCTTGAGACTGTGAAATACTGTGGAGGTAAGGTGTATCAGCATCATCGGAGTACGTGCTCCTTACCCTCAAGCGAGTGAAAACATACTATGAGAGGTTGTTGAGATGGGCAAGTGGGAACCCAGCTGCTTGGAAACCTGCTGCAAGAATGCGTCCTCAGCAGTTATGGCATGACTTATCTAAAGCTGATGTCATGCACACGATTGCACACCGATTAAGTGTTTCCATCTTTACTGACCTTATCCAGCGACAAATACACCTCTTCACCATCCTTCCCCAACAACGAGGGGTCCGACTCGTAGATAAAAAGAGCCTTCCCCGATCTTTAGCTGTAGCCCCGACAAACATATTCGTCCACAAAGCGCAAGTCTGCATCAAGAAACTGCTAACGGTTCTGCTTAGACAATTCTGATGTAAAAGACAGGCCTTGACCGCATGCCTTAAAGACTCCTAAAACATCTTGTGCCAACTTATCTGAGCCTTCTATGTCCAGAAAAATTACAGTCATGAACATAACGAAATGATACTATGCCAAGGTCTTCCAAACAGGGCTCTAATGCCTTATTGATTTTAGACAAAAAAATGTTGCTGAGCAAAGGTACGACCTGCGTGTAAATACCGCCCTGCCAACTGACAAATGCGGATTTGCAGTAAAAGGACAACAGCCCCAAGAAGCCAGCAACCGAAATCACGCAATCATCTGTAAAAGCATGTTCATTGTTCGCCCTGATGCAGTTTGCACATACCTCAGATGTCTATCATGTGACAATGAATAGTGCAGGCCCTCCATGTCGATGCTCACTGCAGAGCACCTGCCCAGGTTGCTGTCCATAAGAACCTAGAACTCCACAGAACTCCACTTTTGTGAGTTGGCAAGGCGGTATTTACATCAGAAATCAGGCATATGCAGAGGGTCCCAGGTTGCACTGTTCCTCCGCGACATTCTTCTGTCCAGAGTCGATACCGCATCAAAGCCCTGTTTGGAAGGCCTCGGCATAGTAGCATTTCGTTATGTTGATAGCTACCTAATTTTTTTTGCACAAGGAGGGCTCAGATAAGTTGGCACAAGACGTTTTAGAAATCTTTAGGCATGTGGTCAAAGCCTATCTTTTAGGTCTGAATTTCACTAAGAATAACCGTTTGTAGCTTTTTGACTTAGACCTGCGCTTTGCGGACGACCACATATGTTGGCGTCAAAGCCCAAGATCAGGAAGCATCTTAGCTACGAGTTGAACCACTCGAGGCTGGTGAAAGACGGGTTGGCAATCACATGCATCACGACTGCTTTATGGAAGTCATGCCATCAGTGTTTAGCATGCATTCTCGGAGCAGGTTTCCAAGCGAATGGCACCTGGGCTCCCACTTGCCCATCTTGCGCACCTGTCAGAGTGTGTTTTTACTCTCTCTAGGGAACGGAACACCGTTCACATGATGCTGACATAGTTCAGCAGCACAAAAAGAGGGCTCTATACCTTACCTTCACGCCATTTCGCACCATCCCAAGAAAGTTGCACCAAAGTATGATGTTGCTGTTGTCTTGACCGCTAAAAGTAAGGTAGGAGCCCTTTGCTTCTTCGTTCAAACTAGGCTTGATACAACTACGGGTAATCGTCCGCTATGCACAGTAGCAGATAAAAAATGTTCACCACTTGCAAAAGTAAACCGGCTTTTGCATTCCACTGCCTCGTAGCTGAAACTACTATGGGCAGACAAGCAGATATCTGAATGTGCGCCTGGCTGAGAGCACTTTCACTGTATAGAGAGGAAGGCGAATTTTCACCTGACACTGCACGTTCAATCTCGTGAATGCAATCGGAGGACGACCTTTCGCTTTGCACGCCTGATTTCTGCGGCACATCAGTGGTTTAGGGAAGTGATAAATCTGTCCTGATATAGTTGAGGCTTACTACATCAGTAAGGCTAAAAACAAGTGCCTGGCTAAACCGTCGGTGAACCTTCACTGTAGGGAATTAGTTTTTTAGATGGTTTACTAGTACGTCAGTGCCTTTTGGTTATTTTTTGCCCTCTCACTGCTTTGGGGTCTTGCGTGCTTGAATCTCTTTGCAGGCCTTCTTTTGCCACTTTCCTTCAATAAAATTTCAATTGTTAGACCAGCCACATCTTGTGCTCATCTCTTCTCCTGTTTTGTGTCTTCCGGCTGGTTTTAAGATTTAATACTGAATGCCGAAAGAAAGCCATTTTAGAGTCAAGTGCACTTATAATGGCCACAGCTATAATGAATGTTCACTTATTACAAAATATAGTGCTTACTTCATTAATTTATGCATGAAGTATATGACACTGCATCAAAATAAAAAAAGGACTAAGCCTTTAACCCTCATGGCCAAACTGCAGTTACAGCAAACAAAAGGACACCATAAACCTGCCCCACATGCAAAAGCTTGCACTACAGGCCAATGCAGAAATATGATCAGATTACTTCCCAAACTGCATGACACTGCCACGCAAAGTAAGGATTGTGACAGGCTATAAAGGAGCAAAAAAAGCAAACTGTAGGTAGCAGCCAATCTCATGCAGACAAGCTACAAGGTCAGGCCAACATAGACGTGGAAGAAATTTGAAAAAAAAGCCACAACAAGCACATAATTTTTGAGGTTTTCACAGCCCTTTAAATGGCAAATACTTTCCTGAAAAAACATAACAGAAGCGGCAATTTTTTTTCGGCAATCAATGTTTTTCATGTACTTGATTATTCTTGAAGCATGGGCGGGCATAGAGTAGTCAGATTAGTGCATGCGTTACTAAGCAATGCCATTGCAAAAACTGTACTTACAGAAAAAACTTGAATTACTGAGTGAATACCACTGGCCATCCACTAATTTCCCAGCCTGCTCCTGGTCCCTGGCAAAAATCACACACAACTTGGTGGCTTGCACAGCTTCCATGCAACTCTTAGTCTTTAGCTGGAAAAAATTGAGGGATCAGTGAGATATAAAATTTTACATGCATTGCTTTGTTTCAATGACCGACTAAGAAAGAAACAGCGGTTTCTGGGAGCGCAACTATTTTTTCACACTAGCTTTCTACAGTAAACCATGTTTATCGCGACCTAATTCACACTGACTTGCTGCACGGCCCCAGTACTACTGTGTATAGCTCTATGGTTTCAAATGCTTGTTAGCTCTGAGCCCTTGGGCTTGCACTCGTTAATGCAGAAAACCTCGGAAAGGGCAACCAGAGCTTCGAGCTTTAAGCCATAGGTATTCAGAAGCTCAGTGGTCTGTGGAAGAACTTTTGGCTGGGTGACACAGTAGCAAATGCTTCTCAAGCTACTTTCACTCCACTGCAAAAAACTCGCACAGCAGAGACCTGTCCTCCATTTTGCATTGCAGAAACAATCACAGAAATTCAAAGCATCCATACTAAATGCACACCTACCTTCCAACACAGCTTCATAATAATGGGTATAATTATTGGAATGAAATACCAGTCAGTACATGTAGTTTTCAGTTTATCCAAAAATTATAAGCAACCGACAAACAATAAACATTAAAAGAGAAATAAAATAACCAGAATTGTTTAAAAAAATCTGTCAGAAGAATTATGTGTCATCCACTACACTCCAGCAGTTCTTCGCCTTTGTGCACCTTCAAACCACACTTTCCTACAGGCACATTTGCACAGAAATTGGGTTGAACCTGATCTTTAAGAATCTTTTTTTGGTGCAACAGTAGGAAGAAACCAGGTCTTACCCAAAAACGAAGCACCCTACACATTGCATCACAAGCCCAGATGGTGCACTTGAGTCGACTCTTATGCTTATGCAAGAAACAGGAACAGAGATATCTTGACTAAATAAAAAAAAGAGGAAGTGCAATGCATGTGTAATCCAGAGAAGATATAATCAATACCACACTAAAATACTGGGAGGATTCCAAGAGAAGGTGAATGCATGAATGGGTAGCAATCAGATGGCTAAATGAGATTAGGAAATTTGAGGAAAAAGGTTGGTAGCATGTGGCACTCGACACAGTTACCTAAAATGAACTAGAGAACCATTGTTCTGCACTAATTTTAACAGCACATTCACACGACAGACAAAATCACTAACTCCAAGAACGGACTGTGCATCATGCAACTCAATGTCAATCACCATTGCAAATGGCACCAGCACCGCAGACTGCACATGAGGAAAAGTAGACATATTTTTGCTCTCAACTTTGAGCAGCAGTCAGATTCGCTTTTAAGAGCAAAGCTCTAAAGTACGGCCACATTGGCACTTTGTTTTACTGACATGAGGGTGCTTGTGAGCATGCAAGTCCCATGTTTGTTTTGTGCCAAATGTGTTAATTGTGAGGTATGTTTAACTAAAGAGGGGCATCTAACATGGGCATCAGCTCTTCATTGCTTCCCTTCAATATCCCTCCCTTATATCACGGTTCAAGTGTCCACCTAAATGTGAGAGAGAATTACTGTTACATTTCCTTGAATTTTCTTTCAACTAATTTTAAATTTTTCATGTATACAGCTTTAAGAAGGTATAGGTACAAACTGTGCAGTATAACCATATGCTATGGCAATAAACCAGCAATAAATCTGTGCTGACAGCAGCTTGCCCAGTGCATTGCAAGGATGCTATGCCATACAAGGATTGGTGTCATCGTGCAATGTTACATAACTGACTGACAATTCGGTCTCTGTATCAGAAATACTGGTAAAACATCATTGTAGAGCACAATGTTTTTAAAGGGATAAATGAATATATAGGTCCTTTTCGAGGACACATATGCATACCAGGCAACAGGTGTGCCTGGGCAGCTGCGTCAAGAGCTACATCAGTGACTATATTTTGTACAAGTCTACAGTTCCGGTAATTATAAGCTGAGGTATTGCTGTGAAGTGCATGTAGAGTTTCATGCATTTCTAAACCTAGCTGCAAGCCTATATTGAAAATATTTTTCTAAATAGGCAGCTAAGATAAGCATCACTTAAAAAGAATAACTACCATGAATGGATCAGGAGGCATGACACAGCCAAAGGCAGGAAGCACGCGTAACCCAATAGATGCTGGCCGCTGGCAACTGCAAAAAAATACATCCAGAGCAACAGCTGTCAGTGGCTGTAGCCATGTCATGAATGTCATTTCATGTCATGTCCCAGCCTGCTCCAGGTCCCTGGCAAAAATCACACACAATTTGGATGCTTGCACAGCTTCCCTGCAACTCTTGGTCTTTAGCTGGAAAAAAATTGAGGGATCAGTGAGATATAAAATTTTACATGCATTGCTTTGTTTCAATGACCGACTAAGAAAGAAACAGCGGTTTCTGGGAGCGCAACTATTTTTTCACACTAGCTTTCTACAGTAAACCATGTTTATCGCGACCTAATTCACGCTGACTTGCTGCACGGCCCCAGTACTACTGTGTATAGCTCTATGGTTTCAAATGCTTGTTAGCTCTGAGCCCTTGGGCTTGCACTCGTTAATGCAGAAAACCTCGGAAAGGGCAACCAGAGCTTCGAGCTTTAAGCCATAGGTACTCAGAAGCACAGTGGTCTGTGGAAGAACTTTTGGCTGGGTGACACAGTAGAAAATGCTTCTCCAGCTACTTTCACTCCACTGCAAAAAACTCGCACAGCAGAGACTTGTCCTCCATTTTGCATTGCAGAAACAATCACTGAAAGTCAAAGCATGCATACTAAATGCACACCTACCTTCCAACACAGCTTCATAATAATGGGTATAATTATTGGAATGAAATACCAGTCAGTACATGTAGTTTTCAGTTTATCCAAAAATATAAGCAACCGACAAACAACAAACATTAAACGGGAAATAAAATAGCCAGAATTGTTTAAAAAATCTGTCAGAAGAATTATGTGACATCCACAACACTCCAGAAGTTCTTTGGTTTGTGCACCTTCAAACAACACTTTCTTACAGGCACATTTGCACAGAAATTGCGTTGAAACTGATCTTTAAGAATCTTTGTTGGTGCAACAGTAGGGGAAACCAGGTTTTACTCAAAAACGAAGGGCCCTACACATTGCATCACAAGCCCAGATGGTGCACTTGAGTCGCCTCTTTTGCTTATGCAAGAAACAGGAACAGAGATATCTTGACTAAATCAAAAAAAGAGGAAGTGCAGTGCATGTGTAATGCAGAGAAGATATAAGCAATACCACACTAAAACACTGGGAGGATTCCAAGAGTAGGTGAATGCATGAATGGGTGATAATCAGGTGGCTAAATGAGAAGATGAGCTGGCTGAAATACCGCACACCAATTTGAATATAGGATGTGCAGGTTCTCATAAATTCCTATCATGGTGCCTTGCACCAATGTCTAGGTATTAAATTGAAAGTTGCAACTAGTCTGCCTTGGTTAAATGAGAAGAGAGAATGGAAAAAAGCATGCCTTCACTATCAAGAAGCTTGATATCTCACAGCACAGCTTGGCATCATAGAAATATTGCTAGCGCATTTAACAAATCTGCATACAATTAAAAGCTCCACAAATTTGTCGACTGGCAATGCAAGTAAAGGCAAGAGAAACAAGAAAATACCAAAGAACACTCGTGAGTGCGGCGAAGGGAGGTCTGTGGGTAGGATCCCGTGCCTGGGAAGAGTTCCGAGCTCGGAGAATCGCCGGCACCACAGCTGATGGCACGCTACCAAGAATAAATAACAAAGCAAAAATACGTAACAAAAAAAAACATCGACAATGGCGAACGACTTGAATGCGCGCCACAAAAGCGAGGGACATAGCAAAAAAGTAGAACTCCTAAATAATTGTGCAGTTGCATATCCGACAGCTCGCAGTGCTCAGAAGGAGAGGAAGCATCAACGTTTACAGCTCAGGACACGCAAGATTGATCTAACTTTGACATAACACTGCCTCAAATCCTGTTCCACTGGGGAAGCACAGACAAGTTTACAAATGGCAAGGCGGTGAATATGAACTAGCCTTTCGCATGCGATCACTGTCTCAAAATTTAGTATGACGCATATATAAGGCACAAGCACTAATCCGATGAGTACTAACCCAGAGCAAAGTAGTGCGGTGTCTGATCGCAGCTGGCCTAGCGCGAGCGCTCCGTCGCGCGGCAATTGTCGATCATCGTCTTCTACGCAGTGCAATCCATGCTTTTGCACCGAGTGTCGAAGCGCTAGCAAGCGAAAGCGTAACTCTGTTGTGATATCTGGTGCCATTTTTATTCACCACGGCACGCGAGTAATAAATGCACATAAAGACAATGAGAACAACACTTGTCATGCAGGATATAGGCCCTGCTTTTTTGGCGCCGCATTATAGCTGCGGCAACCGCAGGCGGACTGCCTCCACTCACATCCCTATATAGCCGCATACAAATAGCGCGTGTGAATACAGATCATTAGCAAGGAAACGCAGAGCGGGACTCACCGGCCATGTGATTCATCCAGGTTTAGTAAAACGGCGCAGGAGTCTTCGTTCCCCTATCAGATGAAAAGACGTCGCAGCACTCTTCATGGCTTACCCGTTGAAACTCGCCAATGTTGACAGGCCGAAATCCTGGTCGTTGGCTTCCAAAACACACTCCTGCTCAATTTCCTATTGAATGAGTTCTTCACACGTGTCCGCCGTACAAGTACTCAAGCAATGCCTCAAAGAAGCAAATAATACAAAGCACGACGTGTCGGTTGCGCTGCAATGGCGCCGACGGCTGCGCTTTCGTGTCGGTGAAAAATTACAACCGACAAAAAAATTTGTTTTTTAAACCATGAATACTTATATTATCTTCACAACAAAGACACTGCATTTATTTTAAATTATTTTTTGATTATTTAAGAATACTAAAGCGCTTTCAGTAACTTTTTCTGGCATGTCGTTTGTAGAAGCTGCGATCCTGTGATCCCCTGTAGAGACCCGGATACCCCTAGAAGACGACGGAGCAGACGACGGTGTTGAGAGAATGCAATTTCGTTTGATGCCAGATAAAATCACTAAGTTGCGAAAAAAACAGCGAAGAAAAGCGCCGTATCTCAAGCTGGCGAATATCGTGGATAAGTTGAACGCAATTGGCACGATGGAGAGTAGCTGCGATGCATTAATTTGCGCGACACTTGCACGCTCACCGGAGATCATGAAACTTGACAGCTTAATCGGTGACCAGTACAAGCGGAGTGCTTTGATATCAACTGCGTTACGAAACTACGTCGATACTTGCGTCTCACTTTAGGTAATATCCAACAGTGGCTAGCACTCGCCGCATCCTGATCGCGTGTAGTTTTACAAGCAAGAGCCCACTAGCGCATCGAAGCAGGCGTGTTTTCGAGCTCGTATCGTTACGAAAAATACGAGCTGTTTCGGCACGTACTAGAATTGAAGTTCTCAGCCTGTGCGTCACGGACGGTGACGATGGCGTCGCGGACGATCTTAACTAATACTCGCCGCAAAGCAGCCGATAACCCAAGCATATGTGCGTTATATGTTGTTCACCAGTAGTGCAAGCGTGGGCATAAAGTATCGCTCAGTCGCACCGCCAGTCGCTCGCTTCTCGATTTTCCAGCCTTCCGAGTGAAGGTCGCAAGCTGTTGAGCCAATCAGTGAACCAGCGGGAGTGAGCGAGGTGAGCATTCGGGGACGACGCCGCCCGCGGGCGCGCCGGGCAATGAACTACGCGCTACCCCCTGGCTGCCCTAGTCGTCGCTAAGCCTAGCCGGTTTCGCATCGATGCAGCAGCTGAGTGCACTTCGAAACTGGCTAGCGCTGAGGTGCTGCTCTCGTCATCGTTTTACTGTGAACCTCGTCTCATAGTAAAACAAAGATATGCTCGGTTTCCGCGACACCTTCAGGAGCGGAGCCAGCTGAGGCCAGGGGAGCCGCGATTGAGCAGCGGCAATTAAAGGCGCCGTGGGGAGACATTTGTTTGTATTCCTGTTATCGCTTCTACCAACGACTCGATATTGGCCAACGATACTCCATCCGAGGGCTTAGTATGCACTTGAACAAACATTACTGTCGCAATTTTCTGACGCTGGCGGCCGGTACTCAGACTGGCATGCCGCGCCCGTACGTTATCATGTCGCTCAACTGTATGGCCGTGGTGCACATCAACACCCCCAGACATCCTCCTTTTCGCTCAGATTGTCATAGCACACAGTCACACTGGGACCAGAGCAGTTTAGAGGACCGAGCGCGGGTGCACCGGAGCTAGACTGTGTCAAAGCAGGCGAAACTCTTTAAAGCGCGCGGTTGACGTCAGTCCCAAGACTTTATTCTCATTTCAACCGAGAATCAAATCGGTTCAAACTCGCCGGCCGCCGCATTTCACCTTCGGCTGCATACGCTGCTGTCTATATTTAGCGACATTTTCGTGTCACCATCATGAAATTTTCAGTGAAGGCAATGAACGACATCGTAAAGTATTTTTAATTTGCTATTTTATGATAAGTACCACGTCACTGCCGCTAAAAAAAATTCTCCGCCAATTAAACACTGCATCAGCGTTGGACTTAAGAGCGTTAGCTACGAGAGCTTCAAGTGTTTAGATCGGGGTGCTAGATCGGGGTGCTTAGCAAACGTGGAGAAGACAAAATGCAAACATCTGAGGGCATTTCGTTTCGGAAACATTCTTTCTAAGATACAAGCAGCGTCATCTACTTCAAAGATTTTGCACTACTATTGCGATTTACAGCCACCTTCGCTATATCCGGTATGTTTCCTCCTTATATATCAGTTACCGATTTTATAAACGTGTGCATTACAACAAGATGAATTGTTTGACTGCATCCGGAACTCTCTGCGACAAACGATTAGGCCTTATGGCTGTCTGGAAGTCCCCGGAATGCACGGTTTGGGGGCGAAAAGGTCGTCGGTGCGAATCCCACACATATTTTGGGCTTCATCTAAATATTTATTTTATCCTCAGGAACATGACAAGTGAAATGACACCAATTCGATCGTTATGCGTCAAACGGGCGGCCCCCAAATTTGATGCAAATGGGGGTCCCCGGGGTTCCACTTCGATAGCCGCTATACTGGTATATGTAAAACGGATCGAAGGTATCTGTGACAACTGAGGCTCTACGCGCCCGCTGTTGCTATGTGATATAGTGTGGTTACTGTCTTGGCTAATTTGACCTTCCCTGCAGACAGACGTGTCCTTGACAAACGTAAATAGTTAGATCTGACGCTCTTAAAACTGAAACGCGCGGAAAAATGATATCGGGGTTGCTTTGAACATTTATACAGAGAACTGCGTGCATGTACACACATGCTGCCTTTGTGTAGCCGGATGGTTATGGCGAGTAATTTTTCCTGATTGACGATTAACGACATTCTTTTCCGCGACGCATAGAAGTGTCCTTGGTTTTTTCTGCGCATATAGTAGTAGCGGTACATTATGTTAAATGGCTTGAACATGTCACAGAAGCCAAGAGGACACTGACTTTCAGTAGCGCCATTCAACTTGCGCACACCGATTGGTGTGCAGGCGCTGTCGTGGCTGCAGCTACATGCCGCCACTGCAAGAGCGTGCGGATACGCAGGCACCGCTGGCTTCGCCGCTTGTGCATACAGCATTTTGGGCTTTCAATGCCGCATTATACTCTTGAGCATGCACTACGTTCGTCACATTGTCATGTGGGAACAGAAGGGAATTAGGTGAGTGCTCTAGCAGTGCCTCTCCTCTAAGCCAACTCTCGTTCGGTGAGAGAGCCATGTCGCGGGAAGCGAGTTGAAAACTCGATTCGCCAATGTGAATGAGCACTTCATTTCGCTCGGTTCCCGTCACCAACAGACCAGAGCACCTCGCATCCTCTTCGCGACTCGCCACAGTGAACGCGCTTTGAAGTATCTTTGGTCAATTTGATCCTATCGCTGTCACACGACCGCACGACAGTATTTCTAGAATTCTGCAGTAAAATAATTACCCTCACCAGGAATCTGTCGTCAGACGCATCCCACGATAGGTATCTATCGCGCGGCACAATCCACGACAGGTATCTGTCGCGTGACTCATCCCACGACAGGTATCTGTCGCGCGGCATATCCCACGACAAGCTGTTGTGTCGCGCGACAGGCCGCACTACAGGTACTTTTGTCGCGTGAAAAGAGGCGCGCTAGAAGTCTGTCGCGCGACTGAACCCCTGACAGGCAACTTTGCTGAGGCACGCAATCTCTGTCGCGCGGCACGACTCACACTGTCGCGCGACAGTACCTGCGACAGAAACCTGTCGCGCGACAAATGCTGCTACAGGGACCTTCTTCGTACGACAAAATGTAGGAAAGTTGTCTGTCGTGCGGCAGAACCTACTACAAACAACTTTGTCGCGCGAAAGAACCCACGACACGATGCTTGTCGCACGACACAAGGCACGACAAGACAGCTTGTCTTGCGACACAAAATTGTGTCGCGCGACAGATGCGCGACAAAAAATCCTGTCGTGCGTTTTGATCGGGTGCAGTTTCAGTATTTGGTTTGGTTTGTAGGGTTTAACGTCTCAAAGTGACTCAAGGCTATCTGAGACGCCGTAGTGGAGCACTCCGTGATTTCTGCTACCTGGGATTCGTGCACTGACATCGCACATAAGCGAAATGCGACTGCCGCGGCCGGGATCGAAATCGCGTTCTCCAGCTCAGCAGCTGAGCATCATGACCACTCAGCCACCGCGGCAGCTCAGTTGCAGTATTTGATTGTGCAATCCCCCCCCCTCTTTTTTTTTGTCAGTGCCAGTGCTCATGCAAAGCACGAAAATCACAA
Source organism: Amblyomma americanum (assembly GCF_052857255.1). Taxonomy (NCBI): domain Eukaryota; kingdom Metazoa; phylum Arthropoda; class Arachnida; order Ixodida; family Ixodidae; genus Amblyomma; species Amblyomma americanum. The sequence continues at coordinate 165,264,366 of NC_135502.1, forward strand.
CGCTGCAAGCACATCATTGCAATGCTGCTGTTTATGAACAGGCAAGAAATTTTCTTTTTTCTTTTTCCACAGAAATACATTGTTAATGAGCTGAACTGCTTAAATGTAATAAGTGCAGTTTTTACCACCTTCTTCAAATGTCTTACTACTTTGAATAGGAGAAGCAATATATTTTTAAGCACTAGCAAACTAACATCTGTGTTCTTTTCTTGGTTCATCTGCAGGACGGGCGTAGAGAACCTTGAACATCTTACATGCACGGATATGGAAAGGGCGTGGGGAAGATTGAGATCCAAACCGCTGTACGAAGCACAAAAGCTGAAGGATTTGTGCCATGTGCAGGCGCAGCCACAACTGCAACTTACAGAGTAGAGACTGCACAATATACGACAGCGCCTCACGGCAGCAGTACCAGATAGTGCACTTGCGCTGCACTTTCACGGAAGGTTTCGGCAAAATGATGCCACTGAAACTAATGCCACCGCAACATTAAAAGAGCATGTGATCGTGTGCCACATGGCTGCTGACAGAGTGATTCCATACAGACAGATGCTTTTCCATGACGTGGCATTCACCGATGAATTTCAACTTAAAATGTATAGATTTTCCTACAGTCATCGGTCACAAGCAGAGCAACAGTTTTACGAGAAGTATGTAGAAGTGTCCCAAGAACAAGCAGTGAGGATCTGCAAAGAAACCCACTCCCAGATTACTACTAAGTGGCAAAGTGAACGGCAAGTGCGGATAACTGGTAGCAAGTGCCGTGCATATTTCACCTTTTTACCCAGAGAAGACCAGTCATGGGAACAAAAAGTGACCGCGATGCTCGCCTATTGTTTCCAAGGAAACAAGGCTACTCGGTATGGGAAAGCTTCCGATGAACCTGCTCTAGAAGAGTATTACAAAATGACATCAATTGCTGTAACAAAGCTAGCGCTGCTTGTGAACCCTCTCCTCCCTTGGCTTGGCTACAGCCCTGATGGCGTTGTGTTCAAGAATGGTTGTCCTGCCATCCTGATTGAGGTAAAAAGTCGGCCCTTCTGGGAAAAACTCGGGAATCAATTGATATTGCCCATAAAGGGAAGTTAAAACCCTTACATAAATATGGTGAAAATTTCATTGTAAACAAAAATCACAATTATTTTTCTCAAGCGCAACTTGGGATGTTCCTTTTGAACTTGGATATGGCACATTTCGTCGTGTATTCTAAGGTACAGTCACTCATTGTAAATGTGGCGCGATGTGACCATCTCATTGATGATCTTGTACGCAAACTGCAGTTCGTGTATTTTAAACATCTGCTGCCAAAGCTGACAAAAGTTGCATAAGTTTGATTTGCTACGCCAACAAGCACAGCTTGCAAGAAGGAAGACTTCGTTGCAGGTTTTGTGCAATTTTAATGAACATTTTCATTCTAGTGCCAGAGAACCTGTGGTTGTTTTACTTGTTGCACTAAAGAAACAAGCAATGCTACCTTAAGGAAGAATAAAGATATTGCAGAAGAGACGCAATTTCTTGGGCTTGTACACAGCAGGAACATACCGCTTTATGCAGGAATTGCAAAGGGTGAAAAAAAAACAGACAGTGAAGGAAAAATAACCAGCTTCAAAAACAGTCAGCCTGTCAGTATGACTTACAGAAAACGTATCCCAAGACAGCACTAAAAGATCAGTTTCGAAATCACTGGTGTGATTCCAAAGCACATGCCCTACAACTCATTGACGGCAAGATTTTCTGCCTCGAGGGTAAATTTTCAAAGGTGTTTTGCATGAAACTACAATTCTAATTTATAGCTTTATTTCTATTTTTTTAACTTCATAATTAACAGAACACAAGTTAATGTGTGATGGCAGTTTGCAAAAGCCTGCACGTCACAATCAGGTTTTCTTAACGTCACCGGCAAGAAAAATAATTGAAAAGTGCTAAATTCACTGCTATAACCTTGAAGGATAGTATGGGAAGAAAGGCACAAAAGCAATGCGGCGTGCACAGGCTAAATGAAATCCACATAGCACAAAGAAAGAAAGCATACATTTTCCAAATCACACAATGAATGGTCTGCAGAAATTAACTACAGCAAATGACATTGTTTCACTAATAGGCTATAGTGAACATCCCAAGAATGAAAACGATGCTCCTAATGTTTACTAAAACAGAGTAGAACAACATGTACCATAGCAATTGATTTTGCACGTCATCACAACTGGTACAAGCACAACAAAAATGCAATAACACGCAATAATGAATGAATATATAAGTCAGGAGAAAGAAAGATGCACAGCACTGAACAATACATCAAAATGCTGAGCATAAAACATCACATTATGCTAAGCATGTATGTCGGGCTAATAAAAGTGCACATTATACAGGTGCTCAATAACATAGAACAGTACTGACCATAGCAGAGTACCCAGTTGCCTGAAGGCAGACACACCAAAGAATATGTCCAGACAGAAATAAAATTAACTCTAGAGTACCATCACAACAAAAGGTGCAAACAGTGCTATACAGCTTTTGGCCCGTCAGTAATGGCCCACCTAACAGAAAAAGAATAACTGTCCATAGACACAACCTTGAGATTACTGATAATGCGAAAAATTTCTAGCCTGTCTCCGCACTAAGTGGGTGCAAGCTTGAAATGCATTGCGTGGAATAGCGTACCTCACACTAGCATAGCTCACGGACTATAGATGGCATACATTAGTATAGGTCGCGTTATTTGCCTGATATCACCAAGTCGCCTTCATTCGCCACTTCTTGGGATTTATCTACCGGTGCGTTCAGCTGCTTTGGCTGCTACTGACAGGCAGTGCGCTGAGCATTCCTAATTAGTTTTGCTGTTCGGCACACAATAGCACTGACTAGCTCTTTGCTGGTCGTAGTGACGAGTTTAGCCTCCTTGCTCTTTTTCTAACTTTTATGTCTACCTAAATAAAGGTGCAGAGACCTTGTCGAGGTCTTGTATCTGTAGGCATGACTGGCTCCGTTGCAGAGGCACTGTGGCAGTAGAACACACAATTGGCTCCAAGCATTTGGAAGCACAGAAAAAAAGATTAAAGATGAGGACAACGATACACAGGGCAAAAGGTTAGGAGTAAAACACACCATATGAGAAGCTGTGGCGACAGCCAAGTTTGCCGCAGCAGGAGAAACTGAAGCAGCTCTTTGGTGCCAGTGCTGGATTGAATCATACTCAGGCCTGAAGTTATTTTCTGCTTGCCATGAACCCAGTCACAGCTGCCGCATTTTGATGGAGGCAAAATGATAGGGCGTGTATGCTATACAATGTCGGCGCATGTTAAAGAAACCCCAGGCAGTCAAAATTTCGGAACACTCTACTACGACGCCTCTAATAGCCCGAGTCACTTTAGGACATGAAATCTCATAAATTGAGGCAAACCAATCTGATAGGGACATTTGCAAACAGGCGATGTTTGCCTCAATTTGCTGAGAATGGGAGCTACAAGCATTTTATGATTAGAACAATTCTTCGTTATGCCAGGGCGTATGAAGCCAGATAAACTGCATTAAGTGGTGAAAAGGGCACAGCAAACAATAGTGTTAGTTGCAGACAGTTGATTTGTAGTAAGGTATTTTGAAGAGTGCAAAAAAACAGGACCATGGTGCTAACCTTACAATCCAATAATCACAATTACACTGAAAGAATTACTGCAACTGGACACCCCCACTAAATCGTTTTTCAGACAATATCGGAGCTGACAGGTTAACAATGCCTGCTATATTAACCACTATTTGGTCGAGCGCCCCAACAAGACCCCACGGAATAGGCCCCTTAAGCACCTTGAACACCTTCATGCGTTGGATGGCTCTCTCCACATGCACTCGAACTCTGGCAATAAGAACTGTTTTAGTCGCATCCTCAGCTGAGAACTGCTCTTCAGAGCGCAGGAATGGTGGCTTTACCACACCAAGGCCCCGTTTTGCACACATATCGTCAATGCAGAAGCCTTTGTCAACCATTACGTCACCTTCGAAGCTTTTCAGCTTGTCCAACATAATGGACTTCAGCACACAAGCTTTATCCGATGCACGACCTCCAATTCCATTACTAATGAATGTTATAAGGCCAGCAGGTGACACCCCAAGAAGTGCCTTAGCCGTGTGTGTTCCCTTGTAATAAGAATATGTCAGGATGCGGCAAGACTGACAGTGCGATTTCTCTACCTGCGCTTCTGTGCAATCTAGGACAACCCGCACCTCCTGAAATTGAGCAAAGCAGTGAGGCATATTCAGCATTATTTCATATTTTGATGGCCATGGAATGGCTGCTTTGATTAGGGCAGCAAGGCTGCGAAGGGTGCCATAGAAATGCCTCTGCACTGTCGTTTTACTTGTACAGAATAGTGTGGCAAGGCAGTTTAGTGACAGGCATGTTTTTAGGCGTACAAGTACAAGAACAATACGCTCATACACAGGAATGTCCGTGGTCATTTCGTCGACCAATGCCACCTCTTCTGAAATAGCTAAAAGCGCACTTTTTGACTTCACACCAGTGAAGACTCGCACAGCTACATCTGTTGTCAGTAATTCAACAACCACCCTCTTTCTTTGCGGAGCAGAAAGTGTATCAACTTGTACACCTTTGTCTGTGTAGGTGTGGCTGTGCCCTGCTAGCTGAAGCATGACCTCTGCCACTTCAGCATCCGTCATTGTTTGATTGGGCATAGTCTCGCCATCATGGGGGGCAGTATGAAATGCAGCTGCGTGCCAATCATCTTCCACCTGCATAGAAAGATGTTTATGGGCAAGACATTAAACGAAAAATATGAAAATTCCTTCTGAATCTGAGCCAGAATTTCAGGCCAGGATGACAAGTATGCTTTGAAACATGCTGCTGGTACTGAAATTTGCTGCAGTAGCATCTGGAGAACAAACATTGAAAGTTGCATGGTTAACAAATACAGAAGCCAGACATACCTACATGTCATAATTTCCAGCTCGCCTCGTTATCTACAAATCAAGCTGGGACTGTCCTCTTTCCCCATCTTATGCACAAACAAATCTTATTAGTCATTTTCATTACACCCCGAAGAACTATCACTGCAAGGCTCATGCAACAGGCACAACTTGGTACTGGAACAAGTGATTTTCAATTATTCATACTCCTAACTCTCAAAAACTGCCCATCAGTGCTTGCAGGCTCCCTCCATCTTGTGATGGTTGGGTTAGCGCACCTTGATAAAACAAATTTCCACCCACCAACAACTGAAGAAAAGGATGTAGCTACAACATGAGCACTAAAATAAGTAGAAAAAGTAGTAACATACCTTTTACATACTTCTCAGTTTTCTATGTTCCATGCAAAAGAATAATTTTACTGCAACGTTAATATTTAGCTATTAAAGCGTCCCTCAGCTGCACAACATTTCTGTAGAAATTTATGAGTTGCACATGCGCCACATTGTGACTCATTAGATGTTATCTTTTACCCAGGGGTTTTGTATTTCACAGCGGATGTTATCAATATGCCTTAACGAAGGTATAAGGGACAGTGTCACTGTCTGCACATGTCACCTGAATGACGAGAGATGCAAAGGATGGTGCAGGAAATTGAACGCTGATACAGAGTATGTGAGCATTTTCAGAGGGAAAGTAATGCTTCAAACCAGACAAATGTGGTAAGTCAGTGCTCACCGCAGACATCCCTGTAGATGTATCTCGATCTGAAGGGGCCAATGGTGGAGAGGACAGGTCCAAGATGCCACTGCGTTCGGGTAGCATCAATGAAAAAAATGAACACGCGCATTTCTCTGCCATAACAAAGAAATAAAAGCGCCACTGCATTAAATTGTGTAAGCTGTTGTGTACCTTAGATTTTAGAAAGGTGTATACGTCAGTTGTTTCTAGTGTATTGTAATTTGTACAGCGTAGACTTATTAAAAACCAAGTGCTTGACTGAATGAAATTAGCATCTAATAAAGAAATTTGGCATTAGTGCAACCATGCCTTAACCAGGTTTGAAAAATAACTTACCGTGGCTATCCCTAGTGGATGCTCGCGTAGCACGGCCTGCTGATGCTTGTGCTCTTCGAAGATCCTGGTTGTGGACACGACGAAGCATGGTGCATGAATGACGCTTTATTGAAGAAGGCGAGCGGTTATATAGGCAAGCGGTTAGATAACAGAAATGGGGGCTGCTTCTGTCCGGCTAGGCGCGTGTTCATGACTTGCACTACGTCACATCTCCCCTCTCTCTTTTTTTTTAATCGTCGAATCAAGTAGAGTTTCAGAACTCAGGCGCCGGGTATCTTTTGTGGTGGTTGGCGCTTCCGTTCACTCCTGCGGAGTTGTGTAGATTCGGATGTCCCTGTAGTGTCTGGGACTCCCACAGCTGGCAGCGGCGCGGGAGTCTTGTGGTCTGGAGACGAGGGAGGAGGAGCCGGATTGAGGTGTTCTCTTGTGCGCTGAAACTGTTGACCCTCTTCCGTTTTGACGATGTAGGCACGAGGAGTCTCAGCCCGCTGTACGACCGTGACAGGGGACCATGATCTTGAGGGCACATTGTACATAGTTGCGGTCGAGCCAGTGCGAAGCTCTGGAAGAGGCCGTGTACCTCTGTTGTAGAAGCAGCGTTGCTTGCTCCTGATGTCTTCTAGCCTTCGTCGCACGGTCTTGGGTGGCATTGTTTGTGGCTGTAGGTGGCTGGTTGGTACAGGAAGCAGCGTTCTTGTCTGTCGGCTCATGAGCCTCTGCACAGGGGGCTTCAGAGAAGAGTCCAGAGGTGAATTTCGACACTCAAGCAATGCGGCACAAAACTCAGTGCTGCCGAAACAGAACCGCCTTAACAGCTTCTTAGCTACCTGTACTGCTCTCTCTGCCATTCCATTCGAGCGGGGATAGTACGGACTAGACCGGACGTGTTGCAGGCCAATCTTATCGGCGTAATCCTTGAACTGTTGGCTACTGAAGGGTGGTCCGTTGTCTGTGCAAAGTCGCCTTGGGAAGCCATGTGTTGCGAAGATGTCATTGCATGCTGCAATAACCTTGTTGGCTGACGGCGCTTGCACAAGCCTGATTTCAAAAAAGAAAGAGTAGAAGTCAACAACGACTAAGTACTCGGCACCGTTGTGATGACAAATATCAGCTCCTATTGACTCCCAGGGCAGAGTTGGTATCTCGTGACTTAACAGCGGTAGTCGCGCATTTCTTGATTTGTACTTTTAGCATGTTTGACAGCGTTGAGAGACTTCCTCAATATCGCTGTTTATACTTGGCCAGAAGACAACGGTTCGGGCGCGTGCCTTCATTTTTTCTGCTCCTGTGTGCGCAGCATGAAGAGAAGCCAGTACCTCACTGCGCAGTCTGGCAGGAATGATAAGGCGATTGCTCCGGAACACAAGGCCGGATTCAGTATGCAGCTCGTCGCGGAAGCTCCAGTAGCTGCGTAACTCGGTAGTGACGTCAGCCTTGTCAATGGGCCACGCTGTGCTTGCATACTGGCGAAGTTTCACCATGCTTGGGTCACGGTCAGTCTCCCGCAGAACTTGCTCCAGGCGCCTGTCTGAAGCTTGAAGACAAGCGATAGTGTTAACGTGGAAATGCGCGCAATGTTCTACGAGCTGTGCTTTATTAGGAAAACGTGATAACGCGTCAGCGATGAACAGTTGTTTTCCCGGAGTATACTTGACATTTATATGGTATTTTTGTAGGTTTAGACGCATACGCTGCAGGCGGAGAGGGCACTGGCATAATGGCTTCTTGAAAATCATTTCGAGCGGCTTGTGATCAGATTCCACAATGACTTCTGGCTGCCCGAAAATGTAGTCCTTGAATTTTTCACAGCCGTGGACGATTGCTAGCATCTCTTTCTCTATCTGCGCGTACCTTTGCTGTGCTTCTGTCAGCGAGCGAGATGAGTAAGCTAAGGGGTGTCCATCCTGCATTATCACAGCGCCAATTCCGTTTTGGCTGGCGTCTACAGATAGGGTGATTGGTTTGCCCTTCTGGTAATATGCCAATATGGGACCCGTTGCTAGTGCTTCGCGCAGCGCTTCAAAGCTTTTTTGATGTCTGTCTTCCCAAACCCATGCAGCATTCTTTTTTAAAAGTTCTCGGAGCGATGCTGTGAGCGTTGACATATTAGGAATGAAGCGGGAAACGAAGTTCACCATAGCCAAGAATGTCTGTAGCTCTTTCAGGTTGCAAGGGGCCTGCACGTGGAAAATATCTTCCAGTCTCCCTGGATCCAGGCTCAACCCGTCGCGCGTCAACACGTGGCCTAGGTACTTGACGGATTCCTGCAAGAAGTTACACTTTGTTTTGTTCAATTTCAAGTTGTGCTCCTGACATCTTGTCAGCAAATTGACAAGATTTGCGTCATGCTCTTCTTTAGTGCGACCCCAGACTAGAATGTCGTCCATTACGACTGCTGTGCCAGTGAGACCTAGTAATTTGTGCATGGCGCGCTGAAATATTTCGGGAGCCGAAGAAATGCCGAAAGGCATTTGTAGGAACCTGTAACGACCGTACGGAGTGCTCATTGTGCAAATTCTGGAGCTTTCCTCATCCAGTTTTATCTGCCAAAATCCCGTAGCGGCATCCAAAGTCGAAAAGTATTGTGCTCCACACAGAGACGGTGCAATGTCTTCTAGCGTTGGCATAGGATATTGTTCCCCTCAGCAGCGCTTTGTTCAAATCAGATGGATCGAGACATATGCGTACCTTGTCGTTCTTTATGACGGAAACCATGTGGCTGGACCACTCGGTTGGCTCGGTCACCTTGGAAACTACTCCGGCTGCTTCCATGCGGTCCAGTTCCGCTTTTACTCTGTCCTCGAGTGCGAACGGAATCCGGCGTGCTGCTTTGACCACTCCTTGGGAACCTGGCTTGAGCTTCAAGTGGTAGACGACACCCTTGAGCTCCCCTAATCCGGAGAAGACGTCTTCATACGGCTTGACTACGTCGTACAGCTCTTGGTGCTCCAGTGAAGCAATTCGGCGAATCAAGCCTAGCTTCTCGGCAACTGAGCCGCTAAGAGTCACGGGTATGTCGTCTTCTATTACGAAGAATGTCGTTTCAAATGTTCCCTCGGGTCCGGTCACATGAAGGTGACTACGTTTCGTTGCTTTTTTCTGAAAGCCAAAGAATGTGTTCAGCACGACAGCGCAGTTTTCGGGTTGCTTTTGAGTTATTTTCTGCAGCTGGCTGCGTGATATGACCGAGCAATTGGCTCCTGTATCAAGCTTGCAGGCAACGGGCGTTTCTTCTATTTTCACGATTGCAGACCAGCGGTCGTCTTTCTTGCTGCTTGGCGATAAAGTTTGCAACCAGAAATTATCTGCCTGTCCGTCTGAATTCGCTTCCAGTGACGCCACTTTTTGCTCTTTCACGCAGAGGTTAGCGCTCTTCGTTTTGCACGCAGCTGCAAAATGATTTCTTTTGCCACATTTTAAGCACGTGCGTCCCTTTGCAGGGCATGTTTTACTGTTGTGAACACGAGCACATTTGTTACAGCGACTTTTCATTTGGAGGACCGCATTGACCTCCACTTGACACTTCTTGCTGGAGTGTATTTCTTCACTTTGCTCTTTGCCGTGTTCCCGAGCTCGACACATTTCAACAGTTTTGGCCAAGGAAGCATTTTCAGAAAGAAGCGTTTCTTGAAGCTTCTTGTCTCTCATTCCCAGAATGATTCTGCTTCTTAGCATGCGTTCTTCCAGCTCACCAAATTCACAGCTTTTTGCTAGTACACACAGCTCCGTTAACCAATCGTTAAAATGTTCCTCTTCCTTCTGGTCACGCTTTCCAAATCGAAACTCGTGATAAGCTAGGTTTAGTGCTGGTTTGTAGAACGCTCCAAACTTTCGCTTCAGTACAGCAATGTAGCTTTTATCCTCTCCAGCATCAAATACGAAAGTGCTGTACGTTTTGCGTGCGTTTTCTCCAATACTGATGAGAAAAGTGGCTGCCTGTACCTCTTTCGGTTGTTGGTCCAGGTAGGTTGCAGTTGAGAAGAGCTCGAACTCTTGCTTCCATGCTTCCCAGCTATGCCAGACATCTCCCGTTGTATCCAGGGCCTTCGGTGGTGGCAGCAGCGAAGTGACGGGGGCGGCAGGCTGGGCGCGGTGCTGCTCGGCGTCTGTCATGGCTCTGGTCCGATGAAATTACCCGGTCCTCCCGGATTGCCGTGCTTCTGCCGTCGGTTACGTTGCCCGGTTGCGTTGCGCGATCGCTAACCGGCCACTTCTGACACCATGTGGACACGACGAAGCATGGTGCATGAATGACGCTTTATTGAAGAAGGCGAGCGGTTATATAGGCAAGCGGTTAGATAACAGAAATGGGGGCTGCTTCTGTCCGGCTAGGCGCGTGTGCATGACTTGCACTACGTCACACTGGTGGTCGTGAGTTCTGTTTCGTAGGCATTGTGAAGGTATAGCAGTTTTCTTGAGCCTCTTGCGAACTGGTGTCCTTATGTTTGGATCTGTAGAATTATTATGAATTACCTCCTAGCTCAATGCAGCTACGCCTTCTATCTCTGATAATGGTTTGAATGTGCGGCACTGTTAAGAGAGAAATGCTATCATTAGTTGCTTCACTCTGGACAAGCTACTAATTTTTGCAAACTGATGCAGCACTTCACTAGGACTGCTGCAGGAATTACTGACAAAAGATGCCTTACACGGCTGTTTAAGAACAATCATATATTGCTTCCATTGAGGGTACTCCGTGCATGGAACTGCAGCAAAAGACAGTGGTAGACTGCGGCATCGCACACTACGCTGAACTGTATCATAGCTACCCTGCACTACCCTCACAGGCTTTTATTTCACCGTAGTGGGCGACTCAGACAGTGATATTCGCTTTAAGCAGAAATTAACAAGAAACTTGTGGCCACGTCTGCTTGTGTATTACCGCGACGGTACCAATGAGCATAAGTGACCTCACATTGTGGATTGTCGGTTTCGAGGTCGCGAAGCGGTTCAGCTAATGAGAGGTTGCCGTAGTGGAGGGCTCTGAATTAATGTAGACTATGTAGGGTTATTTAACGTGAGCTCACATCGCACAAAACATGGGCGTTTTTTTTTTGCATTTCGCCCGCGACATTGCGATCACGAGCCGAACGCCAAAGCCACTGAGCCATCGCGGCGGGTACCATCATACAAATGAGCAGCTGTTAGTGGGCAGAAGAGATTTCACGATTGTGCATTTACACAAATGCACAGCTTGACTCCAACTTCAAAGCTTAGCGACGCATTTCGTTGCAGCTCCCTTCTACATCCTGAGATCTGCATTTGTCACCCGCTCATTCCTTGCGCACACACACTGCAGAAATATTTGCGCTAGACAGTCGATATGTGCTAGCATAATAGTGAAATGAATAGCACATCGCTTACCAATACGGCTCCAAAAGAAGTCGTCCTCCACAAAGTGGGCACTGCACAGCTTCATCGGCGGTGTCACACGTTTCCCGATGCGCAGCTTAATCACCCACAGCTTTTTCAGACGGGCGTCAGCGGGAAAAGAATGCAGACTTGTTTGCCCGCACACTGCCCGATTTGTGCACTGCGGCACGCAGCAGATCCAGTTTCTCTTGTACTTTCTTCTTTTTTCCATCGCAAACAGCCTTAAGACGCCGCTGACGCGCAGCTCGAACAAAGTAAAAAACTGCGAAGTCCTAGCTCCCGCACACATGCCTGCGCCTGCTCGCGCCGATCATCTCTGTGGCGTTTCTCGGCCTCACCGGTGCGCGGCGCCACCATCTACGGAGTTTGCGAATAGTGTAGCGCAAGAGTGCGTGCAATTTGCGACCGCGAAAATAAACGAGTGAGCGCAAAGGCGAGAAGAAGCGGAAGGGACGAGGCTCTGTCAGCTCTGCCCTGTTCGTTTCCCTTCGGCATTGCGCGTGAGTCACTGGTTGTTTCCGCGGCAGCTAAGTGCATTCCACATCGAATCATCAAACTGCTGGCCCGTCAGTGTTCACAGTGTATGCGTTGCGACGCGAGCGCCGAGGTGTATGCATAGATGCGTTTGCTGAATGGCAGGCACGCGTAGGAGTCCTAAATGTAAATGTGGCAATTGTACACCGCCCAGCAAGGCGCGTGAGTATGTTTTGGGCTTTATTCAAGGTGGTTGCCCGACTTCCTGTTCATTATTCGACGTGGGACGTGATCGTGCACTGCCTGCACGCGTGTTTTTGACGCCAGTATCGGCCCGTTGCGGACTGCCGATAGCATGCGCCGCTCGGTCTGTTTAGCGTTCTGTTATTCGCTACGCGTATGTGCGTCTTTATAGTGATCTGATGTGGTGTCTTAAGGTTAGAACACAGCTCTACGAGCCGATTACACCAGCTGTCAAGCTCAAAGTGGGAGGGGTGTGACGCGTCAAGGCATGCAAGCGACTGAGTGAATTGAAGCGACGCGTTACTGCGATACCACAACAGGTAGCTGCTGCTCGATTACTTTTGTAACATTGGTAACGTTGCCTGCAGCTGTAAAGTTCTTTTAGTTGCTGGCGGCCGTGAATAAAAGTCACTGCTAAATGATGACGAAGACGTAGCCCTAGAAAAAGAGCGCTTTGTAGGCCTTTCAAATTAAGTGGTTTTGAATAACCTAAGTAGTACAGCGCTTATCATAAACACTAGTGTGAGCAAGTGGCGTTATGTATTTGAAGTTTGGCTGTTTAAACATTTTCTTGTGGTTGTGTGAAATGCCAGCAATAAAAATAATTATCAGGAAGTGCCAGGCATTGTGGGTGCAAAATACACAGCTGGAAATTATGATGGTATGCAGGTGAAGTGCCTTCTCTTCAGTAGTGAAGAGGTCTGAAAAGAGCTTCATCGGAGAAGATGTCTCCGCTGTCCAGATTTGGGGCTGTTCTTGTCTGTGCACGTTCAGCGTACATTGCAGAGCACAAGTATGTGTCGAGTTTTCTCAGATCTGTTTTTTTTCACCTCTGCATTGACATCAGTGTGTTGCAATGTGCGCTTTGGACCAGAACGTTGATGGCATGTATTGGCATTCCCCTATTCAAAATACCGTGTGTGTCTCTTCCCAATAGGTCATCAGATAGTTCCAGTTTCATGCTCAGAAAGAAGCAGTGCTTAAATACAGGGGGGTCTCGGCTGGCCTCGGAACCCATACAAAACTAGCGAGGAATCCGAGACTCCCTGTACTAGAATGTAGGGAGCGTATGAATCCGAAACAAGCAACCAATTTTTTTTTCCTTTTAGTGGTGGTTGGAACATTTCTCCTGTCATTTCAAAAATTTCGTGGTGATTTTTAGCAAGAATAATTAACACTTTTTTTATAGCCAAGACGCAAAAAATGCAACGTTGACAGCACAACACACAGAGTGGTAGAAAAAGGGAAACCCACACCCTCATACCACGATTGAGTTCAGAGCTGGCCGCTCAGCTCCAAGGCTACACAGCAACAACGAGCACAATGGCATAGCCTCAGCTTAGCCGCTTTCTCTCTCTCCCTCTCTAGTTCCCTCCCAACCTGTTCTCAAGTCACTAGAGACCCGCTTCATTGCAGCCAGGCTTTAAAAAATGCCAATATGAAGTAATTGGCTGCAGGGCAGCATCCTAAGGTGATTTTACAGCATGAGAACAATGCTTTTATTCTTTTTTTTCTAGTATCCATCTCCCATGGCACTCATAGACAATCATAGTAGAAGGATAACCATTTCAAGCTTCTGCAGTAATGCCGGTGTCACAAGGCACTCCTTACAGACTGGTCCAGTAAATACGTCTTATTTCACTTGATGAAAAGAATATGAATGGTGCTATATAGTGCAGCTATGAATGCACCTCAAAGATGAGAAACATTAATTGGACTTGACAGCTTCTCTTCTGTGGCTCTCACTGTATAACGAAAGTAATAACAACACTAATTTTTACACAAACCACACAGAAAGAACAGACAGGACAGCGCCCGTCCTGTGTGTTCTTTCTGTGTTGTAGATGTAAAAATTAGCGCTATTTTTACTTTTGTTACGCAACGTTACACCAACTAGTCCAGCAAGAGGTACTGTTAAATGAACTTTTCACTGTAGTTGCAATATTTTTACAGCCTCTAGATCTGAGTGGAAAATAAGCACCGTCTACTGCAAACTACTTCAAGGTCTGTTGAAATATAGCCTGTGCACAAAAAAGCTAAAAGTGCTAAATGAAAAAAGGTGAATGTTCACCATAAATTGTTACCTCTGTGATTATGTTGGTCAGTTTTGATTATTTTTTTTGCCATTTCACTTGCTTGGTGATGACACTGTGCAAGATCAGTGAATATACTTGCTCTAATACACTTACAGGAAATTAGGAGATTGTAGTGACCTGTTTGACTCAGCCTTTCGGCATGCTACCTGATATCATAGTACAAAAAAGCTTGAAAAAACTGCATATACTATGGACACCAGATCTTTGCTTGCGTCTTTTTTCAAATGCCTTAGACATTAATGTGCAGGCGCGGACAGAAGTAAACGGAGCGCGCCGCACAGAAAGGAACTGCTTTTCAGCGCCGCATAGCAAAACCACACGTAAGCTCAAAATCGCGATACGCATATGCAGGCCCCCTACCACCGCAACCCTCTCATTGCTCCGCTCGCCTCGCATTCGGCCGTAGTCAGGGTCACGCTGATGATGATTATGGTCGGATGGTTGCGCCCTTAGTAGCGAGCAGGCATTTCGGAGCGCACAGACCGCTGCCTTGATGCCACAAATCCCGCGGGGGCGACGCTATCATTATGTCGTTTCATCTGTGACAGCTTGAAGGCGCGTTTCCATCGCAAATAGCCCGCGTCCTTCGAACTTTAGTTGCCTCTGGGATTCATTTCCATCTCGCTATAGACCAAACAAACTCAAAAACACTCGATCCACCACCGCAGTTTCGGGTTCTTTTACTACAGTTACCGTTCATTTTCGGCTTGCTCCTACGAGGAACCGACGGAGCGGCAAAGCCTGCGCCCTGTGTGTCTGTACTGCACCACAGTGCTCCTGCATAGGAACCTCGCCTAGCAGGTCAGCTTAAAATGAGATGAAACCGCCGCTCTTGGCGCTTTTTGCAGCGCGATCCAGCGTCTCAAGGATAGTGACTGCTTCCAAATGTGCTGGATGCAGCTGTTGGGTTTCCACACCTATATTCTCAAACAGACCAATGTCTATTTGTAACCGGTAGCAGTGAAGGAATACAGCTCGCACAGAAGAGTTTGGATCACTTGCCGGGTTCTGTCGTGGCTCATACTCTGATTAGAGGGCAATCACGTGTACTTATATGCCGAATTTCGCACGCGGGCACGCAACAGTGACGCACTGCTGCCGCGGTATTCGTGTTGGTGAGACGGCGGGTGCTTGTAGTCATCCTAAGATTCGAAGGTGCATGCAAACTGATTACCATGAGCTCTGCTCCGCACATGACTGCGCGATACGCAGCGCACTGTCTCAGTGGCGATAAGAGAAGGATCCAGTATAGGGGTAGTTTGTTTCGGGGAGACAGGCAGGCTGCATGCACTAGTGCTGCGTCAGCGCCTGGTAGGGACAAGGCGAATCATCAGTGATAACTGTAGAAAATTAACACAAAACTGCGGCAGTCTGCCGAGTGTTTCGAGCGCGTTTGGTTGCGAGTGAGACGCAGCAGAGTCCCAGCGGCAGCAAAAGTTCGAAACACGCGTGTTGTTTGCGGCGCAAACACGCCTCCAGCTGTCTCAAACGAAGGGGCTTAATGGTTGAGCCGTCCCAGCGCAATATGCCTTATCAAGACAGCGGTCTTTGTTTTCCGAAATTTTCGCTAGCTACACAGAGCACGACCATCCGATCATGTTCATCATCAGCACGACACAGATGCCGGACGAATGCGAGGCAAGCGGATCATTGAGAGGGTCGCGCCGGAAGCGGGCCTGCACATGCGCGTGGCGATTTCGAGCTTTCGTCTGGTTTGGCTAGGCGGCGCTGACACGCAGTTCTTGTGTGGCGCGCTCCGTTTACTTCTGTCCGCACCTGTACATCGACCACCCCGTGATATTTGCTCTATGACTAGTAAATAATTTATAATTGTCTTTCTCCTTGTTGTTTCAGTATTATCAACCGAACGATGGCTGCGACGTGTAGTTGGTTTTCAGGTCATGTCAAAAGCAAGAAAACTGGTAATATAACTGCTGCTATGGCATTTGTTGTCATTCCAGCTTTTGAAACAGGCTGTTTTAGGTGTTGCAGTGAATTAAAACTGCATATCACTATTTATATTGTAGCCTTTTCTATGCCTCAGCAGACCTAAAGGCCAACTAGACATCACAGCCATCATTCAGCTGATCAAGCTTAGACAACATCAGAGAAGGAAATGGAATTATAAATTATTTAATGGTAGGCAAATACCACTTGGGGATTCATGTATTCTAATGTCTAATGCAGCGTTAAAAAAATGTGACCAGAGTTACGTTTTTATAGTCCTTGAAACTTATTTTTTAGGTGTTGTCTATTTCACTGTTCTCAATTTGCAGAGGTAGCAGTGTTCAGTACTGCTTACTTTCTTTTTTTGTTCTCTTTTCATTCATTGGTTGGGCACTGTTTTCCTGTGTTATTTTGTGTTCTGTAATCGCATAGTGCATCCCTTCTTTTTTGTATGTGCACCACTTCTGTTCAGTGTTTTTTTGTGGCAGGCCTCATGACAGCTGGCAGCTTTCCTTTCATTTCTGCCTTCTCCTCTGACGGTGCTCATGGTACTAGACAAAATATAGTTTACTGAAAGGCTGAATTCTACATTTTACAGCATCATTAAGGTGCCCTCTTCCTTTTTAGCACAAGCCATTAATGGTGATGCCCACTGTTGCCAAGAATCATACATTGACACAAATTTCTTTCACAAGTGCAGGGCATGCTTTGCTCTCATGTAGAGTTCGTGCATTTACAGTGTATAGTTTGTACATTTTCTCTTAATTGGTGACTGACACAGTGGCCTCATTGGCTGACTTTTATATTATTATGAAGGTTAGAATTTGTTTTTCTCACTGCTGATGAGCTTTACAGGAGCTTATGATGCCTTCAACAGTCATGTCTTTTTTTGTGCTTTAGTTAGGATACTGAGGCTGAAATGAGCGAGCATCTGAGGCCAAAATACCAGTATAACTTCGTGCCGTTAGTCGGCTTTCTTTATGATGTGCATAACTGTTCAAGTAGGAAATAATTTCAGGTCTTAGTGGTCCTTCATTTGCTTTTGGTTTTCAGCCTTTATGCACGATGTCAGATTTTGGAGGATAGTTTGTCACATCCTTCATCATTGAAGTAGGTAGCACAATGTACCAGCCGTGACAATTGGGCATTATAACTAAGCACTCCACCCTCCCTTTATGAACACACAAAAGTTGAGATCTGATGGCAACTTTGATGAGTATTGACACCTGAAGTTGTCTTGTTATAAGCATAATGTTACGGACCACTTTAAAATTTCCTTTTGCTATTGGATTCAAATCATGTTTTTGCTTGTTGTCAAATTCGCTCAACGGCACTTTCATTGTGAAAATTAGTATAACACTTGAAAAAGGCAGCCAGGTCCTTCATTGAATGTGAGTGGTGCACACTGGAATCCTGCTCCTGCAGCAAATCATGTGGGTCATATTGGAAGTTGTGTTAAAAAGTAATGAAGCATAGATATGAAAATGGTGATACACAGGTATTACCATTTTGTGGCTCTTGACCAATTTCTGTCTTTTAAAGGCA
Source organism: Amblyomma americanum (assembly GCF_052857255.1). NCBI lineage: Eukaryota > Metazoa > Arthropoda > Arachnida > Ixodida > Ixodidae > Amblyomma > Amblyomma americanum. The sequence continues at coordinate 165,282,038 of NC_135502.1, forward strand.
CTGTACTAAAAAAAACTGGAGTGCACTGGAGCCGCTGGAAACCTTTTGTGTGAAGAAAAGGCTTACTGACTGTGCTCATGACAATTTCATGATTGTGCAAAATTTCAAAATGATCATTTTACTACTTCTTTATGAACATGTACTCTCTAGTGTCACATAAGGTGTAATGACAGAACTTGTCTCTAATTTTTATTTGCACTTCAGTTTTGTTTCTTTTTATATTTTGTATTTTTTAGCATGAACACCACAGGCCATGCACTCCTGTATTACTTTGTACAAGGAAACAGTGGCAAGTCAAGTGTCTCTGCGTGTGGGCCCCTCGTTGAACGCTATTCTAAGACACTAAGTTGCTCGCCTTGGACTATATCAATAGCTCAAGCGATTCTAGCTGAAAAAATAAGTAATGTTTCGTTCAATTTTGACTACAAGAACTTTGCTAACTAGGCAGCATATTGAGGACACATTAGATTTACAGCAGGTCAACCGGCATTAGTGCCTTGCTTGACAAGGGCATGGGCAAGAGCTGCAATTAGAAAATTTCTCTTACCAGACACTGCGAAGCCGCCGTGGTGGCTGAGTGGTTATGGCACTCGGCTACTGGCCCGAAAGACGTGAATTCAATCCCGGCCGCGGCGGTAAAATTTTGATGAAGGCGAAATTCTTGAGGCCCGTGTACTGTGCGGTGTCAGAGCATTCTAAAGAACCCCAGAGGGTCGAAACTTCTGGAGCCTTTCATTACGGTATCTCTCATAGCCTGAGCCGCTTTGTCACGTTAAACCCATAGAAACCAAACCATAAACCAAACCAGTCACTGCGTGTTCATCTAAACACTGGCAGTGCTCCTACTATTTTTATTTTCAGTATTTGCTACCACACATGCTAATCTGCGATTTTCAAGGATGAAGTCAATTTTTTTCAATAATTGTGCAGTTAAAGTTGCATGTTCTAAAATTCCATGCAAGCAGTTGCCTTATGTACTTCACACTGCTATCAGAACTCACCACTATTGCATGACACCATCAATGTCAAGGTGCAAGTCTTGTGTTCGTAATAAACGAAATGAATTCTTACTTTCTTGCTTCAACAGGCGTTAAAGCATACTGCTGTTGTTGCTCTGAAACATAGAAATACAATTATTGTCATATTCCTGGCTGCAAATATGGCTAAAATTTTTTATATGCATGTTCTTTTTCCTTTAGGTGTATCTGAATTCAAGGTAGAGAAGGAATGTATGACACCGTGAAGGGATCCCGAAGGATGCAGTATTTCACAAGAGAACTGCCATTCCCATCTGGTCAACAGAAGCCGTTATACAATGCAGTTCCAGTGTCAAGTGCTCAGGAGGTTAGAGCGGAAGGCAAGGAAAAGGTTCTCCACAAGGCTAAGCATAGAGGGCTGGTATAGTCGGTTCTGGGAAGAATTATGAGACATCATTCCAGCGCACAAAAAATATGTCCGGTGTCCGTGGTGTCTATCCTCTTCGTTCGCGTATTTTTGTGCGCTAGAGTGTGAAAAATGGATGCACTGAGAGGTTATTGCTAGCTGTAGCTGGATTTATCTCAGGGGCATATACTCACTCTATCAGTGTATGTGAGAATTACGACCCAGGTTTGTTAGTGGTTTATAATATGAAAGCGCCAAACAAAGGATAATGCCAAACATATAGGACGTGATCAAATAATTTTAGATGTTGTCTTCATGTGAAAGTTTGTTTACAGGAGGTTAATTGATGGGTTCAGTTAGCTCGTTCGAGGATAAAAGGAGCTTAAAAGCCTAGGCTCTATGTGCAGTGCGGCAGTGCATAATCAGTGAAATTACTCGTAATGAAAAACATTTAGTGAATATGTACTTCTCATGCCATGGAAACAGAAGACGGACGGTACTTAGCAGTCATTTGCTCTGAAGCTTGGATTTTAGGTACTGAGGCCTAAGTGATGATGATTCAGTATAGGCATTCGTGGGTGCCGCCACATTTGCCATCATCCATGAATCCTCTGGTTGCCTCGACTTAACAACGAAAATTTGTATGTTATAACTTGTATCCATTACTGAAAGCATTTTGAATGAAAATAAGCTTGAATTGAATGCTAGCTGGCCTATTGTTTAACTGTCAGATGCCATGATAGAAGTGACTGCTAGAGTCCATCATGTAGTCCATAATGAGCCCATAATGAGCCCCTGTTCGCCCTTACCTTCTCTGCTCTCTTCTCTAGCTGTTATGCATACAGTTTTACAAGTCACGTTCTAACTTCGGCTACTTCAGTTTACATGTAAAAAGATTTTGGCTGCTTTTTACTCAAGCATAGGTGTGCTTGAGCACTCTTTCGCTAGCCTTGCTGCATGCTTTGTAAAATTAGTTTGTAGCATTGAATATGACAAAGCATATCTTAACCATTTTTTTCACACTTAGCAGGGACGGCCCAGTGGGGCCTGTAGAGATGGCTCGAAGCGGTTGCAATACTTTGTTGCATACATGTTGGGAGGAATCATGCGACTTGTGAGTTACGTATATGTGTGGCAGTAAACATTGCTACTTTGGAAAAGGCGCCGGTCTGCCATACAATGTCAGCGAAGCTTAACGAACCCCACTTGGTCTAAACTAATTTGGAGCCCTGCACTACAGTGTCCTGAAGCCATTATTGTTTTCTGCCTTGCTGTGAGAAGCGGCTCTTGCAAGAGATCTGCCTGCTTAGAACCAGTCAACTTGTTAAGCTTATTCACTTAACTCATAATCAACTCGGGCATTTTTTATAACTGAAACCCTAACGCCTGGATGCACCAAAAGAAGTGCATCTCACTGGAACACAGGGCGCGCTATCCACTATAGTGGGCAATGCACAGTACGCAGAATCTAGTGTGGCTTTTGTATGTGTGCAAGTGTCTGCAGGTACTTTGCAGTCAACTACACCAGAGGCTCAGGATGTGTATAGCAAGCTATACCTAAACAAAACTCATGTGCCTCAGGCAGCTTTGGTTTCAATACATTCAGCAGGAAAAGTAATCTGGCAGCTTTTTTTGCACATCTGTTGGGGTTTTACCAGTGCCAGAGTTCATCGCATCTTGTTTAGGGTTTCCCTTCGAGTCATTAACATTCCACCCTTGTAATTTTGTATGTGGCATTCAGCTGAAAATAAATTTCAGCAGTCGCCTTTTTATGCTTTGCTGCCACATTTTTGGAAGAAATGAAGAGGAATGGTCTTCTAAATAGCGGCAGCCAGCCATGCAGTGCTTTACCGTTCTGCACCCTGTGCGCATAAAAAGTCTCAATACATGGATTTTGTCACCCTGAAATATACTCGCATCAGATATTTTTTTTAGTCGAACTACATCTTATCTTCTTTTTGTGCCCATCTTTATGGGCATCTTGTAATCATTTCTCTAATTCCTTAATTTCACTTATTTTTTGTTTTCCGCAGCAGTAGAATTTCCATATCAATTTATTTCTCTAGGCTACTAAGTTTTAGTATCTCTGAACCTGGTAATGAATCAAATTACCGGAGATGCTAGAGTGCTGTTGATTGTCTCAGAAAGCCTGACTGTGTTAGCAGGACTGTCATGCTCAATATCAGCTGCAATGCCAAAATATGATAGGAATTCAGATTATGATGCAGGCGTACCCAACTGTGTTGTAAATATAAGCAGTTAGCTATGAATACAAAAGAAAAACACAACACAATAATTCACATTTTCATTCACACAGCATGATGAACAGGGGTACGGGAGGAGGCACCTCAAAGTGTTTTTCGGTGTCTTCCCCCTTGTCCGTGTTCATCGTTGTACTGTGTGAATGAAAGTGTGAAATACTTGCTCATCCAGACACTGATTTCAAGCAAATTAATGCAAGTGGGGTGCTTTATGTGAGTAGCATTGATTTACTATAGAGCAGAAGACAGTTGATTTACTGCAGAGGCATTGCAAGTCGTATTGAATGTATACTGTATGTTTGCACCACTGAGCTAAATTTAATAGCAGTATTTGCTGGTTGTCTTTGCACTGTGATTATTATAGTGTATTTCACACAAATTCGTCATTTTGTTCTGTTGTTCTTCAGGCATTGTGACTACACAGCTGGAGTCAAGCTGCTATCAGATAAATTCAACCTATTCGACTTCGTCAGAAAAGATGCACGCTATGATGCTAGGGGCCTCCATCTTGACTATACTGCCAATTGTGTCTACCAATGAAGCTAAGGATGCTTTTGTGCAAATGTGAGCATTTTTTCTTTGTTTACGATACGTGCTTGCTCTTCGTCTTCGGCAAGACTGAAATGATGTGGTTATGTGCATGCTCCAGTGTACAATCATGTGAAAAATTATGACGCTGCGAGTGTGTGCCACACTATGCCTAACTGCGTGCAGGTGCCATCTGATGAAATACTCGTGCCATCAAGGCCGGCGCAGCGAGATTGATGGATGTTAGTGCACCTGACTCGACATCAGGAGTGCTTGCCGTTTTACACCATTTGGCATGCATTCGCTGGGATCTCTTAATTTTTCTCACGATAGTATGTCCAAACTCACAGCATCTCAATCAAGACATTCTATGGTATACCAACCACACCAAATCGAATGGTACATCGACCACACGAGGAAACACCAAACGAAACCACTTCAGAGCCGGTATCAGACAACCGGGTCACAGCACAGAAAACCAGACCAGAACACACTAAAGCCCACCACGTTACGCCCCATCAGGGCCCGTGTCTGAAAATCCTGGTCTGGTCGGAACACCAGACACGGTCACACCTTAACCCGTGTCTAAAAAAGCCAGTTTGGTGTAAACACCAGAAATGGGCTGGTGTTTTTTTCGACTGGGTATATGGCATTTCTTTCAATTGTGCCTTTGAACAACTGGCAACGTATTGATTCCTTATAATATAATTTTGATGCATAGTGTTTTGTTCAGCTGTAGTTTAATTTGAGCCCTCTACATATGGTGAGTCCACTTCAGATTAAGTTGGGACTTCGAAATTGCCTCATGTTACATTTGGATCTGTAGACCTGAAAGCTTCATTTTGTACAAGTGTATTTTAAAGAGGATTTGCTGTATATAATATCTAGCCTACTACAAGAAATTAGCACAAGCATTAGCCTTGCTGTTCATAGTGGCAGATGATGGTTATGCTCTTACATCACTCATTTAGCTCCAGACTACAATTTTGCTTGGTTCAAGGTGGCCTTAAAGTAATGGCTTCACTTTTTCTTCCTTATCTTAATGTTTGGGAAGCGTATGCCATTGAGTCGTGCATAAAAGGAAGTTAATATGATGATGCAAAGATGGGCGTTTAGAAGACAACAGAGAATTCTGTTATCATTAAGCTGAGTCACACCACTGTGATCATAGGTCTCTTTGAGTCCTCTGTATTATGCTGTTCTTCATCCTTCTGAATTTTTGTTGACTTGCACATGGTTCCTCGAAGAGGGAGCTTTATGAATGGTTCAATGTATGGTTTTCATGGCATCGTTCACTTTGTATTATCTGTATAATCTATTTCAGATCAAAAAGCTAGCACTCATTAGGAGTGAGCCAGCTTATGAGGTTGTAAAACTTATGAAGACAAGAATCATGTGGGCCTTATGTACACATTGAAGGGGCAGGGCAAAAAAGAAGCATTTAAGAACCTATGGCTGTACAGCGCAAATTTTGGTGGGTACATGTGAATCTTCTGAAGGTTATAGACACTTTGTGAACACACCATCTAATTGCAGGAAAAAGCTACTTTCAATCTTACTGGTGTGGCTTTCAGCACATCCGTTATCAATTACTGAGTAGCCATCCAAATTTAAAGGACTATAGGTACCAAATTTTTGCTTGTGCGTTTTCTTCTTTCAAACCATGCGTTAGACATTCTATACATGTACGACCACTAAATAATTTAATATTTATTTCTTAGTGGTGGTTCAAAAGTGCAAACACACACGGACCAAGATACGAGACACAGAAACCAGCAGTGATCTTACAACTGATTTTTTATTAGGAAGAAGCACGTCATATATATACACACGAAGAAACAGCGCACATGTGCGATGTCAACAAGACTCCCAGTGCTAATAAAAGGTAAAAACCGATTTAAAAGCATGTGTGTATCTACAAAACCGCTACCCACTATGTAGCATATTGATTTCTCGAAGCGATAATGTAACAGATGGCGTATTCACGCACCCATTACTTTTCCTGATAATATGAAACGCATCAGCTACTTCTCTAGTGCGCTGGTCAGAATGAGCGAACAAGACATCAGTATCGTCAAAAAATGGTGTACATTTGCACGTGAAACAATGCTTAGCTAGGTTAGTTTCTTAAGGAATTAGCGTGTTCCATGAGCCGCACGTTAACGCAGTGGCCAATCTGGCCTATGTAGGTAAGGCCACAGGACAGGGATTTGATACACTACACCAGTCTTGCAGGGAACATATCTATTTTCATGATTTATGTTGCAAGCATTTCTTCTGCTCCCTTCATGCTTTCTTTGAACTGCCGCCCCCACTCTTTCTAGCTTGCTAGGTACAGGGTACAGAACCTTTACCCTATGCTTGCTCCCCACTCTTTTTAATCCGTTGCGACAGCGTGTGGACATATGTATTAACCACTACCTTTCTTCTCCCTTCTTCCGAACCCTTTTCCAGCCCCGTGGTACTTGCAGACGATTTCAGCTCACGGAGGACTTTGTCTGCACACGAAACGAGAACTGAGTTCCAGAAACCAGCTTCCCTACATCAGTCTATTTGGGCTAAGAGACTGGGCATCATTTAATAATAATATTTCTTTACTGCCATGCCTAAGCATCCCGTAACGATGCCACTTTTTACAAACTTTGAATGAAAGGGCCCTAATTCAAAAGCGGCTTTTCACTTCTAGGGGAATGCTGCCAACAGGCATGGTTGGGTTCGAAAGAGAATTTTTAATCAAGGCATTACAAGACTTTTTCTTGAGGGTCTTCATGTGCGACCTTCAGCCCCGACCCATTACGTGCAAAAACATCAAGAACATTTGACACAAATTCGGGATTTACTGACCTAGCCACCACCAGGTAATCGTCCACATAACAGAAAATGCGTATGCAATAACCGGCTAGATCAGTCTCAGCTTTCATATCAACCCTGCTTAGATAATTGTTACTGAGAATGGGAGCTGCCTTGGCACCTATTCACACACCCGATGTTTGCATATAAGGTCGACCATCCCACTCAACGAGCCTGTTACTCAGGTAGTAAGATAAGAGTTAAAGAAAGAATCCCATTGTGATTCCACACTCATTTTGGAACACGCATTCATCGCTCTCATCCGTAATACAATGCTGAACATACTGGATTAGTTCAAAGTGTGGAACAGAATAAAACAAATCAACCACATCTATGCTTAAACCATCACATAGTGCCCGGCTCTCATTTCGGTGGAAATCAGCTACTGCCTCAGAATTAGGTACGAGAAACGAATCCTTTACGAGAAGTGACGACAAATGTTTGCAAAGATAGGTAGACCCAACCAACTCCCAAGAATTGTGCTCAGAGGCGATTGCTAGGAAGGGAACGTTAGGCTTGTGCGTCTTAACACTAAAGAAAATTTCTAGCACCGATGTTCAGAGAAGGCGATAACTTTACCTTGGAAGTTTTAGCTATGAAGGTATAGCAAAGGAAGTGAAGGAAGCTGAACAATAGGTGCTAGAAATTTTCTTTAGTCCTAAGATGCACAAGGCTAAAGTTCCTTTCCGGGCAAGCGTATCTGAGCACAATTTTTGGCATTTGTTTGTGTCTACCTATCTTCGCAAACATTTGTTGTCACTTCGCGTAAAGGATGCGTTTCTCGTACCTAATTCTGAGGCAGTAGCGGATTTCCTCCGAATTGAGAGCCAGGCACTATGTGGTGGTTTTAGCGTAGATGTGGTTGATTTGTTTTATTCTCTTCCACACTTTGAACTAATCCAGTAGGTTCAGCATTGTATTACGGATGAGAGCGATGAATGCGTGTTCCAAAATGAGTGCGGAATCACAACAGGATCCTTTCTTTAACTGTTATCTTACTACCTGAGTAACAGGCTTGTTGAGTGGGATGGTCGACCTTATATGCAAACATCGGGTGTGTGAATAGGTGCCAAGGCAGCTGCCATTCTCAGTAACAATTATCTAAGCCGGGTTGATATGAAAGCTGAGACTGATCTAGCCGGTTATTGCATACGCATTTTCTGTTATGTGGACGATTATCTGGTTCTGGCTAGGTCAGTAAATCCCGAATTTGTGTCAAATGTTCCTGATGTTTTTGCACGTAATGAGTCGGGGCTGAAGGTCACACATGAAGACCCTCAAGAAAAAGTCTTGCAATGCCTTGATTTAAAATTCTCTTTCGAACCCAACCATGCCTCTTGGCAGTATTCCCCTAGGAGTGAAAAGCCCCTTTTGAATTACAGGCCCTTTCATTCAAAGCTTGTAAAAAGTGGCATCGTTACGGGATGCTTAGGCATGGCAGTAAAGAAATATTATTATTAAATGATGCCCAGTCTCTTAGCCCAAATAGACTGATGTAGGGAAGCTGGTTTCTGGGACTCAGTTCTCGTTTCGAGTGCAGACAAAGTCCTCCGTGAGCTGAACTCGTCTGCAAGTACCTCGGGGCTGGAAAAGGGTTCGGAAGAAGGGAGAAGAAAGGTAGTGGTTATGCCATATGTCCACACGCTGTCGAACCGGATTAAAAAGAGTGGAGAGCAGGCATAGGGTAAAGGTTCTGTACCCTGCACCTAACAAGCTAGAGAGTGGGGGTGGCAGTTCACAGAAAGCATGAAGGGCGCAGAAGAAATGCTTGCAACATAAATCATGAAAATAGATATGTTCCCTGAAAGACTGCCGTAGCGTATCAAATCCCTCAGTCCTATGGCCTTACCTACATAGGTCAATTTGGCCGCTGCGGTAACGTGCGGCTCATGAAGCACTCTAATTCTTTAGGAAAGAAACTAACCTAGCTAAGCATTGTTTCACGTGCAAATGTATGCCATTTTTTGACGATACTGATGTCTTGTTCGCTCATTCTGACCAGTGCACTAGAGAAGTAGCTGAGGCGTTTTTTATTATCAGAAAAAGCAATGGGTGCGTGAGTATGCCATCTGTTACATTATCGCTTCGACAAATCAATATGCTACTTATTGGGTAGTGGTTCTGCAGATATTCACGTGCTTTTAAAGCGGTTTTTTCTTTGTACAAGGACTAGGATTCTGGTTGACACTGCGCATGTGCGCTGTTTTTTCGTGTGTGTATATATGACGTGCGCCTTCCTAATAAAAATTCTGTAGTAAGTTCAGCGCTGGTTTGTGTGTCTCGTCTCTTACATGGTCCGTGTGTGTTGGCGCTTTTGAACCACCACTATGCATCAACACCAACTAGCGCAATGTGCAGTTTTTTCTGCAATTTAATTTCTTCTTGACGCTGTTTCGGTTTCATCAGTCGAACGATGACTGTGAAGTGTAGTTGGTGTTTAATTCACATGAGGCATAAAAAATCGGTTATATTATTGCTGACAGGTCATTTTTTGTCATTCCAGGTCTTGGAAGAGGCTGCATTAAACGTCGTAGTCAATTAAAGCTATATATCAGCGATTGTATTACTTTTTCTAGTTGCATCATGTGACCGAAACATCAACATGACGACAGTCGGCGTTCGGTCGATGAAACCAAAACTGCATGAGAGAAGAAATTCGATTATAAATTATTTAGCGGGGTTTTAGGCAAGTACTACCTGGTAATCCATGTATTTTATTATATAACGCATCATTTGACAAAAGAAAACACGCAATAAATTTAGGTGTCTATATTCCTTTAATGGCTCATGCACCTTTCGGTTATTCTTATTCTGGATATTTATGTTCATTATGGTTACGGATATTAACAGCAAACAAAATTTGCTGATATTTCAAGCATTGCACATTGTAGCATTGCATACGGCTATGAAGCATTTCCTGAAAGATGTGACTGTAATACTTTGGCAAGTTATTTTTATCCACCATACTGAATATCAATTTGATGGGTGTTTATTTGTTCAGTTTTACATCTGCTATGCAGCGCAGAATCCCAATAGCCACCATGGAAGGCAACAACAGAGTGGCTGCGTTCGTGCTGGGGGCGAGAGACTCGGATGGCGGTTGGAAAGTTCGGATGAAGGGGGCGGACTCTTCACCCCAGTAATTGGGGCTTTGTATGCAAGAATGCCCAAAATGTCTTGCAAAAACTTACAAATAAATAAGAAGCATTCTTACTTGCATTGTAATTTCAGTAGTAACGTGTACACAAAAAATACTGAAGTGAAGAAAGCCTCTCTGGGTTGGCAAGGTGGGCCTTAAGACTAATTGGGTTGGTGGGCCCAAAGGCATACAGCTATTGGTTCTATATGGGTCACCTTTGTTGACTTTCCGATCAAAACGCACGACAGAATTTTTGTCGCGCATCTGTCGCGCGACACAATTTTGTGTCGCAAGACAAGCTGTCTTGTCGTGCCTTGTGTCGTGTGACAAGCTTCGTGTCGTGGGTTCTTTCGCGCGACAAAGTTGTTTGTAGTAGGTTCTGCCGCACGATAGACATCTTTCCTGCATTTTGTCGTGCGAAGAAGGTCCTTGTCGCAGCATTTGTCACGCGACAGGTTTCTGTCGCAGGTACTGTCGCGCGACAGAGGGAGGCGTGCCGCGCGACAGAGATTGCGTGCCTCAGCAAAGTTGCCTGTCGTGGGTTCAATCGCGCGACAGACATCTATCGCGCCTGTTTTCACGCGACAAAAGTACCTGTCGTGCGGCCTGTCGCGCGACACAACAGCTTTTCGTGGGATATGCCGCGCGACAGATGCCTGTCGTGGGATGCGTCGCGTGACAAATACCTGTCGTGGATTGTGCCGCGCGATAGATACCTATCGTGGGATGTGTCATACGACATATTCCTGGTGAGGGTAATTGTTCTACTGCAGAATTCTAGAAATACAGTCGTGCTGTCGTGTGACAGCGATATGATCAAATTGACGAAAGGTGCTTCAAAGCGCGTTTACTGTGGCGAGTCGGGAAAAGGATGGGAGGTGCTCTGGTATGTTGGTGACGGGCCCCGAGCGAAATGAAGTGCTCATTCACATTGGCGAATCGAGTTTTCAACTCGCTTCCCGCGACTTGGCTCTCCCACCGAACGAGATTTGGCTTAGAGGAGAGGCACTGCTCGAGCACTCACCTAATTCCCTTCTGTTCCCACATGACAATGTGACGAAAGTAGTGCATGCTCAAGAGTATAATGCGGCTTTGAAAGCCCAAAAAGCTGTAATGCACAAGCGACGAAGCCAGCGTTGCCTGTGTATCCGCACGCACTTGCGGTGGCGGCATGTAGCTGCAGCCACGACAGCGCCTGCACACCAATCGGTGTGCGCAAGTCGAATGGCGCTACTGAAAGTCAGTGTCCTCTTGGCTTCTGTGACATGTTCAAGCCATGTAACATAATTTACCGCTTCTACTACATGCGCAGAAAAGGCCAAGGACACTTCTATGCGTCGCGGAAAAGAATGTCGTTAATCGTCAATCAGGGAAAATTACTCGCCATAACCATCCGGCTACACAAAGGCAGCATGTGTGCACATGCACGCAGTTCTCAGTATAAATGTTCAAAGCAACCCCGATATTATTTTTCCGCGTTTCAGTTTTAAGAGCCTCAGCTCTTACTACTTACGTTTGTCAAGGACACGTCTGTCTGCAGGGAAGGTGAAATTGGCCAAGACAGTTACCACACTATGTCACATAGCAACAGCGGGCGCGTAGAGCCTCAGTTGTCACAGATACCTTCGATCCGGTTTACATATGCCGGTATAGCGGCTATCGAAGTGGAACCCCGGGGACCCCCATTTGCATCAAATTTGGGGGCCGCCCGTTTTACGCATAACGATCGAAGGGGTGTCATTTGACTTATCATGTTCCTGAGGATAAAATAAATATTTAGATGAAGCCCGAAATATGTGTGGGACTCGCACCGACGACCTTTTCGCCCCCACACCGTGCATTCCGGGGACTTCCAGACAGCCATAAGGCCTAATCGTTTGTCGCAGAGGGTTCCGGATGCGGTCAAACAATTCGTCTTGTTGTAATGCACAAGTTTATAAAATTTGTTAACTGATATATAAGGAAGAAACATACCGGATATAGCGAAGGTGGCTGTAAATCGCAATAGTAGTGGAAAATCTTTGAAGTAGATGACGCTGCTTGTATCTTAGAACGAATGTTTCCTAAACGAAACGCCCTCAGATGTTTGTAATTTTGTCTTCTCCACGTTTGCTCAGCACCCCGATCTATCACCCCGATCTGAACACTTGAAGCTCTCGTAGCTAACGCTCTTAAGTCCAACGCTGATGCAGTGTTTAATTGGCGGAGAATTTTTTTTTAGCGGCAGTGACGTGGTGCTTATCATAAAATAGCAAAAAAAAATATACTTTACGACGTCGTTCATTGCCTTCACTGCAAATTTCATGACGGTGACACGAAAATGTCGCTAAATATAGACAGCAGCGTATGCAGGCGAAGGTGAAATGCGGCGGCCGGCAAGTTTGAACCGATTTGATTCTCGGTCGAAATGAGAATAAAGTCTTGAGACTGACGTCAACCGCGCGCTTTAAAGGGAGACTAAAGCACTTTTTGCAAAAATTGGGCTTGCGGTGGCCCCTTAGAGTTTTTGATGCTGCAAACTCGAATATCGAACTAAAATTGGGTAAAAACAAGCCCCAATTGTCGTTTTTAGCAGAAATACGCAGCCGGCGCCTCGGGGCACATCGCGGGTCGCGCCGCCGCCTCTGATTGGCCAAGAAAACGTGACGACATTTCGAGGACCAGCGAAGCCAGCGAAGCTGCCGATACGGCTCCAGTGCTGCGTAGGCTGCGTTGCGTGCTGATTGCAGCTCTTCGCGGTGTTGTAAAAGCGATTATAGGACACTTTTGACACTCACGTGAACATCGGGGTGTCACTGTACTAGTTTTGCACACAAACGACGCAGTATCTCTGTTGCGGGGAGCGAAGAGCAGCCGGGATCGTCTACCGACGTTGGAAACTTGCTCTGGTACGTAGTACGTCATTTTTCGAAGTTGCATGTCGTTATTGGCAGAAGCTTGACGACTGTCCGATAACTTTCTCGCGATAAGCCACTTCGCACAATGCCTTTCGGAGTTCGAGGAAGATTCGGAAGATCGTGACGGTGCGCCTATAGTCCACAGAAACGACTCAGGCGGAATGTGTTTGCTTTCGCTTGCCCTACGATGTGTTCTTGATCGTGCCGTGGCGTGGTGTGTGAAAAGACCCGCGACCACATTTTTCTCGCCTGGCAATAGCACAACGTACAAAGCGTTGCATGGAGTAGAAAGTATTATGTTGCTGCACAATTAATTGATTGTACGTGATCTGAGTGCGTTCGTCTGCTGCGATGTGTTTCGCAATATTGCTTTGGTTACGCTGGAGAGCGGCAGTTATACCCGAAGCTTGATGCAACGGAAAGGGGACTTCGCTAGCTCACATGAACTGTGCCAAGACTCGCTGCCGTCGGTAGGGGCCTCCCTTTCGAAAGGAGCCGTCCACAGTGCTCTCGTAGTTGTGCATGCGCCGGCCGGCACCATTCGCGAAAAAATTTCCGGTACGTGTCTGATGCCGGTATGCGATTTTTTCGCATGTAGGGTGGCACCCAGTTGTGCATAACCGTATTTTCGCTGTGGCCGCAATATTACTCGTTCATAACAGGTGTTTGTATGCATGCACAGAATGGAAGATGAGTACTTCTCCTGCATTTATTATCAAGTGCCAGAAATCGCTAGGAGAGACGTGCTCTGTGCGGCTACTGCGAAATTTATGATAGCCTGTGATTTAACACTACAATTCTTGAAAACAAAAATGAACAGCAAATGCTCCTCTAATGAGTGAGAAATTTGAATCAACCCTAGGGGAAATTTTAGCACTTTTCATTCACAGGTTATAGCGAAATGCAGCGTACTTGCTGTTTCGCTCATCTGAAAACAAATGAGAAACAGTCTACGCTTTCTGCCAAGTTGTCTCCTGGATACAGTCGGAGAAAACCACCTTTTTTGTGTGTTCCTGCAGAGAGAGGTTTCTACAGAGGTGTGTGTTGTTTTCAGTGCTTGAGGTTATTGCAAAGTGAGAGCAAGAAAAAGTGCTTTTTGGAGTGAGGACTAATTTAAATTAGCTGGGTCTGCTGAGTTCTGGCAGGTTTTCTTGCAATCACTGTGCAGGAACTTGGCACTAGTGTGATTGACATGAAGAAACCACATGGCAAAAAACCAGAATTTTATTCCGCTTTGAAGCCAGGAAAAAGTATTTGTGGTCCTCTAAAAATGTTAATAAGGTGAATTAACTTGTGAAGATTGGCAGAACATCTCTTACCATTCAGCGAGGTCACACAAGATAATTGTGTTCCAATACCAACCTGCAAGATAAGACAGCAGGGATTACACGGGTTGTAACTTCAGTCAATGACCATTGCCATTGAGCAGTCATGTACAAGCTGGCCGAGCGTTGTTCTGCTATAGGTAGGAGGCGACAGCCTCCTGGCATCCAGCATTTCAGTGACTGCTTGTGATGATCCACTACGCCAGCAGCAACAAAACAGGCACATGTTGAACCAATATCAAGTTGCATTTTACTACACTGAATAGCTGTATTGTGGCATTTATTGCCGCCGCTGCCAAGCAAGTATGTCCGAGTAAGCAAAACTTCATTCCTTTATTGGGAGTTGATGACGCTGCCCTAAAATTCTCGATCATATGAGGCTCTTCAGTATGACAGAAAAAATAAGGCAGTTAGGCTGAACTAACACCAACTTGAAAGATGCAGCTGCAGGGATTAAAAAAATCGTAGCTTCTACAGCTGAGTGAGTTTGCAAGTCCACTTCAAATAAGATTTTACGTCAGTTAAATTATTTTTTTAAATCTTGGGCATAAATGCAAATATGAGGGCTCCGTGCAGTAATTATACGCTAGCAGCATATGGATGCATACACAGTAGACACTTGTTCAGGGAACTGAAATAAGAGAGAAGGTCTGTTTGGCTTATCGAACGCTTAGAAGGGCAAGCTAAAGCAATAAAACTCTAGTCATGTCAGAATTGCTACTGCGAGTTATAAAATAAATTAAACACTGTCACAGAAAAAATAAAAACCATGTTGGAAGCCTGTTGGCAATGCAAAACCTACTTGTGTCAAGGACAAAAAATCACCTCTGAAGATCTGTAATTGGGGTGAAACTTTCCTTTGTAGTCTGCCCTGGCATCTAGCTGTCTCCCTAGTGTGGCTTTGGATTGAGGTAGTTGGTCTGTTTGCAGTTCATGCATGGTTAAATGGTTAGACATAGACATCCAACACTGGATACAATGATGGATGCAATATCGTTCAACTGAATTTTGTGAAAAATTGAGCTACGCATATAGTCTGGTGGAAAGTGCCGTAGTCGAGGGCCAACACACTGAACTCCTAGCTATAAATGTGCCTTGTGTCCATTTCTTCACCATCATTGCCCTTCCAATCAACATGTTTACCGTAAAAATGCAGAGCAGAAAGGTGGGAAGAAAAAAAGTTTTTTTTTCTGCTTACCAAATTACTATTCCATGAAGCACAATAAGCAAAATGACTAAGTCTTCTTTCGTGCTAGCCTGCAAATTGTCGAGAAATGCTGAAGCATACCACTTTTATGATCACGCAGATACTGTCGTATAGCGTATGGTGTGTTCACCACAGTCTGTCGCTAGTAATATTTTCTAGAAGACAGCAATGGCTGCTAAATAAGTGGTAGTAGTGCATTGGTTCTTTCGTAATGGCAGATAACAAGTATGGGAGATTTCAATCTTAAAAAAATAAAATGAAGGGAGAGCCTCAGTCCAGCGACCAACGTTCCAACAAGAGGACTTGTCTTTGTCAGGTCAAGTGCGGTCATCATTGGCAGGGGTTATATAGGCCCTTCACTCTAAGGAGGATGGACTGGGGTTATGGTGGGGACTGGAGTGAGGAGGGTTGGAAGATGGCACACTTGGTCTTCAAACAGCTGTTGTCTGGCCATGGAGGCTGTCACCTAAAGGTAGGGGAGAAGCAGGTTAATAGCCATACTGACATGAAAAGAATGCAAAAACAGACCCCCCCTTTTCAAAAAAATATGCAACAGAATCAAAATAAACGATGGCAATAAAACAGCAAGAGGTAAAAAAAGCTAAAGGAAAAAAAATGCCATAAAGGAAAGGATAGAGGCGTTAAAGTGGCTATCAAGGTTGCATTTTTTTTCTTCATAATCTACGCAATCCCCAGCGTATAGTGCACAGTGGTCTACATACTTTCTAGTGGCTGCATGATTTTTCCTACTCTGCCTTCTTATGTTTAGTAAAATCTGTTTTTCTTTTTTTGACGAACCAAACATTTTGGTAACTAGTTTTCTCTAATTAAAGTATACGGTGCATGTCATCACATCCTTTGCTGTGCATTTTTACCTGTCACAATGGCTATCAAGCCACATTCAGATTTGGGACATGCAGTAAACCCCATACTACTTACCGGTATTTTCTCTGCAGATGGTAAGAAACTGATCATTGTCTGTTGAACCTTAACTTTCTTTTCTCGACCAGGTTCTCTTTTGGGGCCTTTGGAAAACTGCTGCTGAGTGGTGGACGAGATTCTGGAGCAGTTTTCCTCTCCTGAGGCTGCATGCTCTCAGCCATGGCCACAACCTTGTCGAGGAGGCGTTTGACGTAGCCTGTGTGAGCATTTCATCTTGTAGCTTGTGCAATATTCACTTTCTTCGTGACCAAATAAACTAGGTGGTGCAAGCTCAACATGAGTGGGTGACTCCTTTACTGGACAAGCTGTTGGGGCACCACCTGCTGCCTTTGGGTAACGCACACACCATCGAAGTGTGCCATCCTTTGTGCGTGCCTGACCACGTCCACTGTTCTCGTTGTAGTGAAGTACAGCAAGTTGGGTCCTGAAAAAGTTGCACAGGACAGTGTGAAAACGTGTTACCTTGTAACATATGTAAACAGTCCAACTGTAAAGATCATGTGACAAAAGAAGGTCACTGATGGGAGTTGAGCACAACACCATGTTAGCAATTAGTGCTTGAAAGCACCATGAGCACGCGTGATGAAAATACTGAAGGATCAAAGTACTACTTTTGAAGAGCTATGAGAACAAAGCATCGCCTCAGTTGCCGGGCGGATTGAAAATGAAAATGCAGTGCTTGCATGGTGAACACAGCCGAAACTATAAATTTCCACAAAGTGTCGGCATGTAAAACCCCTTCTGATTTGGTCGACTGTGTTTTTAATTTCTGTTTATACGACATAAGAAATGATGCAGGTATTGACAATTTCAGTAAGTGTAATTTAAGATGGGCACCTGTTCATATAGTTGCGGCACGTGCCTACATGCCTTTCACTTTTTCTACAGATGCATGTCTAACATTTGTTTTGTTTAACACAATTGTTTTGTGATATCGATGGCTTCTGACTGTAAACGTAGAGAATAGAAGACAACAGCTTACCTGGCCCTCATTCCCAAATACTAATAATGGTAGGTCATTGGTGCAAAATGCACTAGAAGGCTATGAAAAGCCTCTAATCCATAGGTTTGATGTCTAGTAGATAGCCGCGGCATGTCTTGCAGAAGGGCCTTAGAATTTGCATTGTCTTGAAGCTTCTGGAAAGCCTTTGATTCTAAAAAGAAACGGCCATTATCATCTCTTTGTAAAGCTCTATGTGTGCGGCTTGCTGTATGCTCTGCATCAACCAGTTAAAAAGTGTTTCAGTGCACCTGTAAATAAACTTGTGTTCAGTAATGCACATCTTATAAGTTTCGATAGTTTTAATAAACATTGGTATTTGAGGTGCACTGTAATAAATGGTATGAAATAAACTGAAACAGCCATTATTTGCTTAGCTCATGAAGCTTTTCATTGAAATTCTGCTGCACTGCACAGGTAGCTGAAATCTTGGAATCCAGAGGAACCCTCTTGGAAAATCTTGGAACCCTCAACAACCATAGGTTGTCCAGCCTCTCCATTGCATTGCCTGCCATTTCCTCTTGATTTCTACTAAGATATCATTAACTCGTTTGTTCACTTACCCACTCTGCTCTCTTCATATCATAATGTTACACTTTTCACTTTCACAGCTTGCAACATTGTACTCAATCTAAGTTCAACCTTTTTTGCTAATTCTGTTTCTGCACCATAAGTGAGTACTGGTAAGATACAGCTGTTGTATAATTTCCTCTTGAGCGATACTGGTAAATTACCATTCAATTTTCAGCATAATTGTTAAATGCACTGGTCCTTATTCTTATTATCCTGTTTCTTTCACTCACATGGTCTGGATCTGCGGTCATTACCTACACTAATTAGACCTCTTCCCTTCCCACTTTTAATGCTTCGCTGCCTATCATAAACCACTGATCGCTTCAGAGACTGTTGGACGTTGCTTAAGTTCTATGCATAAAGTTTTTAGACCCACTGTTCTGCTTTGCCTGTCGAGGTCATCGATAATGCTTTGCAGTTTGTTCCGAGTTCATTTTTCGAAAGCGCTAAAACAAAACGGACAAAGAAGGAACAGACATGGACAAGTGCTGATCCCTGTCTGTCCCTTCTTTGTCCGTGTTGTTTCAGCGCTTTCGAAAAATGACAAACATGCACCAACTAGCCCCATTTTCCACTCTTCTGGAGTTCCGAGTTCTTTAGCAAGGCAACGTGATCACCAAATTTCATTAACTCTTATCGCCAGTTCTCATTTGAGGTCTGTGAATACCTCCTGTAAACACGCAGTGAATAGTACTCTAGAGATTGTCTTCGTACCTGAAACCCTCTCTTATTGGAATTTTGTTACTTTATATATCATACCTAGATGTGCCTAATTATGCTTCGCTAGGGCCTTTCACATATTTTCATTACAAAATGTAACATACCTTCTCTGAGCCACTGCTTGGGTTCGATGTCACCGTGCAAGCACGTGGGGAACGATGCCTGGTCCTGTGTGTGGATGTCCCTTATGTGGTTAAGAAGTGACAGCCATTTGGGCACAATGAGTTCTGCTTTGCCTTCGCTAGATGCTGCCGCCCAATACAGATGGTTGCACACAGACTTAATCCAGGGTGCAAGTTCCTTGCAGTTATTTTGTTTTGCAGCTGTGTGCAGTTTCTTGGTGATACCTAAAATGCATATTAAAAAAATAGGACTAATGTAATATATTCCATTAATATGCTGAAAATAACACTTTATCAGCCACCATAAAGCCACAGCTGCTAGATACCTTTTGCCATGTGCCACACGTCTAACTCATGGGCGATTGCAGCTTTGTTGTTGCGGAGAAAGCACTTGATCTGTGTATGACGGTCGGTCACCAGCACTGCTACCTTGATGCTCTCACTCTCCAGAAAAGCAAGGCCTTGTTTCAGGCCTTCTAACTCCATGCGACAGCTGCCGCCAGCATCATTGGACTGTGGTATGATAATGGCAAAGGATATTGAGTGATGTGTAGCGTGTCTACCAATTAAAAAAAAGACTGCATGCATTGAGGTCTCTCCTCCCAGCTGTAACTATTTTTAAGAAAATAAATCTTTGCATTTCTAACAATGGTAGTGCTGTGCTGATGCTTCATCTACCAGCACGGGGATTCAAGGCTAAGCCAATGATAATGCATGTGCTGTAGAAAGAAGTCATGATATTTAAATGTTGCGTTACAGTTCATTTGGCGGCATTAGTGAGCTATAGAAATTTACAGAACGTTGTTGTAGCAAAGTGGAAACGCACCTGCACGACTTCAAAATGCAAGACTTTGTGGCGTTCAACGTCCATCAGAGTATACGTGCCATATTTAGCACTAAATCCTGGTGAATCAGCCCGTCCATCTCCAGCAAGGTTCACCTGTTGGCCTTGCAGCTCTTGCAGCAGACTTTTCTGCTCTTCTTTCCAAACCTGAAAACAAAACAGTGCGCATTGGACCTTGACCATGCAAAGAAAGCTGGAAACTTCTTCACAATGACTCCTTACCCTGCCAATTGCAGGCCACAGATATGAACGCTGGATTGCAAAAAATGTCCTGTTGCTCGCAACTGGTACACCAATTGAAGCCAGCATTCTCAGTGTAGCTGTTGGGTTGCATCCAGAGAAGAGAACTGCTGCGCAAAGCTGCAGGTTGAGCATCGGCTGCTGTTTTTCTACGTCCTGGTTACACCAGTAAATGAAATGGCCAGATGCACACTCCCCATAAACTTCTAGAAGTGTGCCTTCACACTCGAATCTGACTGTACGAGGTGCTAGGCACTCTGTGCACAGCTGGAAAAGCTTCCAAAGGTACTTCTCCTGCACCAAAAAAAATTTTGTTGCCGGGTTCATCTGGGGAGTTTCCGACACATCCCTGCCTGGAAGAGAATGGGAAAATTTTCAATCGCACTGGACAGCCTAAACACGCTACCTTGCATGAAAAACATGAGTGAATGTTTATGGCACCAGAGTAAAAGTAGGGCAAACAGGTTTTTATCATACTGTTAATAAATCGCATACTTCTCTTCAAATTCTTCGCATGGAGTGTAGTCCTCATCATCGTAGTCCTCATCTCCACCTTCGTCTTCTGTGCTGTCATCATTTTCAATGGCCTCTCTTTGGATTGGCATGGTCGTTTGAGTGGCTACGTTTATCATGGGGCTGCCAAACTGAATGCCTAAAAATCATGTGATATGTGCAGCTGCATTTAGTAGTTGTTACCACTGCACGCAACATAGAATATGCGGAAATTTTAGTACAACTGAAAACCTCTATAGCGCTTTGCCCCCTTCCCCGTCATTATTGTACAAATGCATGCATAAAAAAATGTACGCTGATTGTGGAGGCACATACCGATAGATACAGTGTGTGGTTTTGTCTGAGAGTGGTGTGATGCCATGCTTCTTTTCACACATGCCTGTACAGCTGTGCTTTTTGTCGCTGGCCGCATCGTTGCTTGGACAGACTTGTGTCTTCCCTCACAAGACTCTGTCAGTTTGACCTCCAGCGTTGCATCATGTGCTGAATCTGCAATAATCAGCAGGTTATCATATAATGTGTAAGGCGTCAATGCCTTGCATTACTCTGCTTGCTGAAGATTGGTCATTACCAGTGAGAGCGAGGATACTTAGTGAATTTTCCACGCCGAAGTTTTCATGTCGCATTGCACAAAGATCTGCTCCAGCTTCTGTTGTGACATCTGCAACACAGACTGAGACATGATTTGATGCACAGTATAGGCATGCACAACTAAATGTTCAGACTGAATGTAGCGTCATTACCTGTTGGGCTACCAGAGGGACTGCCCAATTTTGGATCAAGTTTTTCCACGCTTGATCCTTCTCCAAGCAGTTCTGCAAGGACCTGAAAGGATAAAAAGTGTACTGAATTACTGAATTGCTCTTTACTGAAAATTTTTCTATCAAAGCAAGAAAACCGCGTATGTGAAGTCGTTCTCGGCTGTTTGGCGATCATCGAAATGTATGTTTACCTTGTAAGAATACTATGACGCCTGCCGACTTATCGCATTTGCATAACCACATCGGAATTGGACAGATTTGAAAAGTGTGAAGCTATCGGTTAGGGACATAGGGGAATAGCGAGGCGCCAGTGCGCATGGGCAAGACCATTACCATTATAATTTCCCGTCCCGTCTGCACGCGAGGAATCATCAGCAGTGTTTCATTGATGAGTTAAGTGCCGTTTAGCGCAGGGGTCTCTATAGCATATCCCCTTGCGCGAGAAAAGGAAACCCGAGTACAGCCGCGCGGCGCTGTGCCCGTACCATCGCGGGATCGCTCTCCGCGTGCGCTACTCGCGGTCAACGCTTCATGCAAAGCTCCACACGCAAATGAGACCAGAATTGCCGCAGAGTAATGAATTTAAATTCGGAAGTAGACTCACCTCATGTTTCCTTCTTTTAGCAAATGCACTTCTTGGCGGTGGTGGCATGCTTCTTTTGTGCAAAAATAGTGAAGGAGCCGCGTCATGGTTCAGCCGTGCCCCTTTGACAGAAACCCCTAGCGATCGCATTAGGGACAAGCTCTGCACGTTGTCGCTGTCACGAAAGTGCTTCGAGCAGAGTACGCTTGCTTTGGTCGGCTTGAAATTCTCCCTCTTCACAGCAACGACCCACTGCGCTGCGAGCTTTTGATCTTTCGGGAAAGTGTGAAAGACGACATCGTCGCGGCCGTAGGTGCTCGTACACCCGAACGCACAGCAGTACCTCATGTTAGATCGGCTGCACGTGGTCGGATGCTGAAAACTTGGCTGAAACACTTTGGGATTACGACCACAACGCAGGCAACACGAGGAACAACGCGCGCTGAAAGCACGTTCGGGTGACTCGGAGGGTCTCCGGCTCCTCAAAATGACGTCACACGGGCCGACAAGGAGGAGGTTTTCCTCTCTGCTTTTCTCCTCTCCTGCTCTCTCTCGGGACGCGGGAGATTTGAACGGCACGCATTCAATCTGTGATTGTGGCGATGCTTTTGCAACAACTGAAAAAATAACTTCACAAGCAAGATCAACAATGAGTATACTTCAAAAGCCTAGAAGGTTAGCAGATTTGAAAACCGCCTCAGTCTCCCTTTAAAGAGTTTCGCCTGGTTTGACACAGTCTAGCTCCTGTGCACCCGCGCTCGGTCCTCTGAACTACTCTGGTCCCAGTGTGACTGTGTGCTATGACAATCTGAGTGAAAAAGAGGATATCTGGGGGTTTTGATGTGCACCACGGCCATACAGTTGAGCGACATGATAACGTACGGGCGCGGCATGCCAGCCTGAATACCTGCCGCCAGCGTCAGAAAAATGCGACAGTAATGTTTGTTCAAGTCCATACTAAGCCGTCGGATGGAGTATCGATGGCCAATATCGACCCGTTGGTATAAGCGATGACAGGAATACAAACAAATGTCTCCCCACGGCGCCTTTAATTGCTGCTGCTCAATTGCGGCTCTCCTGGCCTCAGCTGGCTCCGATCCTGAAGGTGTCGCGGAAACCGAGCATATCTTTGTTTTACTATGAGACGAGGTTCACAGTAAAACGATGACGAGAGCTGCACCTCAGCGCTAGCCAGTTTTGAAGTGCACTCAGCTGCTGCATCGATGCGAAACCGGCTAGGCTTAGCGGCGACTAGGGCAGCCAGGGGGTAGCGCGTAGTTCATTGCCCGGCGCGCCCGCGGGCGGCGTCGTTCCCAAATGCTCGCCTCGCTCACTCCCGCTGGCTCACTGATTGGCTCAACAGCTTGCGACCTTCACTCGGAAGGCTGGAAAATCGAGAAGCGAGCGACTGGCGGTGCGACTGAGCGATACTTTATGCCCACGCTTGCACTACTGGTGAACAACATATAACGCACATATGCTTGGGTTATCGGCTGCTTTGCGGCGAGTCTTAGTTAAGATCGTCCGCGACGCCATCGTCACCGTCCGTGACACAGAGGCTGAGAACTTCAATTCTAGTACGTGCCGAAACAGCTCGTATTTATCGTAACGATACGAACTCGAAAACACGGCTACTTCGATGCGCTAGTGGCCTCTTGCTTGTTAAACTACACGCGATAAGGATGCGGCGAGTGCTAGCCGCTGTTGCATATTAGCTAAAGTGAGACGCAAGTATTGACGTAGTTTCGTAACGCATTTGATATCAAAGCAGTCTCCTTGTACTGGTCACCGATTAAGCTGTTAAGTTTCATGATCTCCGGTGAGCGCGCCAGTGTCGCGCAAATTAATGCATCGCAGCTACTCTCCATCGTGCCAATTGCGTTCAACTTATCCACGATATTCGCCAGCTTGAGATACGGCGCTTTCTTTCGCTGTTTTTGTCGCAGCTTAGTGATTTTATCTGGCATCAAACGAAATTGCATTCTGTCAACACCGTCGTCTCCTCCGTCGTCTGCTAGGGCATCCGGGTCACTTCAGGGGATCACAGGATCGCAGCTTCTACAAACGACATGCCAGAAAAAGTAACTGAAAGCGCTTTAGTATTCTTAAATAATCTAAAAATAATTTAAAATAAATGCAGTGTCTTTGTTGTGAAGATAATATAAATATTCATGGTTTAAAAACAAATTTTTTTGTCAGTTCCAATTTTTCACCGACACGAAAGCGCAGCCGTCGGCGCCATTGCAGCGCAACCGACGCGTCGTGTTTTGTATTATTTGCCTCTTTGAGGCATTGCTTGAGTGCTTGTACGGCGGACACGTGTGAAGAACTAATTCAATAGGAAGGTGAGCAGGACTGTGTTTTGGAAGCCAACGACCAGGATTTCGGCCTGTAAACATTGGCGAGTTTCAACGGGTAAGCCATGAAGAAAAACAGTGCTGGGACGTCTTGTCATCTGTAACGGGAACGAAGACTCCTGCGCCGTTTTAGTAAGCCTGAGTGAATCGCATGGCCGGTGAGTCCCGCTCTGCGTTTCTTTGCTAATGATCTGTATTCACACGCGCTATTTGTATGCGGCTATATAGGGATGTGAGTGGAGGACGTCCGCCTGCGGTTGCCGCAGCTATAATGCGGCGCCAAAAAAGCAGGGCCTATATCCTGCATGACAAGCTTTGTTCTCATTCTCTTTATGTGCATTTAGTACTCGCGTGCCGTGGTAAATAAAAATGGCACCAGATATCACAACAGAGTTACGCTTTCGCTTGCTAGCGCTTCGACACTCGGTGCAAAAGCATGGATTTGCACTGCGTAGAAGACGATGAGCGAGAAGTGCCGCGCGGCGGAGCGCTCGCGCTAGGCCAGCTGCGATCAGACACCGCACTATTTTGCTCAGGGTTAGTACTCATCGGATTAGTGCTTTTGCCTTAATACGCGTCATACGAAATTCTGAGACAGTGATCGCATGCGAAAGGCTAGTTCATATTCATCGCCTTGTCATTTGTAAACTTGTCTGTGCTTCCCCAGTGGAACAGGATTTGAGGCAGTGTTATGTCAAAGTTAGATCAGTCTTGCGTCTCCTGAGCGGTAAACGTTGATGCTTCCTCTCTTGAGCACTGCGAGCTGTCGGAGATGCAACTGCACAATTATTTAGGATTTCTACCTTTTTGCTATATCCCTCGCTTTTGCGGCCCGCATTCAAGTCGTTCGCCATTGTCGATGGTTTTTTGTTACTTATTTTCGCTTTGTTATTTATTCTTGGTTGCATGCCATCAGCTGTGGTGCCGGCGATTCTCCGAGCTCGGAACTCTTCCCAGACACGGGATCCTACCCACAGACCTCCCTTCGCCGCACTCACGAGTGTTCTTTGATATTTTTTTGTTTCTCTTGCCCTTACTTGCATTGCCAGTCGACAAATTTGTTCAGCTTTTAATTGTATGCAGATTTGTTAAATGCGCTAGCAATTTTTCTATGATGCTAAGTTGTGCTGTGAGATATCAAGCTTCTTGCTAGTGAAGGCATGCTTTTTTTTCATTCTCTCTTCTCATTTAACCAAGGCAGACTGGTTGCAACTTTCAATTTAATACCTAGACATTGGTGCAAGGCACCATGATAGGAATTTATGAAAACCTGCACATCCTATATTCAAATTGGTGTGCGGTATTTCAGCCAGCTCATCTTTCAGTGTGGTTATAACAGTCACTGTGACTCTTCTCAAAGAATTTATATGGGTGCATTACATAAAATCTGTTCATTTGTAAAGCCATGGGCTAGCTCATTGGTTTTTTATTTACTTATATTACGTCTAAGTTATGTTTTTAAAGCAGTAGACGATTTCCTCTCTTGTCATTCATGACATGGCTACAGCCACTGACAGCTGTTGCTCTGGATGTTTTTATTTGCAGTTGCCAGCGGCCAGCATCTATTGGGCCATGCGTGCTTCCTGCCTTTGGCTGTGTCAACCCTCCTGATCCATTCATGGTAGTTATTCTTTTTAAGTGATGCTTATCTTAGCTGCCTATTTAGAAAAATATTTTCAATATAGGCTTGCAGCTAGGTTTAGAAATGCATGAAACTCTACATGCACTTCACAGCAATACCTCAGCTTATAATTACCGGAACTGTAGACTTGTACAAAATATAGTCACTGATGTAGCTCTTGACGCAGCTGCCCAGGCACACCTGTTGCCTGGTATGCATATGTGTCCTCGAAAAGGACCTATATATTCATTTATCCCTTTAAAAACATTGTGCTCTACAATGATGTTTTACCAGTATTTCTGATACAGAGACCGAATTGTCAGTCAGTTGTGTAACATTGCACGATGACACCAATCCTTGTATGGCATAGCATCCTTGCAATGCACTGGGCAAGCTGCTGTCAGCACAGATTTATTGCTGGTTTATTGCCATAGCATATGGTTATACTGCACAGTTTGTACCTATACCTTCTTAAAGCTGTATACATGAAAAATTTAAAATTAGTTGAAAGAAAATTCAAGGAAATGTAACAGTAATTCTCTCACATTTAGGTGGACACTTGAACCGTGAAATAAGGGAGGGATATAGAAGGGAAGCAATGAAGAGCTGATGCCCATGTTAGATGCCCCTCTTTAGTTAAACATACCTCACAATTAACACATTTGGCACAAAACAAACATGGGACTTGCATGCTCACAAGCACCCTCATGTCAGTAAAACAAAGTGCCAATGTTGCCGTACTTTAGAGCTTTGCTCTTAAAAGCGAATCTGACTGCTGCTCAAAGTTGAGAGCAAAAATATGTCTACTTTTCCTCATGTGCAGTCTGCGGTGCTGGTGCCATTTGCAATGGTGATTGACATTGAGTTGCATGATGCACAGTCCGTTCTTGGAGTTAGTGATTTTGTCTGTCGTGTGAATGTGCTGTTAAAATTAGTGCAGAACAATGGTTCTCTAGTTCATTTTAGGTAACTGTGTCCAGTGCCACATGCTACCACCCTTTTTCCTCAAATTTCCTAATCTCATTTAGCCATCTGATTGCTACCCATTCATGCATTCACCTACTCTTGGAATCCTCCCAATGTTTTAGTGTGGTATTGATTATATCTTCTCTGCATTACACATGCATTGCACTTCCTCTTTTTTTGATTTAGTCAAGATATCTCTGTTCCTGTTTCTTGCATAAGCATAAGAGGCGACTCAAGTGCACCATCTGGGCTTGTGATGCAATGTGTAGGGCCCTTCGTTTTTGAGTAAAACCTGGTTTCCCCTACTGTTGCACCAACAAAGATTCTTAAAGATCAGTTTCAACGCAATTTCTGTGCAAATGTGCCTGTAAGAAAGTGTGGTTTGAAGGTGCACAATCCGAAGAACTGCTGGAGTGTAGTGGATGTCACATAATTCTTCTGACAGATTTTTTTAAACAATTCTGGCTATTTTATTTCCCGTTTATTGTTTATTGTTTGTCGGTTGCTTATAATATTTGGATAAACTGAAAACTACATGTACTGACTGGTATTTCATTCCAATAATTATACCCATTATTATGAAGCTGTGTTGGAAGGTAGGTGTGCATTTAGTATGCGTGCTTTGAATTTCAGTGATTGTTTCTGCAATGCAAAATGGAGGACAGGTCTCTGCTGTGGGAGTTTTTGCAATAGAGTGAAAGTAGCTGGAGCAGCATTTGCTACTGTGTCACCCAGCCAAAAGTTCTCCCACAGACCACTGAGCTTTTGAATACATATGTCTTAAAGCTCGAAGCTCTGGCTGCCCTTTCCGAGGTTTTCTGCATTAACGAGTGCAAGCCCAAGGGCTCAGAGCTAACAAGCATTTGAAATCATAGTGCTATACACAGTAGAGCTGGGGCCATGCAGCAAGGCAGTGGGAATTAGGTCGCGATAAACGTGGTTTACTGTAGAAAGCTAGTGTGAAAAAATATTTGCGCTCACAGAAACCGCTGTTTTTTTCTTAGTCGGTCAATGAAACAAAGAAATGCATGTAAAATTTGATATCTCACTGATCCCTCAATTTTTTTCAGCTAACGACCAAGAGTTGCATGGAAGTTGTGCAAGCCACCAAGTTGCGTGCGATTTTTGCCAGGGACCTGGAGCAGGCTGGGAAATTAGTGGATGGCCAGTGGTATTCACTCAGCAAGGCAAGCTTTTTCTGTAAGTACAGTTTTTGGCATTGCATTGCTTAGGAACGCATGCACTAGTCTGACTACTCTATGCCAGCCCATTTTTCAAGAATAATGAAGTACCTAAAAAAATTTGATTGCCGAAAAAAAATTGTCGTTTCTGTTATGTTTTTTCAGGAAAGTATTTGCCATTTAAAGGGCAGTGAAAACCTTAGAAATTATTATGTGCTTGTTTTGATTTTTTTTCCAAATTTCTTCCACATCTATGTTGGCCTGACCCTATAGCTTGTCTGCATGAGATTGGCTGCTACCTACAGTTCGCTTTTTTGTTGCTCCTTTATTGCCTGTCACAATCTTTACTTTGCGTGGCAGTGTCATGCAGTTTGGGAAGTAATCTGATCTTATTTCTGCATTGGCCTGAAGTGTACGCTTTTGCATGTGGGGCAGGTTTAGGGTGTCCTTTTGTTTGCTGTAACTGTAGTTTGGCCATGAGGGTTAGAGGCTTAGTCCTTTTTTTATTTTGATGTAGTGTCATATACTTCATGCATAAATTAATGAAATAAGCACTATTTTTTGCAATAAATGAACATTCATTATAGCTGTTGCCATTATATGTGCACTTGACTCTAAAATGGCTGTCTTCCGGCATTCAGTATTTCATCTTAAAACCAGCCAGAAGACACAAAACAGGAGAAGAGATGAGGACAAGATGAGGCTGGTCTGATTGAAATTTTATTGAAGGAAAGGGGCAAAAGAAGGCCTGCAAAGAGATTCAAGCACGCAAAACCCCAAAGCAGTGAGAGGGCAAAAAACAATCGAAAGGCACTGACATACTAGTAAACCATCTAAAAAATTAATTCCTTACAGTGAAGGTTCACCGACGGTTTAGCCAGGCACTTGTTTTTAGCCTTACTGATGTAGTAAGCCTCAACTATATCAGGACAGATTTATCACTTCTTTAAACCACTGATGTGCCGCAGAAATCAGGCGTGCAAAGAGAAAGGTCGTCCTTCGATTGCATTCACGAGATTTAACGTGCAGTGTCAGGTGAAAATTCGCCTTCCTCTCTATACAGTGAAAGTGCTCTCATCCAGGCGCACATTCAGAAATCTGCTTGTCTGCCCGTAGTAGTTTCAGCTACGAGGCAGTGGAATGCAAAAAGCCCGTTTACTTTTGCAAGTGGTGAACATTTTTTATCTGCCACTGTGCATAGCGGACGATTAGCCGTAGTTGTATCAAGCCTATTTTCAGCGAAGAAGCAATGGGCTCCTACCTTACTTTTAGCGGTCAGGACAACAGCAACATCATACTTTGGTGCAATTTTCTTGGGACGGTGCGAAATGGCATAGAGGTAAGGGGTATAGAGCCAGTCTTTTTGTGCTGCTCAACTACGTCAGCATCATGTGAATGGTGTCCCGTTTCCTCCAGAGAGTAAAAACACTCTGACAGGTGCGCGAGATGGGCAAGTGGGAACCCAGGTGCCATTGGCTTGGAAACCTGCTCCGGGAATGCATTCTTAACACTGTAATGGCGTGACTTCTATAAAGCAGTCGTGATGCAAATTATTGCCAACCTGTCCTTCACCAGCCTCGAGTGGTTCAACTCGTAGCTAAGAGGCTTCCTGATCTTGGGCTGTGGCGCCAACAGATGTGGTCGTCCGCAAAGCGCAGGTCTAAGTCAGGAAGCTACAAACTGTTATGCTTAGTGAAATTCAGACATAAAAGATATACTTTGACCACATGCCTAAAGATTTCTAAAACGTCTTGTGCCAACTTATCTGAACCCTCCCTGTGCAACAAATTAGGTAGCTATCAACATGACGAAATGCTACTATGCCGAGGTAATCCAAACAGGGCTTTGATGCGGTATCGACTCTGGACAGAAGAATGTCGCAGAGGAACAGTGCAACCTGGGATCCTCTGCATATGCCTGATTTCTGATGTAAATACCGCCTTGCCAATTCACAAAAGTGGAGTTCTGTGGAGTTCTAGTTTCTTGTGGACAGCAAGCAGGTGCTCTGCAGTGAGCATCGACATGCAGGGCCTGCACTATTCATTGTCACATGTGCAAACTGCATCAGGGTGAACAATGAACATGCTTTTACAGATGATTGCGTGATTTCGGTTGCTGGCTTCATGGGGCTGTTGTCCTTCTACTGCAAATCCGCATTTGTCAGTTGGCAGGGCGGTATTTACATGCAGGTCGTACCTTTGCTCAGCAACATTTTTTTGTCTATAGTCGATAAGGCATTAGAGCCCTGTTTGGAAGGCCTTGGCATATTAGCATTTCGTTATGTTCATGACTAACTAACATTTCTGGACATAGAAGGCTCAGATAAGTTGGCACAAGATGTTTTAGGAGTCTTTAGGGCATGCGGTCAAGGCCTGTCTTTTACATCAGAATTGTCTAAGCAGAACCGTTAGCAGTTTCTTGATGCAGACCTGCGCTTTGAGGGACGAATATGTTTGTCAGGGCTACAGCTAAAGATCGGGGAAAGCTCTTTTTAGCTACGAGTCGGACCACTCGTTGCTGGGGAAGGATGGTGAAGAGGTGTGTTTGTCGCTGGTTAATGTCAGTAAAGATGGAAAAACTTGATGGGTGCGCAATCGTGTGCATGACATCACCTTTACATAAGTCATGCCATCCCTGCTGAGGACTCATTCTTGTAGCAGGTTTCCATGCAGCTGGGTTCCCACTTGCCCATCTCAACAACCTCTCATAGTATGTTTTCACTTGCTCGAGGGTAAGGAGCACATACTCCGATGATGCTGATACACCTTACCTCCACAGTATTTCACAGTCTCAAGAAAGTCGCGGTAAAGCATAATGCTGCTGTTGTCTTAACAGCGAAGTGCAAGACAGGAGGCCTTTGCGCCGCCATTAAAAAGGCTTGATTAAACTGGGTACTAGTCCACAATGGACAGTGTGACAAAAAAGGTTCACAACTTAAAATTAATGGAGTTTATTGCGTTCCACTGCCTTATGGCTGCAACTAATATGGGCAGACAGGCAGATATCTGAATTTGGACCTGACTGAGCACTTTCACTCTATAGGGGGAAGGCAAATTCTAATCTTGCACTGCATGCTCAATCTTTTGAATGCAAATCTGAGGATGACCGGTCTCTTTACACGCCTAATTTCCACAACACATCAGTTGTTTATGGAAGGGATAAATATGTCAGTAGATAGTTTAGGCTTACTACATCGGTAAGGCTAAGGACACGTGTGGCTAAGCCATCGGTAAACCTTCACCGTAAGGAATTTGCTTTTTTAGATGATTCATTAGTATGCCAGTGATCTTTGATTGCACTTCGCCCTTTCACTGCTTTGGGTTATTGTGCGCTTGTATCTCATCGCGGGTCTTCTTTTGCGGCTTTTCTTCAATGATGCCGCCGCGGTGGCTCAGTGGTTCTGGCGCTCGGCTGCTGTCCCAAAAGACGTAGGTTCGATCCTGGCCGCGCCAGTCAAATTTCAATGGAGGCGAAATTTTAGAGGCCCGTGTACTGTGCGTTGTCAGTGCACGCTAAAGAACCCCAGGTGGTCGAAATTTCTGGGGCCCTCCACTACGGCGTCCCTCATAGCCTGAGTCGCTTTGGAACGTTAAACCCTCAGAAATCAAATAATCAAAATCTTCAATTAAATTTGTTAGTCCCACCTCTTGAGCTCATGTCTTGTGTGTTCTGGCTGGTTTTAAGGTGAGTCAGTACCAACTCGGCCAGTCATAAGCCTTGATCAGTATTACAACATTTTGAATAAAGTGAGAAGTTTACTAGGCTATGTTGCCGGGGATCGTGTCCGCAGCAGTTGTGGGCAACTCAGAAGAGATAGCGTCATACGATTGGTTGTGTAATTGGCAGAGGATGATGTGAGGATGCTGCTCGAAAAGAAAATTTCATAATCGGATAATTATTTACAGCCAAAGATGTCCAAAATATGGCGAAATTTGAAAACGCTGAAAGTAGGTGGAGCTACAGCATAGTGCCAAGTTTGGAAAACTGGAAGTATGGACAAATTCAAAGCTTGGCGCCAAGTTTGAAAACTCGAAATGAGCAATCATGTGACCAGTGATAAGTGTCCTCTACTTAACCAGGAGATAGAAAAAAGAATGATAAATTAGAGGCAATTAGGTAATTATTGAGAAGCGAAAGGCCATGAACGGGTGATTAGACTTGGCGGGTATTCAGTGAGTGGGCAGGAACGATCCATGGAGGTAAATTTGAAAACTCGAAATCGTTGCTGGGATGAAATGAGGGTAAAATAAGAGTTAATTGATAACCAATCAAGTCAACGAGAAAACAACCATGTCGCCTAATTTGAAAGGCGACCAGTGTCGAGGAGGCGTCAACGCCTTCACATTTTTTTTTGCGCAGGTAGCAGCGGTGATCTCTATTTTTTCTTTTTTTCAGCGAAGACAAAAACCATTTTTCTTGGCTCATGGGCGATGTATCTAGGAACCTGCGGCCAGGACAACGCTCTACAGCATGCATCAGCAAGCTCGAAAAAAAGCACGAAACAGTAAATAAATATTGATTATTTTCATTTCAATTCTAATCGTTTTGTGCACGAATTACTCTGGAATGCACAAAGCTTGTGTTAATTGACAGGCGACCATTAACAAGCTGTGCATTTTTGTGCATTGCCTACTCCAGAACACAAATCCTGTGTTAATTGACAGGTGACACAATAATGACTGTTACAGTGTACGAGCACTACACACAAGACACACTACAGAAGACAAGGCAAACTGCAGAAGACAAGGCAGACTACAGAAGTCAAGACAGACTACAAAAGAGAGGACAAACTACAGAAGACAGACTATAAAGGACAAGACAGACTACAGAAGACAGGACTACAAAAGACAAGACAGACTACAGAAGACAAGACAGACTACACAAGACAGGACTACAAAAGACAAGACAGACTACACAATTCAAGACAGACTACACAAGACATGCCCAAAATACGACAAGACTACAGACTACAGAAATTTTCTGTCTTAGAATCCTGTAGTGCGTTTTGACTGGGTTTCCACAAGTTATCACCTAAGAAGCCCACTGGGACCAGAACGGCTAGACAACAGGGGCCCAGTACGGGCTAGCCCACGGGTGCCCAGTACGGGCTAGCCCACGGAGGCCCGGCACGGGCCTGCCCAAGGGGATCCAGCGCGGCGCCTTGTGGGGTTATGCAGTAAGCCAGCAGGGCAGCCCTTGAGGGTCCCCCCGGTGCCAAGTTGCAAATCCCGGACATATCCCACGTCGGGCCCCTATGGGCAGCCCGTGCCGGGGCCACAAGCACCCGCAGTTCAGAGCCCCATTTGTACTACTGGGGGTGCTAAAGGCAAAGCAGGGTGGCCTCGTAAATAATAAAATGGCGGCTGGCTAAAAGCTACGTTTTCCGAAAAGGCAATCAGTAAACGTAATCTCCAGAATTATGCTAGTTTAGACCTGCACAGCACATAACTTTATTTTCAACCGCGACCGCAATAAATGCGTTTTGTAATAGCGTAGCCTTAAAAGACAATCTCCAAGCTGTGCAGCTGAATAGGGGGATAAACAAGTTTCCCTGCTTAATCCCGACTGACACAGCGAAAAACCGACCGGACCCCACCCTGTGATCGCGTATGCTATCGAGCGCAAGCTGGCCACGGCCGGACTTGCTCTGATCGGAATAAAGGAACGGCACACTGGCTGGCACAAACAAGGAATTTATTGCTTCAACAACTATAACGCCAGTTAGAAACAAAAATACAATAAGGAATCGAGGTCGTCTGACTCACCAGCAAGGTTACGAGCGAATGTTCGCCCACGCAACGGCAGTGGACATACTCCACGGCCGAACTGAACTAAATGCGGAAAAACTTTATCTCCCCCCCATTTCTTTGCCCCGCTGGCGAAGAGCAGAGCCTCGCGCCGAACAGTCCGTACGCGCCGAATTCCCGAGCCGAAGAAAGAGTCCTCTCCCTCGCGCGTGCGCCCCGCAATCAGACCGTCCGTGGCGCTTCCTGTAGCTGCGAAGCCGGCGCCCTCCCTTGTTAGTTAAGGTAACTAACTAGGCACGCATCGCGGGGACCAAACCGAAGGGTACCAGTCCCCACATACCCTCAACCTTAATTAGACCCACGTGCCTGAAAGTACATGCTATGGAAGAGTCTCCTGGTCGTCATGCACTTGAGGCAGGTCTTGCAGCGGAGGTCCCGCCGATAGCGTCGACGCAAGACTTCCGCACTGTTCCGAAGGCAGCGTGAAGGTCTCCGCTATGGCTACTCGCATTATCCGTGAACTACGTGTCTGCAGGCCCAAGAAGATAAGGCCGTTTGGAAACTGCATTCCAGGATTCTGCAGTAGTCTCCATGGTAACAGCAGGCGGAGGTGACTGCTGACTGGCCTCGCCACAGCTCTCCCGGATGGATGCGCTTAACAGGATACAGGCAGTTTCTTTGACACAGGCGGCAGCGAGACGGTGTGCACAGGAGAGCAAGCCTGTCTGCCGGCACTGGATCTACAAGATTGCCGAAATTGGCTCCGCATGCCTTTAACGTAGGTCACGGGAAGGGAAACGGCGTCCGCAAGGGTCTCGTGGCGCAATGCTTAATTCGATAGCAAAAAGTGTCGGGCGGCTGTGCAAACGCAAACTTCGAGCGAAAATGTCCTTTCTTGAGTTACTAGACTGCTCAGTTTGATGCGAGGTTACAAAAACGAGTTGGCGGCAAAGCGTGCCCGTCCCGACACCACGGTCTGGTGGTCTTGTCTCTTCCCACATGGTGCAGGCAGCTCCGGAAAGCATTAGGCCTGACTACCATTCTGACAACGACTCCAAACCAAGCGAAGACCCTAAAAGGGTTATATGAGTGCAGCCGCGAGGAGACATGATCTCTGTGGGGTGGTCCTATACTCCGCTCATCGCACGAAGCTGCTTCTGGCGGTCGGCGCCCACTATATGGATGGTGTCGGAGCGCACGTTGTGGCGCTGCAAAACCAGTGAGCTTGTAGCGGCAGCGATGGCCCCAGGCCACCTGGCTCCTGGAGCCGCGACTCTCATAGTCGTATTAGGTACAGCAGAGAAAAAAAACATGTGCAAGAAAACTTGAACCACACATGCGGCTTCCATTCTCATTTTCTTCGGGCTCGGCAACTCCGCGGGCGCTAAACCTCGCGATCCCTTGATGCGGATCAGGAAGTTATATTGTGCTGAAGAAACTCCAGAGAATAAAAACATGCTGAGCGTGTCGAAAAGTTCGAACATGCTGCAGCGGAATTCACCTCTAAATCAAGAAAGCATGCCGGCGGTCCTAGCAATCAAAATTCACACTACGCCTAGCACTTGTCAAGTACGGACAAATAGCGTTACTCTTACCAAATAGACAATCTACCAATGTACCAAGAGCGGGCCCCACGTTGGGCCCCAGATGTACGGTTGAATAGGGAAGGGGGGGGGGGAATAAGTGTTCCCCGCTTATTAGCGGCTGACACGATTCAAAACCACCCAGAGCCCAATCCGTGATCGTGTACGTTACAGAGCGCGCACCGACCACGGCGGGCCTTGCTCTGAGGGGAACAAAAGAACAACACTCTCTCTGACACAAAAAAGGCATTTATTGCTACAACAATTACGGCAGCTAGCAACAAAATACTCTAAGGAATTGAGGTCGTCCGACTCACGGGCAGGATTACGAGCGAATGTCGGCCACGTTAGGCAGGGGAGATAATCCACAGCCGGACGGGAGAACAATCTTCCCTTACCTCCGAAGGTCAGAACGCCGCGCCGAACACTCCTTACGCGCCGACTTTCCGAGTCCAAGAGAGAGCCGAGCCGTCTCTCCCCGCGCGCGCACAGCAATCACCCCCGTCCTTGGCGCTCGTGCAGCTGTGATGACGGCGCCCTCCCTTGTTAGTTAATGTAACTAACTAGGGAAGCATCGCTGGGAAGCGAACCGAAGGGTACCAGAGCCCACAAAGCACATCCAGAATCCGGAAAACATGGCGGATAACACGGCGTTTTATTGTTGTGTTGTGTTCCTGGTCGATATCATTAAACCATTGTACAGATAAAATATAGGTAAGATCAACTTGCATGCGCATTTTGTTCTGACTAGATTAATAAGACCGCCTCGGATTGTTCAACGTGCGATGACATCGCACAGCACGCGGGCACGATCAAGAACGTTCTTTTTGAGTGTGAGCTCTATGCTCTTTCCTGCTCGTGGTAAAGAAGGCATATAGTTTCGCGGGGAGCTTTAAAAGCAGAAAAACTAAACAAATATTTAAATGAAAGTGTGGTATGGGTTGGACGGCTTATCCCTGAGCGCCGGTGTACCGAGCGGCGAGAACATATTCGGTGAGAAATCAGGATAAGCTTTGGAATTCCTGTATGTCGGAGGATGAGGAACTGCGAGGGAAGAATACGACTTACATAATTTCATTCTCTATATATATGTTTGCCTTGAATGTGCACATGTTCTGCTGCTCTGCCTTCATCGGGCCTCGAGCATCTCTCAAGCTACCCTTGTAGCTTTTCGCCCGAGGCCCTTTTCCTGTATGTCTTCATCTTCTTGCCCGTCTTCTTCCTCTTAAAACATGGAACGCACCCACGTGGGGGGGATTGGCCAAGGCGTAGTGGCATAAAGGAGGAAATTTCCATAGCAGATTATAACAAAATATTGGCGCCAAGCATGAATTTTGAAAAACGTATCAATTAAAAAATACAGAAGAATATTTAAAGCAAAATAACAAACAGCATTTTGGTGAAAGAAGAGTTTGAAGAATTTTAAGAGTTAGCAAATTAACCTAGCAGTTACAATTATGTAATCATGGAGAACCCTACAAATTGAACCCAATGGAAATCCTTTGGCACTCGCACCAAACAATAATAACACTGGCAGAGATAGCGGGAACTCTAACCTGGAGAGAGGTACCTCCAGGTAAATCTTTCTCTGAAGTGCGAAGTTTGGACAGTAGAGGAGAAAATAGTCTACAGATTCAACTTCCCCGCATGCGTCATATAGGTTTGTCGATGTGCACTCACATCTACAAAGATATAAATTCAAACTGGGAATCTTGCAACGCAACCGCGTCATTGATGCCTCACACAGCCTGCCTTCACACGAACGGACGTTCCAGCTATATGCTAAGTACTTATAATCAGTGGTATTTAGTACGTGATCGCGTAACATGGCTGATACGTGTTGGAGCTAGTGAAACATGGAAATCGCCAGCAGACTGCAATTCGGGAAGGGATGTGTCACTGACCCGTCATGAGCCGACTTTGCTAAGTAATCAGCAACCTCATTTGAATGAATACCTGCATGGCCAGGGACTCAGACAAAACGGACTTCCTTCAAAGTGCATCGGACAAAAAATCGCAGGAAACGACTCATAAAATCCTTTTGTGAAGTTTCAAAGGAGAACAGACAATCAGTGACGATGATAACGTGTGACACATGACATGGAATTTTGTGCAGGACCATTCCATGTGCCAAAAATACCGCAAAGAAAAAAGGAATGCAATCTTGGATGCGGACAGAATAGCTCCGTGCCAAATCTTGTGAAAGATGCCAACTGCAGCTTTTTGGCAGCTGACAGAGGCATCGGTAGAAAGCACCATATGATGGAGGTATTCCTCTATGTGATCAGATAGAAGACCATTTAAAATGTTTGCTGGCATGTGTTTCGCATGAGATGGGAAGATGTGGTAAAAATGAAATTCCACTGCTGGCGGCGTGTCATCAACCCACTGCAAAGAACTGAGATCAACAGCAGTCGGTGCAAAAATTTATGCGTTAGCGTAATTTGTGGCATTTGATACCGCGGCCGATGATGAGAAAAGAATAAGGCCAACTGAGACACAAAAATAGGAGTACTGACATCAGTCACCGGCTCCAACGACCTGAGGAAAGTTCGCACCGTCCGTATTTGAAAGCGGGAATTTAGATCAGGGATACGGGCTTCCAGGCAAAACTAGGCGTTTGAAACTGATTTTGCGAGACGAAGGGAAAGACGCCGAGCGCGCCTTTTCGATAAGATTCAGGGTTGAATCTTGTAGACTGCGCTACCAGAGAACAGATTGCAACGAAATTCAAGTATAGGTCTCACATAGGTTTGTATAGTAACAATAATGAGTCACGGCGCATCCCAAACTTTTCATTTGGCGATTCGTGTCAGCCGGCTTAGAGCGCGTTCTCCTTTAACCACATTGATCTTTTTATGAAGGCTCCAATGTAATGCTGGGTGATAAATAACACCTAGATATTTAACGGATTCTATTCATGGAATCTGGTTAGAGCGATGCACTAATGAAATGTGCAAAGCCGTGTCTGGAGGAAATACTAATGACCAGCATTTGTTAAAATTCAGGAATAAATTAATACCATGCAACCATACTCCAAGAGCATCCAAATATTCTTGCATAATCTGGTAAAAGAGATGGATATCACTGGCTGAGACGAAAAGCGTTATGTCATCTGCAACACGAAAACTGTTATACCAGGACGAATGGGGAAACAGTTTTCAGCGTTGTTGGGGCTATAGGACGAAACGTTGTGGACAACCGTTGCAGGTGCAGCTTTGGATTTAGGTGACGGAGACGGCAGAAGCCATTGTAGCTTGTTTCTGTGCGAGACTTCAGCGGAACGATAATACATCGCAGCCTTATGATTAGCATGCAGTTGAATGCTAACAAACTCATCCGGGTGGAGTGACTGTAGTCGGCGACCAGAAAAACTTCATTTTCCAGGGCTCTCAGCTTCTCTTCGCACTCAAGTATCCTTGCTTGAAGAAGGGAGCGTTCAACTTTCGCGATAACACTGTGTCCCAAGCTTGTGCAGACAGGTTGAGTCAGGTGAAGCGAACGAGGAAGAAGATCTAGAGACTTGCAGGTGAGATTGAACTGAAGGTGGCCTTTGAACGATGCCACACGAGTTGTTAGGGGCACGCAAGGACGGATGCTTGTGACGATGAGTTGGCGGTACGATCGGCGAAGGCTGATGAAATCAAGAGTTGAACGAAAACTCGTCTGGTCGGGGTGAATCATAAAACGTGACATTGAAGACGCCGACTACATCAAAGAAAATAAAAAATAAAATATGTTTCGGCACATGTACCGGAGCCTTGTTCAAGTAAAAAACGAGAAGCGGGTGCGCGGGCTTATGTATGCTTAAAAAGGGGCGCAGGGAGCGTGCGTAAGAAGTTGTCAGATTTCCGCAGTCTCGGTTCAAGGCGTGACAGGTGGTTTGTATAATCGGAGATTCCAGGTGAAGGCGAGGGCATTTCCTCCTTTCTGCCGCAAGACCTTGTGCAATGCCCCAGTCGATAATGTGCTCCTTCGAGATGCAGTATTCGGTGATAGCACTGTAATCCAGTTTCCTGTTTTTAACCTCGTTTTTGTGATATTTAGGCGCCTT
This sequence comes from Amblyomma americanum, assembly GCF_052857255.1. Lineage (NCBI taxonomy): Eukaryota > Metazoa > Arthropoda > Arachnida > Ixodida > Ixodidae > Amblyomma > Amblyomma americanum. Next base: position 165,321,435 of record NC_135502.1, read on the forward strand.
TCGCACTTACCAGTTTCGCCAATGTAGACGCAGTCACATTAGAAGAAGGGAATGCTGTAAACCACGCCGGGTTGTTTTTCTTTTGGAAGAATGTCCTTTACGTTGGCCAAAGCGTGTCGCAGTTTTCTGGTCGGAACGTTGGCAGTGTCAACACTTTAGGTGCGCAGAATGCGTGCCAGCGCCTTGCTTATTCCAGGGGTGTAGGAAACAGCTGCACTTTTCAGGGGGGAAGGCACAGCAGTTTTATGTCGTGGTCGACACAGCTGTTTTTCGACCGATACCGCGAAAGATGTCTGGTAGTCACTGCGTGAAAGTTCTTGCCGCACCACATCAATGTTATTAGCCCTGTCTTCGGGAGAACTGCAATTGCGTTGGCTCCTCTTTAATAAGGTGGTAGCAACAGATCTCTTACGTGAGGCTGTGTGAACGGCTCTAGAGTTGAGATAACGTCCCGTGTGGGTAGGTTTCTTAAAAACAGTGAGTCATAGTTTGCCGCTATCGCGTTTTACCAAGACGTCTAGAAAGGGCAACACACCGTTCGCCTCGACCTCGGTGGTGAACTCAATGGCATCCACTATGGAGTTCAAATGTGATGAAATAGCAGGCAAAGCGTCTTTTTGAATCATGCAGAAACAGTCGTCAACATATCTGAGGAATACTTTTGGGGGGTGAGCAAATGGTGCAAGGGCCCGGAGTTCGACAGACTCCAAGGTGAGGTTCGCGATGGTAACAGAGATATAGAGGCACCCATAGGAGTGCCTTGAAGTTGGCTGTAAAACAAGCCTTGGAATACGAAATACGTGTTGCTGAGGCACAACTGTAGGAGTCTGCAGACGTCAAGAACGTAAATAGGGGTCCTTTCAGGTAAGAATCTGTCAAACTCGAGGGCAGAATAGCAGGCTTGTGCGGCAAGGTCAACAGGGACGCACGTGAAAAGCGACTTGACGTCAAACGAGACTACCCCTTCGTTGTCGTCTGGTGATATGTCTCTTACCTTCTCGATGAAGTGAGTCGAATTTCGTACGTGTGTCGAGCCACAACCCACTAGAGGCGAGATGGTGCGATGAAGGTAACCAGATAAGTTTTTGAGTGGGGAACGACTGTAGTCCACGATGGGACGCATCGCCATACCAGTCTTGTGCACTTAGGAAAGGCCGTAGAGGGCGGGGGCCGAACCGTTGGTGCGCGAGAGCTTGAGGTAAAGTGGCTTGTAGGTCGTAGGGACGAAACTGAAGTCGTTGGTGAGAAGTTTCTGTAGATCGCGCTGCACCTTTGTGGTTGGGTCCCTGTCCAGTCCATAGGGGGCGCCATTGAGTTCACCACCGAGGTCTCGGAGAACGGTGTGTTGCCCTTTCTAGACGACTTGGTAAAACGCGATAGTGGAAAACTATCATTCAGCGTTTTTAGGAAACCTACCCTCACGGGGCGTTATCAAACTTTAGATCCCTCCACCCTGCCTCATATAAAAGATCGGTTGCTACTACCTTATTAAAAAGGAGCCAACGCATTTGCAGTTCTCCCGAAGACAGGGCAAATTACTTTGATGTGGTGCGGCAAGAACTTTCCCACAGTGACTACCCGGCATCCTTGGTGGCATCGGCCGAAAGACATTAGTGCCGACCAGAACGTGAAACTGCTGTGCCTTCACCCCTTGAAACGTGCCGCTGTTCTCTAGACCCCCGGTATCAGCCAGGCGTTGGCACGCATTCGGCGCACCTTCAATGTTGACATTACACACGTTCCGACCGGAAAACTACAACATACTTTGGTCAACGTAAAGGACGTTCTTCCAAAAGAAAAATATCCCGGCGTGTTTTACAGCATCCCATGCTCCAACTACGACTGCACCTACATTGCCGGAACTGTTAACTTCGAGAGGCTCCTAAATATCACAAAAACGACTTTAAAAACAGGAATGTGGAATCCAGTGCTATCTCCGAATACTGCATATCGAAACGGCACATTATCGACTTGGGCACTGCACAAGTTGTTGCGGCAGAAAAGAGGAAATTCACTCGCCTTCACCTGAAGTCTTTGATTATACAAACGACCTGTCACATCTTGAACCTAAACTGCGGAAATCTGACAACTGCTTACGCACGCTCCCTGCGCGCACCCGCTTCTCACTTTTTACTGTGAACAAGGCTCCCGTACGTGAGCGGAAACGTCTTTTCTGTGTTCTTTTTTTGTTGTGGTCGGGGTCTTCAATGTCACGTTTTATGATTCGCCCCGACCAGACAAGTTTTTGTCAAACTCTCGATTTCATAAACAATATAGTAATGAGCTGCGTGCCGGGGAAGTAATCCGACGAGGTCATTTCGCTTTAAACACACTTTTGTGGTTATCCCCTCCGTGTTTCTTCTACATCAGTAGTAGACTTCCGCATCCCAGCACTCAAATTACACTGCACCGTGGTTCTCGTTCGGTGCAATGATGTTGCGGTTCATTGCCGGCCGACTCTGGTGGCTCACTGATGACTCTGCATAATGACCGTTGGTACTCCGTAGGCATCATCTCGTACGGCGTGGGCAGTGCCACTCCCGGCGTGCCAGGCATCTACACAGACGTCACCAAATACGCGCCGTGGCTCCGGCGCCAGCTACAAGCCAAGCGTCAAGGCCCACAGTGATACGCGGCTGCACAAGCTGGGGCATCTCAAAGAGGGATATACCTCCAGAATTCGTCTTGTTCTTTTCTTTTAAAGTAGCTTCTGCTTTACGTTCCTTTTGCTAATGCTCTCACATGATTCCTTGGACGGAGGGATACAAACGCGGCGCCCAGAGACGGACCCCAGCGACACACTCAATCATTGCCAGTGCGGCGCAACCGTGTTTTGGCAGGAGGTGAGGTAGTAGGTACCCTTTGGCGTGAAAGATGCTTTGTATACTTCAGGCCCCGACTCTGCCACAGCGATTAGTAGCTTCAGCGTTAATGTGCTTTGAAGCACACTAATACCCAAGGGCCAGAAGGCTGGTTGTCCGCTTCACCTACCACCACATTCCCGCGCAGAAGCATGCACTCCCTAAAAATGAAAGACTGCTGACCCCATAGAGCCATATTGGGGGAATTTCGAGTCTAATGTCAAATAAAGCTATTATTTTTGTATGCCTCGGCGCCCAACTTCACGTGATGGAGGGCCGAGCCCCGTCATGGTGGGGCAGCACCAGAAGCAGCCGCATTATTCTGCGCCAAATTTTCACTCGCGCGCTTTGTGTTCTATTCCGAACGTGAAGGAGCTCTTCAGCATATTGTGAAGTGTTCGTGAGACAGAATAGTCAGAAATCAAAGACAAGGCATGACTGCTCGCATCATTAAAGTTCGCTCTGCCGGGCTTTCTAAGTGGCAGTGAGGGGCTGTGCCTTGGCTCAAAAACCATGCGGTGCAATTCAAGATAGTCCAGCTCAAGGTCCAATTAAATAGAAAATGCCTGCTCAGTAATGCCACTCCATGTCTCATGGCGGAATTTGTGTTCAGCCTTTCCGATGGATGCCAACCCGAGAAAAATCTCCGTTATGTGTTCCCTTGTCTGTCCACAGCTGGCCTTGCGCGAGAGTTCCAACCCGCGGCACTGTTCGCTCGTCGTCATCTTCAACGTAGCACAAATCCATGCTTTCGTACTGAATTGAATGTAGTAAACATTCTCTGTATTTTTTCTAGCGTAATTACACGTAAGCGTTGCAGATTTTACTCGGTTGTCGCGTGGCATAATGGCCGAGTTTTATAGCTCTAGTAGTCGAACCAATCAGCAGTGCACTAGCCGTGAAAATGGAATGATAGCGAAATCGTAAACACTTGCTTGAGACACTATAATGCGTTTTCAAGCATCAGGCAGTGACCTCGTGTGAGCAACGTTGAGGGTCGTTACGCAACAGGTGATGTTGGTCGTTTGTTCAATGTAACAAAAATTTGGAAGTGCAAACCACGTTACAAGGGCCTCGTAGCTCCAAGCAAAATTCACAGCTGTACTTTTCAGTGTTTCATTTTGTTTTCATTTCATCTCGCCGACGCGTCAGTCGCGACAAAAGCGGCGGGAACTGTGGAAGCAAACGACCAATCACAGGCACGGCTGATGCAGACGTCGCCTCCTGATCCAGTCCGGTCGTGGCCATACGCATCCAGTTCGTCATAAAACTACTGCGACTTCTTTCCCAATATAAAATAGCGGCAATGAATCTCGTCAGGCATGCGAGTCATTTTCTGTGCTCCTCCATTCGACGAAGCTGGCGCCAATCCGCCACTGCAGCAAGGGCAGGAAGCCCGTTTATGCAAGTTGGTGTCACAATAGGGATGTTTCCGCACTACTAGCATGACGTAGTTTGCCAGCTACTAATGAAAGAAGAACAAACGTAAAGTTACATGTCAAGCCAATAACAAGTTATCTCTCGTAAAAGTCAGCGTAGGTTACAAAGGAGATAAGCTGACCAACAAGCTCACAATATCCTAGTCAGAGGCGAATGCCGTATCTGAAAAGGCTCTTATGGCATTTGATTATGCGCTTCGTGTATCGTTAGGCGGCGATTTAGTGCTCAGTAAGAGTGGTTTTGGTCGGCACTCTAGACATGTTTTCAGCGCAAAGCCACATTATTGCTTTGGGACTTAACCGCTTCACGCTGAAATACCCCTACTCGCTTACGCACACTTCCATATCAAAAAACCATAGGTTAACCTGCCTGGGCTCTGCAACGATAGCAGCCTTCAGATGCATAGGGTTCGGAGGATTTTCAGGAAAACTAGCCGTTGCGCAGGCAGTTTTTATACAGTACTACATTTAATATTGTTGCTGCAAGGCCAAAATAAGCTAAATAATTCGGGTATCCCAGCTTCACCATCTATGTTGCGCTCGCTGATCATTTCTCTCTCACTACCCATGCGCGAACTGCGGTAACCGACCAGCGAGGACGCAAGGCGTCCCTTTCAAAGAAGGCGGTCCGAATCCGCTTATTTTCTGTTATCGGCCAGGAAGAAGATGAATTGCCGTGAGCGGTGCGCGCGGGTTGTGGCGCTGAATAAGCTCGCGGATTTTTCTGAACGACCCGCCAAATCTGCGGCGAACAGTGCCCGGGCCAAAAACAACTGTCGGGTGAGATACGTCCATCGCTGCGCCACCTCGTCAAAGGTCGACATGCTCCTTAAATCTGGCTGCACTGTGCTCACGTCGGGGAGTCTGCAGGTAAGCCACCACGTTGTTCTGTTCGTGCAGCTCAAGTTCCTGCCACGACCAAGGTTATTTGAGGGAAGCAGCGCCACTGTAGTTACCAGCCTCGTTCATCCGGTTAGCATTAAATGGCACTGATGGTGCTGGACGCATTCCGGCAGTAAGGTGAATGTGTTCCAAATGGGGAAGGTGGCTCAGCTTGGCTGCCCACCTGAACAAAGGATAAACAGAGGCAACTGCATGCATTTAAAGGGCTGCACTGCATGTCTGAACATAAATAAACAAGCGTAGATGATATATTTTGCAGTCACAAGCCGAGAAGGGAAAGTGCTGAATCTCAGAACAGATGTACCTCTAAGGAAGCTAAGCAACCTTCATATGAGTGCACCGTGGTTCGACCCCATGTCATTGATTCAGTCTCAGCGAAACGTTAGTGGCGGTAAGGAATGGCTGAATAATTAAAGACTGCTGCGGTCATTCACCCGGCCCGAGCACCACATCAACCTAAGAGTCTCCGGTTTTACAGCTATCAAATGGGGTCTGTGGGCGCTCCAGGTCAAGGCTGCGCAGTGGCGGAATATAGGCTTCGAAATCTTAGCTATGCCTTCGACTTACTCAGAGGCTCGACAACAGGAATCACTTCAGAGGCACAAGCCGACATGTTCCGCTAACTGCCGGACACACCTTGCACCTGGCAGTTAAAACTGTCGTCGTTAACGCCACTGTTGCGAAGTTCGAGATCGACAGTCTGCGCAAGCAACAAGTCAGTGTGTACAACCTGAGGCCCGTGTTTTTTAAACATCTCGCTTTGTTTTCGTCCTCAGCAATTGGACGCTACCACTGGCGACGTAGACAATGCGTGATGATGTTACACTAGCCTTGGCAGAAATGCGCCCATGAAGTATGTTTCCTGCATGAAAGAGCACCACGCCCATGCTGCACTGGCGGATCGGCGCCGAAACCAACGAAAGACAGCGCGCGACGACGCTTTTGATATACGTGACAAGATTTTTCGGCGCTCGTTTCGCCTAGGGTGGTAGTACATTGTGAGGTCTCTGCAGCCGGATTAGATGCGGCGACGTCGCACCTAGTCCGGCCTTGCCTCTTATTGATCGTTTGCTTCCCCGCCTACTGCTGCTTTTTACACGGTCGAGGTCATGGCGAAACGAAAGGAAACGAGACGAAATCACGCAAAAATGCGTCTCTCCTGCTGGCTCATTTCTAAAATGATTTCCGCCGTCACTTGGTTCTTTTTTTCTGCCTCTTCGACAAGATTCAGGGTAGTTCTTGGTTTTGCCTTTTTCGACCAATATTGTTCTAGGCAGTGAGTATATCAAGTACGGATGCAGGACTTGCTTATTTTAGAACATAAAATAATGGTACACTCGGAATGAAACGAAACACGGTGCTTGGTTACGGAATCGAGCGTGCAAGAAATTAGCAGACAAGGAATTACACTTTATAAACATTTTTTGGCATCGTAACCGTGCAGAAATCATGACTACGCGGTAATACGCTAACCTTTTAACCAGTGTTGTACGCACACTTTTATGGGCGCATTTGTACAGGGAGACGCATTTACGACTGAGAATATTGTATTTTGAAATTGTCCCGTCCCCCGAAACCTGTTTATGACAGCTACACCAAGAAGGGCGGTTTGTCGCCGTGTAGAAGTCAATGGTAGAACAGCTTTGCCTCTGAGATTCGCGGTGAGAAAATCGTTGGCACATGTATTTTAGTTTGGGAAATAGGCGGATGATGACGACACTTGTTATTCCGTTTCTTGGCCTTTTCTAGCTTGCAAAAGCTCCATTTTGGATGATAGCGATATCTTCGTCATTATGTGCCGTCGTCTATACATAAAGGTCCACGCCCGTCACTCCTCACGGTCCCTTTAACCAGCCAAATATTTTTGGCATAATTAAAAACTTTGCGCAGAGTAACACAGGACGGGAAAGAGAAACACCCACACAAACACACGAGCGCAAACTTGCAACCGTATTTTCAGAAATGATACACCGCCTTAAGCAGCAGAGAGGGCGCAAGCGCACAAAATTCAGAACATCACGTGTGGGAAGAAAAGAGCACGCTCATAGATACAGTAAAAATTGCATCAAGAATAGGCACATGCAGAATCTTATCACAACTAATCGGAATTGAACAACAAAAGCAGGCTATCCATTGCGAAGAAACGCGAGTTCTTTTTTGAGAACGTCCACCGAAGCTCTACTCACGCAGCTTTCCGTGGTGCTAACTTTAAGGGCCTCTACAATTTCCCGGGCTAGCCTATCGGAAGCTCGCCCGATAACAACAGTAAAACGGAGGAAAGGACAACACTGCTGTTTCTTCTTATTCCTGCCAGTATAGTGCTCGCATTTGAGGCAATGCAAAGACAGGTTCGAGCCGCCACTTGTGCCTAAGGAATTGGCATGCTCTCTGAGCCTGTCACTAAGACAGCGCCCTATCTGGCCTATGTACAGACTCACAGCTGAGCAGAATATTATACACCACACCAACAGTGCAAGGCACAAACTGAGTTTGGTGTTTCATTACACATTTGTTCTTCTTTGCCCTTTTGCTTTGCACCTGCTCATCATGGCGCACAGGAGGGACAATTTCAAGGGGGCTGTGAAAAAGACAACTCCGAACTTATTAGCCACCCTCTTGACATTGTGCGATAACTTGTGCCATAAGGAATGACTTGAAAAAGTCTTTTTTGCCAGCGTGGGGTGAGGAACATCGACGGCCCTCTGAAGCCTACTGAATTGTTTGAGTATCGACTTCCCCTCATAACCTATTGCCGATCTTGGGAATTCGGCTTGCTCCAAACGTTCAACCTGGTGGTCAAAACTGGATTCGACACTATGCGTGGTTGACATTGAAAGGGCTCATCTAAGACAAGAAGACACAATGCCACGTTTTACGAGCTTAGAATGAGATGAGTCATATGGCAACAATGCTTTCTTCGAACGCGGCATGTAAGCCCAACAAAGGTGTTTGTCATTACTGAACAATAATTTTAGATCTAACAATGGCAGACAGTTGGTCTGTGGTAGTTCAAGGGTAAATTTCAGAGTCTTGGAGCAAGCTAAAAATTTCCTCAAGACTTAGTCAGCAGCCGTAGAAACGTCATTGTTCAGATCTAGTTGTAGAAGGACTAGAAAATCGTCAACATATCTAAAAAATACCAACAATGCTTTGGTTGTCAAGATCAGCCTTCAATTCTCGGTCAAATTTAGCTAAAACTATCTCGCATAGAACTGGCGCGACACAAGATCCAATACATATTCCGCATTTTTGAACATAGTACCCATGTTCAAAAACGCGGAATGAATTTACCAATGAATTTTACCCTTGAACTACCACAGGCCAACTGTGCAATTTTTATATCTAAAATTCTTTTTCGGTATTAACAAACAGCTTTGTTGGGATTATATACCGCGTTCGAAGAAAGCATTGTTGCCATAGGACTCATCTCATTATAAGCTCGTAAAACGTGGCATTGTGTCTTCTTGTCTTAGATCCGCCCTTTCGATGTCATGCATGCATAAGGTGGAATCCAGTTTTGACCACCAGGTTGAACGTTTGGAGCAAGCCGGATTCCCGAGATCGGTAATAGGTTCTGTGGTGGAGGCGATGCTCAAACAATTCAGTAGGCTTGAGAGGGCTGTCGATGTTCCTCACCCCACGCTGGCAAGAGAAAAAAGACCTTTTCAAGTCATTCCTTATGAGCGCAAGCTACCGCACAATGTCAAGAGGGTGGCTATTATGTTCGCAGTTGATGTCGTTTTTACGCCCCCTTGTAATTGTGCCGCCTGTGCACCACGACCAGCAGGTGCCAAGGCAAAAGGGCAAAGAAGAACAAATAAGTAATCAAACACCATGCTCAGTTTGTGCCTTGCACTATTGGTGTTTTGTATAAGAATCCGCTCAGTTGTGGGTCTGTGTACATTGGCCAGACAGGGCGCTGTCTCAATGACAGGCTCAGAGAGCATGGCAATTCCCTGGGAACAAGTGGCAGCTCAAACCTTTCTTTGCATTGCCTCAAATGTGAACACTATACTGACAGGAATAGGAAGGAGAAACAGCAGTGCCGTCCTTTCCTCCGTTCTTCTGTTGTTATAGGGCGAGCTTCCGATAGGCTGGCCGGGAAATTGTAGAGGCCCTTCAAGTTAGCCCCACGGAAGGCTGCGTGAGTAAGGCTTCGGTGGCCCTTCTCAAAAAAGAACTCTCGTTTCTCCGCAATGAATAGCCTGCTTTCTTTGTTCAATTCCGATTAGTTGTTATAAGAACCTGCGTGTGCCTATTCTCGATGCAGTTTTTACTGTATCTATGAGCGTGCTATTTTCTTCCCACACGTGATGTTCAGAATTTTGTACGCTTGCGCCCTCTCTGCTTATTAAGGCGGTGTATCATTTCTGAAAATTTAGTTGCAAGTTTGTGCTCGTGTGTGTGTATGTGTGTGTCGCGTGTGTGCGCGTGCGTGTTTGCGTGCGTGCGTGCGTGTGTGCGCGTGTGTGTGTTTGTGCGCGCGCGTGTGTGTGCGTGTGTGTTTCTCCCTTCCGTCCTCTGTTACTCTGCGCAAAATTTTTAATTTTGTCGCTACACCAACTGGCCCAACGTTCTACCATATTAAGCTTCATTTCTTCTCTATTGGGCACTTTTCTATGTAATTCTCCGCCTTTGGAACAGTGCGCGTGCTGTTGCAGTCTTTTAATTGTTGCCACTTGCCGAGCAAGGTTCTCTGCCTTTTCGCTGCGGAAGGGCTTGTGCCCTCCAGATATTGTAATACTGTTTGGTGAGATTGGACCGTGCGTCGGACACTGGAAAAGAATTGCTAAGATCCTCAAATCCGATTGCTGGCGCCAAGTTCGTCTGCTCAACGAGTGGCTTCGACTGAGCTGCTGCAACGATGGGGGGCTTGGTTCTTCTGGATTGAAGCTCTTGCAGGGCTATCGAAGATCTGTACAGACTGGCACCGAGTTTTTGTGGTGCCGCCTTTTTCAATGCCTTCCCAAGACTGCAAAGAGCAAGAAATGTATGGCTCCTCTCGTTCTTCTCGGAGGTTCCTCTGTTCCACCCAAAATAGCCAAGGACTTGGAGCGTGGGCCGCAGTTTGCGGTTGAGACCCGACTTGAGAAACAAGGCGTCCTTGCTTCGGTGCGCAGAATAGCCGAGAATGCTCCAGATGAATAACGGGCGTGTTGCCAAGCTGAATGTGTTCATGCTGTGTGCAGCAGGTATTCCGCAAAACAAACCGGGAAGGCAATTCTGCGTGACGTTGCTGATTTCTTCAGTGGGCCAAACTTGGCCTTGTTGAAAGCTGATAAAGAGGGAGGCTTCACCGTTATGCCTTGTCAGATGTTCGATGAGGAAGGCCAGGATGGCGGTGCTGAAGAACTTTAGAGTGTGTAAGCAGATACCGCAGAAGTTAAAGGCCGGGGCTGTGGCGTTGCTGCGTGATCTGAACATGGAGAAGCTGATGAAAGCTGTGAAGGAATGCAAGTCAGATAGGTTGAATGTGTTTTCCACAGTGAAAACACACAAACTCCAGAACCCTTTCAGGGTCATTATCACGGAGAGAGACTGCTTGCAGGCACTGCTTAGCAAATATCTTCAGAGTCACCTGAGCACGCTTTTGACTGATGATCCTTTTAAGCTTGACAGTTCCGATACCCTGGTAAATCAACTTCGAGAGGAGGCTGGAAGATATAACTCTGTAACTTTATCGGACGTCCGTGAGTGCAAAGAAGAAGCTGGCGCAGTGGCTTTTAAAACTTATGTGATGTGTCATTGGCTGGATTTTTAGAGTGATTGAGCGTGTACTTGAGTTTGATGGTAGTCAGGTTTGAGATGGCTACTATGTTCAAAAACGCGGGATGTGTATTGGCTCTTGTGTCGCGCCAGTTTTATGCGAGATATTTTTAGCTAAATTTGACCGAGACTTGAAGGCTGATCTTGACAACCAAAGCGTTGTTGGTACCTTTAGGTATGTTGACGAATTTCTAGTCCTTGTACAACTAGATTTGAACAATGACGTTTCTACGGTTGCTGACTCAGTCTTGGGGAAGTTCTTTGCTTGCTCCAAGGCTCTGAATTTTACTCTTGAACTACCACAGGCCAACTGTCTGCAATATTTAGATCTAAAATTATTTCTCAGTATCGACAAACACCATGGTTGGGCTTATATGCCGCATTCGAAGAAAGCATTGTTGATATATGACTCATGTCATTCTAAGCTCATAAAACGTGGCATTGTGTCATCTTGTTTTAGATCAGCGCTTTCTATGTCATGCACGCTTAGGGTCGAATCCAGTTTTAACCACTGGGTTGAACGTTTGGAGCAAGCCGGATTTCCGAGATCGGTAATAGGTTCTGTGGCGGAGTCGATGCTCAAACAATTCAGTAGGCTTGAGAGGGCCGTCGATGTTCCTCACCCCAAGCTGGCAAGAGAAAAAAGACCTTTTCAAGTCATTCCTTATGTGCACCAGCTATCGCACAATGTCAAGAGGGTGGCTATTAAGTTCGGAGTTGATGTCGTTTTCACAGTCCCCTTGAAATTGTCCCGCCTGTGCGCCATGACAAGCAGGTGCTAAAGCGAAAGGGCAAAGAAGAACAAATAAGTAATCGAACACCAAACTCAGTTTGTGCCTTGCACTGTTGGTGTGGTGTATAAGATTCCGCTTAGCTGTGAGTCTGTACATAGGCCAGACAGGGCGCTGTCTCAGTGACAGGCTCAGAGAGCATGCCATTTCCCTGGGCACAAGTGGCAGCTCAAACATGTCTTTGCATTGCCTCAAATGTGAACACTATGCTGACAGGAATAATAAGAAGAAACAGCAGTGCCGTCTTTTCCTCCGTTCTAATGTTGTTATCTGGCGAGCTTCCGATAGGCTGGCCCGGGAAATTGTAGAGACCCTTAAAATTAGCACCACGGAAGGCTGCATTAGTAAGGCTTCGGTGGCCGTTCTCAAAAAAGAACTCGCGTTTCTCTGCAATGGATAGCCTGCTTTTGTTGTTCATTTCCGATTAGTTGTGATAAGATTCTGCATGTGCCTATTCTTGATGCAATTTTTACTGTATCTATGAGCGTGCTCTTTGCTTCCCACACATGATGTTCTGAATTTTGAACGCTTGCGCCCTCTCTGGTTCTTAAGACGGTGTATCATTTCTGAAAATACAGTTTGAAGTTTGCGCTCGTGTGTGTTTGTGCGTGTTCCTCCCTCCCGTCCTGTGTTATTCTGAGCAAAGTTTTTAATTATGTCGCTACACCAACTGGCCCAAAGTTCTGCCCTATTGAATATTTTTGGATTGATGTGGAGAAGCTCCATGCTTTAGAAAGCAGCCGCCCTTCACAGTGACCGCTGTTAAGCCCCGTCTTCGGGTAGCGCTGCGTCGTCTTCGTCGATGTCGTCGTAATTACAACGAGTGGAAGGAGGAAAGGGGAGCGGATAAGAGGTAAAAGATTCGGTGAGCAGCGGCGATTTCTCGGGCCACTCTTGTGGTGAAGTGACGTCAGAGGGACAAAGACAGCAGGTGTAGGTGCATACGAACCCGTGGTCTCAGCATGTCGCGTGGTTTGCTCCACCAACTCAGCTGCGGCGTTTATTTCGACAAACAATGGCCGCGGTTTAATTTTCACTGACTCAATGTGACGCCTAAAAAACGGAGGGTCTGCCACGGGTAAAGAACAAAATTACACTTTAGCGCAACCTGCGCTCGAAGTCAGGGTGCATCAGTGTGGTTTTTTGTCTCCGGTACTATAACATTCACGATGTTTACTAGCAGTCGGTGGCTTCTTTCGAACGTAACGTAACTAGGACCTCCTCCACTATTTCTTTCCGCTCCCAGCTTGCCGAAACCACACATAATGGAGCGAATGCGTTGCGTTGATGAGATTTAAACGTTGCTTCAACAGTTCTCAATTTAAAAAAAAAGCCTTCTACTTTGTTCCACCTTTTGGGTTGCTGCATTTCTGTTTCGTATAACGAATTCATGAGTCATTGTCCTCACTGGGGAACATTATCGTCACAATGCCGCTGAATATCAGCAAAAAGAAAACAATCAGATGAGCTTTACAGAGCATCAGGAGTAATACTGGGTTCTCTTCCCGGTCCCGTCGTTACTCTCCATTTCAGTAATAATTTATGAAGCAGTACATCCATTCATAGATAACGAGAAAGCATCTGACTAGGTCGAAACTTCTGCTCTCATGCAGCCACTGTGCGACCAAGGTGTTGAAGAGCCGTAATGGTTTTGGAAAATATCTATAAAGTATGCGCAGTGAGCCTAGTCCCGAACATGAAAAATGATAAATTACCGATCAAGAATGGTGTCAGGCAAGGTGTCAAGATCTCTCTGGTATACTATTAACCTCGTGTTTGAAGGAAGTACTCCGAGAAATTTATTAACTGGGAATAAACGATAAACCTTAACAACCTATGGTTAGCTGATGACATCGCCTTGCTAAGGAGCTAGTGTGCCAAACTGATAAACATTAACGAGCTCCTAGATAGGCAACAGAGAACGGTGGGTATAATAATTCGTGCGCAGAAAACTATAGTTTTCAACAGTCTCGGAAGGACACAGTGGTTTACGATAGCCAGCAAAGCTTTGGAAGTGGTGAGCAAATGCACATGCAGAGATAGCGACCGCAAATCGAGACCACGAAAGTGAAATAACTGTGAGAATAGGAATGCGGTGGAGTCTATTTGGTACTCGCTTTCAAGTGACGAACAACAGTTTACCATTATTTCCCAAGAGGACAGGATATAACAGCTGTGATTTGCCGGTACTCCCCTACGTGACAGAAACGTGGAGACTAATGAAAAGGGTTGAGCTTAAATTCAGGACAACGCAGCGAGCTATGGAAAGCGAAATGATAGCTTCCACATTAACAGAGTGGAAGAAAGCAGACTGATTTAGAGAGGAAACTGGAGTTAATGACATCCAAAAAATCAAGAAGAATAAAGAAGGATCATGTAATGCGATGACAATTAAGATAACCATAGTCGTTAATGGTAACGGAGTGCATTCCAAGAGCTGTAAAGTGTAGCAGCAGGTGGAAGAAAGATAAACAAGTGGGCGAGATTGCGTTTTCTGAGTAGGGCGGCCACAACTGTCACAGGACAGGTAATTGGAGAGATATGGGAGAGACATTTGTCCCGCAGTAGGCGTAGCAAGGCTAATGATAATGATGGTGATGATGAGAGGCCTTTGTCGTGCGCAGTGGAAGTAGCCAGGCTGGTGATGATATTGTCTAGTAGTGGTGACGGCAGTCGAAGGAGGGAGGAAGGCAGCCAAAAGTTCGTTTAAAAGAAAACTGTTTATTGGGGTGACTTGCGCCCACAATAGACTGATTCACTCGGCGGCTTAGCAACAAGCGTGCTCGGCGGTCGTTGAACAGAAATGCCCGCCGCTCTCGGCGGTGCTCAATTTAAAGCTGATAGCGAACTTTCGAGATAAAGCGTTCAAAGTTACTAGAACATTCTCGAACAAGATAGAATCAGCTCTGCCTGGATGCGAACAATATGATCTATTTATTGGCACTAATTCATGGCTTATTTTAATGTATGCAAAAAATAAAAGTTAAATGATTGTTTCTTTCTCGGAAGTTGTTTTAATAACGTTATGAATTTAAATCAGTCACGGGAATGACGTATAAACCCAGCAGAATGTTAGACAGCTCATGGCGCAAATGCTAGTACCAATCAACAAAACCAAATAGCTTCGAAATTGCATCGGTCAGTGAGCTCTACTTCATCGGTTTGTTTTGAGCTCAGAAATGCAATGGCTATTGTTAATACCGTGTTGGAATCTTGTTGAACTTGAACGTGGTGCTTAAAATTGAAGAAGGGTATGTATAACGTAGAGATGGTTCAAAACTTAAGCGCGGGATGTTTTTTTAGAAATTGTTCAGAGTTTTATGTCTCGTATGCGAAAATGGTCACACCCTGGACAGCCTTCGAGGCACTCCTTGTAAGCACCGGAAGACCTTCGGAAGAAGGAGTATTTCATAACATCTCCTCTTTACAAAAGACGTCGACTAAAATAAGTACTTTCTAAAGTACCTAAGGGAACCTCTAGTTGTTGTTACACGGAAGACTAAGTAATTTTCAAAATAGGCTTCCTGGTGTAAAAATATGGCTTTTTCAGCATAATATTACCAGTTTTGGCGGACATCAGAAAACCGGTGAGTTAAGCATCTAGTTGCAATTAGAGATTTGTAGCCGGTCGCTAGCAATAGCCGTATCAGTGTTTAGAATTTAGAAAACGTGATTACTCTTGGCGCTGTGGCTCGACGAAATTTGGATTTTTTACTAATTAGGTGCACTGGAAGGGTTGCTCTGACTGCATGCTTTTGAATTCTCATGTATTTTGGCACGATGTAGCCAAATGCTCTCAAACCGCACCGAGAATAATGGCATTTTCGAAATTATAAAAACTGATATGGCTATTAGTAGCGGCCGGCTGCAAATGTCTTATTGCAACTAGGTGCCTAACCCTAATAGTTAAAAAGTTATTTATCAAAAATTTTTGTCCAGCTTTAAACTTAAGAGAATTCACTAAATTTCCGGTGTCCGCCGACACTGGTAATCTATGCCGCGAAAGCCATACTTTACGCTAAAAATTATGCCGCCACCGTCTGGAAGACATAGAAGTAACGAGTGTTAGCTGTTTGATAGCGCAATCTATCGTCCATGCGATGTATTGTCACGTGATTAGGCTACTTTTCCATACCTCACGACGAGTGGGCGCCTACCGCCTTATGAGCTGCCGAGTGCTGACCTCACAGCCGCTATGTTAAGCCTAATCATAACTATATATTAACCAAATTAGCAATGCACGAGTCTAAAATGTTCTGCTTATCGAGCCAGTTACGAATATTCCATTAGCTAGGTCATGACATCATCGGTTATTTAATTATAGGCAATTAAATTTAAGCCCAACCAGAACTAAATATTAACTTCATCAGTTAATAGTGGTGTCTAACGTGCTCTACTCATCTATAGCATTCCAAATATTTAGTTCGTTTTATGATGACCTCATTGCTGAATTATAGGCGATTAAAATAGTCACGTGACTAGGTAATTATGACATCACAAATTCAGTGACCTCACCAATCAATCACATATTCGATATACTATTTACGTTACCAATCAATCACCATTTGGGTGGCGATATCATTTACTATGAGGGCCGCCATCTTGAATTCCTCGGACTTAGAGAAAGTTTCACGCCGAAGGGAGGTGCTAACAGACTCTAAGAAATCGAGCAACATGATTAATAAGAGCTAACGCTCTTAAAAGCATATGTTTGAAAATTACTTAGTCTTCCGTGCAACACGTGGTTTAATGGAGACTGAGGCATAAAAAAGAATAAGAAGAAACAAACCTCTCCCTCACCACTAAAGTATATCGGGTACCCAAGGAAACAGCAGAGGTGATATTCGTGAAGTTTTTTTAGGTAACCAATAAGGTTCAGCCTAAAAACTTTGCAATACTGTGATGTTACCGCCACTCGAAGCGGCGAATTTCCTACTTTCGTAGCGTCGATATTGTCATTTGTTTGTAATCTTCCGTTGGTAGTATTCGCAGATAAAAAAAACTCATTTGATTGAGTATAAAGATCAGTAGTCATACGGACGTTTCCGGAAAAGATTGTGCAAGTGGCATATGCGGAAGAACCGAAATATATGTGAACAGACTGAACAATCATCGTGGTCCTTCAGAGGAGCCGTAATAAACTCTACTGGGATGTGTTCAGGCATGGTAACAAAATCTCTCCACTGCTCTTCACCGCCTATTTGCAAGAGGTACTCCTAGCGTTGGGTATAGCTGACGATTAACGTTAACAGAGAGCAGCTAAAGTAAACTTTGATTTCCCGCAGACAATTCCCTATTCAGGGAACCAGTTACACAGCACAACTGAGGGCCCAGACAGGCAAAGTAGGACGGCGACTCCAAAAATTATTCTGGAAATAACTAGAGCAACTGTAAGGTTGGCGCCATTCAATCGCCTCTTTCCATTTTAACCGGCGCCGTAATAACGACTGAAAAAGCCGCTCTACGAGCGGCGCGGCGAAAGCATCGCGGTCGTTAGTCTAGACGGCGTTCGCTGTTTCACTGGAAGCTCGTTCCCGTGTTCCCTTTTACCAAACTAAACGAGAGGTCTCCCTTATCAGTTGAAGGTCGCGTTTCCGCCCGGTCGCGGCCTGCGGGAAGAAAGCATCCTCCGTGGCCGAGTGCGGATCGCCCACAGGTCTGTTGTGGGGAGAGGGAAGGGAAGCATGTACGCCTCGCGGCTTTCTTCAAAGCGTTAAACTCGCGGAGGGCGCGCTTGCGGTTATCGAAAGCACCCCTTTTCTGACAGGGCCGGCGCCACACGGCGTGGCGCGGTACGGACACTGCCCGGTGGCTGCGCGCCCATTTGCTAGCCTCATCTGGGAACGGTTAGCGGCATCTTACCTGCCCCGAGGGGGGTGTCGCGGTCCCTGTTGCGAGAGAGCGTTCGTTGCCGCGTTTGCAAGCTGCGTATGGCGCCAAGGCCGGGGCTTTGGGGAGAGAGCAAAAACACATGTAGTGACGAGGCTCCTCCTGCTCGCGGCTTAAGAATAATTCAACATCTTGCTTTTTTTTTCTTTTCGCGTGGGGAGAGAGCGCGGGGGCGCGCGATGCTCTGCCGCCATCGCGACAGAGAGAGAGATTTTGGTCTCGACCGGAGCCAGGCACGCAGACCGTGCTCTCGAGTAGCCGTGGAGTGGGTCCACGGGGCGGCTGGTCAGACATCATGCTGTCATGTACATACTCCTTGTAAATAGTCGTCTGTGTATATAAAACCTATATCAGTACTCGACAAGAGTCCCTGTCTTCCTACCGGCTCAGTGCTTCGTTGGAAAAGAGAAGAACGGAGGAACAACCTCTCCGTACAACAAGAAAAGAAGAAAAGAACCACCCTTTACTGGCGCAGTCGACAGCACGAAGAACTGCATCGGAGGAGACTCGGAAGACAACAAGTGGAAGACGATAGCAAGCACCTCCAAGCGTAGGACACCAAAGGCGGTGTACCTGCTGAGGGTAACTGCGAGAAGGTCGTCACCGGAATCGGCGAGGAACGTCAACCCACAGCCACGGTCAGAAGAGGACCACACGGGCAACAGGGGAGAAGTCAACCGGAAGGCAGCCAGCACCATCGCGGCGGAAAAGCGGCGAACTTGGCGGCGAGCGACTTCCGACCGACTGACGTTCACACCGGTGGATCCAAGTGAGTCCTCTTGTTTATGCTCGGGTGAACGCAGGGTTACTCGAGTCAGTGGTTTTATATGGAGACGAGATTTGCCTACTTGAACCCTCACAAAATGCCTAGAAACGCTGAAGGCAGAAACAGCGCAGGTGGGGAGGACAGTGCGGACGAGTTTCCTGAGCTAGACCTCGACCGACTTGACACCGCGGAGGTCGATAGCGGGGGTGGCGAGGGCAGCGGTGATGGGTCCCACACACGTCTCTCTGAGAGGGAAATGGAATATAACCTGAAAATGGCGGAGGAGAGGCGCAAAGCCTTGGAACTCAAGGTTGAGCTCGCTCGACTTCATGGTCCCACCGCAAGGCGCACACGTGACGATGCGAGCGAAGGAGAACCGCTAGGCAGCCGGATGGCATTGAGGAATTACTCTAAATTGTTAACAGGTGCCATTCCGAAATTCCCCATTGGTGCGGAAGTACCTATTTGGTTCGAATCCACAGAGAGCTCGCTGGAGGCGTACGGAGTGCCGAGAGAGTTTTGGGGACAGATTGTTTTCCCATTTGTTGCGGAGAGGGTGCAGTACCTATCAACGCGACTCACGCCGGCTCAGCACCGTGATTACGAGGTGCTGAAGAAAATTGTGCTTGAAGAGCTAAGGCTGTCTGCAGCCGAATATCGAAGACGGTTCCAGTCAGCTACCAAACGTGCAAGTGAGACTTGGAAAGCGTTCACGACGCGTCTGCGCAGCTACGCGAACTTTTACGTAGACGCACGCGGCGCGAAGTCTTTTGAAGACCTTTTGGAGCTTCTCGTCGCTGATCAGCTGAAGGCGGGCTTAAATGAAGAAGCCAATAAGTACGTTAAGCTTCGAGAAGGCGAAAAATGGTTTAAGGCTGACGAGCTAGCTCGCCTTCTGCAGACCTTCGAAGAGGCTGCGGGAGAGGGTAGCGCACAAAGGAGGGGCAGCGGCCTTAAGCCAATTGAACAGAAGGGCGCGGCTAAAGGTGAGCTGAACAAACCGCTCAATGCACAAGGGAGCGTTAAGCCTCGAGTAGAAGAGCCGCGAAAGGGCAAATTAGTCAAGGCAGCTCAAAAGTCAGCTGCACGGGGCGAATGCTTTCGGTGCGGTGACTCCACCCATTACGCTGCGCACTGCCCACTTCTTCGCGAGGAGACTAAAAGCAAATCAGTAGGACCCGCGAATGGAGACAGGCTAGCAGCGAGAGTAGCCCTGGATGACTCCTGCTCTCTGCGTACCAACTTGAGGGAGGTAAAACTAGACTGCAGCGGCAAGGTAATTGACGCTATTGTCGACACCGGCGCCGATATCACTGTGATTCGTGAAAGCAGTGTGCCGGAGGAGCTAGTAACACCACACGGTAGCATAGAGCTGGTGTCAGCGTTTGGCGAGAAAGTGAGTGCTAAGCTAGCACTGCTGCCTCTAGCTTTAATTGGCGAAAAATCACCCATACAGGAGGTGGTGGAAGAGACACAAGTAATGTGCGCTCTTACCGACAAGCTGAAGTGCACCGATTGTTTAATATCGGGTGACACATGGGAGCAACTGCTTGACGCACGCCAGGTCAACACCGAGGCCCGGGTGCTAGCAGTGACGGAGCAAAACAAGCTGAAGAGGTGCGAAATCGATAGACCGGAGACGCCCGAGAGAGCGGAGCCGGAAAGCACCGCTAGCAACGTAGCAACTCCGTCAGAAGCGGTAGAAGTGCGGAGCGAGGCGCGCGAAGCTGAGCCGATACAAAGCAGCGACGCGCAGAAATTCCGTGATGAACAGCGGAACGACGATTCCTTGCGTCAGGCCTGGCAAGGTGCAAAAAGGGGCAAGGCGGGAATGTTTACAGTTGATGGGCTTCTCTATCACAAAGACTACGTGCTAGGAGAGCAGGTGCACCAATTGGTACTACCGGAATCGCGCCGCAAAGCTGTGCTTAGTCTGGCCCACGAATCTTACTGGGGAGGCCACCTTGGTGCCCGCAAAACTAAAGCGCGCATTAAGTATTCTTTCCACTGGCCAGGCATGGAGAAAGACATTCGAGACCACTGCAGCAGTTGTCACAGCTGTCAGGTCCGCTCGGACAAGAGACAAGCTGATCGAGTGCCGATAGCACCACTCACGCGGCCGAAAGTGCCATTCCAGAGGGTGAATATTGACGTGATCGGACCGCTCGATCCACCCTCTTCGAGAGGGCATCGCTATGCACTCTGCGTAATTGACCTGTGCACACGCTGGCCGGAAGTGGTCTGCTTGAGATCTTTGTCCGCTAAAGCTACCTGCGAGGCCCTATTAGCAATCTTCAGCCGCACAGGCGTCCCTGAGGTGGTATGTTCCGACTGCGGGACCAACTTCACCGCCGCCTTGACGAGAGAATTTCTCGCGAGATTGGGTTGTTCTCCACGATTCTCGACTCCTGACCACCCAGAAAGTAACGGAGCGGTGGAAAGGTGGAACAGAGTCTTCAAAAATATGCTGTTTCACGTTATTGAAAGAAACGCGAGGGACTGGGACAGATTCATCCCGTTTTTGCTGTGGGCATATCGAGAGGTGCCCCATGACACGACCGGTGTGTCACCTTTCCGGATGCTGTACGGTAGGGACCCGGTTGGGCCACTCGCGATACTAAAGAACAGTTGGGCAGGTGATATTGAGCTGCCGGCAGACCTCGCAGACTCGCCCGCTGATTACCTGAAAAAGTTAAAGGTGCAGCTTGAACTCGCAGCCGATGCCGCAGAGCTGACGAGCACAAAGCAACAAGAAGCCTACGCTTCTCAGTACAACAAGCACTCGTCTATCAAGAATTTCAGAGAGGGCGATACGGTGCTGATCTTCGATGAGAGCCGTTCAGGGAAACTGTACCCAAAGTGGTTGGGACCGTGTACGGTAACAGGGAAGTATCGCGAGCACTCGTACTACGTGCAAATGCGCGACGGTCGCCAGAGACTGGTTCACGCTAACAAGATGCGCCCTTACGTGAGCAGGGTAGCATCGGTGAGCATCATGTTCCATGATGACAGTGATTTCGGGGAGGTGGAATATACCCCGCGTGCGAACGAGGACGAAGTGTCAGGCGTAGCCCTCGGGGTGGAAAAGACAGCACATCTCGATGTAGAGACGGCTGCTAGAATACGCGCTGTATTCGACCAGCACAAAGCACTCTTCGCAGCGAAACCAGGCGTAGCGCGTGTGGGCGCGCATCACATAAAGCTGGTGGAGGGCGCCAAGCCGAAACGTAGTCGCCCGTACCGAATCGCTGAGACTCTGAAAGGTGAAGTCGCCAAGCAGATTAAGGAGCTGCTAGACTTGAATCTCATATACCCGTGTGAGAGTCCATACGCGCATCCAATCGTATGCGCGCCTAAGAAAGATGGGTCGGTCCGTCTGTGCATCGATTACCGGGCGCTCAATGCAGAAACCGAGACGGATGCCTACCCAATGGGATGCCCACAGGAGCTAATTTTGCGTGTAGGAGCCGCGAAGTTCATTACACTCATCGACCTAAAACGAGGCTATTGGCAGGTTCCCCTAGACGAGGGCTCACAACTTATAACGGCCTTCGTGTCGCATTGCGGTCAGTTCGCATGGAGGGTCATGCCCTTCGGCCTGAAAAATGCAGCTGCCACTTTTCAGAGGGATATGAACAACGTGTTGGCTCCTCATGAAGAGTACGCGTGCGCGTATTTAGATGACATAGCCGTCTTCAGCCAATCGCTAGAGCAGCACGTGGAGCATCTGCATGGGGTGTTCACTACTTTGGAGAGCGCAGGATTGCGCGCTAACGTAGACAAGTGTCAGTTAGCTCAGGCTTCAATCCGGTACTTGGGACATATTGTAGGCTCGGGCAAGCACGGCCCAGACCCTCAGAAGTTGGAAGCGATCGAGAGGCTCCAGGTCCCTAAGACGAAAAAAGAGTTGAGCAGCGCGCTCGGTCTCTGCGGCTACTACCGTAGCTACATTCCGAAGTTCGCTGAGATAGCTCGCCCGCTAACGCAGCTGACGGGAAAAAGTGTACCGACCCAATTGCCGTGGTCACCGGAAGCCGATAGCGCCTTCGAGGCACTCAAGCGAGATCTCTGTGCAGCCGTTTCGCTGAGTACACCTGACCCACAGAGGCCATACTTACTCTACACGGACGCCTCAGCTGTGGCTGCAGGTGCTTGCTTATCGCAAACTGCCGATGACGGTTCGGAACAGCCGATCGCCTTCGCAAGCCATCGTTTTACACCGACGCAGATGCGGTGGGCCACGATCGAAAGAGAAGCGTTCGGGGTCATTTGGGCATTAAAGAAGTTTGAGACGTGGGTGTTCGGTGCCCAGGTAACTGTTGTGTCCGACCACAATCCGCTGTCGTACCTCACGAGGAGCGTACCCCGAGGTGCGAAACTTACCCGCTGGGCTTTGGCGCTGCAGCGCTATAATGTGACGATCCGGCATCGCAGCGGTAGAATTCACGCGAATGCAGACGCACTCTCGCGTCTCCCAAATGGTTGTTGGGAGTAATGACTGACTCGAGGCCCGGAGCGTTCACTAGGGGCATAAACAGGGTGACGCTGAAGCACGCGTCGTCGTCCCTGTGCTGTGTGAACTGAGACCAGTGTGCGTCCCGGGACATCAACCTGTTACCTGTGCGCGTGCGAACGGTGTGCGGAATGCGGTGTGAGAACTGTAACCCTGGGACGGGTTTGGACACTCTTTGCATGTCGCCTTGTTGATGTGCACATGTTTGTCATTTCTTTTGTATTATCTTGTAGCGGAATTTTGTACTACCTTGTGTGGGAATGTGTTACGGAAAGTGGCGTTGGCGTCCCACCTTGTTATCTGTGTAATTCAATGAATCTATTTAGTGATTATTGAATCTTGGGAGGGAGGTGTAAGGTTGGCGCCATTCAATCGCCTCTTTCCATTTTAACCGGCGCCGTAATAACGACTGAAAAAGCCGCTCTACGAGCGGCGCGGCGAAAGCATCGCGGTCGTTAGTCTAGACGGCGTTCGCTGTTTCACTGGAAGCTCGTTCCCGTGTTCCCTTTTACCAAACTAAACGAGAGGTCTCCCTTATCAGTTGAAGGTCGCGTTTCCGCCCGGTCGCGGCCTGCGGGAAGAAAGCATCCTCCGTGGCCGAGTGCGGATCGCCCACAGGTCTGTTGTGGGGAGAGGGAAGGGAAGCATGTACGCCTCGCGGCTTTCTTCAAAGCGTTAAACTCGCGGAGGGCGCGCTTGCGGTTATCGAAGGCACCCCTTTTCTGACAGGGCCGGCGCCACACGGCGTGGCGCGGTACGGACACTGCCCGGTGGCTGCGCGCCCATTTGCTAGCCTCATCTGGGAACGGTTAGCGGCATCTTACCTGCCCCGAGGGGGGTGTCGCGGTCCCTGTTGCGAGAGAGCGTTCGTTGCCGCGTTTGCAAGCTGCGTATGGCGCCAAGGCCGGGGCTTTGGGGAGAGAGCAAAAACACATGTAGTGACGAGGCTCCTCCTGCTCGCGGCTTAAGAATAATTCAACATCTTGCTTTTTTTTTCTTTTCGCGTGGGGAGAGAGCGCGGGGGCGCGCGATGCTCTGCCGCCATCGCGACAGAGAGAGAGATTTTGGTCTCGACCGGAGCCAGGCACGCAGACCGTGCTCTCGAGTAGCCGTGGAGTGGGTCCACGGGGCGGCTGGTCAGACATCATGCTGTCATGTACATACTCCTTGTAAATAGTCGTCTGTGTATATAAAACCTATATCAGTACTCGACAAGAGTCCCTGTCTTCCTACCGGCTCAGTGCTTCGTTGGAAAAGAGAAGAACGGAGGAACAACCTCTCCGTACAACAAGAAAAGAAGAAAAGAACCACCCTTTACTGCAACTTTCATCGTCCTGGGAAGAGAACAGTCTACAAGAGACAGGGGAAGAGAAAGGAATTTGTCTAAGGCAAGTATATGTGCCCGCTCATCGTGCCGTAGGAGCGAAATAACTGGCAGAATAATAATGGAGTGTTTTCGGCAGATGCTCTCAGGCCATGTATTGCAGCCTACTGATATTCCTTAAAACAAAAGTATGCACTAGTTATGCCTTTCCAGCTTTCACCTGTACGAGAGAAATCTGAGTGCTAACAAAAATCGCAGAAACATTATCCAAAACGCGCTCTAGCGGTGTGTGTAACCTTAAGAGGCAGTAAGAGAGAATAGTGGGTCAGGAAACAAAGGCGAGTTAGTGATATTCTAGGTGACATCAAGAAATTGGCATGAACAGGGCGTCTAACGCGAAGGAGGCGAGATAATGGATGGTCCTCCCTTCAGGTAACGGAGTGGAAGCGAACGTAGGAGGGGCGGCAGAGTGTTCGGGCGAGGTTACGAAGTTATGGAGATATTAACTCGAGTCCATTAGAAAAATAATTATCACTGCAATGCACCTTTCTGCACTGATGCTGTTGGTGATGCTTACTATAACTCTTTCGCATGCTTCAGTTTTTCTTTTTTTTTAGGTGCCTAGGATGCCTAGGATTGCAGAATTCTTGCATTTTGGTGTGCGCTGTATGTATTTTCCTCACCTGAATTTTGCGTTAGTTAAAAAGGACGATTAATTATCGGCAATGGAAAACTTCTTGTTTATGATAAGAAGTTTGTTTTTGCGGAATGGGTTCTGGAATCGAGGAGTAAAATCAGTAAATCATCTATTAAATTATTATTCTATGTGCACAAAATGTATATAAATGTGGGGGACAGTCTTCCGCCCCCCATTCCCACTCCGAAGATGCAGCTTTCCCGCTCGCTAACCGCGGAGGGGTTCGTGCCCGAGGGAACAAAGGGAATGGACGGCAAAGCGTTTACACTCATATGCTGTTTATAACACTTGCAGTTAATACACAGACTGGGCCAGCTACCTACAAAGCATCAACGAGGCATCCCTCGGAAATAGGAGGCTACGTAAGAAGGGCTTCCGACTATCCGGCTGGGGCAGGGGCGCGACCTCGGAGGAGGTATCGGCGGCGAACATTTGTATGCGCCGACAATGGCGGCCGGGTTTTCGCGTGCGCCCCATTCTTGGGGCAGAGCAATTCCCAAGCATTTGCTGGGGAAGGCGACCAGAGCGCCTGTTTACTGCGCTCACTTCGCTGCCTGGAACGAGAAGTCCAGTGGCAAGGCACGACGGATCCCCGTGCGCCTGCCGCGGAAGGTGACGAGAGCGTGCGGCTGCAACCACTCGGGACGCTGCTCGGATGCCGAGGGGATCCTTACCGGCTCCAGCGGAGCTGCGCGTATCCTTCGAGGCGGCGCTGTAGTCACTGCTTCCGCTTCCCTCATTAAAGGAGACTTCCCTCCTTGTGCAGCTGGTGCTGTCTTGACACACAGTGATGAAAATGGTCGGCCGCGTCGAGACGGAGGGCGGGATTAGGTTTTTCACAAATGTTATAAAACAGAAGCAGCGCTTAAGGCACAAATTTTTAGAGGTGTTTCCCTCCAATAATACAAAAAACACCAATCATAAGGGTTATAATACAAGTGCTAAAAACCATACTGAAGGCGTACAAATAAATAAAATAACCATCATGTTAGACATTGCCGCGCGTGTTGACTGTCACTGGTCCAACGATTAAGGATTAAAATGAGCAAAACTGGTATGACCGCAGCATTTTTGTACGCGGTGTAACTATAACCAAGGCTGACTTGTGCGCTCTGAACGAGCCGTCCGCAGCTGTGTGGACGCCCTAAACAGAAAGGACTAAAACGGGCGTAAGCTCTCCTATAGCTCACTCCCTTTCTTATAAAAGGTTTTGCGCCAGAGAACACTTTATTCCCTTTCTTGCTCCCATATAGGCGTATTCTCTTTAGAGTCTGGCTACAGAAGATTCACTCACGCTCAAGGTGTTTTCTTCATGTTGCTTACTTGCTCGAACCAGCAAACTACTAAAGATAACTGTGTGGCGTTGCCAAACGATGACAGGCTTACAGTCTCAGATTGGTTGCTATAGGTTTCGAAACAAAAGCCAAGTTGAGTTTATGACCTAAAATCGCGAGCCTTTTAACCTTTGCGCTCATCTTGTGGAGCGCTACTTGGACCAGATGTAGCGCGGTACAGGCGTTTATGCTGCATGAAAGTCGAAAGCACTTAAGTAGCCTTGGAAGTTTTGTCAGATTAATGGAAGCCACGTACGGCGCTCGTTTAGCAGGGCTCGTTTTGCCTGTCTTAATTTTTAACGCTGTTCATATCTATTTGCCTTCTCTATTTCCTTACAGTATTTTATTAGGCTGTCTTCCTTCTGATGCTTTCCTGAACGCACTAGCTGTATGGATTGTCTCTAAGCAGGTAAACAAAAATTTTAGAAACACGAAGTTCAAGGTTCTCATAATCTACATAACGTCCCGCCGTTGCAAATTGCCCGGGACCAGCTCGCTCGACAGGAGAGCAAAGAATTCCTTAATATAAAAAAAATGTTACAACTGCTCAAGACGGCAGCACTAACTTCGATGTCATGAATACCGCGTGCTAAGCAACGACGCCAACAAAGCGGGCGACATGAATGCATGAAAAGTTGGACACTTAAAAGACTTCTAGCACACAGAGGGAGATTCGTCTGCGATTTTGTTTGCAAGTAGCAGCGCACACTAGTCCGTTTCCCAGGAAGCCTCTGACTTGAACAGGTCTGAGCTAAGGTGGGGCACCAGTCAACGCGACAAAAAAGTGAGTAAGCACTATAACGGAACAACCAATACAATCCTTAAGAGCGTTACCTTTCAGTAACTCACATTAGTAACTCATTAGTATTCGCGTTAGCAACTAACATTCGAACGTTTTTTCTCTGTGCGAGATTTCAAGATTGCGGCTGGTCATATGATGAAATTGCTGCAGCATCGCGCAAAATGTCATCCCCATCACGTGACCACGCGCGCGCAGTCATCGAGCCGGCACGGCGGCCGGTTAACCCCCCCCTTGCTGGCGTTCCGCTATATATGTGCCGTCTGAGAGGGTGTCGAGACTGGTGCCACTAGGGTTGGCACCAGTCTTCAGGTGGGTGGGCAAAAAATTGCCTCCACCCATTTGGCGAGAGGGTTCGGAGTGGTGGAAAACGAATCGGCACGATTGCGCGCACAAAGTTGCTACTCGAGTTGAAGTCTGGTGTGCGTGAGAGATTCGTGCCGACAACGTTTGGTCCACGAAACCATAATGCGGGTGACCTTCGAAGGGCCGTGGCTGGCGAACCAGTGGTCACAGAGAGATGCGGGTGGGTACGGAACGAATCTTTGTTTCATGAAGTACACGTTGGTTTCTGAAGTCGTCAACAGCGTATGTGAAAACAACTTCGCTAACGCTGTTCATTTTATTTCGCATTCGCGAATCCTTTGAGTATTTTAGTTTTAATGGCACAGGTTTTCAGCGACTGAATCTAGAGCGCAATGATTTTTTTTTTCCCGAAAGTGATAATCACGCAATTCGTTCGCTGTGAACAGTCACCGATAGTTACCGTTACCAGGACGGCCTAGTTCACCACATGGCGCGCGACAAAAAACTAATGGCAGTAGTTTTTCTAAGTGACCCCAAAGCGCCAGCGAATTTTCTGTCTGCGTGGCGCTGCGTTAGACCGGTTGGCTGTGGCGCCACGTATACGAGAATGTGGACGCACTGGCTTAAAATCCTGCAGCGTGATGAGATGGAGTAGCCGTGCTATGAAAATACCACTTCTGGACTCTTTTCCTGTTTGTTTTCTACAAACATGTCATTTAAGATTTGAAAGCCCAATTTCGGCAATGTTCAATTTTCAAGCCACTACAAAAAAAAATACATTTATTATTTATTTATTTATTTGGTACCTGCATCGCCTTTCAGCATTACAGCAGGGGGGCACTTTCACATTCAAAAAACAAAAAATCATGCACTTAACGCGTGAAAAAAGGCATCATTAGGTAGAACATCAACAATATGTGGCGGCAAAGCATTCCATTCGCGAACTGTTCGCAGAAAAAACGAATAACGGAGTACGTCACCTTTAAAAGAAAATTCATGAAGCTTTAAATTGTGGTCCCTTCGCTTCGAGACATAGAAAGGCGGCTTCAAATATTTTGATCCGTCTATGCCAGTCTTGGAATAGAAAATGTTATGCAAAAATTTTAATCTCAGGTTTCTTCTTCGATTTTTAAGTTAAGGCCACTGAAGATTCCTTTTGCTTTCCGAGACACTGAGTGTCCTGGAATAGTTTCCAAGTACAAAGCGGACTGCCCTATTTTGAATTTTTTCCAATTTGTCAATAAGTTCTTGTGTGTGCGGGTCCCAGCACACTGATGCATATTCGAGTACTGTGCGGACGCGAGTAAAATATAGCTGTTCTTTGAGATGCTGTGGAAGGTGGCTGAAATTTCTTCTTAACAAACCTAATATACCAGCAGCTTTCTTTACGACGTAATTAACATGCTTTGACCACCTCAGGTCAGCAGTAAGATAAACGCCTAAGTATTTAAAATTCTGTTCTTTTTTCAAGGCCGCATGGTTTATAGTGTAGATATAAGCAGGGTAGGAACGCTTCCTCGAAAAGGTGACGTGTACACACTTTTTAGTATTCAAAGTCATGTCCCAATCATTACACCACGTGGCTATCTTATCTAAGTCGTTTTGCAGGCTTTGCACATCAAGTGAACTATCTATAATTCTATAAATCACGCAGTCGTCTGCGAACATTCTGAACGAAGAAGTAACATCAGCATTAATATCATTTATATACAACAAAAAAAGAAGTGGCCCCAGAACAGAGCCCTGGAGGACGCCTGAAGTGACAGAACCATAGTTCGAGGAGCGACCACCAACAACTACACACTGCTGCCGTAGGGATAGGTATTCAGAGATCCATACAATGACTCTTTCATTCAAATTGTAGCTGCGTAATTTAGAAACAAGGAGATCATGCGCAACAATATCAAATGCCTTCTGGAAGTCCAAAAAAATGCAATCAATAACTTTCTGTTTATCAATAGCAACTGCGATATCATAAGTAAACTCAACCAACTGTGTAGAGCAAGACAAACCTTGGCGAAATCCGTGCTGAGCAGGGTTAAGCAAATTGTGTTTAACGAGGTGCGACA
Organism: Amblyomma americanum; assembly: GCF_052857255.1. Taxonomy (NCBI): domain Eukaryota; kingdom Metazoa; phylum Arthropoda; class Arachnida; order Ixodida; family Ixodidae; genus Amblyomma; species Amblyomma americanum. Next base: position 165,350,892 of record NC_135502.1, read on the forward strand.
TGTTAGAACTGTAAATTACATGCTCGATTGTCCTGCAAGCTATACTTGTTAGAGACACTGGCCTATAGTTTTCTACCAAATTTCTCGGTCCACTTTTATGGATAGGCACAACGCGAGCCAATTTCCAGTCTTTCGGCAGAGTGCCTTCTTGCAAACTCTTTTCAAATAATCGTGTAAAATACAATGACAATGTATCAGCGCAATTTTTGATAACTGCTGCTGGTAAATCATCTGGGCCGCTTGCAACCGACGGGTTCACATTGCGCAATAACTTGCGAATTCCTGCTGTACTAAAGATAACTTCTGGCATCAGATCAGCACTTGCTGGAATCTGTAAAGCTCGCGAGTGGGATGAAGTAAATACCGACAAGAAGTATTTACTAAAGGTGTCAGCCTTACATGCGTCGTCTTCAATGAGCGTATCACCACTTTTTATCGTTGGTACCGAGCAGTCATCTTTGCCGCGACTGCGAACATGCTTCCAGAATTGCTTCGAATCCTGTGCCAGCCTGTCTCCAAGTGAAGAAAAGTAAGAAAGTTTCGCTGTTCCTGCTAGCGATTTAAACTCAAATTTCAACCTTTTTAGTTCAGCTAGATTCCCAGGGCAACGCTTTTTTCTAAGTTTCAGATAAACTCGCTTTATTCTTTTCGTGAGAGCGCGTAACTGACTGTTGAACCATGGTTTGTTTTTAGCTCTTGTAGGAGATATAGTTTGCGTGGGGATGAACATGTCTTGTAGCTGTAAGAGTTTTTTCTTTTAGAATGGTTCATAACTGCTCAGTACTAAGTTCATCAGCCAAAGTATCGAAAACAAAAAATATGATTCTAATTCTATGTTAATGCTCTCATAATTTCTCTTACTAAATACATAGACCTTTCGCGCGAGTTTCTTTGCGACTGACACATTTCCAATTGAAATGTCGGCTATCACTATATTGTGATCACTTATTCCCGGCAGTACTCTAACATCTGTTATAACGTTCGGGGTATTGCACAGCAATAGATCAAGAATATTCCCAGAGCCATCATTGCGAGACGCATCATGAATGTACTGATGGAACCTGAATGAATCAATTAAATCGAAAAATATCGAGTACAAGGAACCTTGAGCACTGTCTCTCGGGGAGCTGGCTGACCAGTCTATGCCAGGGAGGTTGAAGTCCCCGCCCAACAAGATAGGATCACCGTCAACAGTGTCGAGAATACTTGATAGGTGCTCAAATTCTGCTCGCGATGAACCAGGTGGGCGGTAGAATACCCCAATTTTCAGGCTTTTTCCATTCGATAATCTTAATTTACAAAACACAGACTCCGTAACAGTAGAAGAGTCTAACATTACACATCTTCAGAAATTGTTTATTTGTCGCGGAAAAGGGCGCCAAGTTTTCATCATTTCCTCAGACACTGATTGTTTAAATGTTTGAATGCTTCCTTAACACATTTTAGGAAAGGCTCCGCGATGCCACTTCCTGTGACGCGTTTTCTCTATACCTTTATACCAAATCTTTTGACGCGCGCGAGGTATCATCTTTAACCTGAATTCTGTCGAAAAATCACATTCCATTGTCTGCACGAGTAGATATAGATACAACACAATGCGACTTCTTCCATTGAAACATCATGGCCCCAACGCGTAGCGGTGCCATAGCTATAGAAGCTGGCCTGAATTTCCTGATAACCAGCACTCAACGTCCTATTCGGACGTGTTGTGAGACATCGCGAGTGAGCACTTCTTGTGTAGCCTGCATGATGTTCCGCTTTCCACGTGTCTTCTCTGCAGTGCTTCACACGAATTCCAGTCTGGGCATAGTACAACCTCAGTGGCCTCATTCAGTAATGCGGCGGCATCCGACCCAGTTTATCGCGGGAAACATAATTCATCGCTGGAATGTTCTTTGATGTTGCGGCTTTAGATGCTCCGCTGAGTATTATACACTTCGCACCACTTGGACGTTTACATGAAGGATTGTAAGCCGATGTAAGCGGGGCTCGAGCAGGCCGTCGGACATCATGTGAAGAGGAGCGTCTTTTTAACCGACCGCCAAGATCTCATTAGCCGCGTTTACATGAATGCGGCAGAAGCCGATTCTATCCCTCCTTTTGGGGGTAACAGCAGGAGGGACTCATTCTCTACTCTCTTCCCCGATGTGTTTCCACTACCCTCAAAACGTGAAGGAGCTTACTTCTGTCACAATCATGGAAACGCGCCTTAGAGTCAGTAGCGAACTCTCGCAATCGATTTGCGTCGGCGTATTGAATCGAAGGCACCCGGACTTGATTTATCAACAAAAACAAGCATGCTTACATGTCCAACAATCACTCATAAAAATTCTCAAAATTGTAAGATGCTCTTATGGAATTATTGAAGGCAATGGTGCATTATTATTATTATTATTATGAAGACTGCAGAGGTAGGGAACACGAACAGCACGAGGGAAACACCGCATGCGCTATTTGATATCGTCAATGATATCTCCGCTACACTTAGTAACTCTCCGTAGGGTAGTAAATAGCAAAGGTCTTTAATGTCGATCGAGAAGGCCTGAAAGCCCTCGTCGGGTTGTGCCTTTAGCAAGGTCGCCACTTCTTCCTAGTTTTTTATAAGGTACGGATCCCTGGTTGTTAGTAGGTTTAGTTTGTACTGTATAAACAAAGCGACTGACTTGTGCCATGTGTCTTTTTTCTGAAATGATTACCCTTAACGGGACGTCCGGTTTCTGCATTTTCGCTTTGAATAAAACGTCAAGATGATTTCGCCGGCTATATTCAATAGCTTCCACCACCCCATCTAGATTTAGCCTTGTGAACAGATTTTTTTCTTGCGTCGTGGTTGGCATGGCATTTTAAAAGCGTGGAAATGGCTTCATTTGTTTTGTCATTAAACACGGACTTTGAAAGAACCTTCCTTATCTGCTGGCAGAGGGCAGAGGGAATGTACTACTAAGTAAGTGGCAATCTTTCAATATAAATCTTCCGCTGGGACTGCTTGCATCGGTACAGGACGTCTACACTCTCAGCGATGCACCGGTTAACCTGATTGTCGTGAGCCAGCCGGGACACCTGACGAACGCAGGTTAACAACTCCTAATGTGATTTCTTTGTCTCCACAGAGAACTTCGGACCGAGTGATAGGACCTTCCGCACTTTGTCGGGCAGGATGACGTGATTGGGGACGTGAAGGGGTCCTTTCTCTTCTGGAGATCTGGTAGGCAGACACGAGTTCAGATTTCTCAGCTGCTGCTGCCAAAAGAACTCGGTGGTCTTGTCTGCGAGGCGAAGGTATTGCTGAAGTTGGCGTCTTGCTGTATCCGGAGGGGCTACTTCTAGTAGCTGTACTTCAAGTTGTTTCCGGTAGAACCGAGCTTCTCGACGGAATTCAAATTTCTGAATCTTGCAAATTCCGTTTCTATGCCCCGCTGAAGGCATAAAGCCATCGAATAGGAGCTTCACGACCTGCGGAACTACATTTCAACGTGTGCAGAAAGACAGGGAATTACTCTGCACACTGCGGTTGCGATGAGCGACACGGTGAGAATAGGACTGGCGGGAAAACACACAAAAGGACCCGTTGAACTAGAAATAAACTTGATGAAATAGCTGATTGGGCAAATTGGTTGTTCATTATGAAGACTGCAGCGCTGGGGAACACGGACAACACGAAGGAGACACCACATGCGCATGTGGTGTCTCCTTCGTGTTGTCCGTGTTCCCCAGCGCTGCAGCCCATAATGAACAACCAACTTGCCAAATACGCTACCCTCATCATTCTTCTGATATGTGGGAATGTATTTCTTTTGAAGTGTTTCCATCAAGCGCATTGAAGAGGTAACTTGCATAAAAAACCAATAAAAAACGCTTTTGACGATAGCAAAAATCTTAATAGTGAAAAAAATATAAGACTGCCGTCGAGTGCTCTGCAGATGTATTGATTGTTATGGGAATGTCTTACGTTATATGAAAAATTGCGTTCATAAGGGGTTTCCTGCTCGAAAAAGATTTTATCCCGAATTTTTGAGTACGAGCAGACCGCCCATCCGAAACTCTCATGCTCAGCGAATTCCAAAAGCTTAACGTCACATGCGTTGATAACTTTTTTTTAAGAGAGCGATGTGTTACACTAAGCAGGTATGCCTTGCAATGGAATGTTGCGGTGTACCGAATTTCTCTGCCAAGACTAACGGCCGGGAATGGCAAGATGCCCGCATATATGCAAAGGGTTACCGCACTTAAGGAGGACTTTTGGTTAGTAATACCGCGGCACCCGCCGCGCCAGCTGCAGGCAACCATTCTGTAGGATGATCGCGCACAGCATAGACCTCCCTGCCAAAGTGGACTGTTCTCTGAGCAGAAATTGAATTGATAGAGGCAGTCCAGAATTGTATTCCATCATGCGAGTCTTCCACAGGCTAAAAAGTCAGATCAGCACTAACAAATCGCGCGGTATCTCAGTCATACGTCTCCTTAAACCAAAATTGCCTCTTGCTCATGGCAACGTTCCATCTTTCACTGTATAAAATGTTGCGACTTTTATCTTGTTGACTAACTGGCGTGCAGTCTCTGTTTGGCGGAAAAGGTACCCCCAAAAGTTTGGAAAGTGTTGGTTCTTATTCTTGTGCATAACGGTCGCACCTATCATGATGTTAAAAACTAATGCCCAGCTTAATTTATTCCTACGTTCGCGAAAATATTCGAGATGGTTTAGCGAAAACATTTTGCACTTAACTGCGAAAGGACTCCCTACAATGATCGCCATGGCTTTATTGCGCTCTTTCCGTCTACTTGTGTTCTTCCTGTGTCTGTCTTTTATATGTGCGCAACTCCTCTTAAGAGCAGCTTAATGAAAGGATTATCAACTTAATTTCGCTTGGTGTCTTTTTGCCTTGAGATTCTCCTATGGTTACAAACCGGCTCAAATAAACTGTGTATACCTTGATCCTTCCAAAGCGTTTGACTTAGTAAATCACTCGAGACGAGGTCTCGTCATGGTTCAAGCCTTGCGCCTCGTCCCCACGTTTCTTGAGAAAATCAAGTGAAATTAACAGTACTGCGTGCTTTTAATTGGGGCGATAAATACATTTTGCCCGATTAACCGCGCCTGACATAGTTCGAAACCGCGGGACTAAACCCATCATCGCGCGCGCTATCGAGAACACGCCAACCACGGCGGGCTTTACTCTGAGAGAAACAAAGAAACCACACACTGGCTGACACAAACAGGCATCTATTGCTATAACAACAATAATGCGCTAAGGAATTGAGGTCGTCCGACTCACCAGCCAGATTACGAGCGTATGTTCGCCTACGCTAGGGCTGGGGAGAAGCTTCTCAGCCGGACGGGACGAGATGCAATCTCCAAATATCAAGCGGCAAAAAACTTAGACCGCAGTGAGACCAGTTGCATATATGAGCGACGTTTAGCGGAGACTAGCCGACTAGCGATTGAACGAGTTCCGACACGATCGCAGTGTGTTCTCTTTTTTCACATTCTGAAGTTGAAATAGCGCCAACTTTAATCGTTTCCCGCGACGTTGTTTCAGATCAAGCTCGCCTGCGGTGTTGCAAAGTTTCTTGTGACTTCGTTCCATGACGTCAGTGTGGGCCGCGCCGAGATCCATGGCTATCACAGCCGATCGCGGTTTTTTGCCTTCTACAAAACATCTCAGAACTAAAACTGTCTCGAGTGAGCCACACTCAAAGTGCATATTCGTACCGCAAGATTTCTTCATCTTTTGCCACGGCACATGCCTGTGCCGCAACACGGGCGGCAGTGACGAACGTGCCAATCAGAACGATGGAGTCGTCCGCTCGGTCGCATGCACCAAACACCGCTTGGCGCCATCACGCGCCCGTGCGCACAGTCGGACGGTCGCCAGCTGCGCCCACCTTATACGTTGCAAACTTCTTGATCTCATCCGCCCACCTAACCTTCTGCCGGCCCTTGCTACGCTTTCCTTCTCTTGGAATCCACTCTGTTACCCTTCATGTCCAGCGGTTATCTTGTCTTGGCATTACATGCCCTGCCCAAGCCCATTTCTTCCTCTTGATTTCGGCCAAGATGTCATTAACTCGCGTTTGTTCCCTCACCCACTCTGCCCGCTTCTGGTCTCAACATTACACCTGTCATTTTTCTTTCCATGGCTCTTTGCAGTTTCCTTAATCCTTTTCGTTAGCCTCCACGTTTCTGCCCCGCAGGTGAGTACCGGTAAGATAACAGCTTTTGTACACTTTCTTCTTGGGGGTATTGGTAACCTCCCATTCATGATCTGAGAAAACCTGCCATGTGCGCTCCACCCCATTCATATCCTTCTAGTTATCTCCCTCTCATGATCAGGATCAGCTGTCACTACCTTCCCTAAGTAATTACTTTACCACTTCCAGCACCTCGCCCCTAATTCTGAACTGCTGCTCCCTTTGTGGACTGTTGAACATCAGTTTGGTTTTCTGCATGCTAGTTTTTTCGACCGACCGTTCTTCTCTGCCTGTCTTAACTCATTGATCATGATTTGCAGTTCACCTCCTGAGTGACTCAGCAAGGCAATGTCATCAGCGAATCGCGGATTATCTATGTATTCTGCATTAACTCTCTGCATTAACAAAGTCGGGCAGCCGAAAAGCCGGACTAGCCGATGACCGTAGTGATACTCTGAATCGCTTCTGACGAAGGACCATAGTCTTTGAACATGACGCTGGTTAGAGCGTACGAATCTTGAGTCGAACTCTTCACTGGGGAGTGAAACACGAACCACCTTTGCAGGCTGAGTTGTTCGAAACTGGGTTCGCCCTAGTAGGGGCTCAGCGGGGTTTGCGGAGCCTCCTCCAAGCACACACCCCTGAAGAAGCCGGGCGCCAGGCCGTGGGTGGATTGTACCCATTTTTACCGGTGGGTGTCCGGCGGTGGGTTTCGAACCAACCACCTCCCGCAGCCGAGGCGGACGCCCAGACCACTAGACCACTAGAGCCTAACTGTTCCAGTTAAGCCTCTGAACACCTCCTGTAAAAAGGCGGTGAATAGCAAACGCGAGATCGCGTATCGCTGCCTGGCGCCCTTTCTTATCGGAAATTTCTTGCTGACATTATGGAGGACTATGGTAGCTTTGTAGTTGCTATATATATCTTCCAATATTTTTACATAAGGCTCTCCTCTATCCTGATTTCGCAGTGCTTTTATGAATGCTGGGGTTTCCACTGAGTCGAATGCTTCCTCGTAACCAGTGAAGGTAATATATAGGTGTTGGTTATATTCTGTGAATTTCTCTATCACCTGACTGATAGTGCGGATATGAACTATTGTGGAATAGTTTTACGAAAGCCTGCCCGGTGATTTGGTTTATTAAAGTCTAAGGTTGTCCTGAATCCATTAGCGATAAGCTTAGTGGATACCTTTTAGGCAACGGACATTAACCTCATTAATCTGCAATTTTTCAAGTCCTTGGCGTCTCCTCTTTATGAGGTAAGTTAATGTCCGAGTTCTTTCAAGCTTATAACACGGACGAGGTCATAAGGCATTTTGTATACAGGGTGCCTAGTTTTTGTAGCACAATCTCCCGTCCGCCCTTCAACATATCTGCTGTTACCTTATCGTCACCAGCTGTCCTTCCGCTTTCCATTACTAATAAGGCTTTATTTACTTCCTCTTTAGTTACTGGCGGGATGGTGCATTGCTGCGCCGCTCTCTCTGTGATTACCGTTCTCATTACATAGGCTACAGTGTGGATTTGTGTAGAACTCTTCGAATAATTTAACTATCTTAACCATATTGCTAAAGAAATAGCTCTCCGTGTCTCTTAACGCATACATCTGGTTTTTACCTATGTCTAGTTTTATTTTCAACGCTCTAAGGCTACCTCCGTTCTTCAGAGCATGCTCAATTATATTCATATTAAACTTCCTTATCTCGGCTACCTTGCGCTTATTAATTAACTTCGACAAATCTGCTAGTTATATATTCTGTCTATAGGGTTAGACGTTCTCATGCTTTAGCGTTTCTTAATCAGAACTTTCGTCTCCTGAGATAGCTTGCTTGTATCCTGTCGGACTGTCCTGCCGCCTACTTCTACTGTGCACTCCATAATGATAGCTGTCAAATTATCTTTCATTGTATGAACGTTTAGATCGTCCTCCTCAGTTAAAGCTGAATATCTGTTCCTCAGCAGCATCTTGAATTACTCTATTTTACCTCTTACCGCTAACTCTTTATAGGACCTCCTCTTCGCTAGCTTCTTCCGTTCCCTCTTCAAATCTTAGATAATTCGAGACCTTATCATTCTGTGGTCGCTACAGCGCCCCTTTCCGAGGACGTCCCCATCCTGCACGATACTAGGGTGAGCGCATAGTATGAATTCAATTTCATTTTTAGTCTCCACATTAGGGCTCTTCCAGATACACTTCCTATTCTCGTCTGCGGAAGAAGGAATTCATGATGCATAATATATTTCTATCAGCGAACTCTAATAACGGCTATCTCTGTTATTGCTGAACCTATCCCATAGTCGCCTACAGCCTGGCCGCCAGACTGCTTCTTGGATACCTTCGCATTGAAATTGCCCACCAGTATAGTGTACTGTGTTTTTATTTTGTTCATTGCCGATTCCACGTCTTCATAGAAGCTTTCAATGATCTGGTCATTAGGCTGGACGTTGGCGCGTAGGCCTGCAGCACCTTCAGGATGCAGCTCCTATAGAGTCTAGCCGCCGCGGTGGCTGAGTGGTTATGGCGCTCGGCTGCTGGCGCCAACACGCGTTTTCGATCCAGGCCGCGGCGTTCGAATTTCGATGGAGGCGAAATTCTGGAGGCCTGTGTGCTGTGCGGCGTCAGCGCACGTTAAAGAACTCCAGGTGGTCGAAATTCTCGGAGTCCTTCACTACGGCGTCTCTCATAGCCTGAGTCGCTTTGGGACGTTAAACCCCTTTAAACCAAACCAAACCCATTGAGTCTAATTACTATATCTGGCGCTCTTTTTATTACAATATAGCTCCTCTACGTTGCCATCTATATCCTGATTAATGAGGAATCCCACACCTAGTTGTCGTCTTTCCCTAATCCGCGATAGCACAGTTTTTGCCCATCCTTTAGTACTGTATACGCCTCCCCTGTCCACCTAACTTCACTAAGTTCAATTTCAGTTCAGTTTATTTCTTGCTACAGAGAGCAGTGGGCCCCGGGAGAAAAATCCGTAGCTTGACAAGATCCCGAGGCCCACAACATCCAGCAACACTGGCACCATTGGTCACATGCAAACAAGAAAGGCATACATAAACCTAAGGAATAATTCACTATCTATGAATGAAGAGCGGAAACACAAACTAAGCGCGCAAAATAACATCAAGAACAAGTAACTTACAAAATTCATTGTATGCACTGAAAGCATTATTTAAACATTCTATATACAGAGATTGTAGCACTTAACTTCACAGCAGTGAACACAGTGAGATCGCAAAAAAAGAACAATTTTAAACATACATGAATGAAGACAACATGATATTGGCGTGCTGACGGGTTACGCTAAGCATTCAACGAGCCTGCATATTTCGACCGTATACGTAACAACCACAAACCATAAAAAAAAGAATTATTTAGTGAAAGAACGCCCGGAGGTCAGCATTGCAGCATTTATAAATGTCAATGCCTGCATCAAACAGACGGTTGAGTAGTGCGGGTAAATGATATCTAAGCATTTGTAGCCCGTAGTTAGTTCGTGGCGTGTTAAGGGTGTAGTGCCGCAGACGGCGTAGCGGGTATGTAGGCACAAGGAGCTCAAGCTTAGCGATTTGAGATATTGTTAAAATTTTGTCCCGTGTTACCTGTTTGTAGCGCAAGGACAGACATTTATCATAGAGACTAAATATTCTAGGCACGTTACTATTGTGAAAAAGGGCTGCGAAAGGATAATCATAAGGTTGGTTAAAAATAATTCATGAGGCCTTCTTTTGAAGGAGGTAAATAATTTGAAGAGTGGCTTTTCGAGCAGCTCCCCAAACTAGGTTGCGGTAATGCAAATGTGGCATGAAGAGAGTTTTAAACAGAAGCACTTTAATTGAGGTAGAGAAAAAATGGCGATACCGTGATAGTACGCCAACTACACGAGCAAAATTAAGGTGTATATGATCAATATGTGTGCCCCAGAGCAGCTTCTCGGTAAACCAGATTCCTAATGTTTTAAAGCGGTTAACAATTTCTCTACTACTCGAGGCATAGCAAAGTTGTCTGGAAGAACCTAATATTTTTCCTTTCGGACGAAAGAACACTGCTTTCGTTTTCGAAACATTTATCTGTAGAGCATATGAGTTTACCCAGCGGACAAGCGTTGAAAGCGTCGTATTTGCAGGGATAATGAGATCATCGGGGTTGTAACCACTGAAGAACATGCTTGTGTCTTCCGAGTATACTATTAAGAATGTATTTTATTAATAGTGGTAATATCATTGATGTATAAATTAAACAGAATTGGACCTAGGAGACTCCCTTGCGGGACGCTAGTTTTGATTTGAATCACGTGCGAGGAGCATCCATTGATATTGACATATTAATATCTGTGCGAAAGATAAGAACGAATCAGCTCTAGCACATGGCCCCTGATACCATATCTCTGAATTTTCGCGAGAAGGGTGTAATGACTGATGCTGTCGAATGCTTTTTTAAAGTCTATTAAAACCCCAAGTGTAGTATTTTTTTCTTCAGTTTTCTAAGATAATTATTTTTTTTGGGGGGGGGGGGGCACCAATGACATCCCATTTAAAGCCCGATTGTTCCTCGAACAGCACTGCTAGGCTAGCCTCACTAGATAAAGCTTTAGCGTTAGACGTTGCCAGGTTCAGATTCCAACGGCGTCTGTCCGGAGCCAGAGATTCTTAGCACCCTCAGCGGCGTCACGGGTCTGACCGCCGCCTTGGTCAGTTGCTCCGCAGCCGCTGGGGACTGATGGCCGAGGATTAATTGGTTCGTTCGTGGAAGGTTGTGGCCAAGTACTACACCAGGGTGGCCAAATCCTGTTCTAGTGAGGGAATGCGTTGTCGATTCTGGTCACCGAGATCAGGCCGCACCCCAGGCCTGGTTATGCAGTTCCATCGACACGTGGATTTTTTTTCAAACTCGGTGGAGAATTGCCTGGCACCGTGATTCGAACCACGGTTATCTTGCACGCAACGGGGCCGCTCTACATCAGCGCCATCACTTTGCCTTAAGAGTGGATCTCCACGCCGCAACGTCAGCGCAGGCCGAGTTCCCCACCCGAAGAGATGGCTGTCTTCCGCGCGCGCGCGCAGCAATCAAGCCGTCAATTGCGCTCGCGTCCCTGCGACGCTGGTGGCATCTCTTGCTAGTTAGGGTTACTAACTAGCGATCGCGCATCGCGGGGAAGAAAACCCTAAAGGGGACGGAGCGTGGGGAGGTCCCAACATCCCCCAACCTTAAATAGACCCACGCGCCTGCAAAAACATGCTGCGGAGGCTTCCCCTGGTCTTCATGCCCTTGAGGCAGGTTTTACAGTGGATGTCGCGCCGACAGCGCCCACGCACACATCCGCGATATTCAGAAGGCGACTTGAAGGTCTCCCCTCGGACGACTCGCATGGCCCGTGGACTACATATCTGCGGGCCCGAAAGGGAAGCCCGGTTGAAAACTGTAGGGCAGGATTCTGCAGTAGTCGCCAGGGTAACAGCAGGCAGTGGTGACTGCTGACTGGTCTCGCCACGGCTGTCCCGGATGAATGCGGCAAACAGCAGACAGGCCGGTCCGTCGCAGCAGACGGCAGCGATACGATGTGCACAGGACAGGGCGTGATTCCGGCGCTACCATGACACCGCCGTTCACGTTATGGCTCTTCATGCAGGTTTTCAACGTGGCTGTCTCGTTAAAATGCGATCGTGACTGCCTTCTGCCCAGCATCAACGAATCCTCACCACCGGGCAATGTTCTAAGTGGAACCTTTCGTGGAACCTTTCAACGCCGATGCCTTCCTCGTCACTGAAGCGTGTGGTGCCGCCGAATTCGGACAATGCCCGCTGCCAGTCACCCAACATTGGTCCGTCGACGAACATCATCTCGTGCTACAAAAGGGGCGTCACAGCAGTCTTCCTCTGGGGCGTGATTCCGGCGCTACCATGACACCGCCGTTCACGTTATGGCTCTTCATGCAGGTTGGTGGAATGCCTCCATACGGCACCGATGTTTTGTACGTTTTGCCGGTTCCGCCCCATGTGATTTTTGCACAAGTGTGTTCACGGTCTTCTTTTAACGAGAATGCAAAGTACAGTCGAAGGCGACGCTATTTGTTAAAGCGTAGGGCTGTGTTTTTCATGCTGCTGCTGTTATTTTGCGGAGACGTTGAACTGAATCCAGGGCCTGATAACGACTCTGCTCCTCAACAGCTTCTAGATGGCCAGGCTGATATTAAAGAGAAATTGTTATCTATTGAGGGATACCAGGCTGAGAACAAGGCTGCCATGCAGGCTCTTAACACGAGGTTGACAAAACTAGAGATGCAGATAGACCATCTTCATGAACTGAAGAGCACTGTTGTGAAATGCCAGGAGAATAATCAATTGCAACATGCCGAGCTGCAGAGCCTGAGGGCCAAACTAGATCAGCTAGAGAACAGGAGTCGGCGTTGCAACTTGCTTTTCTTTGGCATTAAAGATACAGATCAGCAAGGATCAAATGCAACAAGTGAATATCATGTGAAAGAAGTCTGCAGGGAACATATGGGAATTGAAGATTTAAAATTTGAAAAAGCGCACCGAATTGGAAACTTTAGCCCAAGTAAAAAGCGACACATCATTGTAAAGCTTGCGACACATAAGGAAAAGTTAGCAGTCTTTGCAAAAGCAAAAAAACTCAAGGGTACTTCTATCAGTATATCTGATGATTACTGCGATAATGTACGAAAGAAACGAAAAATTCTCTGGGAATACGCGAAAGCACATTGTGATGAATCAGATCGTCCGGTCATCAGATATGATACTTTATGCCTGAAGGATGGAAAGTATGTATACGATGAAAATCAAGAGTGTGTGAAGCGGGTCACGTGACTTAAAGCCGATAACTGTCGCTTGTCTTTTTTGGTAGTTAATTGCCGTAGCATTAAAAACAAAAAAGATGAATTACCGGGTCTCGTTGAACTGACGAAGCCGTCCGTCGTTCTTGGATGTGAGTCATGGCTACATGGTGATATTGGTGGTAGTGAAGTGTTTCCAAGTAATTACTGCAGCTATAGGAAAGATCGCTGCACGCATGGTGGGAGTGTCTTCATCCTGGTACATGAAACAGTTAATTCCCAGAAACTTGATATTGACGTTGGAACTAGTGAGGCTGTTTGGGCCAAAATACGTTTAGGAAATGGTAAATCTATTGCTGTGTGTTCATTTTACCGACCACCGGGAAGTGCATCCATCACCTTAAATGACTTATCAAAAGCTGTCGAATCAGTTAAGCATGACTACATGGCCATCGGAGGTGACTTTAATCTGCCTGAAATTGATTGGTCCCATTTAGGCATGGTATCAAGTAGCGGTAATAATGAGACTAAAGCGATGCTTTTTGACGCAAATATTGACTCAACCAACCCGTGGGAACAACGTTCTAGATCTTTTCTTGACTAACATTCCTGAGGCTGTGCACCCTCCTGTAATCTTGCCCGGGATCAGTGATCACAGTTCAGTCCTGTGCGAAATGAAGCTGGATTACGTCAGAGTTAGTGACGGCGGGCGGCGTCGCATATATAGCTATGGTAAAGCACGTGTCAGTGATATCTGCGCTGCTCTCGTATCCTACTTTCATGTGTTTGAAACGCTGTCTGAAACGATGTCAGTTCACGAGTTGTGGAAAATTTTCAAAGAAAAAATTTTAGAGTTACGTGAAATGTATGTTCCTAGTTGGATCTTGACGTCACGACGAAGCAAAAGCAAGCCTTGGTTTAACAAAACTGTGCGCAGGTTCATATACAAAAGACAGGCTGCTTACAGGGCGTATAGAAGGAATCCTTCTATACAGAATAATGAAAAATTAAAATATACAACAAACGCAGCGAAGGTAGCCGTTAAACAAGCAAAAGACTTATTTTTTTATTTTTTTCTATTGCGCATAAAAGAGCGCCCTAAAGAATTTTGGCAGTTCATGAAAAGAAACGGCAAGGATCAAGTATCGATTCCATCTCTTGTACATGAAGGTTCCATTATCGACGAGAGTATCGATAAAGCTGAGTGCTTCAACGAGTTTTTTTCTTCGGTATTCTCTGCTTCTTCCAACACCTCTCACGTCGAGCTCAATTTTGGTCGAGTTAATTCTGATCACATGCGTGGTGTCGAGTTTAATCAAAGAGGAATTGAGTTGATACTCAAAGGGCTGAATGCTGCCAGTGCTCCTGGTCCTGACGATCTACCAACTGCTCTTTTCCGTGCATGTGCGTGTGAGTTGTCTGCATATCTGAGAGTCATTTACACAAAATCCTTAGAGGAAGGAGCACTGCCTTCTGACTGGAAGTTAGCCAATGTAGTTCCTGTGCACAAATCTGGCCCTCGAAATGTTGTTTCCAACTATCGTCCCATCTCTTTGACGAGTATTGCTTGTAAAGTTTTGGAACATGTGTTTTTCACTAGCATTATTAATCATATGAATACGCATTCCTTACTAAGCAATCAGCAGCATGGTTTTCGTAAGGGCCTTTTTTGTGTAACACAGTTGACAGAACTAATTCATGATCTGACAAGTGCACATGATGAAGGGATGTCTGTAGATTGCATCTTCTTGGATTTCAAAAAGGCATTTGATGTTCTTCCTCATTCTTTTTTGCTTGAAAAGTTGTCTTGGTATAACATTGATGAGAGAATGATTGACTGGATACAAGACTACTTGCACTTAAGGAAACAAAGAGTAGTTATTAATGGAAAATTATCAAGCGAATGCATTGTATCCTCTGGTGTACCTCAAGGATCAGTGCTCGGACCTTTGTTATTTTTGATCTTTATGAATGACATTTGCTCTAATATCTCTTCTCATATTCGTCTGTTTGCAGATGACTGCGCATTGTATAGGGTCGTTGATAGTCCCAATGACTGTGTGCAGTTACAGAATGATTTGAACAGGGTGTCTGATTGGTGGAAGAAATGGGGTATGTTTATTAACTTGCAAAAATCTGTGTATATGCGAGTCACAAAAAAGAAAAAGCCCCATGAATTCTCTTATACAATTAATGGGACACAACTTTCCTCAGTATCAGAATACAAATATCTCGGCGTATTCATAACCTCCAACCTAAGCTGGAGACGACATGTCGACTATGTAACAGGAAAGGTGTGTCGCGTTCTTGGTTTTTTAAGGCGTAACACCAAGCAATTCCCTTTAGAAACAAAAGAGTTACTTTTTATGACAAACGTTCGCTCGGTTCTCGAATATGCCTGTGCAGTATGGGACCCTTGGCATAAAACGGATATAAACTTGAGAGGATACAAAACTTGGGTATCCGATATGTCTTTAAAAACTATACCAGGAGCTTTAGCGTTTCACGTGCAAAAAACTCGCTGGGATGGAAGACGTTTGAAAAACGTAGATATTGTTTGAGGTTAAATTTTTTTCATAGTATTTACTATTCCAATACTGGCATACACCGTGACCTGTACATCCATTCACCAAACTATATTTCGCTACGTCGTGACCATCGATTAAAAGTTAAGGAAATTAACTGTAAATCAGAGATGTACAAATATGCTTTTTTCCCTAGGTCTATAAGAGATTGGAACCGGCTCTCTGAAGAGGTGGTATTAATTACGTCAGGTTATTTATTCTCTTCATCTCTGTGGATGCTGTTTTTAGGCTGTATTACTGTTGCATCATGGTTGCATTGTATGTGCTGTACTTTGTTACCTTTCTTTTCGTTTGTATGATGTGTTATTCCCCCCCCCCCCCCCATTGTAATGCCACTTGCGGCGCTGTGGGTATTACAATAAACAAATAAACAAATAAGCCTGTATGGCTCCACTGGATCTGCATGATCGCCGAAACGCGCTTCGCATGCCTTCAGTGTATAGGTCATGGGAGGGGAAACGGCGTCCGCAAGGGTCTCGTGACGCAATGCTTAACTCGCTAGAAAAACGTGTCGAGCGGCTACGCAAACGCAAATTTCGAGTAAATAAAGCCTTTTCTTGAGTTTAACGAGACTGCGCAGTTAATTCGAGGTTACAAAAACGAGTGGGCAGCCAAGTGCGCCCGTCCCAAAAGCACGGTGTGGTGGTCGTGTCTCTTCTGACGTGGTGCCGGCAACTCCGGAAGGCCTTTGGATCACTGGCAACGACCGTAAACAAAGACCCGACAAGGATTACATCGCGCAGCCGACAGGAGACGTGAGGTCTGTGAGGTGGGCCTACCCTCTCTCACTGCACGAAGCAGCTTGTGAGCGGTCCGCACCCACCGTACCGGACGGTGTTGGAGCGCCCGGTGCCGAGCTGCAATACTCCCGTGCTCGTAGCGGCGCCCGTGGCCCCAGGCCACCGGCTCCCTGAGCCGCGACTCCGAGAGTCTAAACAGGGACAGCAGAGAAATATATACAGGAATACTCGGACACAAACGCGGCTTCTGTACTCACTCGCTTCGGGCTTGGCAACTCCGCGGACGCTAGGCTTCGCGGACAAGAAAAGAACACAGGCGCATGCGCTATCTGTGCCACAGGCAGTCGTTTCCGTTTAATGGAATGACCAACGAGGCTGATCTGTTCACGCGGCCATGGATTCGACGCCCATTTGAGGCCATAGGGTGTTCTGTCTGAAGAGTTTTGTATAGTTGGCTATGAAGCCTGCTGGCAGGCTGCCCACAACCCGGTGGGCAGGTTGCCACCCGCCAGTGGCTTCGTACAGACAAACAAAGGGGAAATCTGAGACTGGAAGTTATATTGATAGAGCACCAAAAGAGGAGTACGAATTCACCGGCACCTTTCACACGGCTGCTCCACGTCGGAACTCGCACTTATACAAGACCCCTGTACTCCTCTGTGCAGTAACAGATACAGAGCGGAGTCTTTGCAGGCTCGCATGCAGATGGGAAGCGGCGGGTTGAATGGTCCTGCTGCTTCTGCTCAGTCTTTCGACGTGCTGTGCTGCACCTTTTGGTTGAGCGCAAGCTTAGTGCGCTCTGGGACCAACCCGGCGCCCTCGGGTGTCGAGCGGGTTCGAACAGTGTAGGTGACAGGAACGGACCTTCGCCCACCTCACAGAACGCCAAAGAAATCCACCTCTTTCACATGATCACTCTGCGCATGCGCACCTCTTGTAGAGCTGGAAAAGTGACAGTGCAAGCGATAGATGGCGGCAGCTGTCAAGCACACACTTGCCATTTTGCTGGCGCAGCTGGCTCCTCGTGGATCAAGATCGTGCCTGCGTCTCCCAGTTGCGTTTTTTTTTTCAACCAGCAGCAGATGAATCTTCGCCACTCATCCGAGGGCACCACATCTTGTGAAAAAAGGTGGATTACGATAGAAGAGTGCAGTTTCCCGAGGTTCTGGGGACGAGATACCGTTGGGGCTGGTCAGTGGGTTCGAATCCTGTCATAATCGCACCTTCATCGCGAATGGCACTCCGCACTTGGTCAGAGTGCGAAGATCTTTCTCTGCGTCTCGGCGTTGAGTTGGCTACTTTGATTGCAAGAGGAGGAGATGAACCTCGATCGATTGATTGATTGATCGATCGATCAATTGATCGATCAATCAATCGATCGATCAATCAATAAATCAATCAATCAATCGATCAATCAATCATTCCATCAATCAATCAATCAATCAATTCAATATAACTTTATATTCACAAAAATAAAATATACACGGCGAAAAAGGGCTGTAGGAGAAAAAGCTGCGCAATAGCAGCTTTACAAAGCTCCAACCACCGTGGCAAAAATGACAGCAATTTAACAGCTCCATTTTTTCTTCATTTTGCAAGGAGAAGAAAAAATAAATCACTGCGAGAAAGTATAAAAGATTAGTCTCATGTTACACTAATGGTCGTTAACAAACAAATGCATTGTGTCATCTTTGTTAAGTGCCGTAATGTCTATATCATGCTTCGCGAAGTCATTGAGTGTGTGGGGGAGTGTGTATTCAACGCGTTTGCGGCCATAACCTGTGCGCATGACAGGAACATTCCAAGGCAGTTTACTGCGTAGGGTATGCGTATGCTTGTTTGTGGGGATTAGCGATTTTCAGGGCCCCAAGTCGCACAACCATATTCTAAGATGGGACGCATGTTGGTCAAGTAGAGTGTCTCCTTCAAATAAGCAGGTGCCTGCTTGAAATTGCATTTTAAAAAGTTTAACACACGGCTAGCTTTGGCAGCATTATGGTTTACGTATTCGTTCCAAGAAAGGTTGTTTGCGAAGATAACACCTAAGTACTTCTAATTCTTACCAAATGATAAGTTTCTGTCGCCTAAAAGGTAATGGGTAGGTATTGGTTTATTTTTATTTGTAAATTGCAGAACATTACATTTTGAAAACTTTAATGTCATGTTCCATGTTTTGCACCATGCCAGGACAGAGACGAGGCCACTTAGCAATTCACAGGAGTCGCTTACACATGTGATGTCACAATAAATGCAACAATAGTCAGCATACAATCTTACCCGACTGGAAACACGGTCAACTATATCTTTGATAAATATTAAAAAAATAAAAGGGCCCAAAACTGATCCTTGGGGAACACCCAATAAGACTGCAATATCTGATGAACTTGCGCCTTCAAGAATAACGCGTCGATTTCGACCGAGGAAGTACACTTCGAGCCATTTGAGCAGGGTGAGGAGAACTTTGAGGGTAGAGAGTTTCGGTAATAATAAATTATGTGCGACAGGATCAAAAGCTTTTTGAAAATCCAAAAATATGCATTCAGCCTGGTTACCATTCTTAATTCCAAAAGCGATATCGTGAGCAAATTGTATCAGTTGCGAATCGCAAGAAAATCCCTTTCTGAAGCCATGATGCATTGGGCAAAGAAAGTTGTTATCCTGGAGGTGCTCAAAAAAATTAGTGTAAATGATGTGCTCTAGCGATTTGCATATGGCACTTGTAAGAGAGATAGGCCTATAGCTTACAGTTTTTGTTTTGTCGACTCTTTTAAATAGAGGAACTTCGCTGGCGCTTTTCCAGTCATCGGGCAAGGCGCCGAAATCTATTGATTTTTGAAACAGTGTTAGTAAAAAGGGAGCGACAGAAACTGCACAGTTCTTCAATATGTAGTTCGGAATACGGCCAGGACCGGGTGCCGTGTTTAACTTCAGCTTCTCCAAAAGTAACGCTATTCCATGTAATGAGAAATCTACGCCACTCATCTCCGTAAACTCATTCACAATATGTTACCCGTCGGAGGGCATGCCGATAGAGAAAAAACTGACTGAAAATAACAATTAAGCTATTCAGCCTTGCCTTCCAGTTTTGAGCTATAGATAAAGCAATCTGTATTATCGGGAATGTTGTCTCTTACACGCTGCTTGCTTTTTACATGCTTCCATACTTGCTTTGGATTATTCTTTATTTTTCCGCCTAGAACACCCGGATACGCACGTTCAGCCCTGCGCGTCTCCCGCATTATAATCTTATTCAGCTCTTTCAGTTTACAATGCAAGGTGGCTCTAGCGATCGACAGTACCTACGATATAAGCCGTGCCTTTTGTTTATCAAGGTTCGAATGGCGGCGTTCTTCCAAAGCTTATCTGTTGGACACTTCGACGAAATGGTGCGTGATGGAACCTACGTCTCCACTAAGGCAAGGAGTTTTGTCTTCAGTAGGTGCCACGTGGAATGTATATCAAGTCTAGAACTGTGATGTCTAAATTCTGGGAAAAAGGCATTGAGCTCACGCGATAGCAAGACATAGTCTCCTCTGTCGTAATGTCGTAATACCGTACGTGGTGGCGGCTTTCTGAGCTGCTCGGCAAAACAGGATAATGTTGCGATTACCACTTCATGGTCGCTTAAACCGGGAATTGTGGTGGTTGAAGAAACGAGGGTGCGATCGTTGCAGAAAATCAAATGAGGTACGTTTACACTACTACAGTTTATTCAAGCTGGGCAATCCACAAATTGAATTAGGGAATGAGGGTTCATCATTACACGAAAATCAGTATGAAGGAGCGATGTAGTCTTTATATTCGGCTTAAGGGAGACCCTTTATACAATAGGTAAATTAAAATCACCAACAAAAATAACATAAGATGCATCCAGGGTTAGTAGGATGTTGCTGAATTGAAATAGAGGTTACGGTGTTTGAGGGGCTGGAGATTTGTAAAATGAACCAATAGCCTTTGAGGAACCGTTATCCAGTATGACCTTACACCAGACCGTTTCTCATGTTTCGCTTTCTGTGTTAATAAGTATGCTATTCAGTCCATTGTCGACAATGACAAAGACACCACCGCCATGCTTGCTACGGTCCTTCCGGTATACATTGTAATTAGGCGGAAATATCACGCAGGTGCCCATT
This sequence comes from Amblyomma americanum, assembly GCF_052857255.1. NCBI lineage: Eukaryota > Metazoa > Arthropoda > Arachnida > Ixodida > Ixodidae > Amblyomma > Amblyomma americanum. The sequence continues at coordinate 165,371,341 of NC_135502.1, forward strand.
GTTTCGTCCACCCATGACTCGGTGCCAGTGACCACATGTGGTTTGACCAATTCTAAGAGGCCATTTCTCAGACCACTCCTGCAGCCGAAAACAAACTGAACTTGCTTGCGAGTGGTGGAATATCGGTCAGATTTTTTCCACTATGAAATATGCTACAATCATCAGCGTAGATTACAAATTTGGATGAATTATCAATTAGCACTAGATCATTTATACAAAAAAGAAAAAGGAAGGTACCAAGGATATGCTGCCTTGGGGCTTTGTATAGATCGGATGTGTGACTTATGGTCATTAATTTCAATGAATTGTGATCGTGAGGATAAGTATGAATAGATTAGTCGAGTGCACGTAACACGGAAACTATACATTTCTAGCTTGCCTTTTAATAGACTGTGATTAACACGATCAAAAGGTTTTGCTGAAATCTATGTAGATTCCCAAAGTCATTAGTTTTTCTTCTATACTTTCTAAGATAATCTCTTTTTGGTTCAGCAGAGCACTTTCTGTGGAACGCCTCTCCCTGAATCAAAATTGAAATTCAGTTAACAGACTATGCTTTTTGATAAAAGTTACCCATTCGAATATTAATTGTTTTTTCAAGCCCTTAAGACAATATTGGTAAAATGGAAATTGGACGGTAGTTATTTATGTTGTTTCTGTCACCTACCATATGAATTACGATAAAACGCGCTAATTGCATGTTCTTTGAGAACACACCTGCTGAGACTGCTGAATTAAATATATGTGCTAGCAAAGCTGCAATATGATCAGTATCATATTTAATAGGCCTTATCTCTAAACCATCTGCGTCCGTGCTAGTACTGTTATTAAGGCTTTGGAATACAGTATTGACTTTGCTTGCACAGGTTGCTGACGGAATATGCTTTTAACGTTTATTGGTGTTTGAGTGGCTGATCTGCTGTGCCCGCTGTTTCCACCTATTTCGACACAAAATTGTTAAAACAGTTGGCAAGTTCTGTCCCATGGGTCTCCTTGTCGTTTATGATAAGGCTTTCAATGCGCGAGGTGCTCGTTGGGTTTAATAATTTGTTGATTTCTTCCATAGTTTGTCGCTCTTCCGTAGACGGTCTGCGTCAGAAATACGGTGGTAGTAGTCCTTTTTTGAGTTCTCTTTTTCACTGTTTAGTTTATTACGAAATGCTTTGTATTCCAGCCGCTTTACCGGATCGCGTATTTCTATGAAACGCTGATAAAATTTATTCTGGTTTATTTTCCTCATTAACTCCCCTGTAATCCATAGGTTCCGAGCATTTCTAGGCTGACAATAAGGTTTAAGAGGGAAGCAATAAGCATATAATGATTGCGATCTGGCTAAAAATGTCTCATGCGCTGTTTCCGTATCTAAAGTGTCAAAAATATATGTCCAATCAGTCTGTTTAATCATTTCCTTGAAATATGCTAATGCTTCAGGTGATATGGAACGCTACATGCTCAGCTGTGCATGTTTACACGTGGGCTCTGCGCCGTGTGAACGAAAATATGAGGAGGTGGTCGCGAATGTCGCAGGTTAGAGCTCCTGACATTACTTTCTTATCAGATGAGTTTGTAATGAGAAAGTCAAGTAATGATGACGATTATGAAGTGACTCGTGTTGGTACTGAAATGACATTATAGAAACCAATGCATTCGAGTAGTGATTGAAATTTTATGTCTTTGGTAGACGTTTTGGATAGATCTATAATAGAATTCCCTGCAATTGTTAATGCATATGCTGAGTCATTTGTGCAAGAAAGGAAGCGTTCAAAGAACTCGAAGAATAAACGAAAGTTACCGGCGGGAGGGCGTTACACCACAACAAACAAATGTTTATCCTTTTTCACGCTAAGTATTTCGTAGTGGTCTGTGATAAGGCTATATTCAATTAAAATTTCACAATGCGATAACAAAGATAGTATTAGCATGTCGCCTCCTCTCGGGTCTACGCGATTTAAACCGATATAGTGACATTCTAGTAGCACAAAAAAGTAAGTTTTGGTTGTAAAATGTCTTCATAAAAAAAGGACATCAAAGTTGCAATGGCAGGATTTAAGCAATGCAGGTATCTCATCCTTTTTTTACTCTATTGATTTCGCATTCAAATGCAGCAGTTGAAGACACTTGGCTATGTTGTTTTGTTTGTCTTCGGCAGAAGTTAAAGCACTGTCCATTTCTGAAATGAAAATCGATAACTATCAGATTTTCCTACACAGAAGTATCGCTGTTCGTGCCGACTGCTGGTGACACAGTGTCCTACGCGTCGCTGCTTACCTTGTCTAGATCAGTTTCTCGAGTAATCGAAATGACTGGTGATGACGCGGTGCGCGCGCAAAAAGATGGAATTGTTTCGTATACAGACGAACTTCCAGCCATGCTCATACTTGCGGACAGAAGCCATGCCCAACAGTTTTTTTTTTGTAGCTGGGCATAGGTGTTCGCTTATGAAAATGGCTCATTTGAAGTCAGTTCTAGGGTAGTATTTGTTACTCGTTTCTTTTTAGTGAGCTGAAGAAATTTGTCACATTTACCCGACGTTGAAATTGAATGACAATGTTTTTCTTGTTTCCATGTTTGGTCGGCACCCTGTGACACGCATCAATGTCATATCGTTTGATGGGTTCGCCAATTGCTTCACCAATTTTCTCAAGCGCCGGCGCAAGATTTTCATTTGGCTCCTTCATAACGCTTTTTATTTCTAGGTTTCTGTTTCCCGAACACTGTTCAGACTTAAGGAGCGCTGCTTGAGTTTCCGCCAGGTCTTTCTCGGCCTTGAAAAGCTTTTGTTGAACCATTTGGTTCTCGTGTCGGGAACAGCACAGCACGAGACAAGAAGGGAGAGGCGCAACACGACGCTGGAAGATCATGCACCAACCAGCTCAACTTTTCATCTTGCATTTGGTTCTCCTTTTCCAGTTCTTTCTTTTCGCTCAATCTTACTTCAAGCCACAGGTTTGTCTCGTCAAGCGACCTGCTCATGAAGTCCATGCTTTCTTTCATTTCATCAACAGTGTTTTCACATTCCTCATTTCGGATCTGAAACTGCGTTCAAGTGCGTCCTAGAAGCTTTTCAATTCTGCCTTTACTTCCTCTCTAAAATCCAGAAATAACTTGGCAACGCAACTTCTTTAGCAATGTCAAAAAATGCAATAACAGCAGGCTAGAGAGCACTCAAGGCAGCAGCGACAGCGAGAGAAATAAAACGAGATTCCCAAAACTGATCTGTGCACTAACCTGCAAGGTGTAGATGTGAAATTAGCTTCTGCGTGAAGCGTTGTCACTGCTGCCAGCGAGCAGGTCGCTGTCAATGCCCGGGCTAAATTTATAGATGTCGGTCGGGTGTCACGGGGCACAGATTGTCACGTCGTCCGGCTAAGAGCGCTTGACACGATGATCAGACCAAGTATGCAGGGATGGCTAGCTGATGACACGATGATGATTCCCGTGCTTGATAGCAATGCTTTGCTGTCGAGTGAAAAAATTGGCGATGGTTTAGCTCTGGTAAAACGTTGACTGACGCGATAGCTACAGCTGGCTGAATGGAACTTGGTCGCAAGACCAACCACGTGATGAACCACGTAATAAGCCACGGCGCCGCGCCGCCGGCGGCTGGTCCGCACAACGTGACCAACCAAGTGACAGCGTGGCTGCGCAGCCACAGGGGGGTGGCGCCGCCACGCTGAAGGCTCTAAATGCTACCGTAAGGTAGCTATCGCTACAAAACTCTCCCGACATTCGTGCAAGGTTTAGATTTGATATTTGCTTCTGCGTGCAGGCGGCGGCTCGTCCTAAACACGGGTAAAACAGGAAAGCCACTGGGCAGTGAACACTATACCCTTTCTACAGTATTATTGCTGCTAAGCACGAAGACAAGGCGAAAGTAACTAGACTAATGAATTGGGACAGATTTCGGAAAGTCAGGAAAGAAACAGTGAACGGGGAAATTGAGGACTTGGGAGCCTAGGTTGAGGCGCTCAAGCAAGACGTGAAGGGCACCACAGAAGAGGTTCCGACGGATGATGAGGGCTTTACGGCGGACTCTAGACTGTTACACATGTGGAAAGCGAATGCACGGGGCTGTCTACGTAGATGTCGCCGAGTATAAGAACAAGGACGCATTTTCAATTGTGGTGGTGGACGTTCAGGGATGCTTGGTCACTTCTGGATCAGTCAAAACCAGCTCCTCAGAAACTGCAGAGGAGGCGGCGATAGCGGTATCTGTAGCTAATACTAAAGCTGGCCTGATTTTCAGCGACTCTAAAACAGCCACCCGAAATTTGGTGAGGGGCCGACTATCTGTCGAAGAGGCACGATTGCTAAATCGTGCCACAGGGCGAGGGAATACGGAGGTGGAATTTGTCTGGGTACCGGCACACTCTGGGAACGAGGCGGCTCACACGAATGCTCGAGGTGTCGTCAGCCGAGCAGGTGAGCCGCATGTTCCGGGAAGGTCCACGAGAGATGGGCTGGCATCCTTTCACGACGTTACTTACCATTACAAACTTTAGCGGAAAATTTACCCGCTCCCGTACTAGCAATTGGTGAAGGCGCAGGAAAACGTTTGGCGAACATTGCGGCAACACAGCAAATTGGGCGAGTTGGTATTGCATCTTAAGGTACGAAACAGCGCAACGTGTGTCCGTGTGTTCTTCTTTTTCTCGTCCTACACGTATCCGTCTACTCTTCTTTTTCTGGACCTTCGTGTTAGTTGCGCTGGTTCGTTCCTTAAGAAGATTGCAGACGAGATCTTTCTATAACCGATACGTGTTACACAATATCTACCCGGACGTTGAGCTGGAATGCAAATGGTGTCAGGAACTAGCAACCTATGGCCACATGTTATGGAGCTGTAGCATAGCTTGCCACCGGCGGATATTATGCGTGATCCTTCTCTCCAGCAGTAGGAGGCCGTGTTGGCCAGCTCAGACCCGGTCGTCCAGACCGGGGCGGTGGAGTGGGCCAGCCATAGCTTGATGGCCGTCTAGCACTGAATCGTCCGCACATGCGTTCTGACGAAAATAAAGTTTTTCCATCCATCCATTCATCAGCGTGCAGCGCTGTCATTGCTGCCAATGTGCAGATCACTGTCGATGTCCAGGCTTTCTAGATGTCAGTCTTGTGTCACGGGGTCCAACTTGTCACGTGGTCCAGCTAAGAGCGCGTGGCACGATAATCAGACCAAATATGCGGGGATGGCTAGCTGATAATACGATGATAATTCCCGTGCTTGATAACAATGCTTTGCTCTCGAGTGGAAAAAAAAAAACCGATGGTTTAGCTCTGGTTAAGCCTGGAGTGACGCGATAGCTACAGCTGGCTGAGTGCAACTTGGTCACGTGACCAACATGTAACGAACCATGGCGCCGCGCCGCGGGCAGCTGCTCCGCACCACGTGGCCAAACACGAGACAGCGTGGGGGCGCAGCCACGGGGTGGCAGTGCCGCCACGCTGAAGGCTCGAAATGCTACGTCCAGTTTGTCACGTGGTCCGGCTAAGAGCGCTTGACGCGATGATCAGACCAAGTATGCAGGAATGGCTAGCTGATGACACGATGATGATTCCCGTGGTTCATAGCAAGTCTTTGCTGTCGAGTGAAAAACTTCCTCGGCGTTCCTACAAGGTGTAGATTTGAAATCAGCTTCTGCGTGCAGCACTGTCACTGCTGCCAACTCAATTTCCCCAAACGTTACCGTTCGAGAAAATATATCAGTTGATTACAATATCACACAAAAACGCAATTAATTAAAAGTTGTCGATTAAAAGTAATCAGTTACGTACAACTCTGGCTGCAGAGTAGTCTCGGCGTAGGCATCGCAAATACATTTCACATTTACGCTCAGTGTTCTCGAATTGAAGACTTCGTGACATCTTGGCGACATAGCTGACATTAGAGTATGCACTTATATCAGTAAAGCATGAGGAATAATATGAAGCCAAGTGCTGGTTGGTTGGAGTTTCCAGGATAATTTGCACTATAGCTGCTATTGGCACTTCCGCGGCACTAGACTGATGCGATGTGTGTGTGGGGATAGGGGCTGATTGCTCACTGCAAATGGCGAGGCGACCTTGCTGGGCAAATCAATAAGAAGCCAAATTTGAGTAATACGCATTGCCGACTTTTCTAGATGCTCGAGACCTATTAAACCGTTATATTTCTGGTTTTCCTGCATTCGCACAATTTGCAGCCTCAGAGGTTAAAGGCTTGCTACCCGGAGACCGCGTCCATTGCACAAATTGGCTTCATCAGCACGTGACTTTATTATTAAACACCTTGCGCGTACACGACCACCATGATCCTTTCACAGTATGGCTTCCCACTTTAGAGCTGAAGCTTCATTTAAAAAACGGCCGACGGATTAGCGTGTCTAAAAGTGGAATGTCGTGCAGTTGCACTAGTTACGGTAGGCACTGAACTTCCTTACGAGATAAATGCCGTTGACCAAGAGGCTTAACTTAAATGGCTTGTATACCTAAAGACCTTCACCCGAACGGCATTTACCATCAGGCCTTTGCACCAAAGGCCTAAAGGTTTTTACCCTGGATGCCTTCACCCAAGTGTACAGTTGCGAGTAAAATATATTAGCACAAATCACTGGCGAGCAGAATTTGTGTATCTCACCACGCGGCGCTCAGGTTTCGAGACCTGCCTTTCGGGCCGTTTCCATTTTTGCAGCATGGGGGGGGGGGGGGGGGGAGGAGTAAGCTTTATCAAGCGTGCCACCGCCCGAGCGTCGAATTGCCGACACTACATGACTGTGCATGTGGCATTTATCACAGCTCGGTTATCATGTGAAAAGATGGCTTCTTTTTATGACTTTTTTTTATGTCCGCGATGGTTTGTCAAAAGGAACTCGGGGGAACAATAGATGATAGCCCTGCTTTTAGCCAGTATCCCACAAGCTCGAAAAACAGATAGAGTTTATTTTCCCGAAGCGACTAATTCACACAAGTCACGTTGTTCGGGAAATGTAGTAACAATATTAACAGGAGCGCTATCCCATCAATTCGGGAAAAGAAGTAAGGAGGATAGCCGGCTCGCTGTCGTGATGCGAGAGCAAACACGCCGTTGCACTAATGGCGTGCGTAGGCCCCACCGAACCTCACAACGCTTTGAAAGCGCTCAGGGAAGGAGTCGATCAGGCTGCTTGCAAGGTCAGGAAGAGCCTAGAGCCTGCTTCACTCCTCTTGAACCGCCGCCCAAAGGATATCTGGCGATGACTCCTGCAGCTGCCTTTTAGCTAGCCGCTTTTAATTAACCCCCTTTATTTTCAATTATGTTCAAATCTGCTCCATTGGGAGGCAATAGCAGCTCCTGGATGCAGAGCTGTTCAAGCAGTTGCCAAGCGCAGCGCGGCTGAAGCTGCTCGCAAAAGTAACTGCCAAACAAGCAAAAAAATCAACTGTCCTCTTCTTCACCAGTTCCAGCGGGAGCAAGGCTGCGTTAAAAAAATAGACAGGATGAGACAGAAAAATAAATTTTGCTTGGCCGTGACAGTCCGCTGAACCCCCCTAATAGTGTAGAATGGGAACGCCCCGGCACACTCGTTATCAGCCTCTTCGTCACCCGCAGCGCCACGCGTTGTCATTGCGGCACTCCGGTGTTTATAATGTGTGGTAATCTTTTTTACTCGCGACAGTACCCTTGACCCAGCTGAACACACCCGGCACGTTGCCAGCAAGCGGGTGGGCGGGTAGGCCGCCTGCCACAAAGCAGGCTTGAGAGACGTATGTGCAGCCCTAAAAATTGATTCCCTATATTAGTTAACTATTCTACTAGTTAGCACGTCTTGGTTGTATTCTGATGCCTTTCAGAGCTGAGAGTACTGTGCCGAAAAAGCTTTCTTGTAACTCAAAAAACCTCTTTTTAAAAATTGCAGAACATCTTAGGTGAAAAGTTGGGTACTGCTATCGCCTCTCGGGCCACGTTCTGGTATTGGCAAAGCAATCAAAGAAGAGAGCTGCTACTCATGCGATATTAATTTCGGCTCTCACTGTGAAATTAACTGCCTCGAGGTAGCAGTGGGCACTGCAGGAAAACATTCACGGAGAAAGACAGCAGTCTTATTCCGCAGAATGCAACCGCGCCTACTTCAACGCATTCGCGCCGTAAAAAAACTTGAAAGGGCCTGAAGTCAGCCCCAAGAGAAAGACCGAGGAGCAAATGGTAATTACAAGCTATATACACCTGCACACAGATTTTGAGCACTACGCACATTATGTACTAGCAGTTCATATAATATGACGACCACGATCGGCTAGGTTGCATCTACTTTTGGACGAAGGCCTCTCATAAGGATCTCCAATCAGCCCTTCTCTGCTCCAGCCGCGATCAGCCGTGGCAGCTAATCTTATCTTCAGTCTTATTGTTATCTCCCATCGCACTATACAGTTAATAGATATGCGCATTCAAGCTTTCGCTTCCTTGTACTCTATGCCGAGGGTCCCAGTCCGCCGAATGTTTCTAAACAAGTAAAGAAGTAAGGGCTGAAGCGAGCAGTGTGCCTCCTGTCCTGTGGAGGATGGCGCCAACAAAATAGATCGCTTTTTTTCCCGCGGATTTGTCGCATCCTTCGTGTTGCGAGACGCGTCTTGGCGCGTTAAAATTACTCGGAGAATCCCGCTGATGCAAGGACAAGGAGTGAGTCACATGTCATCATCGATCCGACGGGGTCTCTCGCTTTCTCCCCATTCGGTCTTCTTTCCTCCGTGAGACGTTGCACAGCGGTCGCCACCTCACTTCAGTAGACATCTTTAGCACACCGTGTTACTGTTACCGGAGTACCGGGATCCCCCCCACTGCCAGTGAGCACGCGCTGATTAGTCCCGATGCGGCAAGCGTGCGTGCAGCTGCCGGTTACCTGGCGCTCTCGAGGCGAACTGCGCATGCGCGATGGAGGTGGGCGGGCTTCCGGTACTCCGATAGCGCTGACGGTAGCAGTGTATGCTAAAGGTGTCTAATAACTTTTCCCCTGCGTTTGCTATTCATGGTTGAAAAGTACTGGCGCTCTCGGGAACCTGCCAGGCGTACACTTGCGGACAAAAAAAAAGAAAAGGAAGACATAAGTGACTGTGACGTCACGTAGAAGAGTGAGTTCATTCGTAGCACATCACAGAATTGCGATAGCCCACTGATGACAATTGGAGGTCAACTAGCGCTTAATCATCTTGTAAAACGGCAAAAATAAAATAACTGGAATATTATTTTAAGAATAATAGTTCCTCCAAAATGTTACCCAAATTAGGCTTCTTACTGATTTGTCCAGCAAAGTCGCCTCGCCATTTGCAGTGAGCAATGAGCGCCCCTCCCCCCACACACACACATCACACCAGAGTAGTCCTGCGGAAGTGCCACTAGCAGCTATAGCGCAAAGTATTTTGGATACCCCAACCAAGGAGCACTTGGTTTCAATAATACCTCATACTTTACTGATATAAGTGCGTACTTGAATGCCGCCAAACAATGCGAGACATTGAGCGTAAATGTGAAATGTGTTTTCGCTGTCTAGGCCGTGACGGTGCTGCAGCCAGTTGTTCGGAACTGATTACTTGTAATCGATTACTCTTAATTATTTACATTTTTGTGTGATATTGTACTCAACTGATTGCTTTTCTCTAACGGTAACATTTTGGAGAAATTCAGTTCCTGTTTTTCTTTAACTGATTGCTTATAATCAATAACGTCTTTCTAGAAAAGGCTGCCTGGCATAAGAGTCCGTTACGATGCGATTGCGTCAAACGGTACAGCAGCGCACGAAGGTGAGCATGGGTACCTGACCAGTTGTGCTTCCTCCTGTCTTCGTTCCTTCTGTGGATGCTTCTTGCAATGGTCGTGTCTACCTAATTTACGGTAATAAAAAAAACTGCTTTTTCTTAGCACTGTAAGAAACAGCGGCAAGAAGCGTGAACGATTAGAAGGAATACTTACAAGACGGGAACTCACTACCAACTGATTTATTTAGCTTCAAAAGGACGTAATTTATAGGTGCAACCGAGCTGCCGTGGTGGCTGAGTGGTTACGGCGCTCGGCTACCGGCCCGAAAGACGCGGGTTCGATCCTGGCTGCGGCGGTCAAATCTTGATGGAGGCGAAATTCTAGAGGCCCGTGTACTGTGCGATGTCAGTGCACGTTAAAGAACCCCAGGTGGTCGAAATTTCCAGAGCCCTTGACTACGGCGTCTCTCATAGACTGAGTCGCTTTGGGACGTTAAACCACCATAAACCAAACCATAGGTACAATAATCACCCGTGCACAACATCTGTCACACGATCCAGCGATAAACCTTATTTCTCCGTGCATGATTATCAACAGCACACGCCACAGTTCTAAACAGCAAAAAAAACAAAAAATTGAAAAAACGGCTTATAATTTTTGTATTAACAAGCAATAACCTGTGTTTATAATATTAATATAATATAATAATCTTTATTTCTCTCTTTCCACAGAATACAGAATGAGAGCGAACGTAAGGGGAAAAGCCGCATGCAGCGGCTTGAAAAAGCCCCATTACGCCCCAGCGTATCAAAGAATGATCTATACCTCTTAGACAGGCTGCATCAAAAGAGAAAAAGGGAAAATGCGAAAACTAGGAACCAGTGTAGACAGTGACAACCATTCAAAGCAAAGCAGTGCCAAAAATCATAAAAGACGACCCCACTTAAAGGGTAATCAACAAAGATCGCAGAAAAGACAGCAGGAATCACCTTTAAAAAAAGCCCTCATGTGTCCTTCCAGAAATCGCAGTGCTTAATGAAGGAATGACTCTTTCTCTTTCGAAATATAAAAGGCTTGAATAATCTCTCGCTGCAGTTTGTGTTTGGCGAATGGAAGAAACTTGGTTTAGTTTAAGAGCTTTTACAACCACAGCCTTTACAATGGCATGCCAAGAAACTGCCAGATTTCTTTTTTACGCTCAACTTGTGTTCTTAGGCCCTATCTCTAAAGCTTCGTCTGGTTTGTCCAATTTAAAGAGTATTCCAGGCGAGGGGGATCTTATACACAAGTTTGCTCCTGCGTTTTGTGCACTTGGTGACGTGCTTCTTAGAGCATTATTTGTGCTTTCGGTCACCAAGCATTTCACAGACCTTGCCAAACTTGTACGGGACAGAGAAAACCACGCTGATGCGATAAATATTTGTCATCTCCTTAACATTGTGCGACAACCTGTGGAACTGGCGAATAACCCGGCTGTTCGGTTTATGCTCTGTTCTCTGCCTCTGTTGTTTTTTCGAGCAGGTTTTGACAAGTACTGGAAATAAATTTACATGGATAGCCAGCACTAAGCAGGCCAGCCACATAGTCCTTAAAGCTTTGACTCAAAAGGTGCGGGCAAGATTTACTGAGAGCTGCTAGCTCGTTTTATCTAATTTATCTCGTTTTATCAGCTTATAATAAGGGCTATCGAAAGGTAGTGCGCTGTTCTTGGGCATGGGCTAGTACATCTGTAACTTGACGAGGACATCTAAAAACTGTATCACGTTTTCAAAAGGAAACTGGTAGGTAAACATGAGTCCACCTGGCGATGTGTTGTAGATGCGTAGGATTTCAATAGTGGTAGTCACCATGCTTTCACGTTTCATCTCTTGTAAGAAGGCAAAGCAATCGTCCAGTAAGTTTAGAAAGATGTTTTTTAATACTTTGGTTCATTGCTGGCAGGTACACCTCGAACAGCACTGGAGCAACTGAGGAACCTACAGATATTCCAGACTTGTGCACCTAAAACTGTTCACCGAAGGTGATCGCTGGGAATTCTAGGTAAAATTAAAGTACACCCATAAACTGCTCGGAACAAAACGTGGCGCTTCATAGAGGTCGTAGAAACTGGCATCAAAGCTTTGCGAAACTACCACTTGGTTCGCAACGTCTTGCCCTACAGCGCTTGAATCGAAAGATTTCAGTGGAGAGGCTGATGTCTTCACGAGGAAACGTTGCAAAATCAGCGATGACAATTATTTTGATCAACTCTCGATGAAATATGCCAAAACGTAAAAAAAGATCAAACAAATCGCAATAGTTTTGTAGTTTGAGTGAGTTTGTGTTATGACGGCAACGTTCGAAGAAAATTAACCGGGATTGCTCGCATATGGCAGGGCAAGCGCGTATTGATCAATAGGTTGAAAGGAGAACAATGTCAAATGTTTAGGGGAATACCCCAAAATGAAGTAAATTTGTGCAGTATATTTGTAACAGGAAAGCAAATTGCTCATTTGCATTCATCAGAGCGTAGCTGTACGACTAAAAAAGGAATGCTTTCCTTTGCAGCCGTATGACTGCGCTTGGGTGGATGCCAATGAGTAATTTGATCCCTCATAAAAAATTTACTCCACTCTGAGGATTCCCCTGAAGATTTAACCAATGGCAAAGTGTATGTATGCGTATGTGTCTGCGTGCGTAAACGTGCGTGTGAACGTGTGTGCACGTGTCTGTGCGAGCGTGTGTGCACGTGTGTGTGGGGGTGTCCGTGTGTGGGTGTGCGTGCGTTTTTATTTCGTGTGTGTGCGGCGGCGGCGGCGGCGGCGGCGGCGGCGGCGGCGGCGGCGGCGGCGGCGGCGGCGGCGGCGGCGGCGGCGGCGGCAGCGGCAGCAGCGGCAGCAGCGGCAGCAGCGGCAGCAGCGGCAGCAGCGGCGGCAGCAGCGGCGGCAGCAGCGGCGGCAGCAGCGGCAGCAGCAGCAGCAGCAGCAGCAGCAGCAGCAGCAGCAGCAGCAGCAGCAGCAGCAGCAGCAGCAGCAGCAGCAGCAGCAGCAGCAGCAGCAGCAGCAGCAGCAGCAGCAGCAGCAGCAGCAGCAGCAGCAGCAGCAGCAGCAGCAGCAGCAGCAGCAGCAGCAGCAGCAGCAGCAGCAGCAGCAGCAGCAGCAGCAGCAGCAGCAGCAGCAGCAGCAGCAGCAGCAGCAGCAGCAGCAGCAGCAGCAGCAGCAGCAGCAGCAGCAGCAGCAGCAGCAGCAGCAGCAGCAGCAGCAGCAGCAGCAGCAGCAGCAGCAGCAGCAGCAGCAGCAGCAGCAGCAGCAGCAGCAGCAGCAGCAGCAGCAGCAGCAGCAGCAGCAGCAGCAGCAGCAGCAGCAGCAGCAGCAGCAGCAGCAGCAGCAGCAGCAGCAGCAGCAGCAGCAGCAGCAGCAGCAGCAGCAGCAGCAGCAGCAGCAGCAGCAGCAGCAGCAGCAGCAGCAGCAGCAGCAGCAGCAGCAGCAGCAGCAGCAGCAGCAGCAGCAGCAGCAGCAGCAGCAGCAGCAGCAGCAGCAGCAGCAGCAGCAGCAGCAGCAGCAGCAGCAGCAGCAGCAGCAGCAGCAGCAGCAGCAGCAGCAGCAGCAGCAGCAGCAGCAGCAGCAGCAGCAGCAGCAGCAGCAGCAGCAGCAGCAGCAGCAGCAGCAGCAGCAGCAGCAGCAGCAGCAGCAGCAGCAGCAGCAGCAGCAGCAGCAGCAGCAGCAGCAGCAGCAGCAGCAGCAGCAGCAGCAGCAGCAGCAGCAGCAGCAGCAGCAGCAGCAGCAGCAGCAGCAGCAGCAGCAGCAGCAGCAGCAGCAGCAGCAGCAGCAGCAGCAGCAGCAGCAGCAGCAGCAGCAGCAGCAGCAGCAGCAGCAGCAGCAGCAGCAGCAGCAGCAGCAGCAGCAGCAGCAGCAGCAGCAGCAGCAGCAGCAGCAGCAGCAGCAGCAGCAGCAGCAGCAGCAGCAGCAGCAGCAGCAGCAGCAGCAGCAGCAGCAGCAGCAGCAGCAGCAGCAGCAGCAGCAGCAGCAGCAGCAGCAGCAGCAGCAGCAGCAGCAGCAGCAGCAGCAGCAGCAGCAGCAGCAGCAGCAGCAGCAGCAGCAGCAGCAGCAGCAGCAGCAGCAGCAGCAGCAGCAGCAGCAGCAGCAGCAGCAGCAGCAGCAGCAGCAGCAGCAGCAGCAGCAGCAGCAGCAGCAGCAGCAGCAGCAGCAGCAGCAGCAGCAGCAGCAGCAGCAGCAGCAGCAGCAGCAGCAGCAGCAGCAGCAGCAGCAGCAGCAGCAGCAGCAGCAGCAGCAGCAGCAGCAGCAGCAGCAGCAGCAGCAGCAGCAGCAGCAGCAGCAGCAGCAGCAGCAGCAGCAGCAGCAGCAGCAGCAGCAGCAGCAGCAGCAGCAGCAGCAGCAGCAGCAGCAGCAGCAGCAGCAGCAGCAGCAGCAGCAGCAGCAGCAGCAGCAGCAGCAGCAGCAGCAGCAGCAGCAGCAGCAGCAGCAGCAGCAGCAGCAGCAGCAGCAGCAGCAGCAGCAGCAGCAGCAGCAGCAGCAGCAGCAGCAGCAGCAGCAGCAGCAGCAGCAGCAGCAGCAGCAGCAGCAGCAGCAGCAGCAGCAGCAGCAGCAGCAGCAGCAGCAGCAGCAGCAGCAGCAGCAGCAGCAGCAGCAGCAGCAGCAGCAGCAGCAGCAGCAGCAGCAGCAGCAGCAGCAGCAGCAGCAGCAGCAGCAGCAGCAGCAGCAGCAGCAGCAGCAGCAGCAGCAGCAGCAGCAGCAGCAGCAGCAGCAGCAGCAGCAGCAGCAGCAGCAGCAGCAGCAGCAGCAGCAGCAGCAGCAGCAGCAGCAGCAGCAGCAGCAGCAGCAGCAGCAGCAGCAGCAGCAGCAGCAGCAGCAGCAGCAGCAGCAGCAGCAGCAGCAGCAGCAGCAGCAGCAGCAGCAGCAGCAGCAGCAGCAGCAGCAGCAGCAGCAGCAGCAGCAGCAGCAGCAGCAGCAGCAGCAGCAGCAGCAGCAGCAGCAGCAGCAGCAGCAGCAGCAGCAGCAGCAGCAGCAGCAGCAGCAGCAGCAGCAGCAGCAGCAGCAGCAGCAGCAGCAGCAGCAGCAGCAGCAGCAGCAAAAGCAGCAGCAGCAGCAAAAGCAGCAGCAAAAACAGCAGCAAAAGCAGCAGCAGCAAAAGCAGCAGCAGCAGCAAAAGCAGCAGCAGCAGCAAAAGCAGCAGCAGCAGCAAAAGCAGCAGCAGCAGCAAAAGCAAAAGCAGCAGCAAAAGCAGCAAAAGCAAAAGCAGCAGCAAAAGCAGCAAAAGCAAAAGCAGCAGCAAAAGCAGCAAAAGCAAAAGCAGCAGCAAAAGCAGCAAAAGCAAAAGCAGCAGCAAAAGCAGCAAAAGCAAAAGCAGCAGCAAAAGCAGCAAAAGCAAAAGCAGCAGCAAAAGCAGCAAAAGCAAAAGCAGCAGCAGCAGCAAAAGCAAAAGCAGCAGCAGCAGCAGCAGCAAAAGCAGCAGCAGCAGCAGCAGCAAAAGCAGCAGCAGCAAAAGCAAAAGCAAAAGCAAAAGCAGCAGCAGTAGCAGCAAAAGCAAAAGCAAAAGCAGCAGCAGTAGCAGCAAAAGCAAAAGCAGCAGCAGCAGCAGCAAAAGCAAAAGCAAAAGCAAAAGCAGCAGCAGCAGCAGCAGCAGCAGCAGCAGCAGCAGCAGCAGCAGCAGCAGCAGCAGCAGCAGCAGCAGCAGCAGCAGCAGCAGCAGCAGCAGCAGCAGCAGCAGCAGCAGCAGCAGCAGCAGCAGCAGCAGCAGCAGCAGCAGCAAAAGCAGCAGCAAAAGCAGCAGCAGCAGCAAAAGCAAAAGCAGCAGCAGCAGCAAAAGCAAAAGCAGCAGCAGCAAAAGCAAAAGCAGCAGCAGCAGCAAAAGCAGCAAAAGCAGCAGCAGCAAAAGCAGCTGCAGCAAAAGCAGCAAAAGCAGCAGCAGCAAAAGCAGCTGCAGCAAAAGCAGCAGCAGCAAAAGCAGCAAAAGCAGCAGCAGCAAAAGCAGCAAAAGCAGCAGCAGCAGCAGCAAAAGCAGCAAAAGCAGCAGCAGCAAAAGCAGCATCAGCAAAAGCAGCAGCAGCAGTAGCAGCAAAAGCAGCAGCAGCAGCAGCAGCAAAAGCAGCAGCAGCAGCAGCAGCAGCAAAAGCAGCAGCAGCAGCAAAAGCAGCAGCAAAAGCAGCAGCAGCAGCAAAAGCAAAAGAAAAACAAATGCAGCAGCAAAAGCAAAAGAAAAACAAATGCAGCAGCAGCAGCAGCAAAAGCAAAAGCAAAAGCAGCAGCAGCAGCAGCAAAAGCAGCAAAAGCAGCAGCAGCAAAAGCAGCAAAAGCAGCAGCAGCAAAAGCAGCACAGGCAGCAGCAGCAAAAGCAGCAGCAGCAAAAGCAGCAGCAGCAGCAGCAAAAGCAAAAGCAAAAGCAGCAGCAGCAGCAAAAGCAAAAGCAAAAGCAGCAGCAGCAGCAGCAAAAGCAGCAAAAGCAGCAGCAGCAAAAGCAGCAAAAGCCGCAGCAGCAAAAGCAGCAAAAGCAGCAGCAGCAAAAGCAGCAGCAGCAGCAGCAGCAGCAGCAGCAGCAGCAGCAGCAGCAGCAGCAGCAGCAGCAGCAGCAGCAGCAGCAGCAGCAGCAGCAGCAGCAGCAGCAGCAGCAGCAGCAGCAGCAGCAGCAGCAGCAGCAGCAGCAGCAGCAGCAGCAGCAGCAGCAGCAGCAGCAGCAGCAGCAGCAGCAGCAGCAGCAGCAGCAGCAGCAGCAGCAGCAGCAGCAGCAGCAGCAGCAGCAGCAGCAGCAGCAGCAGCAGCAGCAGCAGCAGCAGCAGCAGCAGCAGCAGCAGCAGCAGCAGCAGCAGCAGCAGCAGCAGCAGCAGCAGCAGCAGCAGCAGCAGCAGCAGCAGCAGCAGCAGCAGCAGCAGCAGCAGCAGCAGCAGCAGCAGCAGCAGCAGCAGCAGCAGCAGCAGCAGCAGCAGCAGCAGCAGCAGCAGCAGCAGCAGCAGCAGCAGCAGCAGCAGCAGCAGCAGCAGCAGCAGCAGCAGCAGCAGCAGCAGCAGCAGCAGCAGCAGCAGCAGCAGCAGCAGCAGCAGCAGCAGCAGCAGCAGCAGCAGCAGCAGCAGCAGCAGCAGCAGCAGCAGCAGCAGCAGCAGCAGCAGCAGCAGCAGCAGCAGCAGCAGCAGCAGCAGCAGCAGCAGCAGCAGCAGCAGCAGCAGCAGCAGCAGCAGCAGCAGCAGCAGCAGCAGCAGCAGCAGCAGCAGCAGCAGCAGCAGCAGCAGCAGCAGCAGCAGCAGCAGCAGCAGCAGCAGCAGCAGCAGCAGCAGCAGCAGCAGCAGCAGCAGCAGCAGCAGCAGCAGCAGCAGCAGCAGCAGCAGCAGCAGCAGCAGCAGCAGCAGCAGCAGCAGCAGCAGCAGCAGCAGCAGCAGCAGCAGCAGCAGCAGCAGCAGCAGCAGCAGCAGCAGCAGCAGCAGCAGCAGCAGCAGCAGCAGCAGCAGCAGCAGCAGCAGCAGCAGCAGCAGCAGCAGCAGCAGCAGCAGCAGCAGCAGCAGCAGCAGCAGCAGCAGCAGCAGCAGCAGCAGCAGCAGCAGCAGCAGCAGCAGCAGCAGCAGCAGCAGCAGCAGCAGCAGCAGCAGCAGCAGCAGCAAAAGCAGCAGCAGCGGCAAAAGCAGCAGCAAAAGCAGCAGCAGCGGCAAAAGCAGCAGCAAAAGCAGCAGCAGCGGCAAAAGCAGC